>NC_090309.1:42885883-44085883 GCF_039906515.1 Pseudorca crassidens
CCAGGAGTCTGAAGTTTGGGTTAGAGAACTTCTAAAATAATTTTTAATTCTAAATTTATTGAATTTCCCGTGGTGGTGCCAAGGGCTCATTTAATAACTGATTGATGATTTATTGAGCACTTACTGTATGCCAGACATTGTGCTAGATGTAGATTTTATCAAAATGAAAGAAGGTTCAGAGTCTATTGGGAAGATAGCCATGTAATCTTACAACTGTTGGAACTCAGAAGAGAAAGCATGGACTGGCCAGGAAATGTCAGAAAAAGCGATATTAACGTGACTATGAAAGTAGGGGTTAGAGACTGACAGGTTAACCAAAGGAAGGGATCAGAACAGAGAGGACAGCATTAGCCAGGGAACAAGTGCGAGAGAGAGAGAATGCATTTGAAAAACTGAAAGTGTCTCAGCACGTTGTGTTTGGGGAAATATAGAAGGCAAGAAATGAAACAGAGTCAGCATCCTGAGTAGCCTCTTGGGCTGGATTTTAGCTCCTAGTGGATAATGAGCTAGTGAGAGACTTTAAGGGATGGGATGATAGAGTCAGATGTGTACTTTAGAAGTTGTATTCTGGCTCTGATGTGGAGATTGGAGAGAAGGGTTGTGAAACTGGGGTCTGGGAGTCCAGCTTTAAGAGTATGGAAATTGTTAGTTCACGCATTCATTTATGAAATTCTCTTAGTTTCTTCATTCACCTGTTTAACCTATATTTTGTGTGCTCACCATGTACCAGATACTGTCCTCAGTGCTTGAATGATATGAGTGAAGAAAACAGGCAAACATCTTTGCCCTTGAGGAGGTTAAAGTCTAGTGTAGCTCAGGTATAATTACAAGGAAGGATTTGATGGGTTTGTGAGATATTTAGGAGGGAGAACTGATAGGACTAGTGGTTAGGACTGAATCGTGGCTTCTTAAAATAAGATCTGAAAACCCATGGAGTATCAATCCTGCATTAACAGAAAAGCATCCCAACAACTAAGAAGGGAATTGACCGCTTAAGAAAGCTAAGGGAACATAGTTAAACTGATTTCATGGGCACAGGGAATGGAGTGGGGAGGGGTCGGTGGCCGTTGGAAACCTTCCTGGGCCATCAGGACGGTTCATGAGACTGACGATTGCCAACTGCCTGCTACTCCTCCTGACCTTCAACCCAAGGGGTTTCCAAAGCAAAACTTCCTCTTGAAAGTTTTGATTTGCCATTTGGTGGAGGAATTAATATCATGTCACTGACAGCTATGTTCACGGAAGGGACTTCCTGAAAGCAGAATAATTGGACATAGAGGTTTTATACTGTGAGTTTAGATTTTCAGGCCTTACATAAGGCCTGAAAATTGTCCTTTGATCGTCTTTCCCAATCAGAGTAAGAGTCAGGCCCATTTATTGCCAACTTTAGAGAATAATATGTCAACTTTGTAAAAGAGAAGAAATAGCAAGTTTACAAAGACTTTAAATCACCCTGCACACTTTGCAACAAGTCTCAACAGGTAACAGTACTGCTGTGCCACACGTAGTCTCCTTGACCTGCCAAGGTGTATAAAGATCTATAGAAATAATCACCAGCAAAGAGAGGCTGGGTGAGTGGGTGGTTAGAACTTCAGCTCTTCAGGGCTCTTCAGGGCTCTTTCTAGCCTTGGTGTTGACTCATTTGAAGCAGACATTGGGTCAGATTCTTGACTCTTGTATGCCTGCCTGTTTGTCCATTGGGAGAAGGGGGAGAAAGGCAGTACTTGGCACCCAGACAGGGTTCATGAAGTGTTTTAAGAGTCTGAATTGAAAGGCTGTTAACGTCAAACAGAAGTGCATGGGATTCTATTTTTTATGGACAGCATGAATAAGAAGCGGAGGTGGTGTGACTGAAAATATCTCTGAATAAGAGTCTTTTCAGAAATGGGGGATGATTGGCAGAGGCCCAGAAGGTAGGGATGTCAAACATCTTGGCCCTGGCCATGGTCACTTGGCATCTAAGGGACAGCACTGGAGCTGGCCTCAGATCCTTGTAGGCTTGGAGCTGTCAGGAGGAGAGCAAGCAGAGAGCTCCCTCTCCACTGTTGGGACCCTATGACACGCTGCCGAAATAACTTTGATACCTTCGGGCTGTTCATACGAATTTCGGTAGTGCATCAGTCTTGGGGAGGTGAGTGATGAAATGCAAACCACAGAGAGAGAAAGAGTCTTTGTTTACTTTCCCTTTTCCTGGTATATGGCTAAACAGGTTAAACACCTGTGAGAAGAGGGTGCTTCAGGGACACCCTCGTACGCAAATTGTTCCTGGGTGTCTTGGAGATTGCATGCCTCTCATGCAGTGATTAGTTGCCTCTTCATCACTGGTGAGGCTGGCAGCAAGGAGCAGGGCCTTCACCTGCAGGTGTTGCCATGGCAAAGGACACTTGGAAGAGATTCAGGCAACATTAGAAGGCAAAAGTGAAAATGAGAGTTGAGAGAAAATAGAAGCTGATTCAAGGAGATATTTGAGTGGATCAAACCGCCCTCTGCACAATAGCCATTGCCAAGGTCGATATCAACCCCACCTTTCTCCTCCTAACTCCCGAGGTTCTCCAAGTCCCGGTAATCTGGTGCGTAAGCTGTATTTTAAAGTTAAAATTAAAAAAAAAAAAATACAGCAAAGATTTATTGTTAGCACACTGCAAAATTTATTCTGCTCTTAGGAGACATGGTTTGGTTTCTTAATCCAAACAGAATTATTAAGTGGGAATTGGTTTATGGACTCTATTAAACAATTTTTTTCCGTATTTGAAATCAGCTAGCAAAGTAGCTCATTTTATCTAGTACACTGGATTTTTTTCTCTCATTACCACCTTCGTTACTGTCCACGTGGCTTTTCAAGAAAGCCAAGCCACACTTCTCCTGTGTCACTTAAAGAGACTTTGCCTTAACTTTCCCCTGGCCTCCACATTGAATTTGATTTTCTGTGTTCCCACTTCTGCATTTTTGCCTATTATTTATAATAATCTGGTTTTTATTCACTAAGCTTCCCCAGAACTTGAAGATATTTATGGTCAGATTTTCTATAGGTCATTATCCTCTAAGTAAAATAGAACTACCTATTTATCTCTATATTTTAGGAATTTCCAGTTAAAGCCAGGAACAGATTCCCTTTTTTTTTTTACTGATTGGTTAATCACTTTGTTATCTACATAGTGATGTTAATAATAATAATGACAGATATGTGTTGACTGCATATCCAGTTGTATCAGTATCCTTGGGGGTGAGGCCCAGGTAGAGGTACTATCTCAAAGCTCCCCAGCATTGAGGAACCCTGTAGTGTAGTAGGTTCATGGGGTGATTGGGAAGGCACTGCTTATTCCATGGTAGATATTCAATATGCATTGGTTTCATAAATTTCTTATGAGTTCTCGTAAAAAAAAAAAAGAAAAAGGGCTTCCCTGGTGGCGCAGTGGTTGAGAGTCCGCCTGCCGATGCAGGGGACACGGGTTCGTGCCCCGGTCTGGGAAGATCCCACATGCCGCGGAGCGGCTGGGCCTGTGAGCCATGGCCGCTGAGCCAGCGCGTCCGGAGCCTGTGCTCCGCAACGGGAGAGGCCACAACAGTGAGAGGCCCGTGTACCGCAAAAAAAAAAAAAAGTGCCGTGCCTCTAGTTGCCCTTTCTCTTTAGCAGGGCAGAGAGAACTGTTGGGATCATCTAGGCCTTAGAGGGGGAGCTGCGGGCTGTGAGCAATGTCTGTGGGTCTCTTCTTTACGTACCCTTCTGAATTGACTGAGAAGGGTCTCTCGGATGCTATTTCTACTAGGAAACAGATTTGAAAATAGGATGATGTTCCTTAAAATGGAAGGGCTAACAAGTAACTCAGGTGTATACAGTGAGACTGCATTGTTGGTAAGCACTTGGGCTGGGCGCAACCCTCTTCTGGGTATTGGAGTTACCAGTGTATTTTCTGAGCCTTTGATTTCATCTCATTTCTGTGGTCTCTGTAAAACTGAAGAGGAAAATTTTTTTTTTTTTTTTTTTTTTTTACAATGAGCCTTCTCTATGTGATCTGAGGTGTGATTAACCTTGCGTTGGCCTTCATCTTAAAAGTCGGTTCAAGTAACAAAGGACGTTTACCAAGAAAGGTCAGTGGGGGGTTGCACTGTGACATCTGTTCTGAGCTAGAACCTGGAAAGGACTCCTAGGCCCCATGATGAGAAAATGTCATTTAAATGGACCAGGAGAAGAAAGGGCAGAAAGAAATGAAGTGGGTCTGGCACTGAAATCTAGTTTTCCTATATCCAGAGGTTAATGTATTTCCTAAGTTTGCCACGTGCAAAGAAAATCGCCTCCTAAGTGAGTACTAATGCTAACATTATTTGATGGTTTGAAGGTCAGCATGGTAAAATTTGCCAAGCCATTTTTCTAGATATATTGTCTACCTGGAAAAAGTCAAGTACAAAGATTGTCATAGATTTTCTGAATATTCTAATCAAATTTTGATCCAGTTGTACTGTTTAAACCCACTGTCAACATGCCGACACACACTGTGTGAAGCTGAGGTGCAAGAGTGATTTGCTCTCCACTGATCATCTCCTTTATTCCACACTGACACTGTCATATAGAAAGGCCCAGAAGTTCTTTGGGACAAAAAGGATTAATGCCAAAGTTGAATGAGTTACAGCCATTGCCACCTAATTAAAATGATTTTGTGCCATTTGCTTTTGTTGGGCAGGATCCACACACAATATAATTTTAATCCTGTTTATATACGCTCTTGGGATAGATTTGAGATGAGCATTGCCATTTAAGTGAGGTTAATCAAGCATACTGTAGTCAGCTTTTGTTTTTCCATTGTATGTGAAAGGTGACCACTGCAGATGGGTTACCCAACTGGCCGCTTACTCTCTGAACAAGAAGAGGTGGTTTTCAGTGTCTGATCATTAACCCAGCCTCAGCCCCAGCGACTCTTGCTGCCTAGTCCTTGGAATGGTACAGCTGTTGTCAGTCACAGAGGAGAACTCTAGTGAGGCCCTGCTTTGCTTTGGCTGTGTTTACATGCCTCTACACAAGGGGAGGGGAGGGAGAAAAAGAGAAAAAAAAAATACAACTCCCCTAAAAAGCAAACACCATTTTTTGTATGCCTGGCTCTGTTTATGTATATAAAATGGACATTATGGTGGAGTGAAAAAGACCCTCGTAAAAATCCTTCTTGAAAACTGTTGTTGCTGACAGCCGTGACCTCTGTGAGTCTGCATGTTTACCCATAATTCATAATTAACAAAGACATTAGAACTGCCACAGGAGAATTCTGGGCTTTATTTCTTTCTAACTGGGCAGTACTAATGCTGGAAGTGCTCCCAAATCAGTGATTTAACATTTCAGGAAATCTTGGAGAGGCAGCAGAAGCCTCCTTATATAGCTCATACGCTGGGACTTTGGTGATACAAATACGGCCGAGATAATTATTCAGTTCTCGTTATTGCTGTAGCTCTGCACCTGATCCCCGAGCCATTAGAGCACTCTGCAGGTTATTACAACTATCAAACATCAAGGTCTCTTTTCTAGTCTCTTGACTATGTGGTTATCATTTTACTTCTTTTAAATCCCCCATCTGCATAGAAAGCCTCTGTGTTTTTCACTGAGATCTGCTCACAGCCTCCCCTCCGCACCCCCTTCTTTATTGCTCCCTAAATGGAGCCCTTTTCTTATCAGCATGTTAGCATAAAAATATAAACCTCATGCTTCTCCACTTGTATTGTTTTTATACCCTCTCTCTTGTTTGATTTTCTCTTTGAGGATGTGCACACCTACACTTTAATTTGGGAAGCAAATGAGTCAGTGGAGAATTCTCTCAAGCTCAAGGAAGCCACGATAATGTAATCTCATATGACGGGAGTTGTCCGTGTCCATGTTTAACCTTCTGCTTAGTTGAGGACCCTCTTGACTTTATTGTATGTTTCTGCCTATTGCTGCAGTATTTCCGATGGTACCAAAACATAGCAGATTACAGGAGACTACAGTGACAACTTGCAAAAAGTGGTTTTGTATTGTGGGTGTATTTAACAATTCATTATGTTTTAATCTTTTCACCAGAAAGTGTACCCTTTCTTGGCATTTAACGTGAAGTAGTCTCTCTGATGGAATACACTCAGTTTTGGTTACAATCTAGTGGTGTAATAAGTTTCCTTCTAATACTTTTCTAGACAAACTATAGCATGATCAAAACCAGACAGCTCTGAATATTCTGGGCACTGTGTCAGCTATCTAGGGGCAGACAGTCACTTATGATATATAAAGATAATACTATAAATTAAGAGTCTGAAGCAGACCTCTGTGAATTGCATCTTAAGTGAAAGCAAGTTGCTATTTCTGGATGTTTTTACACAGCCCCACTCCCCTTAGAAATCTTTATTTTGCGTGTGATCTCCACCAAACACCTGTAAAAAAGGCATTCCACCCACTGCAGGCCTATCTGATGAAAAAGCTAATCCACAAGGGGTGAGGGGCAGTCACAGACAGTATGGTGGGGCTAAGAAACATATGGCTTCCTCACTTAATATTGCTGCACAGTTGTTCCACACCATATTCCCTTAAATGGGCATTAACTCTGTAGCCAAATTAGCAGACTATAAAACAAATGAAAATAGAGGCATTTTTTGGTATTACAAAGCTCCCCCCTCCAAAACCATGAAATATGACTTAACAGTGTCTATCAGGTGTGTGTGTGTGTGTGTGTGTGTGTGTGTGGTATGTTGCATATAAAAAATGATATATGCTTTAATCTGTACTTCGCTTCATCAGTCTATACAGAGACACCGTCTGATTTTTCTGACTGATGGAAGAGACTGGTTCCTTTCAGGATCTCCTTCTGTCCCTTTCTGCTGAACTAAGAAGGTTTTAAATACATAAAAAATCATGTTCTCCTCTTTTGTTAACTTCCTGGTGATGTGTATTTTTTTTTCCTTAGGCACTAAGGAGTATAGATTTCAACACGAAATATATGTATCTATTAGTGTAAATTCATGTAGGTCAACTATAAAAGTAAATCAGTAAGTAGCATTGTTGTGAATTAAGTTTCCCCATATCAGTGACAGGGATAAGAGTGCTTTACTCTGGGAACCTTGTTTTACTGGTGAATCATTTGAATACTGTTACGGGCTTCCCATGTTGTATGTACTTTCATTTTTGCTACTATATGCAATCCTTTTCTTATACGTTGATCCTTAATATGAGAATTTTTGAGTCAAAATCTTTCTAATTACCTAGTCCGGCCCTCTTATTTAAGGAGAAAACGGACCCAGGGAAGCCAAAGAACTTGCTTAAAGTCACACAGTCAGCTAGTTCATGGCAGACTTTGGTTCTGGTCCCTTGGCCCTCATCTTCTTTCTATAACACGTTACTGCTTCCAGTAATTATATAATTATTTAAATCCTCAAAGCAAGGAAGAACACTTGTGAGTTTTCCTTCCAGAAGAAATGATGATTTGTTCTTAGCCATCCATTCTCTCATTGGTGAGAAAAATGCATAAATTTGCAAGATGGTGGGCCACCAATATGGCAAGGACGTTTTCTTTGTATGAGAACCAACTGACCCTTAAATGAATTGAACCTATGACCCCCTTCCTCATTAGCTCCAAAAAAGCTAACTAGCCCAGAAACAATTGTTACAAGCAAGCTACAACACAAATTCACCATGTTATTCCTGTGGGATTAATTAGAGAGCTAAAACAATGCTTTATCATTGAAAGACATACAAAATCATATTGTTATGTTCTTCTGGCTTGTGAACCTCTTGAAATTTTATGCAAAATTTTATGTAAGAGCAAATATACATTGCTCTTGGGAGAGGGTTCCAAGTTTCCGTAAGATTTTCACAATATGTATGTGTGATCCAAAATAGGTTAAAAACAATTGTTCATGCTCCAGTGATTTGTGCTGATGTCATCCCTGGTGTTGGTACTCTACCAAACACACAATAATTGCATTATGCTTTGTTAAACTGGAGGAATATATTATTTCTGTTTTTTCCTTGAGGAGAAAAGAAGGAATAGCAAGTAAATATACACATGTGGCCCTTATAATTAGCACTAAATCAATAAAGGCTAATTTGGGATATTATGAAAATTTAGTTAATGCTAGTTTGAGTAGAGATGGATATCACCCAAGTCTTGAGTGCTGACTTCGGGACACAAGGAGAAAAATAATTCTGCAGCCTGGAGTGTGGGGCACATGATGGTATCCAGGAAAAGGAGAGTAGAACAGGCAAAGAATAAAATACTCAAATATTCGACAGCATCTTTAACTTACTTAGATGCTATGTAAGAAATAAATTGTCAGTAGGACCTTCCTAGTCATCAGGGGGTTAAAGCACTATAAAGAAACTTGCATATGTACTTTGTTATCCAAGACACAGATAGAGAGATGTCATTCTACTGATATATTACATAAATCATGGTGCCAGCCAGAAAAACAACAGATGACCAATTTGTACAAAGCATTTTTTCCTTATGTTACATTTATTTAAAATACATTAAATCGTTGTGCTAAAATTGAGGCAGCTGGCAGTCCAGGCAACCTTATAAGATTTGTGTTTTCTGGACCCAGGCCCATTCGTTTGGAAAGGTGGATTCATTGGGCTAGTATATTTGCTTAGTCATATGCCAAGCCCTTGGGGGAGTGCAGGTAGTCCAGAATTTACCATGCATTCATTTTTTTGCTCTTATCAGGAATCTTCTGACAAATGGAAGTCAGATGGTTGATACCCATTTACTCCCAAGTGAAGTCACTAATTAATGGTAACGAGGCGCAACCCAAAGAAAAAGACTCAAATGGGATGGAATCTGAAATATCTGGCTGTATTCCAGGGGCCTCTTCTCTCTTTTCATGTTCGTTGACATTGATGTGATGCCTAGTTGACCTTAGAAATAAAAGTCAAGTCTGAGTTGAGTAGGTTTATGTAAACTGATTAAAGCATGGGCCATGTTTTAGGAATTTTAGGGTTTGCTGCTGCATTTTTTTTTAAAATTTTTATTGTGGTATAGTTGATTTACAATGTTGTGTTAGTTTCAGGTGTACAGCAAAGTGAATCTGTTATATGTATGTCCACTCTTTCTTAGACTCTTTTCCCATATAGGCCATTACAGAGTATTGAGTAGATTTCTCTGTGCTTTACAGTAGGTCCTTATTAGTTATCTATTTTATGTATAGTAGTTGTGTATATGTCAATCCCAGTCTCCCAACTTATCCCCCCACCCCTGCTCCCTTACCCCCTGATAACCATAAGTTTATTTTCTACATCTGTAACTCTATTTCTGTTTTGTAGATAAGTTCATTTGTAACCTTTTTTTAAATTCCACATATAAGCGATATATGATATTTGTCTTTCTCTGTCTGACTTACTTCAGTCAGTGTGAGCTTTCATCAAATTCTTAATGGGACTGATAACCCCCACAAAAGCATAAGAACCACTGGTGAGGGTTTTATAAATACTCAGTTAAGTCAGCTTCCAACGTCTGTTGTCAACCACATTCAAAACTAATACTGGATAAACCAGAGCCAGAACATAGAAGCCCATTTCAAGTGGTCCAGTCTCACATTTCTGCACCTTGTTTAGTGACAGCTTAACCTCTAGGGATGCAGTGTTTTTAGAGGGTTTTGGTAGTGTGAATACCTACATAAAGTGGTCATTCGAATGTGAAGGTGTTGCTTTCAACAGATTTTTCTTCCCTGTTGGCCAATAATCTGAGGATGGAAGAGATTTCTTCAAGAAGCTGAATCTTGAAAATTGAAGTCACCCAAAGTGATAGGATTGTATTTGAATTCAACGACTATTTTTGTGTCACTACTGTATTCACAACATGCCAGAAACATATTTGGTAAATTTTTAAGGACTTACATTTTTTTTTTTCTTAGGATATTGAATTCAGCATAAGAAAGAAATACAAAACAAAGTCTGTTCTCAGTTTATGATTGTCATGGAGAGATTTGTATTTTGGGGAGCCATGCAAACAAAGAGCAGTTCCAGACCTTGAATTGTACCCAGTTGAATGCCCTAATAGAATATTTGATATAGACAGATGGCCGTAACTGGTTAGAAAAAGGAGAGGTTATGGAAGATCATTTACCTAAAGAGGTCATTATGGAAAGTCTCTATAAAGGATATTGTTGGAAGAGGTAGGAATTGAAATAAGTTCTAAACTGTAGAGAAGATTTAGATGTGTAGAATTGGGAGAGCACTTAATGGTGTTGGCTGGTAATGAGATCATACTGTCACCATTAGAGTGAATATAAGGAGAGTTTTATTTGTGAGTCCTTTAAAAAAAATAGGTTAGTGGCTTCCACACTGGAGATGGACCAAAAAAAAAAAAAAAAAGCAGAAGAAAGGAATTGAATTTTTTTCTTTAAAAACTAAGGGTGTGTTACAAAGTAATGCAGTCAACCTTGAGGAATTGAAAATGTTTCCACCAACAGTGAGAACTGGAAAGGGCAGAAGTCAAATGCTCTTAAGAGTTGTATTAGAGACAGATCCACTTCAGTGCTAGAATCCACTTAAGCAGAACATATTCATGAAGGAGTACCCAGGATTGGGAACCCAGAACAAGAATATTCTCTCAGTGAGTAGTTTTGGTTGACTTTTAAAAGATTGAGATAACCCTGGGATTTCTTATTTTCATCTCAACTAACAGATATATTATTTATATACTGTTAATTAGACATATTACAATGTATATATAGAAAGATTAAAGTCTGGTAGGATAAAGTAGAACATATATGCTAGTAGAATACCCCAAAATTAGTAACCAAGAACCTTGTGAAAGATTAAACTGTTTATTAGAGTCTGAATTTTTAATTGATTTGAAATCATGTCCAACCATTTTTTCCCACTTGAATGTGTGACATATCTTGAAAATTATCAAGGGTTTAATGGCAAAAAGAAAGGAATTATGTAGATCTCAGTCTTCTACAAAATGATCAAAATCAGAACTGTGGCTAAGTTTAAGAGTCTCAGTTTACTGTAACATTAATTTCTTTCCTTTTTCTTTCCCCTTCCCTCTCCCTTTCCCCTACTCCCTCCTCTTCTGATTCTTTCTGAGTTAGAATTTGAATTCTTGAATTATCCGGAATAGTTTCCTCATGCAAGAGGACTATACCTTTCTGCATTTTAGTAGGATGTAAAATTTTAGGCAATTTATCATAAAATCATTGATCTCCATCCTATCTGGATATACCAAGCATGGTCAAGGATAACAGTAGAATATAGAGGTTCAGTGTTTAGGCTTTGGAGTCAGAAGAACTTGAACTTGAATCCTGGCTTCTTCACTTACATGTTATGGTCAGATTACTGAAACTCTTGGAGTCCCAGTTTCCTCATCTGTTAAGTGGGTGTTATCATACTTCACAGATTTGTTGCAAATATTAAATAAGATAACATACGCAGAGCACTTCATACAATGCCTGGAACACAAAAAGCCTACAGTAAATTGTACCTTTTGATACAGCACTCACACCTGACTTTAGACTTGGCTCTACAGTTGTGGCTATTATATTAGCCTGGCCAGTGGAACATATGAGAGACATTTTACCATCACTTCCACATTAAAAAATTGTATACTAGACTTTAGGAAATAGATCCTATTTGATTATTGACTACATCCTTGAGAAATAATTGTGTAAAATGTAGACTCAGCCTTGCTCTGCACCTGGTCCTTTAGAATCCTTCTCCCATTCCTACTCTTCAGCAGGGAGCAACTTAGTATTGTTGAATTTGTAGTGATGTTACAGAACTCCTGGATGATAAATCCTTCAAATTGGTTAGCGTGCGTATTTGGTGGCTTTTTTTTTCCTGACAGTCTTAATATCTGTTTTTAATATATGCAATCCATGCCCTAAATGCTGATTAGCTAAGTTGGAGATCGAATAATTCTCTTGGGTGTAGAACATATATTTTTCTTTAAGAAGTGCTCAAATAAAGATCTACAAGACAGCTTCTCTCAAGTGGGTAGAAATACCTGCCTTACAGATTGGCCAGAATAGATATTTATCTGATTAACTGTAACTGTCCTCAAAAATAACTCATACATCTAAACTCTTTAAGTGGTATATAGGAACTGAACCGTTAGAATCAATGAGAGTTGAGTAACTAAAATCTCATGCCATGCTTTAAAGCTAACAAGCTTATCCAAAAAACCCCCCAAACCTCCCAAAGCCACTGACTGTATTTAGCCCAAACATTGTGGAAAATCATCTCAGCTCCTTTGGTAGATAATGTGCATTGACATAAAAGCTAAGTACAGTTCACAGAACTTGAGAACTTTCTGACATTTGAGCGAGATAATGCAATTGTGAGCTTTAAAACGGTAGTCTACGTGTATGTTTGTTTGACAATCTGAAATGTTTCCAAGAGGCCATTAGGGCCTAATGCACAGAATGAAATTTGCAGTTTTGCCCAAACATGCCTTTAGAAGACATGACATTCTCCAGTGACTCTACTGTTACAGTCTGACAGGTCACCTCTTATTCACATCCTAGATTGTTTTCACTCGTTACCTCTCCATTTCAGTTTTGTGTTTTCTTTTCATATTCTCCAAAGCAGAACTATTTGCTTTTCAAATGCGTCCTACAAAAAAATCAAGCATCTTTGTAGCTATGCTTCAGTGGTGACACTGGCTGAAGAAAGCAAGGGATTTTGAAATGGGAGCCAAAATATCCTGGCACTTCAACTGTACACCAGGGACTAAAATCCTAGACCTGTCCTTCATGTGCCACATTGTGATTGGTGACTGTGGCCAAAATGTTGCGTAAACTCACTCCCTGTTCTAGGAATATGGGAACATGTTTCGGAATTTAGGCTCCATTGCTCGTCATGGGTATATTTGCGTGTCTTCTTGGGGAAATGGTCTTAAAAACAGAAAGAGTCAGTCCTCAGGCTTTTCTTTGGTCACTTTGGTGGAGGGGAGTTTTAGAAAAGCGGCTGAAAGCTGGAGGCATGCAGCTGGTTTTGTGCTTCCTTGAGGCTTTTTCACTGCCTGTCTTTAGCATCTTTGCTTCATTGCCCACGTGTCGCCTGCGCTTAGCCATGAGGTGATATATCCTCTTCCATTCCAAAAACATTGATCTAAGTCTTCCTCCTTCCATTTTTTAATAAATCTTAGTGAAGCAATGTAACATTCCAGGTCAGTCCTGTAGAGCTGTTCTGGCCTCACCGGAGTTGCTGCTGCAGAGCATGGAAACTTGCTGGCACAATATTGCAAAGCGACTCTGTGGGGGCTGGATGACTTCCAGCCAGCAATGAACCATGGCCAAGAAACGCCAATATGGATAATGCAAACAAGAGAGATTTGGGGCACATTTTGATTTAACCATCTGATTTAATTGACAGAATAAATGCACCTGTCAACGGGTAATATTCTTGTGATTAGTTTTGGCTGTGATGATGAGATGATGTTAAAAGAATGTCAGAACAACCTGTCCTGGGACTCTTACAGGCAGTTCTGAGCTAGGGAAGGTCAGTTTTTAGCTAGTTAGAAGAAGCAGGGTGATCCTTCTGTAACGTGAGGGTATTTTATGGAGACAGCAAATGTTTTATTTGACGTTTTCCCTCTGTGCTTAGCCTTCACCACAAATCAGACCAGGAAGGGGATAGAGGCACACAGAAGTAATTGGCTTTTGAATCACTCTCTGTGGCTACTGGGGATAGTCGTCATTTGGAAATGGAAAACTCACGTTGTTAAGCCGAAGGCTGCGGCCCGAGTGGTCTTTCTTCCCCCTCCCCCGCCCCAGGTTGTGGTTCTTTAGCTGCTAGAGTAAGCTATTTAAACAGAATTTCAGGGGGATGAGAATTCAAAGAGGCTTTTACGTCCTGTCTTATTCAGAGAAAATGTGGTAATTTATGAACTTAGAGCAAGTATTTTAATTAATACTCGCTCGTTCCTTCATTAACCCTTTGCAACCCAACCCCAATCTCCTCTTGGGAAATTGTGCTCCTGACGTTGCTAATGACTGAATAAGCAACTCTAATACCCTTCTCTTGGCTCTCAGTATCTGCTTTCTGTGCAGTTTAACACTGTTGACCTTTCTCTCATTTTTGAAACTTTCACTTCCCTTGACTTTCCGCATTGAACTCAGATCTCTATTTCTTGGTCTCCTCCACTGGCGACTCATTCTTTATCTACTCTGTGTAGCTGTTATCCACATTCTTAGGTCTGGACACCTTCTATTTTTTCCCCTCATTTTTCCTTCTGAAGATTTCCCCCCATTCCTATGGTGTTCCTCCTCCTCCTTCTTCCACAGATGCTTCCTAATTTACCTTCCAGAACAGAGTCTATACCTAATACCTGGTCACATAATCAGTGGACAGCAAGATGCATCCCAGACTGACCAAGTTGTTCTGACTTTTCCATTTCTATTGCTAAACATTATCCCGGATAAACCACAATCTCTAAATCATGAAACAAAACTTTTTGGAATAGAAATCCCTTTGCGTATCTGATAAAGGCTGTGGATTTTCTTCTCAGCAAACATTTACACAAACATATATACACGGGTGGTTCCTAAACTCTTTGAATTCTATCCCTTAGCATGTTGAGGAATCACTATCTTTGGATTAATAACACCTACTCTGAGCATCTTTGAATCCTTTTATTTTTCTCCTTCAGCCAGCCAGCGACCAAGTCCTGTAGCGTAGTGTTTCTCAAAAGCTGGACTGTAAACCAAGAATCACTTGCTTTTTCTCACCCTTCCCTCCTTGAATCAGAATCTGTTTGGATGAGACAAGGAAACATGTGCTGTTTAAAATAGGCACAACCTAGTCTGAGATCCACTGCTACGGAGTGTGCTTTTCTAGCGCACTTTCTTTCCACTGTTTCCTTTATGTTCTCATTGACAGCACCCCACTGCCACTTTCATTACCTTTCACCTGGGATGTTGTAATAATTACTACCACTACTGATTGCCTACTTAATGCCAAGTGCTTTTCATGCATTATCTCATTTAATGGTCACAAGTCCCTAGGAGGTAAGCACTATTAACTCATCCTATCGTTGTGGAAAATCAACCTAAGAAAGGTTAAGCAAGTTGTTCAAAGCTACACAGCTAGTAAGTGGTTGTGCTGCAATTCAGATCTAGAGTTATTGAGTTCCAAACTTTGGATGCTTCTCCAGGGCACCCCACTGCCTCTCATTGCTGTAGCCTCTCTCCCTTTTATCTGTCTCTGCATAATTAATTAGTTGTTTTCAGATTTATTTTACTGAAGACAATTTCTGCCAACTTCAATAATAAATATTTTTTTACTTGGGGTGTAGTTGTTTTACAATGTCGTGTTAGTTTCTACTGTACAGCGAAGTGAAGTGGAGTTCCCTGTGCTATGCAGCAGGTTCTCATTAGTTACCTATTTTATACATATTAGTGTATATATATATGTCAATCCCAATCTCCCAATTCATCCCACCTGCTCCTTTCCCCTCTTGGGGTCCATACGTTTGTTCTCTACGTCTGTGTCTCTATTTCTGCCTTGCAAACTGGTTCATCTGTACCATTTTTCTAGATTCTACATATATGTATTAATATACGATATTTGTTTTTATTTTTCTGACTTACTTCACTCTGTATGACAGTCTCTAGGTCCATCCACGTCTCTACAGATGACCCAATTTCATTTCTTTTTATGGCGAAGTAATATTCCATTGTATATATGTACCACATCTTCTTTGTCCATTCATCTGTTGATGGGCATTTAGTTTGCTTCCATGTCCTGGCTATTGTAAATAGTGCTGCAGTGAACATTCTGATGCATGTGTCTTTTTGAATTATGGTTTCCTCTGGGTATATGCTCAGTAGTGGGATTTCTGGGTCATGCGGTAATTTTATTTTTAGTTTTTTAAGGAACCTCCGTACTGTTCTCCGTAGTGGCTCTATCAGTTTACAGTCCCACCAACAGTGCAAGAGGGTTCCCTTTTCTCCACACCCTCTCTAGCATTTATTGTCTATAGAATTTTTGATGATGACCATTCTGACTGTTATGAGGTGATACCTCATTGTAGTTTTGATTTGCATTTCTCTAATAATTAGTGATGTTGAGCCTCTTTTCAAGTGCCTCTTGGCCATCTGTATGTCTTTTTTGGAGAAATGTCTATCTAGGTCTTCTGCCCATTTTTGGATTGGGTTGTTTGTTTTTTTTGATATTGAGCTCCATGAGCTGTTTGTATATTTTGGAAATGAATCCTTTGTCCGTTGATTCGTCTGCAAATATTTTCTGCCATCCTGAGGGTTGTCTTTTCATCTTGTTTATGGTTTCCTTCGCTGTGCAAAAGCTTTTAAGTTTCATTAGGTCCCATGTGTTTATTTTTGTTTTTATTTTCATTACTCTAGGAGGTGGGTCAAAAAAGATTCCTATGTTTTCCTCTAAGAGTTTTGTAGTCTCTGGTCTTAGATTTTTGTCTTTAATCCATTTGGAGTTTATTTTTGTGTATGGATGGTGTTAGGGAGTGTTCTAATTTTATTCTTTTACATGTAGCTGTCCAGTTTTCTCCGCACCACTTATCGAAGAGACTATCTTTTCTCCATTGTATATCCTTGCCTCCTTTGTCATAGATTAGTTGACTGTAGGTGCATGGGTTTATGGGTTTTCTATCCTGTTCCTTTGGTCTGTATTTCTGTTTTTGTGCCAGTACCATGTCTTGATTACTGTAGCTTTGTAGTATAGTCTGAAGTCAGGGAGTCTGATTCCTCCAGCTCCAGTTTTTTGTTTCTTGATTGCTTTGGCTGTTTGGGGTCTTTTGTGTTTCCATACTAATTATGAAATTTTTTGGTAGTTTGATATGGATTGCATTGAATCTGTAGATTGCTTTGGGTAGTACAGTCATTTTCACAATGTTGATTCTTCCAATACAAGAACATGGTATATCTCTCCTTCTGTTTGTATCACTTTTAATTTCTTTCATCAGTGTCTTATAGTTTTCTGCATACAGGTCTTTTGTCTCCTTAGGTAGGTTTCTTCTAGGTATTTTATTCTTTTTGTTGCCGTGGCGAATGGGATTGTTTCCTTAATTTTCTTTTTGATCTTTCATTGTTAGTGTATAGGAATGCAAGAGATTTCTGTGCATTAATTTTGTGTTCTTCAACTTTACCAAATTCATTGACTAGCTCTAGTAGTTTTCTGGTGGCATCTTTAGGATTTTCTGTGTATAGTTTTCTGCAAACAGTGACAGCTTTTTCTTTTCCAATTTGTATTCCTTTTATTTCTTTTTCTTCTCTGATTGCATGCTAGGAATTCCAAAATCTATGTTGAATAATAGTGGCGAGAGTGGGCATCCTTGTCTTGTTCCTGATCTTAGAGGAAATGCTTTTAGTTTTTTACCATTGAGAATGATGTTTGCTGTGGGCTTCTCATATATGGCCTCTATGATGTTGAGGTAGGTTCCCTCTATGCCCACTTTCTGGAGAGATTTTATCATAAATGGGTGTGTAATAAATTATATCACCTTACATTGTATTTGTTTTTTCTGTCTTTCCATTAGACCACAAGATCCTTAAATTCATGGGCTATGTCTACCCTGATGTAGAGGAAGAACCCAACAAATGTTTTGAAGAAATAATATCTTTACATTATGAGAAAACTTTAGTGATCTCATATTGGCCACTGAGTAATTTCTAAGCTGCTTAGTGAGTCGTTCAAGCTTCTGTATTAGATTTGATCCCTCTTTTCCTTATTTAACATTTCCTGTGTTGTAGTCAAGTATACTTTCCCAGATATGCTCTTTGCTTTCTTCCTTTTATCTTTGCTATTCTCTTGGTCTAAGAATTCTTTCTGATCTCTTTTATTATTGAATATTACAGGTCTATCAGGCCTTAAACACAGATTTCACATTTCTGTGAGGGATTTTCTATTCTTTTCCTGTTCCAAATCTGATTTATTTTCAGAACCGTTATAGAACTTTGCATCATCTTTAAGCTACTAGTTTTATTGTTTCTATTGTATATAGTTGTGCTCATATATAATTTGGCCCACATTTTAAATCTATTAATAACAGTGTAATGTCTTACTCATATTTGGAATTTCTGTATATCTACAAGAGTGACTTGCATATAGAAGATACATAACAACTTACTGAATATGTCACTTGTCAGAAATTCAGTGTGAGAAAATTTGATAAAATAGTATATGCATAAAATATGTTTAAAAGGTTTAAAGATATTTTTCCAACCAACCATACTTATGACTCTTTACATTATGCCCAGTTCTTGGATGAATAAATATCAATTAAAAAAGTTTTAGAGAAGACATCTTTGTTATGCCAGGTGGGATGGTTATCTAAATATCTTTAAACATGGTATTTTTGATGCCCCAAGTGAATTACTGGCAGATCCTCAAGTCCCAATAATCAACAGCACCTACACATCTACAGACTTGTCCATATTGGTATATTTAAACTTTTACTTGGTGGCCATTTTCCCATTATCCTAGCACTTTAGGATAACTTTGGTTTCATGCCTCTCCAACAAGCTTACAGGCAAATCAAAATTGATAATGTGGGTGGACTTTGAGTCCCAGACATCTCTGTGATGTTTTGAATCTGGACTGTTAACTGACTGTCAGGGGTAAGATATATGGTGACTTGAATTAGATTTGAATCTTGGGCCCCAGAGTGAAAGATGTTACTTTAAGATATGCTTTAGCAAAAGAAAAGGGACAGTATGCTGACAATTTAAGAAGTATAAGTAATAACTTAGGTTCCCTTGAATTCAAATGGCCTTTCAGTAAAAGAACTAAACGTTGGGACACTTGGCTCACCAATCTGTAGAGATGAGATCTGTGGGAGTAACCTGGCAAAGCTATTGGATGACACTGCTATCTCACCAACTTGCAGCTGAAAGTGAATTTATCTGGTTTTAAATAGGGTTACAAAGAATGGAAGTTCTCTAATGACAGGCTCAGTGGTTTAACATACCACTAAACAAAGGGTTGGGAAAAGCTAGGGTTGATTGCAGATGCTCTCGGTAGCAAGAGGCTTTAAGCCTTATGCTTAAGTCATTGAAACCAGATGTTCCAATAGCGGACACTGGAGCAGAGAGGCAGAGAGTGACTAAGTCCAAGCATGGCTTACAGTTGCCACATTCTCCAGCACCGTTTTTTTTTTTTTTTTTTTTTTTTGCGGTACGCAGGCCTCTCACTGTTGTGGCCTCTCCCGTTGCGGAGCACAGGCTCCGGACGCGCAGGCTCAGCGGCCATGGCTCACGGGCCCAGCCGCTCTGCAGCACACAGGATCCTCCCGGACCGGGGCACAAACCTGTGTCCCCTGCATCGGCAGGTGGACTCTCAACCACTGCGCCACCAGGGAAGCCCTCCAGCACCGTTTTGACCCAACTGGGTGAATGGTGGAGACTTAGTAAGGAGCTCGAGAACTGATCATTCACAAATTCAGTTTGACAAATTTACATGAGAGAGCACGAGTGGAGATAATAGTATGGGAAAGCCTTGAGAACATAGATTACATATGTATTACATAAACATAACATGAAAGGGATACGTTATGTTCATAGTTATTAGCACAGAGGCTTGATTTTCTTCTGGATTATTGCGTGAAGGTGATAATCTAGGTTTGGTACATTTTTTGGTACATTTACATTTTATGTAAAGGACATTATTCTGTAAATATTTTAGGTTTTATGGGTTACGTACACTATCTCCCTCCTTTTTTTTTCTCTTCCTCATCCTGCTCATCTTTCTACTCCTCTACCTTTTCCTCCTTCCTCTTTAAGAATGTAAAAACCATTCTTAGTTCACAGGCCATACAGAAACATGCCACAGGCTGCATTTGGCCTGTGAGCCATAGTTTCCTGACCCTTGTTTGAGCTAATTGAACACTCTAGTAAGTAAACAGTTTCCATACCAACAATGAATGGATTTATAATAGTCACAGAACTGCGACTCCTAAATTTGTGTCAGCCAACATTTACTTTTATTTTTGATTATTGTTCAAAATCTAAAAATACTTTATAATAAGTAATATAAGAATTAGTCATCATGTGTTAAAATATAATTATAGAAAATAACTTGGGATACATATTTTTAACCCAAGTAAGTATTAAGCACTGTAAATATCAAAAAATTACTTTCAGAAATTGGAGAATGGGCTCCAAAATGAAGTTTACTTTAATTGAAGATGTAGAGACATACTTGAATATTTGGTATACTAATTCATCACTGTTGTAAAAATAATCCCACACAAAACCATCCTGTGGCTGCCTAGCTTAGTTTTTATGTGTTTCTAAGGTCTGAGTCATAGGTTTCCTTTTCATGTTTCTCTCCTTGACCGCCTTCCCTATCTCTATTTGTAGCTCCTTTGGTTTACCATAAAATTCTCTGTTGAAATTATTTTGCATGGCACAAATGCATAAACCATGAGTGCTAAAGTGTAGAGTTGGTGTTTTATATGGTTTTTGAGGTCATTGAGACAATAGTGTATTTACTGATTGGTTTTCTTTCATACTTTAATTCAGAATATCCAGGTATTGAGTATAGAGAGCAAAGAATAGGTTAAAAACAGTTCTTCAAGTGGTTAATGTGCATCAGCCTTCTTATTAGTAGAGCTTGAAAGATGAGGAATGAAGAACTAATAGGTAAAATAAGGGGCTGAAATCATTACAAAAAATAATAGGAGAGTGTGGAAATAGGATTTGATAGTTTCCCCTGTAGGACTGTTACAACCTCCAAAATAGTTTTCCCCTGCCAATATTCTTACTGCAGCAATACGTAAGAGAAGACATTGCCAGCCTATCAGATAATATACATTGGAAATATACTTTAAGTTTGATGGGAATGGTTGTTTTGAATAAGTTGCAGAAATTATTTTCATATTTGAATGTGGTTATCTGCAAATCCCTGCAAAGGCTCTTCTATCCTCAGATATTCATTAATTGTGAAGATAGAGTGATTCAGCTATGTTTTGAACTGTGAGTGTATAACACCACCCCAGTCTTGAATTTATTTTATATTGAGAAGTGTTCTACTATTTGTGATGCTAATTCTTGAGAATTTTGTTTTTATACTAGAGCTTCTTCCCCATACAGCATAAAAAAAATGAACCTTTTATAAACAAATATGTACTATTCAGCAGTAAGATAGGGCTATTTCTCATTATTCTTATGGAGCAGTCATTAAGGTTAGACAGTCAGAAAGGGGGCGGAACATGGAAAAGAACAGTTTTGAAAGTTATTTCCTTACCTGTAGATTAGTGTATTTGCAACCAACTTTTCACTGGCATCAATGTTAACATGACTTCAGTTTCAAGTAAAGGAGAGAATAAAATTAGACCTTATTTTCCAATTTATATAAACAGGGTTATTCCAGCCCCTTGTTTCCCTTGTTCTTGACATAACACTCCTTGCTTCTGTGTCTGTGGCGTTCTGATATGATACCTGGAAGTTAGCTGACAAGGGCGTTAAATTTGCATTCAAGTGAATTTTTTACATTTTCATAGAGGAGTCTTAAAAATCAGGAACCTTTCAGACTCAAGAAGATGAAAATATAAGAGCAAAATGTACAAGTTGGTATTTTTGAACATGTGTGTACAAAAACATGCAACCTGCAGATCACAATACTGCAGAGATTCTCTTTGCTTTTTCCACATAGGAGATGCCTGGGTTCACCACTTTATAGTACTAAGAAAAGTTCAAAACTTTCATATTTTTCAAATTTGCTGGTTCCTAGAATAATAGTGTATATCAAAGAAGAGAAAAGCTGTCCTTAAAAGAAGCACACACTTTAATTATCCTGGCAGATTGCATCTTGAATGTTTAGGCTGTTGTCGTGGCCTACCTTCATCTCCAGAGCTCACCAGAGGTCCTGGAGGGTGGCTTCTATTTGAAGATAAGAGCAAGTGGAGGAGACATGGACTCAAGGCAACTCTTCTAGATTCTCACTGAGCCAAGTTCAAGTGGCTGCGACACTCAGAAGGAATAAAGAACAGAGTATGTCCAAATGGATTCCTAGCTTGAAGCTTTCAACCGGGATATGAATCTGCCCTATTCACCTTCCAAAAAACTAATCCCAAATCAGTTTATGGGATTAGTGCAGTAAATCCGTTAATGGTATTTGAGGCATTTTCATGAGAAATAGCTTCTGCAGGGTGTTTTCTCCTGTTTTATTCCTTTATTCAGTAAGGTTCTTACTTGAACATCTTATAAACTATAAAGAAAGGGGGCTTGGAGCCCTGAATGTTAAAGCAGACCTCTAACTCTGATATTGTAGATTTTTAAAATCAAAACCTGGTCAAACTATACATGATCTTTTAATAGGTGCCTATTTGTCCGTGAGGAAGGGACACGTTATGCTCTGTGTTGTTACTTGAAGGAAATCAATTTTTTACAAATGTTTAAAAATTCACTCTGAACTGAGTGAATGATCAGTTTGCCAATGTTTGATGTTTTGATTTCCTGTTGTTTTTGCGGTATGCGGGCCTCTCACTGATGTGGCCTCTTCCGTTGCGGAGCACAGGCTCCGGATGCGCAGGCGCAGTGGCCATGGCTCACGGGCCCAGCCGCTCCGCGGCATGTGGGACCTTCCCGGACTGGGGCACGAAGCCGTGTCCCCTGTATCGGCAGGCGGACTCTCAACCACTGCGCCGCCAGGGAAGCCCTGATTCCCTGTTCTTAAAAGCAGGATTAAAGAGGTAGCCTAAGTAGTGGAAGGACTCCAGCCTAATAATGGAAGTAGTAAACTTACCGAGTAGAAGACAGTTTCTCATCTCCAGCATAGGTTTTTTAGTTGCTTTCTTATGCTCTCACCTTTTACTCATTCAGCTAGTGTGTGCCATATGCTACAGTGTGCACTGGGTCCTTGCCCTTGAGGAGCTCCCAGTGACATCTCCTATTTCTTGAATTGGTCTCAGTTATTATGCTTCATAGAATATATAGACTCTTCTAAATTTTTTGGTGGGAAGCTATCTGCTTTGAAATACATGGCATTTTTTTCCACTGTTTAAAAAATTATTTGAATTAAAAAATTATTGCATGTTTGATTTCCATATTTGTCTATAGCATTCTAGTAATGTTTATGAAATATCTTTTGGAAATTTAAGTTCTTGTTTAAATGGTGTTTGTGTGTGCACCACTTTTTTAAGCTGTATATATTATCTCTTTTCACATTTCCACCCTCAGAACAACAAGGTCAAATTCAGCTGCTTCAACTCTCTTCTCTTCCTTCCCTTCTCAATGTTTATTAGAGTTGGACATGAATAGCACTCTCTGTCATTTAAGTGTTTCTGTTTTAACATAATGGAGTTTACTCAGGTGATTTTCTTTTTCCTTTTGGGCTTCTACACCGTCTGAAATTAATTAGCTCCCCCATAGTCATTTCTGGAAATTTATAATGCTATTTATCAAGTTTATGAGCAACCTAATTGCTTTAAATCTATTTTGAAATTCATTTAATTACATCAGAGTTGTATTGATGTTTTCTGAATTCAGGACTTTATCAGCTTTTAGGTCATCTTAAAATTTGTTCATTGTCTCAAGTGAGAAATTTACATGTTATTTATACTACTTTTTGCATAAAATAGAAAAAGTGAGAAGACCATTTTGATGAATTAAAGGTGCATGCTGATCCCCACAACCCATCTTGTGGTGGGGTGACACTCTTCCATTCAGGCAAGTGTCCTATATTAAATTAATGTAAGTAATATATAGGACCTTTGTGGAAAGAAAAAAATCTTCAGCGTGAGACAGCTTTGCAACAAATGGAAATACATATGATGCTTTGGATGGGAAATATTAATATTAAAAAACATAATCACTTTAGAATGGGTAATTGTTATAAGCCTTTATAATTAAGTATAACTTAAATAGGTATGTTAAAATACGTAAATCTTAAATACACAGTTCAAAAGATTTTTATAAATTGAACATATTCATGTAACCATCTGCTGTTCTTGAGTGTTCCAGTTGTTTAGCATACCTGTCAACACTTGATATTGCTAATCTTTTTGATTTTAGCCATTTTCATAGGTGTGTAATTGTATAGCATTGTGGCTTTAATTGGCGTTTCTCTGATAAGTAATCATTTTGAATACCCTTTCATTTTCTTCTTAGCCAGTTGGACAAACTCTTCTGTGCAGTACCTTTTCATGTCTTTTGTGCATTTCTTTATTTTCTGTAAATTCCTTTTTAAAATTGAAATATAGTTGGCAAGCAGTATTCTGTTAGTTTCAGATGTACTACATAGTGATTTTGACATTTAAATACATTACGAAATGATCACCATGATAAGTTTAGTAACCATGTGTCCCCATACACAGTTATTACAGTGTTATTGACCATATCATCTGTGCTGTAATTACATCCCTGTGACTGTTTTATAACTGGAAGTTTGTACCTCTTAATTCCCTGTACCTATTTTGCCCATGCCCCCTGCTTCTCCCCTCTGGCAACCACCCTTTCTTTCTCTGTATTTATGAGTCTGTTTTCATTTTGTTTTGTTTTTTAAGATTCCACACGCAAGTGAGATCATACAGTATGTGTCTTTCTCTGTCTGACTTAGCTGATTTCACTTAGCTTAATACCCTCCAGGTCCACCCATGTTGTTGCAAATGGCAAGATTTCTTTTTATGGCTGAGTAATATTCCGTTGCATATGTAGTCCACATCTTCTTTATCCATTCATCTGTCAGTGGACACTTAGGTTGCTTCCATAGCTTGGCTGTTGTAAATTATGCTCAGTCAACATAGGGGTGCATATATCTTTTTGAATTTGTGTTTTTGTTTTCTTTGGGTAAATAACCAGAAGTGAAATTGCTGGATCATACGGTAGTTATATTTTTAATTTTTTGAGGAAACTTCATCCTGTTTTCCATAGTGGTTGTACCAATTTATAGTGTCACCAACAGTGCACAAATGTTGGTGTTCCCATTTTGCCACATCTTTTCCCACATTTATTTGTTGTCTTTTTGATGATAGCTATTCTGAGAGGTATAAGGTGCAATCTCATTGTGGTTTTGATTTGCATTTCCCTGATGATTAGTGATGTTGAGCTTCTTTTCATGTGTCTGTTGCCCATCTGCATATCTTCTTTGGAAAAAATGTCTGTTTAGGTCCTATGCCTATTTTTTAATCAGACTTGTTTTTTAAACATTGAGTTATATGAGTTCTTTATATAGTTTAGATGTTAACCCCTTATCAGGTATGTTGTTTGCAAATATCTTGTCCTATTCAGTAGACTGACTCTACATTTTGTTGATGGTTTTCTTCACTGTGCAAAGGTGTTTTAGTTTAATTTAGTCCCATTTGTTCATTCTTGCTTTTGTTTCCCTTGCCTGCAGAGACAGATCCAAAAAAATATTGCTAGGAGCAATGTCAAAGAGCGTACTGCTTATGTTTTTTTCCTAGGAGTTTTAAGGTATCAGGTCTTACATTAAAGTGTTTAATCCATTTTGAGTTTATTTTCATATATGATGCAAGAAAGTGGTCCAGGTTCATTCTTTTGCATGTAGCTGTCCAGGTATTTTCACCATCATTTACTGAAGAGGCTGTCTTTTCTTCATTGTGTATTCTTGCCTCCTTTGTCATAGATTAATTGACCATATAAGAATGGGTTTATTTCTGGGCTCTCTATTCTGTTCCATTGATCTGTGTGTCTGTGTCTCTTTTTGTGCCAGTACCATACTATTCTGATGAATGTAGCTTTGTGTTATGGTTTGACATTAGGGAGTGTAATACTCCTAGCTTTGTTCTTCTTTCTCAAGATTTCTTTGGCTATGTGGGGTCTTTTGTGGTTCTGTTCAAATTTTAGGATTATTTGTTCTAGTTCTGTGACAAATGCTATTGGTATTTTGATAAGGATTGCACTGAATCTGTAAATCACCTTGAGTAGCATGCATATTTTAATAATATTAATTCTTCTAATCTATGAGCATGGTATATCTTTCCATTTGTGTTGTTTTCAGTTTCTTTCATCAGTGTCTTATAGTTTTCAGAATATAGGCCTTTTACCATCTTGATTAGGTTATTCCTGTGTATTTTATTCTTATCGATGTAATTGGGATTGTTTTCTTAATTCCTCTTTCTGATAGCTTGTTGTCAGTGTATAGAAACAACAGATTTCTGCATATTAATTTTCTATCCTGAAAATTTACTGAACTCATTTAATAGTTTTTTGATGGAGTCTTTAGAGTTTTCTAAGTATAATATCATTTCCTCTACAAAAAGTGACAATTTTTCTTCTTCTTTTCCAATTTGGATTCCTTTTATTTCTTATTCTTTTTTTTTTTTTTTTTTTTTTTTTTGCGGTACGCGGACCTCTCACTGATGTGGCCTCTCCCATTGCAGAGCACAGGCTCTAGATGCGCAGGCTCAGCAGCCATGGCTCATGGGCCCAGCTGCTCCGTGGCATGTGGGATCCTCCCAGACCGGGGCATGAACCTGTGTCCCCTGCATCGGCAGGTGGACTCTCAACCACTGCACCACCAGGGAAGCCCTATTTCTTATTCTTGTCTGATTGCTGTGGCTAGGACTTCCAATTTAATGTTAAATATAATTGGCAAGAGTGGACATCTTTGTCTTGTTCCTGATATTAGAGGAAATGTTTTCAGCTTTCCACTCTTGAGTATGATATTGTCAGAGGGTTTGTCAGATAAGGCCTTTATTTTGGTGTGGTATTCTCTCCTTACCCACTTTGTAGAGAGTTTTTTATCATAAATTGATGTTGAATTTTGTCAAACGTTTTTGTGCATTTATCGCAATGATCATATATAATTTTTATAATTCAGTTTGTTAATGTGGTGTATCATATTGATTGATTTGTGGATACTGAACTATCCTTGTATGCCTGGGATGAATCTCACTTGGTCATGATATAGGATCCTTTTAATGTATTATTGAATTAGGTTTATTAATATTTTGTTGAGGATTTTTACATCTCTATTCTTCAGTGATACTGGCCTATAATTTTTTTTTTTTTTGTGGTGTCTTTGTCTGGTTTAGGAATCAGAGTGATACCTCAAAGAATGAGTTTGGAAGCATTCCTTCCTCTTTAATTTTTTAGAATAGTTTGAGAAGGATGGTTAACTCTTCTTTAAATTTGGTAGAATTCACCTGTGAAGCTGTCTGGTCCTGGACTTTTGTTTGTTGAATTTTGAAAATTATTGTTTTCAGTTTCATTACTGGTAATGGGTCTGTTCAGATTTTTTGTTTGTTCCTGATTCAGTCTTGGAACATTGTACATTTCTGGGAATATATTCATTTCTTCTCAGTGGTCCAATTTGTTGGCATATAATTATTCACAGAAATCTCTTATGATCCTTCATATTTCTTTGGTGTCAGTTGTAACTTCTCTTGCATTTCTGAACTTATTAATTTGGGCCCTCTCTTTTTTTCTTGATGAGTCTGGCTAAAGGTTTATCACTTGTGTTTATCTTCTCAAAAAACATCTTTTAATTTCATTGATCTTTTCTACTTTTTAAGTCTTTATTTCATTTATTTTGGTTCTGAGCTTTATTATTTCCTTCCTTCTACTAATTTTGGATTTGGTTTTGTTCTTCTTTTACTAGTTTCTTTAGGTGTAAGGTTAGGTTGTTTCTTTGAGAATTTTCTTGTTTCCTGAGGTAGACCTGTATTGCTATAACCTTCACTCTTAGAACTGCTTTTGCTGTATCCCATACATTTTGGAACATTATGTTTCCATTTCATTTGTCTCCGGGTATTTTTTTAATTTCCTCTTTGATTTCTTCAGTGACCCATTGGTTGTTTAGTAGCATCTTGTTCAGACTCCACATGTTTGTTTTTTCCAGCTTTTTTCTTTTAACTAAATTCTAGTTGAACACTGTTAATGGTCAGAAAAGATGCTTGATATGATTTCAGTCTTTTTAACCTTATTGAGACTGTGTTTTGTGGCCTACTATGTGATTATCCTGGACTATTCCATGTGCACTTGAAAAGAGTGTGTATTCTGCTGTTTGGGGGTTATTTTCTGTAATTTTCTTATTAATTTGTAGAAGATCTTTATAGATTCTGGATAGGAATCCTTTGTCAAATATATGTATTGCAAATATCTTTTCCTGTTCTGTGTTTTGCCTTTGACATTTGGTGTTTTTGATAAAAAGTTCTTAATTTACTGATGTTTGACTGAATTGATATTTTCCTTTATGATTAGTGCTTTTTGTATCTTAAGAAATATTGTCTATGCTAAGGTCATAAGATATTCTCCTATATTTTATTATAGAATTTTAAAAAATTTACTTTTCTGTTAAGCTGAAGTATTAATAAGTATGTTAACAAGTGTATTTTCTATTAACATTTCCTATTAGGAATTCCCAATTCCCAATGGAATTGATCTTTGTTTACACTGTAAGTTAGGGACAAAAGGTCATTTTTTCCCATGGATGTTCAATTGATGAAGCTGTTTTCCCCAGTGCACTGCAATGATATTTTTGTAGGAAACCAGTTTCTGTATACCTATGACTGTACTTCTGGACTCTCTATTCTGTTTTGGTCTTATTGTCCAAAACTATGATAACAACTTTGCTTCCACTGTCCGTGACCTGACCTTTGTGATTGGAATGATATATTGCAGTTATGAGTCATTAATTTATATTTTAGGTAATTGAGCATACCATTTCCTTTAGATGGGTGTATGTGCCTTACAAACAGTTTTCTATTTGATAACTTTTTATGTAACATTGTAGACTAATGGTTTTTATAGACTCAACTTTTCTCCAGTTGAGTATACTTCTATCTTATTCAAATACTCAGTCTATCAAAAACTGGAAATGAGAAGTCCTTTAGGATGGTTTGTTCTTTTTAACACCAATAGCAATCATATTTGATAGCTTCCTTAATATGTTGAAATAAAAATTTCCAGGCATATCTTGAGTTTTCATACCCATCCATGGAATTAATGTCCAACTTTGTTATATTGAAATTGATGTAAGAGATCAAAATATGGACACTGGTATAGACATGATATTGTTTAACATGAAGATAAAGTGAGAACAATTTCCCAATTTAATGGCAAAGTAGAAACATTTTAAGTTTTATTAAATTCAGTGTTTTTCCATTTACTTCTAACTTTATTTTCTTGTTCTATAAATGTTTTAAATCCATTTTCTTCCTGTTTGAGCTACTAGCTTTACCTTTGTATCATGTACAACATGTGTTTATTAGCTTTGATATGCCATACGATGCTGTATATTACACACTAAACCATGTGTTCAAATTAAAATATTATTGAAATATTTTTAAAGCAACTTAAAACATACAGAAAAGTTGTAAGAATAATATGAAGAACTCCAATATTGTATTTTACCCAGAGGCCCCATTTAAATTTTGCTCATTGTCTCAATAATTTCCTATATAGCAGAAGGATCCAGTGTAGGATCATCTGT
Organism: Pseudorca crassidens; assembly: GCF_039906515.1. Classification (NCBI taxonomy): domain Eukaryota; kingdom Metazoa; phylum Chordata; class Mammalia; order Artiodactyla; family Delphinidae; genus Pseudorca; species Pseudorca crassidens. Next base: position 42,915,198 of record NC_090309.1, read on the forward strand.
TGCATCCCGTTGTCATGTTTTTCCTAGTCTCCTTCAACTTGGAATAGTTCTTCACTCTTTCCTTAGTTTTCATGTTTTCTGTATTTTTGAGGATTACAGGTCAGTTGTTTTGTAAACTTCCAATTTGGGTAGGTACAAACTGATTAGACCCAGCTTATACATTTTGAGCCGGAATACCCCCATGAAAGTGATGCTGTGGTCTCCTCTTTACATTGTTTCTGCTGGCACAAGTTATCATTTTGACCCATTACCGGTGAGTTTTACGTTGATGATTTAGTTAAGGTGGAGTCAGAATAGTGACTACATTCATGTATATTGAAAAAAATAAGATAATATTTTGAGGATATGAGGGCCAGGTGTCTCACTGTCAGAGAAACAAGGTACAAATATGGAATGGAGGAAAGCTAGAAAGAACCCTTTGATATTGAATTGGATTTAGAAGTATTGCTGTGAATTCTTAGTTTTCAGTTAGATAATTTGAAATATAAATTAAGATGTAAATGTGCATGTACATATGTATATGTGGATGTATTTTTATACAGCATAAGTATATTCTTAGCTCTGTGACACCTCAAGCAGTGAGCAAAATTTGCTTTCTAAATACCACTGCTCGTAGGAGAAAGAAATTGTTGGTTCTAGAGTCAAGGCAGGGAATGAAGAAGATGAGCCTGAAATAACTTATTCAACCAGAAAGTATGGAGATTCTCAAAACATGGTGGAGGTATTTCAGAAGGATACAAGAGGAAGCTTGAAAAAGTTCCTGTTGGCCAAATATGAGATATTTCGTGTATGAAAATAAACAATTATAAAAAGAGATTATAACCAGTTGAATAAAATGAATCTTTGAGGCCACACTGGTAAAATTTAATAAATGTGAATAATAAAGGAGGAGAAGAGAAAGGTCTTTCTTAGAGTAGACTGTGAACTAATATATGTGGAAGATGTAGAATTAGAAAGTCACCATTTGGCAACCATCAAATTTATAATTAGTACAGGTAAGAAACAATTCATGTTAAAACCAATGAGAGCAAGTGTAAGGAGGAATGAGATTTTACATAGTCTCAAAGTACCTATCTACAAAATACTTATTAATTACAAAAGGGAAGTTTCTTTAAAATAGAGAAAGCTGGCTCTCATTATCTTCAAAATATTTTCTTATTACTCAATCTACATGAATGTGGCCAATCTCCTGATTCAAAGAAGCTACCATCTGTTTGAGTCCTCCTGAGAGCTTGGACCCCACTGGGACCACATTGCCATCCCAACTGAGACACTTTGCTTATGTGAACTTTGACCACCATTGAACTGCCTCCCTTGATGCCTTCTTTGTATCTTTGTAAATATATTAAAAACCACCCTTTATTAAAGTGGTCCTGGTTCCCTATTCCTTTGTTCAAAAGACACTGGGATCATAGGCTTAAGCCAAGATATCAAAGTAACAAAGAAAGGGGAAAATATTTCCTGACACTTTCCGTAATTAAAGTCCATTGTTCTACCCATATTATATGCATATAATAATCAGCTCAGGGTCAGCAAAGCCATCTTTTCTAAAATATACCGTAACTAAAAAGCAAAATCTAGTTGTTTAGTACACAATCGTATTTATAATAACATTTCAGTTTAATTGCTTTGTAACCATTTTGTTTCATAACACATAGGAACTTTGAATCATTCTTAAAATTATAAAAATATGTAACATTTAAACTATTTTAAATCTTGAACCTAAAGAGTCAAACACTCTACTTGCCAGGTCTTATGTGATCATTTATTTTTCAAATAAAAGTTTCAGAAATGATGGAGTTTATTTTTGCATCTTTATCAGAGATCTAGATAAACAAACTGAGGCAAATCCATAAAATATCTTTGGAAATAAGTGGATTGTTTAAGTCTAAAGGCAAATGAGACTGCACCTAAGTACTTCAGTTGATAAAGTTGTCTCCCATGGGAATATGGGTTAACAATTCTGCTATTGCTCCACATGCATACTGGAGTGGAACAATTAACTAAATGGATGGCAGATGGTGCAAGCCTGGTTTCTTACTGCTGGAGTGGGAATTTACAGATAAGCAAGAGGAGGAGGCTAGAATAACCCACGGTAATGGATTAGAGTTGAAGATACGAGTATGAACTCATGTTTAGCTTGACGTAGAGGTAGATAGTTAGATACTGAAGTACTTAAAGCTTTGTGTATGTGTACAGGTTTATATAGATGTCTATATTGTTTGCTCTGGCAGCTGAGAAAGCTTATAAGAAATACCACCCCAGTAGCCATGAGTATGCCTACTGCCCAGATCTTGGTTTCTAATACCATTTTTCAATAAAAGGAACTAAGACTTCTTGGAGAAATGTCTGATTCTAGGACCAAGGTAGGAAATATACCTGAGATGATGAGTCTGGAGCATCTTGTAGTGCCAGAAAGTAAGGAAGGACTCCAGACAAAAACGAAAAACAAAACGTTGGTGAGGAAGTCAGAGAGACACAGGAGTATAGTATGGAAAGGGAGAAAAAATGAGTAGTGTCACAGCGGAGAAATCTGACACACACGACCTCAATCAGGTGATCAAGGCCAGCATCAACACTCATAAATCATGTTGATAGTATGTATGCTTGATATGATGGTGAAAATAGCACTTCACCTGTGTGGTGGTCCTCTCAATAACTCATACTCCCAGTCTTATCAGGAGAAAAACAAACATTTCAGTTTTTAGGCATCTTTGATTCTTAATCATGTGTGTCAGCCTGACTGGGCCTCTTCTGGATGTTTCTCTGAAGGTGTTTTTGGATGAGATTTACACTTATTTATTTATTTGGCAGTTCAGTTAGTTTCATTTCTGGGTAGGATCACAGGAAGAAATAAGGACAGTTTATATCACAAAACAATGTGCATGAACATGTGTATTTATATTATGTAAATGAAACAAAAGTTTCAAGAAACAACTCACGCCTCTCCTAATTTATTTTATTTCATGGCAGTGTTGGTTGTGACTCAGTGAGATTTACATTTAAATCAGTAGACTTTGAGGAAAGCAGATTACCCTCCATAATGTAGTGGGCCTCATCCAGTCAGTTGAAGGCCTGAATTGAATGAAAGGCTGACCTCTCGAGCAAGAGGAAATTCCCTAGCAGACCACCTTCAAACGTCATTTGCAACACTGGCTTTTCAGCTTGAGCGGCAGTGCTGGCTCCTGCCACAGGTCTCCAGTCTGCCAGCCCACCCTGCAAATTTTGGACTTGTCAATCTTCATAATGATGAAAGCCATTTTCTTAAAATAAATCTCTTTCTGCACATGTACACACCTATTGGTTCTGTTTCTCTGAAGCACCCTGATTAATACAGCATCCTAAATAATACATGACCAGTACTCCTCAGAATTCTTAAGGTCATCAAAAACAAAGTCTGAGAAACTGCTCTAGCCAAGAGGAGCCTAAGAGATCAGACCTGACAACTAAGTGTAATGTGGTATCCTGAATGGGATCCTGGAAGAGGAAAGGGGCTTTAGGTAAAAACTAAGGAAATTTAAATAACCTATGGGCTTTAATTAATAATAACATATCAATTATTGGTTCATTACTCATAACAGTATATTGTACTAATTAAAATGTTCATGGGGAAGCTGAGTGTGTGGTATATGAGCATTCTCTGTACTGTCTTCTCAGTATTTCTGTAAATCTGTAATTGTTCTAAAAAGTAAAGTCTATTAAAAATAAAAATGTTGGGACTTCCCTGCTGGTGCAGTGGTTAAGAATCCACCTGCCAGTGCAGGGGACATGGGTTTGATCCCTCGTCTGGGAAGATCCCACATGCCATGGAGCAACTAAGCCTGTGCACCACAACTACTGAACCTGTGCTCTAGAGCCCACGAGCTGCAACTACTGAGCCCATGTGCCACAACTACTGAGGCCTGCACACCCTAGAGCCCACACACTGCAACTACTGAGCCCATGTGCTGCAACCACTGAAGCTTGCTTGCTCTAGGGCCCACGTGCCACAACTGCTGAGCCCGCGTGCTGCAACTACTGAAGCCTGTGTGCTCTAGGGCCCATGTGCCGAAACTACTGAGCCTGCATGCTGCAGCTACTGAAGCCCGCACGCCAGGAGTCTGTGCTCCACAACAAGAGAAGCCACTGCAATGAGAAGCCCTTGCACCTCCATGCAGCAGCAAGACCCAATGCAGCCTAAATAAATAAATAAAAATGTTAAACAAGTGGAAAAATATGCACAGCAGTCTCTCAACATTTTTTATTTGATGGTTGAAGAAATAGAGGGAGATAAACAGTTAAAAAAAAAAGAATGTAGGGAAATAACAGTACATATGCTAAAATTGCATATGCAGTTAACCCTTGAATAACACGGGTTTGAATGGCTTAGGTTCACTTATGCACTGATGTTTTTCAATAAATACGTACTACAGTACTAGATGATTTGCCATTGGTTGAATCTGCAGATTTGGAACCACCGATATGGAGGACTGACTATAAAGTTATATATGGATGGAGTCAGAGCCCCTTGCTTTCATGCTGTTCAAGGGTCAATTGTATAATCATATTTTTGTAAGATTATGTGTGTGCATATGTATGTGATTATGCCTAAAGGCATATTTCTGAAAGAAAAATCGTCAGAACTTCAGAAGTGGTTACTCTGAGAATTGAAATTACAGATGGATCCTTCCTTCCTTCCTCCCTCCCTCCCTTCCTCCCTTCTGCCCTCCTTCTATCTCTCCCTTCCTTCCTTCTTCCCTGCATTGCTTAAATTTTGAACAAAGAAAATATTTTCTGTATAATGAGGAAAGAATACAGTTACAAGTAAAAGTGACTCCAAGTTAGATGCCCTAAGTTGCACTTCGAGATTTCAAACTTACCACTTCCTTGTCTGGATCTCTGAAACTTTTGGATCTACCTTCAACAAGCTGTAGAGAACCACATCATTGTAGGTCTTCACTGGAAAATAAAATATGGGATTACTGGTACTCCAACCCAGATCACAATGAGGGAGATAACATTTTCAGAACACCATATCAGATAGGTGGACCATACATTGCTCTAGTTAAGAGATGACAAATATATGACATTTGTGTTATTTTCCCCCTTCCTGCAACTATGGCAGACATGACTAATTGAGTACAGTTTTTTTTGCAGGATGACAGAGTGGCCAGAGTTGTCCATGGAGTTGAAACCTCATTACCATTCCTCCTTTAGGAACTCCAAATAATTTCCTTGGGTCAAGCCAGGCCATCAGAGAGCTATATAAATAGTAACTTGCTTAGTCTCTTATAGAATCACACTTGCTAATTTCTTTTTTTAATAGGAGTCCTAAGCTTTTTATCAAAGTCCAGTATAAAATTCATGACATTGTTGCATTTGTATTAAAGACATTGTTGAAGATATTTTCTACTTAGTGGCCCTGTATATCAATAAGGGATAAATATCTATTATTATTGTTGTTGTTACATCTTTTAGAATACACTGTTAAGAAAAGCTTCATTTTCCCTGAGGCTAGGCTCTGCCTTTCTGCTAATTGGTAATGTTTCCCTTTTAACCTTGAATTCTGGTAAGCTCTGAGACAAATTTGACCATCATCTATTGCAGTTGTGTTCTCCTTATTTGTTTTTTTAGCTTTACCTCCTTGTTCCATAAAAGATTTGAGACAATAGTTTGGATTTCATGTTGCTATTTTCCCTGGTTTTATATTTTCCCTGATCTTGATTTTTCTATTTTTCTTTTATTGCTATTTTATTATATTTGTGAAACCCAGTAGCATATGAATAGTTTTTTTTAGAGTGAAACATCTGAATTACACAGTATCTTTAAGTTGCTTTTTAAAAATTTCAAATATATATCATAACTTGGATTTGATTTTAAAATATGATATCTCGTTTGGCTGGTATCACTTAGGCATGCTTTTAATGAACATTGGAAGAGCATTGGACTAGGATTTGGAAGACCTAAATTCTACTTTTTGTTGTTATGCTTAACTTGGGGTTAATGATTTAATGACTCTAGGATTCATTTTTCTCATAGGGAAAAAAAAAATGTTTAACCGCTCTGTTATAAAAATTAATTCGCTTCGTATACTGGTTTTTATTTTTTAGCAAATTGCCTTTAATTTAGTGAATTTCAAAACACAAGGAAAGTTAACAATCAGTGGGAAAAAATAGAAACATCTCCAAGTTCAAAATATTTTTTAATTTGCTGGGAAAGAAACTTCTTAGAGAAAGTCTTATCAGAAAAAAAGCACCAAATTCCGTTTGGGCATTTGGCGAATATTTTAATACTTTGGGGGGGGGATACATCCCCCCCAAATAGTTGAAATCCCCCCCTTAATAGTTGAAATTCCCATGACCTCATATTCATTAAGTAGTTGTCATTAAAGTTGTTAGAAGCTTGAATTCATGAATGTTTCCAATGGAACATTTTTTTACTAGAACTGCCACCAAATTGAGAGTTTACCTTGTAGGGCAGTAATGTATATAGTCACACTCTTAGAGGACTCTGCTCTGGGATTTTCCCTGTCCTCCTCCTTATTTGGAGCTCCCAGTGACCTCCAAGTGAAGGCTGAGTATACAAGATTAGAACAGTATAAGCAGATTCTATTCCAATTTGCCAAAGTGTTTATGCTAAGTGGATAATAGCAGTCTACCCCTAACTTTTCAATGTGGTCCTTGAAGAAATTGAATGTCATATGCTGGTAAATTTTACTGCTTATTTATTGCCATATAATAAATTACTAATGACTTTTCTATTCTGAACATTCTTTACCATCTGTGAATAATCAGAAACATGACAATAAAAACCAGAAATCTTCAGCATTTTTAATTACTCTCCTCAGACATCTAAATAACTACTGGATCACACAAGAAAACCATTGGTAATACTGACTAGGAAAGACAGGTGTATAACTGGGAGTTATGATGGCTGACATTTAAGGTCTCTCTTAAGTTTTAAGAATTTTTATTAAACATAATTTTGATGCCAAATTTTTGATTCTTTGCAAATGGCCTGATTTCATTGAGGTTGAGATGAGTTCCCCAAGTTTTCAAGACTTAGTTTCCTTTTAACATGAAACACACTACAGTCATTTCTTTTGGACTGATTATTATATAATATTTCATGAGATAGTCTGAATACTGAGGAAAAGTATTTTATATAATGTAAAATTTTATTCTAGGCATCTGTAGAGCAGAGGGCATTTTGTCTGATAATTGGGGAATTTAAAATTCCAAATTGAACTTTAAAGTTTTTGGTTTTTTTAATGGGCTAATCCTTGACTGGATGTAGCCACTTTCCTATGATGATGATCGTGATGATGATGATTGTTTTTGTTATTATTTTATGGAATATAAACTCATGTATTTATTTGAACTCCAAATGTCTCCTTATCTTTCAAAGTATAGGTCATTCAGAGTAACACTTGATGACTTCCATGCTAATAAATAGCAACTATAAGGAGCACATTGCTAGATTTCTTTCTACACGTGGGTAGACACACAAATGTACATGTATTTTAATCTAAAATACCTGTGTGAAAATGCATTTCTGTACTTTGGAAAGGCAAGGATAAGGATTCTTAAAAAGAAAAGTTGCTTTAAATTTTACTTAAAATATACGTGTGAAATACAGAAAATATAATACATTAAAAAAATTTTTAAATCATTATAGATTCACAGGTAATTGAAAGAAAAAAGTACAAGGAGGTTCCATGCACCTTTCATCCAGTCTTTTCTAATGGTAATTAACATCTTTTATAACTGTAGTAACATATCACAACCAAAAATAATTGACCTTGCTGTAATGCATGCTATTATATTTATTGAAGGATAAATAATTAAGCATGAATTTCAAGTAATAATTATACTAATATTAAATAAACCTTCAGTCTTTTAGGTTTGAACATATGTACATATAATTGAAACATATAAACTTGCTTGATATTTACCAACTTGGATCTACCAAATGACTGTTTTGACCACCTATCTATAGATATATATTAATGAATATATTCAGTTGACTCATATGAGATTGTCAATATTCAAACTTTCTGACCTGTAAACTGGCTATTTCTTATGAGCCAACACAATATATCATATCTTACTTCTATCAAAGTATATTTAAATCATTTTAGCATGTTAGTGGTTTGAACTATTTAGAATACTGGGAAAGGGTTGAAAGTATGAGTGAGGAAGGATTAAGGAAAGATGTTGGAAATGATTTTAGAGCAGTCTAGAAGAGTAGATTACTAAGAGGTCTAACAATCCATCTGACAGACCTCCTCTAGGAATTCCAAATTACTTCCTTGGGTCAAGCCAGAGCATCTGAAAACTTTGTGTGAAATTCTAGGTATTATTTTTTCATGGTAACATTCCTATGTGATGCTCTATTTTTGAAATTTCTGGAGTTATTCCTCAATCAGAAGCTATTTATCTACTCATGTCCCCTAAAAGGTACTTAATTCTTTATTTGCTTTCCTAAGGTCTAAAAAGTATACTTACGAAACTGAAAATTTCAACAAACACCTTAAAGAATATCTTATTGGTATTGATTACTATAGATTAACAAAAACAATGAGATAATTTCTTAGCAATGTCTTAAGAGATGACAAAGAATCTAAAAATATGCAGCTTAACAGTAGAGTCCTCAGCATTAGTGGGTCTCCTATGATCTCTAGCTACAGAGTTGGTATGTTCTGAAAGATCATATCTGGTTACAGGAAGAAAAGTCTATATTTCAGGGTATGAGGTCTCATCAGTTTCATCACATGGGGTATAGGCACAGTTCCTTCCAGTCAAAGGAGAGATGTTCTTTCTTTAGCACTGAAATTCAGAAAAGGATATTCCAACTTTACTCCATCCTAGACAAATGAATTATTAAGATTAAACCAACTAATCACATCCAGGAAAATAATGAATAAGCATTGGGGGTGCTGAAAGAGATGGAGATTCTGAGGGGTACATATATGTATGGAGCAGAAGACCACAGAAATTCTATTTAAATTCATCAAATGGTTCTAATTTTGAGAATTTTTACCCCATGGAAATCAGATGGACTTGGGAAGGAAATGTGGATAGTTCAGAGTTTCAGGACTAACTGACCCAAAGAATAACTTTAACTGAAGGCTGGAGCGTGTGGGAACTCTGGCTTCCATCTGCTTTACTGACAGATCAGTGGGCTTGTCCATGGAACATTAATTTCACTATCTCTGGCGAAGGCTGACAAACACAATTCCCTGTTTAGAGTTATGTCCATGACTGGTCATCTGGCATGTCAGAGCCATCCGGCCACCTGTCCTCTGGGACTCAGCACAATACTTACCTACTCTCACCCATAGTTTATGTTGCTTGCCTGCTCAGCTGATGCCAACCCAAACAAGACCTAGTCTTTCTCTGTGACCTTGCTAACCCAAACTGAACAGTCACACCAAGCATCTAACTTTGCTCTATACTCCTAATACAAGAATTACTTCTCTTTTCACTTGTGTTGAGATTTCCAGTGATACCTGGGAACACTTGAGCCGCAAGAGACTAAGGGGAAGAAGGGGAGAAATGGGTGATTTGTGAGTAGTGTCAGTTATGAAAAAATAGTGTCCAGATAGAGACTTTTTTTTGGCATCTCCCTCTTCTCCACCAAAGACTATTAAGAATACTTACACATATGTGATAGAACATTTATAAGAGACATATCTTCTTGCCCCTCCATATCTTTTATTTTTTTAATGTTTATTTACTTTTTTAAACATCTTTATTGGAGTATGATTGCTTTACAATGGTGGGTTAGTTTCTGCTGTACAACAAAGTGAATCAGCTATACATAAACATATATTCCCGTATCTCCTCCCTCGTGCATCTCCCTCCCACCCTCCCAATCCCAACCCTCTAGGTGGACACAAAGCACCGAGCTGATCTCCCTGTGCTATGCGGCTGCTTCCCACTAGCTATCTATTTTACATTTAGTAGGGTATATATGTCCATGCCACTCTCTCACTTCGTCTCAGCTTACACTTCCCCTCCCTGTGTTCTCAAGTCCAGGGAGACTTTATTCCCTGCATCTTTATTCCTGCCCTGCCCCTAGGTTCTTCAGAACCATTTAAAAAAAATTTCCATATATATGTGTTAGTATACGGTATTTGTTTTTCTCTTTCTGACTTACTTCACTCTGTATGACAGTCTCTAGGTCTATCCACCTCACTACAAATAACTCAATTTCGTTTCTTTTGATGGCCGAGTAATATTCCATTGTATACATGTGACACATCTTCTTTATCCATTCATCTGTTGATGGACACTTAGGTTGCTTCCATGTCCTGGCTATTGTAAATAGCACTGCAGTGAACATTGTGGTACATGACTCTTTTTGAATTATGGTTTTCTCTGGGTATGTGCCCAGTAGTGGGATTGCTGGACCATATGGTAATTCTATTAGTTTTTTAAGGAACCTCCATACTGTTCTCCATAGTGGCTGTATCAATTTACATCCCCACCAACAATACAAGAGGGTTACCTTTTCTCCACACCCTCTCTAGCATTTATTGCTTGTAGATTTTTTTTTTTTGTAGATTTTTTTGATGATGGCCATTCTGACCGTTGTGAGGTGATACCTCATTGTAGTATTGATTTGCATTTCTCTAATGATTAGTGATGTTGAGCATCCTTTCATGTGTTTGTTGGCAATCTGTATATCTTCTTTGGAGAAATGTCTATTTAGGTATTCTGCCCATTTCTGGATTGGGTTGTTTGTTTTTTTGATATTGAGCTGCATGAGCTGCTTGCATATTTTGGAGATTAATCCTTGGTCAGTTGCTTTGTTTGCAAATACTTTCTCCCATTCTGAGGGTTGTCTTTTCGTCTTGTTTATGGTTTCCTTTGCTGTGCAAAAGCTTTGAAGTTTCATTAGGTCCCATTTGTTTATTTTTGTTTTTATTTCCATTTCTCTAGGAAGTGAGTCAAAAAGGATCTTGCTGTGATTTATGTCATAGAGTGTTCTGCCTATGTTTCCCTCTAGGAGTTTTATACTGTCTAACCTTACATTTAGGACTTTAATCCATTTTGAGTTTATTTTTGTGTATGGTGTTAGGGAATGTTCTGATTTCATTGTTTTACATGTAGCTGTCCAGTTTTCCCAGCACCACTTATTGAAGAGGCTGACTTTTCTCCATTGTATATTCTTGCCTCTTTTATCAAAGAGAAGGTGACCATATGTGCATGGGTTAATCTCTGGGCTTTCTATCCTATTCCATTGATCTATACTTCTGTTCTTATGTCAGTACCATAGTGTCTTGATTACTGTAGCTTTGTAGTATAGTCTGAAGTCCAGGAGCCTGATTCCTCCAGCTCCGTTTTTCTTTTTCTAGATTGCTTTGGCTGTTTGGGGTCCTTTGTGTTTCCATACGAATTGTGAAATTTTTTGTTCTAGTTCTGTGAAAAATGCCATTGGTGGTTTGATAGGGATTGCATTGAATCTGTAGATTGCTTTGGGTAGTATAGTCATTTTCACGATGTTGATTCTTTCAATCCAAGAACATGGTATATCTCTCCATCTATTTGTATCATCTTTAATTTCTTTCTTCAGTGTCTTATAATTTTCTGCATACAGGTCTTTTGTTTCCTTAGCTAGGTTTAATCCTAAGTATTTTATTCTATTTGTTGCAATGGTAAATGTGAGTGTTTTCTTAATTTCACTTTCAGGTTTTTCATCATTAGTGTATAGGAATGCCAGAGATTTCTGTGCATTAATTTTGTATCCTGCTACTTTACCAAATTCATTGATTAGCTCTAGTAGTTTTCTGGTAGCATCTTTAGGATTCTCTATGTATAGTATCATGTCATCTGCAAACAGTGACAGCTTTACCTCTTCTTGTCCCATTAGGATTCTTTTATTTCTTTTTTTTTCTCTGATTGTTGTGGCTAAAACTTCCAAAACTATGTTGAATAATAGTGGTGAGAGTGGGGAACCTTGTCTTGTTCCTGATCTTAGTGGAAATGGTTTCAGTTTTTCACCATTGAGGACAATGTTGGCTGTGGGTTTTTCATATATGGCCTTTATTATGTTGAGGTAAGTTCCCTCTATGCCTATTTTCTGGAGGGCTTTTATCATAAATGGGTGTTGAATTTTGTTGAAAGCTTTCTTTGCATCTATTGAGATGATCATATAGTTTTTATCGTTCAATTTGTTAATATGGTGTATCACATTGATTGGTTTGCGTATATTGAAGAATCCTTGCATTCCTGGGATAAACCCCACTTGATCATGGTGTATGATCCTTTTAATGTGCTCTTGGATTCTGTTTGCTAGTATTTTGTTGAGGAATTTTGCATCTATGTTCATCATTGATATTGGCCTGTAGTTTTCTTTTTTTGTGACATCTTTGTCTGGTTTTGGTATCAGGGTGATGGTGGCCTCATAGAATGAGTTTGGGGGTGTTCCTCCCTCTGCTATATTTTGGAAGAGTTTGAGAAGGATAGGTATTAGGTCTTCTGTAAATGTTTGACAGAATTCACCTGTGAAGCCATCTGATATTAGGCTTTTGTTTGTTGGAAGATTTTTGATCACAGTTTCAATTTCAGTGCTTGTGATTGGTCAGTTCATATTTTGTGTTTCTTCCTGGTTCAGTCTCGGAAGGTTGTGCATTTGTAAGAATTTGTCCATTTCTTCCAGGTTGTCCATTTTATTGGCATACTGTTGCTTTGTAGTAACCTCTTATGATCCCCTTGAAAAAGGGGAAGTTGTTACTTCCCCTTTTTCATTTCTAATTTTATTGATTTGAGTCCTCTCCCTTTTTTTCTTGATGAGTCTGGCTAATGGTTTATCAATTTTGTTTATCTTCTCAAAGAACCAGCTTTTAGTTTTATTGATCTTTGCTATCATTTCCTTCATTTCTTTTTCATTTATTTCTGATCTGATGTTTATGATTTCTTTCCTTCTGCTAACTTTGGGGTTTTTTGGTTCTTTTTTCTCATTGCTTTAGGTGTATGGTCAGGTTGTTTATTTGAGATGCTTCTTGTTTGTTAAGGTAGGATTGTATTTCTATAAACTTCCCTCTTAGAACTTATGTAGTGTGCTTCTTTGTCTCTTGTAATAGTCTTTGTTTTAAAGTCTATTTTATCTGATATGAGTATTGCTACTCCAGCTTATTTTTGATTTCCATTTGCATGGAATATCATGTTCCATCCCCTCACTTTCAGTCTGTATGTGTCCCTAGGTCTGAAGTGGGTACTTGTAGACAGCATATATATTGTCTTGTTTTGTATCCATTCAGCCAGTCTATGTCTTTTGGTTGGAGCATTTAATCCATTTACATTTAAGGTAATTATTGATATGTACGTTCCTGTTACCATTTTCTTAATTGTTTTGGGTTTGTTATTGTAGGTCTTTTCCTTCTCTTGTGTTTCTTGCCTAGAGAAGTTCCTTTAGCATTTGTTGTAAAGCTGGTTTAGTTGTGCTGATTTCTCTTAGGTTTTGCTTGTCTGTAAAGGTTTAAATTTCTCTGTCAAATCTGAATGAAATCCTTGCTGGATAGAGTAATCTTGGTTGTAGGTTTTTCCCTTTCATCACTTTAAATACGTCCTGCCGCTGTCTTCTGGCTTGCAGAGTTTCTGCTGAAAGGTCAGCTGTTAACCTTATGGGGATTCCCTTCTATGTTATTTGTTGTTTTTCCCTTGCTGGTTTTAATATGTTTTCTTTGTATTTAATTTTTGATAGTTTGACTAATATGTGTCTTGGCATGTTTCTCCTTGGTTTTATCCTGTGTGCGACTCTGTGCTTCCTCTGCTTGATTAGCTATTTCCTTTCCCATATTAGGGAAGTTTTCAACTATAATGTCTTCAAATATTTTCTCAGTCCCTTTGTTTTTCTCTTCTTCTTCTGGGACCCCTATAATTCGAATGTTGGTGAGTTTAATATTATCCCAGAGGTCTCTGAGACTGTCCTCAGTTCTTCTCATTCTCATACATCAGGGTGATTGTGGAGATTTAATCCGCTGCTACTGAGGCTGCTGGGAGAGATTTCCCTTTCTCTTCTTTGTTTGCACAGCTCCTGGGATTCAACTTTGGATTTGACCCCGCCTCTGCTTGTATGTCGCCTGAGGGCATCTATTCTTCGCTCAGACAGGACGGGGTTAAAGGTACAGCTGCTTTGGGGGCTCTGGCTCACTCAGGCCGGGGGAAGGGAGTGGTACGGATGTGGGGCGAATCTGTGGCGGCAGAGGCCGGCGTGACGTTGCACCAGCCTGAGGCGCGCCGTGCGTTCTCCCGGGGAAGTTGTCCCTGGATCACTCACGGGACCCTGGCAGTGGCGGGCTGCACAGGCTGCCGTGAGGGGAGGTGTGGATAGTGACCTGTGCTCGCACACAGGCTTCTTGGTGGCTGCAGTAGCAGCCTTAGCGTCTCATGCCCGTCTCTGGGGTCCGTGCTGGTAGCCGCGGCTCACGCCTGTCTCTGGAGCTCCTTTAAGCAGCGCTCTTAATCCCTCTCCTCGCAGAGCAGGAAACAAAGAGGCAAGAAAAAGTCTCTTGCCTCTTCAGCAGTTCCGGACTCCCTCCCGGCCAGCTGTGGTGCACTAGACCCTTCAGGCTGTGTTCACGCAGCCAGCCCCAGTCCTCTCCCTGGGATCCGCCTCCGAAGCCGGAGCCTCAGCTCCCAGCCCCCGCCCGTCCCGGCAGGTGAGCAGACAAGCCTCTCGGGCTGGTGAGTGCCGGTCGGCACCGATCCTCTGTGCGGGAATCTCTCCGCTTTGCCCTCCGCACCCCTGTTGCTGTTTTCTCCTCCATGGCTCCGAAGCGTCCCCCTCCGCCACCGGCAGTCTCCGCCCACAAAGGGGCTTCCTAGTGTTTGGAAACCTTTCCTGATTCACAGCTCCTTCCCACGGGTGCAGGTCCCATCCCTATTCTTTTGTCTCTGTTTTTTATTTTTTCTTTTGCCCTACCCAGGTACGTGGGGACTTTCTTGCCTTTTGGGAAGTTTGAGGTCTTCTGCCAGCGTTCAGTAGGTGTTCTGTAGGAGCTGTTCCACATGTAGATGTATTTCTGATGTATTTGTGGGGAGGAAGGTGATCTCCGCGTCTTCCTTCTCCACCATCTTGAAGCTATCCCATATTCTTTTTTGAAAAAGTCATTAAGAAAGAGAATAACACAATAGAAACTGGTATTTAATTTTCACAGGGACACTTAGCATGATAATAATCATGATGCTAGAGATGTCCTAGTAAGGACATGGCTTATGATTTTGGAGTTGACTGTTAAGGATGAGTTTAGAAAGTAGATTAGTAGTTGTTGACCACAGGAAGCAATGATGGCTGTTGTGGCGTGACCGTCCGCTGACCATGAGTCACACACAGCATCATGGTTCTGGGCAAAGCAGGTACTTCTCTTCTTAATGCTTACCTTGGAGGATCTTTCTCTAACATGCGATGATATTTATTACCCGCTTTGCGAAACTCCTGCTAGTTTCCTGGTTTGTTTTGTCTCTCTTACATCTCCTTTTTATAATATTATCCAGCAGGTCCTCCATTCTCTTCTGGATCTTCTGATGTAGAAATATATTCACACACTTATCTCTCTCTGCTTTTGGCAGTTTTATCCAGACATTTTAGATTCAGCTCGCTTTCCTAGTCAGTATTAATCTCGACCAGTCTCTCTAGTTGTAATCTACACATCTAAAGTTTCACTGTATTTTTCTTTCTTTTCTCTCCTAGTGACTTATCCCATAATTTTGACCTAGATTCTTGTTAATTTTGACCTAGATTCTTAGACTAATCCCTGTATTCATCTTTCTTATAGTTCTTTTTATGGCCATCTCCTCTTGGAGATAAGGAAAGGAGAGCAAGTACTAAACTTGGGATGATAACGTTTTTTGAAGAACATTGTTGATCATTTCTCCTTTTCAGTGGATGAAGAGGTAAATCTCAGTGATTTGATTTAGAATCAAATAAGATCTATCTATGTGATTTGTTAAACTTTGTCTTCCAGAGCTGGATAAAGCAGTTGGACCAGGAATGAATAAGTAAGCAACTTTTCCAAGTGGATCTTGAGGAGAAGGAGAGACTCAGAGACTCCTTTTTGAAATTAGCTGCCTTGGGGGTGGTGAATAGATGATGAACATGCCTCAAAGAAAGAGTCACTAACATTACATTTATTATCAGAATATATATCCTGGTTGAGAGCTATATACTGCAGTGTTACCTTGCTGAAATAATGGATCGTTCTCCTCAGAAACCTTTTGCCTTCCTCAGTATGTAAATAATGGAAATGATTTAATCAGTGCTTTCCACCATTGTCTGTTCCCATATTTCTGTCATCACTGTCTAGGCCATCTCCTTTCTCCACACCCAAGCCGCATACCCTAAATAGCAGCTATTTTGGTCTCTTTGTTGTTTCTTGGTTACTCTACATACTCATCAGTCTTTGGGCTTTTGCTCCAGTTTTTACCTCCCTTGGTATGTCCTTCTTCCCCACTTCAGAAACATAGCTCAAGATCTTCCTTTGCTGAGAAGTCTTCTTGAATCAAAAATTGTCACTCCTTTCTCTGTATTTCCATAGCATGTTTTAATCTTTTTTACACCATAAGTCATCTTAGCCCTTATGTTAATATTTTTGTTTCTGAATCTTATACTGATATTCTCTGTCATGTTGTCACTCGGTAAGTGTTTCTGAATAGAATTGAACTCATTTGGGTTATATTAAACTAGAGGCCACTTCTAGGTCTTGGTGAGTGGGTCAGCACCAAGACTGCAGTCTTTCTTTTAACTACTCTAGGAACAAAGCCCATGATTTTAAAATGGAATATCAAGACCAATTTCCTTGAGTGGCTTCTGTAATGAATTATTTCATTTATTCATTTTATTAAGCCAGGGACTGTGGTAGGGATGCTAGCACTGTGCTAGTTGAGTAAGAAATGGTCTGTAACCTCAAGGAGCTCAGAATCTATAAAAGGAAACAGATACTTAAGTATATTATTCAAACAAAAGATGATATAGAATATATAGACAGTGTCAAAGGACACAGGACTGATCAGCTATACTTGGCGGATATCAGGAAAGAGTTCACAGTGTTTTGAAAGAGAAGTAGGGGCTGTCCGGTTTGAGAAAGATAGCAGGCTATTCAATGAGGATCTCCAACCTCAATTTAAAATTTGTCTAATTATAGAACTGATGTGCTGGTTTACATTCTAGGAAATTAGTTGAATGAGTTTTTGTGTAAGATTGTGTGTGTGTGCGCGTGCTTGTGTGTGTTCAGGTCAAAAAGTGGGGGGAATCTTCAGCACTGTGAGGAGGTGCTGAGTACAGAAATGGGGGAAAATGGGGAAGAATGTCCCATCTTAACCCTCTGCACAAATTTAAGGTTTGGAAAAGGAGGAGTTAAGAACCGGAACCTAAAGGTACAGTGTTCATAAGGCAAGTTTTGAGATTCTAGGAATAAACCCGCTAATTTAGAGATGAAATTACAGAGTATATCACAGAGCAGAATAAAATCATCCTCCCCCAGCCCCAACCCTCTAATCTTTTTCACACTAAAGTGTTTTTCTGGCATCATGGCAACATTGATTGACTACTAACTGAGAATGGAGCCTGACCATGCCTAGCAGGACAGCATTCTGATGTAGGACACAGACAGCACAGCATGGGTGGAAGTGGGGCATGAATGTACCTTTGAGCACTTGTGAGCCTGAGAAAACCAAGAAAGTTTTAGGTTTGTCTTTAAGGGAGCTGCAAAGTGCAATAAGCCACCAATATTTAAGCATTTCTGTAAATATGGCATAATTTGTACTCCAAACCTGGGGAGGCCTAGGGAAATTAAGATGATCAGCAAATATGTTTGACAGTTGGAAAAAAGTAAAAGGAGCATCCTATAGAAATTCCCATCTGGTGTAATCTTTTACTTCCTCAGAATGTGGATGCTGAACTAAAGTTTTGCAACTGGTGGTATTGCAGGCCATCAGTTTAGACGTGCCTTGGTAGGAACCTAGGATGTTTCTTCCATGAGTTCTCAAGAATAGTAGAAGCTTTTGGGAGACTGATCTTCTGAAAGTACAAGCATAATGATTGGGAAGCCAGATAATCACTAGTTTTGTGGATTTGGGCAAATCACCTAATTTCAGAGTCTCATTTTCTTCATTTGTAAAATGGAGGTAATACTGAACTTGCCTAAGTTATTGTGAAGATTCAGGAATCTTAAAGAACCTGACAGAGTAGCCACTGATACGTAGTATTCACTTAATACATAATGGTGCTCTTACCATTGATATATTATTTTTTAATCTTACATTTTCATGATCGCCTTTGTCATTCAACTCAGTGAATGCTACAGTTATATTCCATAGGACAGATTTAAGCTATAGAAAATTTTAGCTTTTTAGTAAGTGGATTTAAATAAGTTCTTTGTTGATTTATATAGTTCATTACTGGCATTTAATAACTTTGTGCTTTACATGTGGCACTTTTAGCTTAATATGGAATAGTAAATAGTTGATAAAGGGTGTTTTACTTGGTGTGCTGACTACAGAACATACCTTGCTGAGAAATTCTAGGCATTTCTTGTAACTCCTACTCTTTGTACTTGTGCTGTCTTATATGAACTTCTTCATATAAGGGATTTGAGTGCAATTTGATCATGGCTGCAGTATCGGTTATTAGAGTATCAGAGATTCATTGCTACTAACAAATTCTGATTTATGTCTAACTCAGAGCATGCCAGCAAAAGAACAGTGGCTCTATTTCCATAACGAAAGAAGGGAAGTGAGGTTGTCTACTTGCAAGTGTCTATGTGCAACCATTGATTCAAAATGGAAAAACTTGTGAAATGCTTGTAAAATTCAGAAGACATAACTTGTTTTAGATATCCTGATAAACTCAACAAATCACATATTTTTCTTTAGAAATCTCTATGTGGATAGATGATAGAGATCTTAAACTCTTAATTATGTCCATCCAAAAATCCCTCTAGTTGGTAATGGTAGAGATATTATTCCTTGGTTTCTATCTAGTGAGAAGACTGAAATTGGTGAAGTCATTATAAAGCTGTGTATTTCACAGGGACCATCAAATTAAATTTCATGTGGAGTTTGAGTCAAGGGGGGAAATGCACTTATGATGCAAGTATAAAACTTGGTTAAAAAATAAGGAAAAAAGTCTTACCCTTAAAACTTTTGTGAAAAATGTACACTTCCATATAATAGATGGAGCTGTTGAGGTCACATGTCTTTTGTATGTCTTCTTCAGTGTTCTATTTTACAGAACCCACAAATGTTATCTTTAAAAAAATCATACTTAAGAGATCAAGTATGGGAAAGAACCGAGTCGACAAAATATAGCAGCTGTATTGTTCCCCACATCTTGACAATGAGATAAGCTCTGCAATGACTGTGTGTGAGAATGTATTGATTTTAAAAAAAAAGTGCAGCTGCTCTTATCATATTCAGGAATGTTGTAGCACTGACTTTTATTTTTAAAAATTTATTGCCAAGAATATCCATCCATTTGGATAAATACTTTTTAAAAAATTCTTGAATAGTAGATATTTTCTTCATTTTAAGTCAAGGTAAATGAACATATCGGGTTTGATTTCAGAGCTGTAATTCATTCCTGTCCTTCAAATCCAAAAGAACAACTAGACTAAATTAATACTGTTCCCTTGGCCAAGCAGCATTAGGACACTGATTTGTAGTTGTCGGAGTGAAATCTTAGCATTTGCTAGAAATACCCAAATAAGATTGCCAAAGATCTTTAATGTCAGGTAGCACAAGAGCAAGACAGCATTATCCTTTAAAAGTCATTTCTTCCTAGTGTATGTCATATACCAAAATAACTGTTCAGTAGTTGAAAATGATGTTCAGCTTTTCTCAATTAATGGGATGATGCACTTCCTGATTACTCAAAATAATTTTTAAAGTTTTTAGTTTGAAATAATTTTAGACTTACAGAAAAGTTGCAAAAATGGTACAGAATTCCTTTATACCCTTTACTCAGCTTTCCTAAATGCTAATGTCTCACATAACCGTAGTATAAGGATTAAAACTAAGAAATTAACATTGGTGTAATCCTATTGACTAAACTACAGACTTCATATTTCATTCGTTTTTTATTAAAATTCTTTTCCTTCTTTTTTTTCCAGGATCCAATTCAGGATCCCATAACACAGGTAGTTGTAATGTCTTAGTCTCCTTCAGTATGTGGCAGTTCCTCAGTCTTTCCTTGTCTCTGTGACCTTTACACTCTTGAAGAGTACTGGTCAGTTATTTTGTAGACTACTCCTCAATTTGTGATTGATGTTTTATAATAATTATATTAAAGTTATCCAGTTTTGGCAAGGATACTGCAAAACTCATGTGCCGTTCTCATTGTATCATATCATAAGAACAATTTTTGTTTGTTCACACTTACTCAGACACATGGGGTCTTTACGTTACTTTTTCAAAGAAGGTTTACTTCTGTTAACTCAGCCAGGCATTGTGAATGACTCTTGAGAGGTAGATAGGGTAGTTAATAATAATTATTTTTCCATATAAGGAAGATGAATCCTGAAGTAGCTAAGAAATATGCAGTGTGTGTTGGGACTTCTGTGGTGGTACAGTGGTTAAAAATCCACCTTCCAGTGCAAGGGATGCAGGTTTGTTCCATGGTCAGGGAACTAAGATCCCACCTGCCGCGGGGGAACTAAGCCCGTGCTCCACAACTACTGAGCCCACGTGCTCCGGAGCCTGCACACCACAACTAGAGAGCCTGTGTGCCGCAACTAATGGCCTATGCCCTCTGGAGCCCATGCGCCACAACTAGAGAGAAGCCCGCGTGCCGCAGCTAGAGAAGCCCGCGTGCCGTAACAAAGAGCCGGTGCAGCGCAACGAGAAGATCCTGCATGCCGCAACTAAGACCCAATGCAGCCAAATAAATGAAAAAATTAAAAAAAGAAATATGCAGTGTGTTTCAGTGACTGTGCCAGAACTAACAGTGACCATTTGCTTCTAGGGCACTGTGATATTGCGAGTTATAATATGCAACGTATATTTGGTCTTCATCCAGTTTCTGGCACAGAGCTCCTAAAACCCTTGGAATTTCTTAAGTAATGAGAGTGATAAATGTGTGTCTTGTTATGTTAACGTGGTGACTTTTGAAATGTGCCTAGATCACCTAAGGATGGGGGCTGGTCACCAGAGGAACCGACTCTGTGATTTTATTTATTTATTTTTTGCGGTGCGCAGGCCTCTCACTGTTGTGGCCTCTCCCGTTGCGGAGAACAGTCTCTGGACGCGCAGGCTCAGCGGCCATGGCTCACGGGCCCAGCCGCTCCGCGGCATGTGGGATCTTCCTGGACCGGGGCACGAACCCGAGTCCCCTGCATCGGCGGGCGGACTCTCAACCACTGCGTCACCAGGAAAGCCCCAACTCTGTGATTTTAGTCTCATACGTCCTGACCTCAGGGAAGGGGAGAGGGGCTAAATCAGTCATCAGTGGCCAATGATTTAATTAATCATACCAATGTCATGAAGCCTCCATGGAAACCCCTAAGGACAGGGTTTGAAGAAATTCTGGGTTGGTGAACACTTGGAGATTTGGGGAGAATGACAAGCCTGGAGAGGACATGGAAGCTCACGGGAGATAGTGTTAGAATTGAGTTGAATTCTAGGACACCCTTCTGGTGTTGGGAAAAGCACGCCCTACACACACACACACACACACACACACACACACACACACACACACACACACACACACACACACACACACACACACACACACACACACACACACACCACACACACACACACACACACACACACACACACACACACACACACACACAGGAGTTGGTGACCAGAACACTAAGTCTGAACACAAAGTATTCTGGCTTTTTATGCACAAAGTCAAAATATGATAGACTCTTTTTCTTTTTCTTAAAACAAATAGCTATCTTCCCTTCTGAAGGGCAGGAAGTCCATAAAATGAATCTCTCTACAGTATTAATAGAAGTAGTGATGTGGGTCTGGAGGGTTGGGAAAATGTAAGGAGAGTTGAAGATAATCTAAGAATCTTTTATGAACCTGCACACCCTCCCTCTTCCTCCAGGAACTTTAGACAAAACTGGAAGAAGTTCAAATGGTTTGGACTGCCTCCCCCCACCTCTTTTTTTTTTTTTTTTTTTTTTTTTTAATTTGCCTTTTTTTTCTGGGATACTCTGGCCAAAGACTAACAAGCAGTGAAATGGCAAAAGGCAGGCAGCAGGCAGGAAAAGTAGAAGCAAATGGCTGGGGTAAAACACAAACTGTGATTAGGCTCAGAATAATCAGGAATTGCATTGTAGCTTGTTATACATATTCCATGGTCATAATTTGATATTTGGAACAAAAAGGAAAAGAAGAATCCTCTTTCAAATAAAAAACCAACAAAAACAAGTCAGTGTTGACTGGGCAAGTTTACCTTTTTCACTCAAAATAATACCTGTTTACCTTTCTGATCCCCTCCATGTGATCTAGTTATTTGCACTTAGCATATTTGAGGGAACTGAAGAGTGATTCACATTATCATTTTAATGGTGCATGGATTCTTTCATTATGTAGTTGGTTCACATACATCAACATTTTAAATTTTGGACATTCTAAAATACATTTGGCAAACTGCTAAGGAGAAAACCGTCTGTGAGCCTGTAGGAACTGAAACCTGGTACATGTCTGAACAAATGCAAAAGTCCTATTTGTGCTGTTCAGCTTTATAAATTATGTAGCTTTGTGTGACCCTTTTAAAAATATTCAGGTGGTTTTGATATATCATTAAAAGGTGATCAGTGATAACTGTCTTAACGACAGTGCTCACGTGGAAAAAAACGTTGCTCAGTGGAACACTTTCCTAACCTCTGATATGATTTTTAAAGGCCCTTTTTAAAAAAAAAGCAAGACATTTGAAAGTTACTTATTAAAGGCCAAATGGAAACACAACTTGCAAAGGGGCTTTTAATTTCATAATGATTCAGATTTTTAATCATAAAATAAGACCCAAGACCAGCTCTTAATTATTTATAGTTTGATTCGGCCATCTGTGTTATCCAGTTTCCTTACTTTGGCTAGGAGGGCAGGAATAGGTGGAGAAGCTGAAATAAATCAGCTCATTTATATTTTATCATCAGTAGTAAAAAGTCTGGTGTGATATAAAATTTTAGAATTATCTATGCCATTTGACCCGTTACTATGGATAATTGAAAGGATACCATAATTGAGAAGAGGGAAAAAAACCCCACTTACTGAATAATAACTGTCCCAGACACAATGCTAGGCTCTTTGTATATATCACCTAGTGTTCACAGCAATCCTACGTAGTATTTATGGTTATCTTCTTTTACAGAGGTGGAAATTAAGGCACAGAGAGCTGAAATCACTTACCAACTCAAATGGGTAGCAAGCGGCAAGGCTGGGATTAAAGTAGCTCTAGCTTTCCTTACAATCCATGTGCTTTCTACAGAATGGGTCACTTGTACCATGACTGTCCCTTGATGCAAAATATATAAATTAAAATGTTTTTACAGCCCAAGGATGAGAATTGGAAATCTGGGCTAATTTCAATTTCATACAATGAAGAACAATAGCTACCCTTTTCTAGGATCCCTATATGAAGGTATTTAGAAAATGCATTCCACACTGTGAACACTGTTTTGTAACCTCTATGGAAAAACTATTGAAAGTCTGTGGGACTGAAAAGCAGTACACATTTTCTATACAACAATATGGAAAAAAATGCTCATGCCCCTTAGGCCCAGCTAATGTATATTTTTGTGGACCGTCAGAAATTAACGTACAAAGATATTCATCTTAGTGCTATTTATAATAGTGTAAAATTATAAACCATGCAAATGCTCAGTAGTTTAAAAAAAGAGTAAATATACTATAAAATCATACATATTTTGATATATTATGCAGTCATTAAAAATAAGTTTCAGAGAATATTTAGTAACAAGGGGAAAATTCTAACAATATGATTTTCAGTTGCTGTATAAATATGTATTGAATGAATAAATAGATTACTAAATTCAAAATAGTGTACATCATGAGAATTAACATTTTCCAAATCAGAGATCTTGAAGAAATATTACTTTTCTTTAGCTTAAGGTAAATGTTTTTCAAAGTAGAATGTATACAGTGTACAAATCATTAATGGCTCAATGAATTCTTACAAAAGGAAACACCCATGTGACCACAACATAGTCGTCAGGTTTTGGCATCAAGATTAAGCTGCTTTCAAAAACTGTTCTCTTTTCTCTTTTTCTGGAAGGATTGGTGTAAGATTGGTGCTATTTCTTCAAAGTGTAAAAGACTTAGCAGTGAAGCTGTCTGAGCTGGAGATTTATCTGTAGAAAGGGTTTTAAAAACGTATTCAATTTCTTTAATAGATTTAGTAATACAGAAACATGCTATTTATTCTTGTGTTCATTTTTAAGTTGTGCTTTTCAAGCAATTTTCCCTTTCAGCTAACATTTCAAATATTTTGGCAAATTTTGGTCATAAGCTCTTATATTTTTAGTATCTGTACAATCTATAGTAATGTTCTTCTTTACTCTCAATATTCTTTTAAATGTCTTGTTCAGGGTTTACCAATTTTATTATTTTTTTCCTCAAAGCCAAACTTTGGCTTTTGTATTGGTTTCCTATTGCTGTGTAACAGATTACTACTACAAGCTTGGTGGCTGAAGACAACACAACAGTATTCTCTTACAGTTCTGTAAGCCAGAACTCCAAAATCAGTTTCACTGGGCCAAAGTCATGGTGTCAGCAGGACTGCACTCCCTCTGGAGGTTGTAGAGGATAATCCATTACCTTGCCTTTTCCAGCTTCTAGAGTTGTGTTTCTTGCCTTCCTTGGTTTGTGGCCTTTCCATTGTCTTCATAGCCCAAAGCATGGCATCTTGTTTCACTTGTCACATTACCTTCTGTCTCTGTAGTCAAATATTTCTCTGCCTTCCTCTTTTGAAACACTTGTGATTACATACAGGGTTTACCCAGATAATTCGGAATAATCTGCCATTCCCAACATCCTTAATTTAGTCACATAGACAGTCCCTTTTGCCACATGAGGTAACATCCAAAGGTTGGAGGGATTAAGATCCAGATATTTTATCTGTAGAGGCCATTATTCAGCCCACTACAGATTTGATGATTTTTTTCTATTGCAAGCTGTTGTACATATTATTAATTTCTGCCCTTATCTTATATTGTTTTGTTAGTTTTATATTCTAGTTTTACTTGCTTTTCTCCCCCCAACCTCTTTTGATAGATAATTAGATAACTGATTTGAAGTTTTAAAAATTTTCTAGTATGTGCATGGTCTTCATGGAAGATCTTAACATCCATGTAGTATTGCTTTAGCTTCATCACACAAAGTTCAATATGTAGCATATTAATTTATGGCTCAGTGAAATATATTTAGATTGTTTAAATCATTAGGAGAGTTTTCTTAGTTTCCAAACATTTGGAAATATTTCAATTTATTGTTTTGTTATTGATTTTAGCTGAATTTTCCTGAAGTCAAAGTATAATTTTAATCCTTGATAAACCAGCTTTTAAAATCAGCTGAATCGGTCATCATATCATCAGTTTTGATAAATGTTTCATGTACTTGTATTTTTGGTACATTTTTCTATGAATGTCCATTTGGTCAGGCAGGGTAATCATCATGTTGTTAAAATACTCCATATTCCTATTGATTCTTTTCCTGATAGTTCTATCAGTTACTGTGGGAAGTGTGGTAAAGTCTCCTATCATGACTGTAGGTTTTTCTATTTCTTATTTGAGTCCAGTCAATTTCGGTTTGTATACTATATTTGGAAGCTGTGTTATTTTTCAGATACACATTTAGAATTATTTAAACAATTCTTTGTGGATTGACTTTTTATTGAAAAATATCCTTAATCTCTATAAATACATTAATCTTAAAATCTACTTTGTCTGATATTATAGCTATACCAGTTTTATTTTACTTTTATAAATTTATTTTATTTTATTTTTGGCTGCACTGGATCTTTGTTGCTGTGTGCGGGCTTTCTCTGGTTGCAGTGAGAGGGGTCTACTCTTCGTTGTGGTGCACAGACTTCTCATTGTGGTGGCTTCTGCTGTTGCGGTGCAGGGGCTCTAGGTGCATGGGCTTCAGTAGTTGTGGCACGTGGACTCAGTAGTTGTGGCTTGCAGACTCTAGAGTGCAGGCTCAGTAGCTGTGGTGCACGGGCTTAGTTGTTCCGCAGCATGTGGCATCTTCCCGGACCAAGGCTTGAACCCGTGTCCCGTGCATTGGCAGATGGATTCTTACCTACCGCGCCACCAGGGAAGCCCCCCAGTTTTATTTTAATTAGTATTCATAGGCATATCTTTTTATTTCTTATCTTGCAGCTTCAACTTTTTCATTTTTTTAAAATCTGTGGTTTGTTTCTTATAAATGTCATATAATTAAAAAAACATCCAGAGTGAAATAGTCATTTTTTCCCCTTCCTTGAAATAATTTGTGTTGTCTTAGTGTTATTCTTTATAATGGTTAATTAAACTCTGAGGAAAAACATCTGGACTTAGAATTTTTTGGTGGATAGGTATTCAGTTATGGATTTAAAGTCTCTAAGAGTCATGCGATTTCTCAAGTTTTCTCTTTACTCTTGGTAAAGTTTTAGTAAACATGGTTTTATAGGTTTTACAGACATAAGTCTGTAGGATGAGGATTTATAGGACCTATGGTTATGAGTTATGTAGAATTATGTTGCTTAATTTCTAAACATTTAGATACTGGATTCTAATTTAATTTTAAGGTCATCAAAGGTTATATAATTTACAACTTCAATCATTGAAGTGTGTTGAGACTTGCTTTACGGTCCAGAATATGTTCTATGTGTTAAAAATTCTCTGTGCACTTGAGAAAATTGCATATTCTGTAGTGTTAAATATAATTTTCTATATTAGAAGAGTTTCATTAATCATGGTTTTCAAATCTTCTGCATCTGTTCTTTTATCTGGGATCATTTTCCTTCAGTCTTAAGAAATTCCTTTTGTTTTGCTTGTAGTGTGTGCACATTGACAATACGTTTTTCTGAGAATGTCTTTATTTTCTTTTTGGTTTTTGGAAGAAATTTTTGCTGAGTATAGAATTTTAGATTGGCATTTTACTTTTGGAAATGAGTACAATGTCATTACATTGTATTCTGGTTTTTATGGCCAATGTTGAGAAGTAGACTCCCAGTTTTATTGTCATCCTCTGAACAACAATACTACGCCACCCTCCTGACCCCACCTCATACTCTGACTGCTTTTGAGGTTCTTTTTGTTTTTGGCTTTCAGCAGCTTCACTATAATATGCCCTCATATGATTTTCCTTTTACTTATCCTACTGTGGTTCACTGAGCTTCTTGAATATGTGCGTTGATGTCTTTCATCATATCAGGAAATTCTGATTTTTAATCATTATTTCTTCAAATATTACCCCTCTTGTTTTCTCCTGTTCATCTGGGATAGACAAAGCATGTGCATGTTTATTGTGTCCCAAATTCCTCTTAGATTCCTGTTCTGGTTTCTTCTGGCCAGCCTTCTAGCTCACTTACGTTGTCTTATGCTCTGCGTAATCTGCAGTTAAACTAATTCATTGAGTTCTTAATCTCTGATGTGTCTTGTAGTTCTAGGGTGCACATTCAGTTTTTTTATAGATTGTGATTCTCTATTAAAATACATCTTATTTCCATCTACTTTTAAATATTTTTTCTCAATTTTATTTATCATATCTGTCACAGTTATTTTAACTGTGTCTTGTCTACTAACTTCAATATGTGAATCATCTCTGGGTAGGCTTCTAATAATTGTTACTTTTTGATCGTCAGCCATTTTCTCATGCTTCCTTGCTCATTTAGCAATTTTAAAATGTATTTTTGACATTGTGAATTATATTATAGAATCTTAATAATTTTATCTTTCACTGATGGGAATTGAGTTTTGTTTTGAGAAGTAATTTCATTTCTGGCTGGTAATCTAGATCATGTGGAGGTTTGATTTTAAGCTTTAAGTCTATTTGGTGTTGGCCTTCATTCTGCAGTACAGGCCTTCTAGGGCATGGCATTTCTGGGATCTCCAAAAAATCTCCTGGATATTCACCAAGGATTTTTCTCTTTGGCTGGGGGTGGAATGCCAGCATCTCCCCCATTTTGTGCAACATCTGAAATCTCTGTTCAGATCTCAGCCCCTCCGTAAATGTTCTCTGCTAGAAATCTTGGAACCTTGCCCTATGCATGTGAAGCCTCAGATCTGCCAAGGGCCGAAAGATATTTTTTTTCCCCTGGTCTATTGCTTTCTCCATTCTAGTTCCCTGCTTACCAAATTTCAGTCAGTTTAGCAGCTCTGTTTCCTCTGCCCTGTAAGACTGGTTGCACTCCACTTTCATGAACAGCAGATTAGAAATTATGCCCAGGGAGAAAAACAGGGTAAGTGTGGGGCTTAACTGGGTCTGTCTCTTCTCTCAATGATTGAAGTCATGTGTTCTTTGCTGCCAGTGCCTGAAAACTGTTTTTTTCTTTTAGTTTAACTCATAATTGCCTATAGCAATGCTTGTTATCTTTTTAATGTCTTTTGGATCTTTTGTTAAATTCCTTTTTTCATTCCTGTATCACTTTATTATACTTTGTCTTTCTTGATCATTTGTATCAGTGGATTATCCAATTCTCACTCTTTTTAAAGAAGCACATTTGTTTTTGTAGATTCTCTCAATATTTACTCTTATCTTTGCTTTTTTCTTCCTTCAGCTTCCTTTGAATTTGTTGTTTCTCCTTATCTTCTTGGGATGGATGTAATCTTAATAATTTTCAGCAATTTTATTTTACTAATACAGGCATTCAAGATTATAAATAATCCTCTAGATATTGCTTTGGCTACATCTCTCAGATTTTTCTATGTAGTATTTTGTTCAGTTTAAAATATTTTATAGTCTTCTTTGTGTTTGATTATTTTATCCATAAATTATTTATAATTATATTTCTTAAGTTACAAATGTGTGTGATATTCTAGTTATCTTGTTGATTTCCAGCACAAGTACATTTTATTTAGAAAAAATATACTCTGTGGTTTCAAATATTTGAAAGTTTTTGTGAGTTGCTAGTACGTAATTAGTACATAGTCAATTTTTAGAAACTCTGTGTCTTCAAAAAGAAGGTGTATTCTCTAGTTGCTCTATATATGTTCATAGTGTCAAATTTGCTAATTTTGTTTCTTTGTATCTTCTTATATCCTTAATGTTTTTTTCCTGCTTGTTCTATTGTATAGTGAGAGAAGTTTTTAAAAAATCCCCCACTATGATTGTTGTTTGCCTATTTCTTCTGTCAATTTTTCTTTATATATTTTGTAGCAGTGTTAAGTGCATAGTAATTTAGATTTTTTTCATTTTCTGATTGAATCTGACCTTTTATTTATGATATAACCTTCATCTGTAGAAATACTTTTTCCTTTAAAGTTTATAGTTTTTATTAATATACCTACAGAAGATTTTCCCATGCTATATTTTCATATCCTTTTATAATTTTTCTGTATTTTTATATGTATTTAATATAATAAATTAATACTAGTCTATGTATTTAGTTGTAAATCCAGTTTGATTTTTTAATCTTTTAACTGAATTATGCAGTGCATTGATATCTATTGAAATAAGTATGCTTTTGTTTAAAGTTATGTGATTTTCATTTGCCCTTACAGGTTTATTTAGTTTTTTTCTTTCTCTTGATTTTTTTTGGACTGACAGATGGTTTCTTACCATGCTATTTTCTCTCTATTGGTTTAGAAGATATAAAACTTTAAACAGTTATTTTTGTAGTTATCCTATCATTACAGCATGTACTCCTTATTTATCAAAGTCGAATGTTAATACTCTACCTTTCTCCTCCCAAATGCATGGCTTTTGAAATACTTCAGCTTCATTTGCCTGCTTCCCAAATGATTTATTATTGTTGTCTAGTAACCTAAAAAATACACACGTACACAATCATTATTATCTTTTTTTAAGAAAAAAATGAACTCAGTGTTCATAATGTTTATTTATATTTGTCATTTGTCATTTTCTTCTTTCATTCCTACTTGCATCTCTGGCTTTCTAACTGGGCTTATCTTCCTAATGACTGAAAAAAAATATTTGGAATTTTAAAAATGCAGTTATTTACCCATTCCTCCATTGACAGACAACTAGGTTGTTTCCATATCTTGGCTATTGTGAATAATGCTGCAATAAGCATGAGAGTGCAGTTATTTTTTTGATATCCTGTTTTTATTTTCTTTGGCTATATACCCAGAAGGAAGATTGCTGAATATTATGGTAATCCTATTTTTAATTTTTTGAGGAACCTTCATACTGTATTCCATAGTGTCTGTACTAGTTTTCATTCCCACCAACAGTGCACAAGGGTTCCCTTTAAATCCTTGGCAGTACTTGTTATCTCTTATCATTTTGATGATAGCCATCCTGATGGGTAAGATGATGTGTCATTGTGGTTTTGATTCGTATTTCCCTGATGATTAGTGATGTTGAGCACCTTTTCATATTTCTGTTGGCCATTTGTATGTCTTCTTTGGAAAAATGTCTGTTCAGTTTATCTGCCCATTTTAAAATTCGATATTGTTGTTACTGAAATAAACCTACATATAGTCAACTGATATTTGACAAATGCTGTCTATTCTGTTCCATTGGTCTATGTGTCTATTTTTATGCCAGTACCATACTGTTTTGATTACTGTAGCTTTGTAGTATAGTTTGAAATCAGGAGGTGTGATGATTCCAGTTTTGTTCTTATTTCTCAGGATTGCTTTGGCTATTTGGGGTGACTTTTGTGTTTCCATACACATTTTAGGCTTGTTTTTTCTATTTCTATGAAAAATGCCATTGGAATTTTGATAGGGATTGCATTGAATCAACAACACTGTATAACAGCACTGTATTATATACTTGAAAGTTGCTAAGAGGCTTGTTTTTAAATGTTCTCACCACAAAAAAGAAATGATAATTATATGATGTGATGGAAGTGTTAGCTAAAACACTGATCTTAAAGTGTGTTTTGGCTGTTATTAATATAGCTACACTAGGTTTCTTTAGTGTTTATTTACATGGGATAGCTTTCCCATTCTTTTACTTTCAAATCTTATATCCTTATATTTATAGTATTACTCTTAATCGAAAAATATTTTGGATTTTACTTTTTATATTTAATATGAGAGTATCAGTTTTTATTTAATGTAATATTGGATATATTTGAGTGTATATATGCCAGTTTTCTGCTTTCTTTTTAATTTTTCTGCTATATTTCTTTTCACTATCTCTTTGCCTTCTTTTTTTTTTTTTTTTTTTTTTTTTGCGGTAAGCGGGCCTCTCACTGTTGTGGAGCACAGGCTCTGGATGCACAGGCTCAGCAGCCATGGCTCACGGGCCCAGCTGCACCGCGGCATGTGGGATCTTCCCGGACCGGGCCACGAACCCGTGTCCCCTGCATCGGCAGGCGGACTCTCAACCACTGCGCCACCAGGGAAGCCCCTCTTTGCCTTCTTTTTGATTTAAGTTTTTATTATTATTTAAATAAATTTCCCCATATTAACTTGTTAGCCCTGTCCTTTATTGATTCTACTAAAGTACAACATACATTTTTTCTTCTGACATTTACTATTGTAATGTATTTAATTGTATAAATAGTTTTAACCTCCTCAAATAGCATTATTGTTGTTCATCCAGACAATGCTCAATTAGATTTATCCAAGTATTTGTGCTATTGATTGCTGTAAACACCTTCTTGCTTCTGAGTCCCATCTGACATCTTTTATGAATATACTTTTCTGATCCCAGAACCTACTTGAAAATTTAGGGAGTTCCCTGGTGGTCCAGTGGTTAGGACTTGGCACTTTCACTGTTGTGGCCTGCGTTTAATCCGTTGTCGGGGAACTAAGATCCTGCAAGCCATGCGATGCAAGCAAAAAATAAATAAAAAATAAAACAAAATTTAAGTATGAGTTTACTGTCAGTAAATTCTCTGTTTTTATTTTTCTGAAAATACCTTTATTTTGCTTATATTTTCACTGGATATAGAATCCTAGGTTGGTAGTTTTTTTTTTTTTTTGTCAGAATTCTCAAGACACTATTCTATTTTACTTTAATATTTTCTGGCTTTCATAATTTCTATCAAAAAGATAATGGTCAGTCTTTCTCTCTCGGTTCATACCTGGGCAGCTCCTCCTGAACTCTAAATTTTGTCTTTTCAGATTTGTACATCTGTTAATATATCTCTCACACTGCATGTAATTTGACATTACCTTGATGGAAGCAGTCCCAGATACAGGACTCACCTTGACGGGCTTTCCTTCTTTCCTTAGAACCTTGGTATCTCTCAAATGATTTCAAACCAATATTTTAAAAATATATTGGTCAGGATTGTGTAGTTGTTTTCAGTGAGAAGATTGGTCTGAAGCAATGTCATACATTATTAGTGGACAAACTCTAACTTGTGCTTTACATATTTTAGTTTCCTATTCCCTGTAGGCATTTTCAAATATGTCTTTTATTTCTTTAAACATAGTTAGCTGTTTCATAAACTGTGTCTGATAATTTCAGTATCTGATGTGCACCTTTTTCTACTGTCTGCTCTTTCTGTTGGTTCTTCCTCACAGTGCCCCATTTCTATGTGTGCATTGTTAATTACTTTGACCTGTGTATTGAATTTGTCCTTGAAAAAGTACATTTGTTGAGGCCAGGATGAAGGCACAGTGTACTCGAGAAGATTTACATTTGTGTCTAACTATTACATGTGGATGTGACCAGTGGAAGGCACTCTTAACCCAACATAAAATGTGAAGTTCTTAGAAACCTCCAGAGAGCAAATCTACTGGAAGGCTGACCAGGGACAACATTTATTCATAGAATATTTTTTACTTTTTCTTCCTTTTCTCATAATTTTTCTTCTAGAATCTACAAGGCATAGCTTATGAATCACTTTACATTAGGTGCTCAACCCTTTGTGTCCCAAATCAATGTGGGGGAGTGTCTTCTCAGATTCCCTGCTATGGGCAGGTCCTAGGTTTTGACTTTCTTCCCACCTCTGTCCATACCATACGTGGGCAAATTTGACACATGGCCTCAAGGTAAAAGCAACTTGGTGCTCATGTGTACAATTTATATCTCTGTGTTTCCTTTTTCCCCTCCCTGAGGTTTGTGCCTTCAGTTTGTGATCTACGTGTTAGCACTTAAATGGCTTTAAAGGGATTTTGAAATATCTTTATCTAGCATTTTAATTTTGATCATTGGAATATTTGGTCTAAATAAAATTATTCATCATTATTGGAAATAGAAGTTCCCTATCTTTTTGCTTTTATTGTATTGGGAAAAGAAAATACTCCTTTATTATATGAATTTTGGGAATTTATTGAATGTTTTTATTTGTGTATCATTTTAGTTATTTATATATCCATCACACTAAATTAATAAACTTTAGTTTTTATATGTTTATAGCATTTAATATTATTGTCTCTTGAATAGTATATATATTTCTTCTTTGTAGTGTACTTTATGTAAATATTTCCAATACATGTATGTTAACATATTTTACTGTGGCGATGGATCTTTTGAGTGTTTTTAAAAAAAATCTTTAAATATTTTTAAATAGTTTTGAATTTATCTATGTCCAGGGATAGGTGAGCAGGTTGATAATGAAAAGAGAAAACAGATGAATAGTTGTGAGGCTAAAGACAGAATCAGCAGTGGGATAGCATGTGGCTAGGGTATAATGAAAAAGATGGTAGGTTAGGAACACCAGGATATTTGGATTTTTGTGTCTTTAGGTCATGCAAAAATCTAAGCAATAAACCAGCTACTATGTCCTAGCATATATACTTTAATTTTGTTTCTTTCATGTGCTTTCCTTGATAAAAAAAATTGTTACTAAATTGAGTTTTGTTAACTGTAGGTGAAACCTTAAAACGATATATAACTGTCATTTAAAAAAGAAATGAATTCATGGGGAAATGTATTGTTATATGCAGATTTCCAGTGGAAACCTGCAGATGCTCACATAAGAAACATTCTTCCCACTCTTTTGAATAAACATGTTGCAAGCCTAGTACATTTGCATACCCAAGAGAATAATTGTTTCAAAGATATGGGCTGTGAACACATGTGGTTGTCTACCAGATTATGAACACCAGACTTGAGACATATATTTTTCAGGTGTACAGCTTGAGTCAGCACAAATGCTGTGTCTTGGGGAGTATTTGGAGAAATGTAGGTGCTACTGTATTTTGACTAATCATTCCCTCTAGCTCTCATTGTGACTGATGGAAAATTTATTTTATTTTCCCTTCACAAAGGGAAAACAAAATTGTACTTATCTTACTGCATAGTTTGTTAAGCAATTTCCATTTGTACTTACATTTCACAGATGTTCTGAAATGGTTAAACCAAAAAAGCGTGTTTCAACTCATGAGTAACTTGTAACAAAATGCATCCTATCAGTTGGTTAAAAAAAATATATATATATATACGTATATATATATATATACACACACACACACACACACACATATGTGTGTGTGTGTATGTAGTTTCATAACACTGATACACATAAGCATCTTTTTAGGCCAGTGCAGTACTTTCTTGCTTTATGAGTGAGAAGTTATAGTCACATACTTGGCCTGAATGTTTGATTTTTCATTTATCTTTAGTAATTTATTACAGTGGAGCTGACAGAAGATGAAAGATGTTTAGATACACATGAAGCCTAGCAGCTCCTGTAGATCTGAAGAAGTTCAAGTCCTCAACCTCAGAATCTGTTATAACTCATGCTTATTAAATTGGCTCCAGGTTTTATTTTTCAGAGAAGTCCCCAAATAACTGATTTTCTAAGATATATCCAGTGTTAGCCATATCCATCTCCTCTTAAATAACAGCTATTTCAAATTGTCCTGGTATGACTGGGGCAACCATGCAGTCTGGTTTGCCCAGGCCAGGGATCATTACTACTAGTGTTCTCTTATGCTCTCAAAAGGTGCAGCTTTGGATGATAAATTATATGGCCACACTAGATTTAAAAGGCTAAGATTCATAAAATTTGGAAGGAAGAAAAATTGGTCTAATATTACATATTCATGTACTGTACCCCCCACCAAGTAAAAGCGTTCCCTTTGTTATCAAACGTTTTTCCCCTACTCCTTGGTTTGAAGTATATCATTTCTATTGTGGTTAGAAGTATGTGCAGAGTATTTTAGCTTGGCAATTATAGAAATAAATTACTGTCTTTTATAATTTAATCAATGAATCCTATACAACTTGTCTCAGTATTTTCCTATGGCAGAGTAAGGAAAGCTCTTTATGTTAATGCATTTTAATGGTTTATCCTGCAAAAATTTACATTTATTTGCCTATAAATATCTACAAATATAAACAACTTACAGAAAATATTTTTGATATGCCAACTAAATGTATTTGAGGATGTTATTCCTGTGGAATGCTGTCAAAAGTTTTACAGTAACCAGCCAATGATCTTTGTATTAATTTCCATGTATCATCAGTTATTGAATTCTTACTTTAGAGAAAGGTGTGCTCTTCTTAGGTCAGATTTGCAGATAAATAAGTCTATTTTGGGCTTTATTTTCTGTTTTATATTAAAAATTTTGACCTTCAGTTTCTCTTTTCTGGAAATTGGATGATTAGAAAGCTGATTAGACATGAAACCAGATGGCACGTAGGGGGTATATCACAAAGTTCTTACAGTCTTTCTCAGAGTGTATGTCTTGAATACACATGAATAACCGAGAACTCTCAAATATGAGTGCTTTTGAACTTGAGATTAAAAAAATAAAAAGAAGCACGAAGGTTCATGAGAAAGTAAGTTTTATGGAGCCAGACACATTCAGCCCAGTCTTCTATTCACCTACATGTGGTGTACTTTTGTATAATCATAATCATATTTATGATCTTAGGATGCTAAAAGACCCTCAGTTAACATGTTCAGAAACTCTGTAGGTAATAGGGACAGTCATATTTTTAAAAATATTTTAAGCAAGGAAACTAAGCCATCAAAAAGAGTTACTGATTAACCTTAAGTGAACTTTTAAAAATGTAAACAAATCATCCAAGTCTGAAATCATTCCAAATAATTGTAGTTTTACTTTTTATTTTCTATTATTATTATAAAAATATTGGAAATAATGTCTTATTTATTCATTTGGAGTAAAAGTCAATAGCCATCTTTACTGTGTGTATCTTCTACCATCTGATACCAAACTTGATCAGAATTCAGAGTGAAACCTATGGGTTACCTTTTTAAATTTCTACAATTTGATTGTATCCTTTATCAGTGTTAGGGTGGATGAGAAGGTGGACTACCATCTTTTAATATGC
This sequence comes from Pseudorca crassidens, assembly GCF_039906515.1. Taxonomy (NCBI): domain Eukaryota; kingdom Metazoa; phylum Chordata; class Mammalia; order Artiodactyla; family Delphinidae; genus Pseudorca; species Pseudorca crassidens. The sequence goes on from NC_090309.1 coordinate 42,951,533, forward strand.
TTATTTATTCTGCTTCCCGTGTGACGTTTTTTAGTTTTAGAATATGTGTCAGGTGATATTCAGGCTTACAATAAAGTAATTGTATTATATTAGAACTCTTGACACTTTTTTAAGTCAAGAAGTTAGAAATGAAGAGGGCTACACTCACTTTTTCTTTTGTTTTTTCATTGGAAGAAGACCCTTGATTGCTAACTTTCTCATTGCCAAGTAACAAACCACCCAGGTATCTATTTCTTGTAGCAACAAACAAGGATTACTTACTTTCGTCCTACTCATGATCATTAGTAACTTTAGGATAATTCATCACTTACTGCCTTCTGTAATGCATAGCCTTACATACGTGAATATGGATACTTGTATTTGATGAAGTCATTCCCTAGCTTTCATGAACTTAACAGATGCCTAGTCGGCAAGTCTGTATAGTTCCATGGCAAGTATATGCCATTACTAGTGAATGATTTCACAATTTGTAATACTACACATGGTTTTGAGATCTTAACACTTAAGCATTCTCCTTTTGAGTCTCCCCTTACCCAATCATGTTCAGTGTGAGTTTCCTGGTAGCCCAAAGGCTTGCCAAACCTAGTGAGCATCCCCAAGTCTGTCTTGCTGTAAATGCCCAGGAAAATCTCAGTTTGTATGGTGGTGTTATTGATGAATCACATTTACAAGGTTTTTGACTTTGTTTTGGTTGAGTCTGAAATGAGAGATGGAAATCAGGGACCTGGCTGTCAGCCATATCAGAAAAGTCAGGCATTTCTAAGACAGGAAATACATAAAATACATAAAAAATGAAGAGATTATTGAGTAGGGGGCAAATTCAGATAAAATTCAGATACTTTTTATTCCTCAAGTGGAATCTTGGCTAGATGTGATTATCATAGGTTTGAAATTGAGCTCTGCCTCACACCTTCAGGTAAATGATTCCATGTGTGTGTGTGTGTGTGTGTGTGTGTGTGTATATATAGTTTGCCTTTTACAGTTGTGATATAGTATCTGTAATATTAAAACATCACTCAAATCCTCAGATTTTATGATATATTTTTAAACTACAGATTGCAGGAAACAGTGCAGGTTATGTAATCATAACCTCCCAAACAAGCAGGTATATTACAGAGAAACAGTAACAAAACATACATCATGCCAGTTAATAATTTAAACGAAGTAGATATGTTTTTCTTAACACCTAATTGATTATCCCAAATAGAATAAAATCCACATATGTTCCATTCTTGATTAAGCCCTACATTTTTAGCTCCTTTCACATTCTTGCTTTGTATTTACTCTAAGATAGAAACAACTTTACTTCAAAGGTTAAATGTTTTCAGAAGCCATTTCAGTTTTATATAAAGTTTCTAAATATTTAGGAATTACATAAATGTAGACCATTGTTTCCTTTCAAAATTTGTTTCATTGGAGCAGATAATAGATTTCCACTTTCAACTGCACAGTTAGCTGTTTTATTTTTGAGTATACCTTCTCCTCAGTATTTCTTTCCACAGAATTTTGGAATTTTGTTCCTCTCATGTTTTATTGAAAAGGCTCGCTGCCATTATATCATTTCGTTTTCCGGTTTTATCCTTTTGTCTGAAGGCACATTGCAGCATGCCTGGTTTAAGGACACTAGACAGCGAGAGAAATGGATAGCCATAAGAGTGTCTCTAGTCAAGGTTGAAAGAGTGCACGTAGCTTTCTAAACTGAACGCCGTGAATGGAGGACATTTAGGTTATTGCCATGACAATTCTAATTGTTGGAACTTTATTCTTATTATGGTCTTTATTCAGTTGGATTCACCCTAACAGCACACACAGACGAGTCACTTTAATTTCTGGGCTGGTTTTGGAGAACATGTAGCCAAGAATCATCATCTTTTTGTTACGATAACAAAACACACGGTCAAGGGGGGGTCTAAATGGAATTGCATTTTATAGGCCTGCAGAGATCGGTATGAAGTAAGACACGCTCTCTTTGACCTCTGGAGGCTCTCTCTAACGAACGATGGGGCTACATTTTAAATTACAGGAGATTCCAATTACTGTGAAATTACGGGGCTCTGTGAGCTCCCTCTACGGGCAAATTTAACGTCTGCAAATTATATTTTGTCTTCTTCTTCTTTTTTTTTTCCCCTCTTCTTCCCATTTTTCCCCCAACAAAGCCTCTGTGTGGCCTCTGGGATGGGGTGGCCGCCTAAGGGCCCAGAGGTTGTGCTCCTTGGAGCGTGTGCAAGATGGCTGCCCCAAGGCTGTTTGAAGCTGGCGCGTTTGAAGCAGCCGCGCGTGTTTGAAGCTGCGGCATTTGAAGCTGTCGGGCTTGAAGCTGGCGCGTGTGTTTGAAGCTGCGGCATTTGATGTTGCTGAGGACGTTTGTAAATTTGAGACAGACTTTAATATTGTTAGACGGTAGGGGAGTCCTTTTCAACCCCCTTTTCATTTTTTTTTCACTTGAACTTTTAAAAAAGTTTTATTTAACTTTTTTTTTCCAACTATTTTAACTACTTATGTCAGCCGAGGAATGCTGTGATTCACAGCCATTATTGTAAAGAGGCTGTTATGTATTTTTAGTGCTGCTGGGACCATAGGAATTCTTGAGTGGCTTTGACTGGATGCAACAATGTGGAGAATAATCCCAACTGTGAAAAGTGCTACTGTGGCCACAGAACAGTACAGAATAATTTTGAAAAAGGGCAGTCTCCTTGTTGCTTTTAGAAGAAGGCCATGTATGCCTGCTGTTGCATTTGCAAGATTGATGAGTGTAGAGGTAGAACAAATGTATGTGAAGTAGTTGGAGATGCATAGGGGATGCATAGTTGGGGATGCAGAGGTAGTTGGGGATGCATAGGTATAGGAATTAAATTTGCAGCTTTCCAGGAGCAAAGCATTTTCTGATTTCTAACTATGATTTTTTCCTCCAATTTCTGTAAGAACTAGAGAGAAAGGTGGATGTCATTATTGACCCTTTGGACACTACTGTAGAGGCAAATGGCGCTTTATATAGAGAGCATCTACTTTGACAATGTGAGAGAAGGGGATGAGTATTGCTGGTGCAGGGAAAGGAAAGAAAACAGATGGTTATCTTATAGCTGTAGATTGTGGTTTGGGAAACACCTTGTTTGGGAGAACCCTAGGTGTGGAAGTGAAAAATATGGAGAAAAATTTGGAAGGAGCCATGCGTTGTCAAACCCAAAGTGGACTGGATGAGAAACAAATAATTTTTCACGTAATTCCCAGCCTGGAGCAACATCATGTACTTGCATGCAGAGTTGATGAAGTAAGACATGCTCTACCGGTGTCTATGGTTCTCCTCTGAGAGTTGGTGCAGGTTAGAAAGCCACTTTGATGAGCTTGCCATCAGTTTTTTTTCCTTTGGAAGTAGCATGTTGCCTTCTGCTAATGATCATTCTCTTGAAAATTAAGTAATGGTTTCTTGATATTGGCTATTTGTTGAGACCTAACCTATTTACTTATATCTGTACCACCAATTTTTTTCATTGTGTAGAACACAAATTCTATAAGATATGCATCTGTTTTTCAGCCATATTTGGATTGTATATCTACCCAGGATTGAGGTGTTTTGTTCAGTATTTCATTCATTTTGGCAAAAATCTACAATTCCTTCAGTTCACAGAAAAAGCTATATATTAAATACATATAATTAAAATCGAGTTATTTCCTTTAATTTATACAGACCTGAGTTTTAGTCTAATAAATAATTTAAATGTGTGCTTTACCTGTTTAATTAAGAGTAAGGCATGTCTTGTACACTTTTGAATAATGAAAACATTTCCCATTTCTTCATAGAACAGATGATCTTGGACTCTGTTTTCTTACAAGTAATTGTTTTTTGTTTTTGTTTTTGCGGTACGCGGGCCTCTCACTGTTGTGGCCTCTCCCGTTGCGGAGCACAGGCTCCGGATGCGCAGGCTCAGCGGCCGTGGCTCACGGGCCTAGCCACTCCGTGGCATGTGGGATCTTCCCGGACCGGGGCACGAACCCGTGTCCCCTGCATTGGCAGGCGGACTCTCAACCACTGCGCCACCAGGGAAGCCCACAAGTAATTGTTTTTAAGGATTTCCCTTCTTTAGTTCAACATTCCTAATTTTGTAGGAATAGAAATTTGCTAAGTATTTTCTGTCGTATTGTATGTATGCATTTTCTACTCCAACTTTTTATTATTAGCTTCTTTAATTGTATTCCTTTGACTCCATTTGTCTTTTCCATTCTGTTGGCTAATCATTTATTTTACAGTGTTATTATTTTACCGAATTTTACTTTAAACTTCATATGGGCCCTACTGACATCATTCATTGAGAGCTAAGTTCTTGCATATCACCAGTCTAATGTTCTAATAATTAACCTATTATAACAAGTCATTTTATAAGTTACAAGACATTCAAAACTAAGCAACATGGAAAGTACAATATAAAATTAGTGGCTCAGGGTATTTGACTGTTTTTAGATGTAATGTTTTCAGAACGTTGTTAAAAACTTCACAGAACTCAAGGAGCAAGGACAATACACACACACACACAACACACACACACACACGTGTGCAGGGGTGCACATGCTGTGCATGTATATATACTTGATTATTTTTATTATAAAATCTGTCTGATCAGTTCAGATTTTTTCTCATTCCTCAACTTCTGTAATACTCATTTGATCCATATTACTGCTTTTTTAAGCTTAGAGAGAATTTTTAAAGAGAATTTCCCTACTTTTCACCTTTATATAGTCTATACAGTCCAGTAATCTGCATTTGGAGACAAAAGTATTGGCTTGAGCATAAGTGGACACATATGTTTTAATGAGAACTACATGAATTTTATTGTACATTTGTGTAAGAATATTCAAAGAAGAGGGATTAATGTTGAAAATGGATCTATCTTACACAGTAAAGAACTTCTGGAAAAGTTTAATCAGTCTGGCTCCATGTTCCACGTCACTCTTTTTCCTTACTAGTTTGTGTTCCTTACTAGTTTGCTTCTTATTTTTAGAATCTTTGTTCTGATTTTTTTCACATAGTTTCTTGTTTTTGCTCTTTTCATTTTATTTAATTAAAATTAATTTCAGATAACTTTTCTTTTTAATCGATTTCCATTCAAATATGCTTCTGTCAAGAAGCTCCACAAAATATAGGCTGTTAAACCAAATAATGATATTTCTTTGTTGACTCTGTATCTTTCTCTAACTTGAGTGTTCCACCCTGTATCAATTTTTTCTGCCTTTGTCAGTGTTCTCTTCCACTCTACCATGATGAAGTTTATAATTCGCTTCCTGTGGTAGAGAAATAATGAATAACTTCCTGGGTGAGATCCAAGTTGAAACAGCTTTTTCCATTACACAGCAACATGATCCCATTTTTTGCAACTCTTGATAATAATATCTCCATTGAGAGCCAGGTCAGTGTTGTTTAGCCATTTATCTACAACACCATATAGGTTTATTGGTTTGACTTATTAATAGTTATGAGATTTATTATGACCCCACATTGTTGATTTTTCTTTTCTTTGTTTCATTAATTATCCTCCTTTTAAGGCAAATACAGATAAAAATTTTATACATAAAATTTTAATTTTCCTTTTGTATTACTTTGTAAAATCAGCTTTATTGAGCTTTTATTTACATACAGTGAAATTTACCAATTTTGAATACATAACTCAGTGAGTTTTGATGAATATATGTAGCTGTGTATCCATCACCACAGTCATGATATTGGACATATCCATCACCCCCAAAATGTCTCTCCTACTCTTTGGAAGTCAGTTTCTTGCATTCATCCTGTGGTCCTGGCCCCCAGCAACTACTGATCTTTCTTTCACTAGAATTTTGCCTTTTTTTAGAATTTTGTATCAGTGAAATCATACAGTGTGTGCTCTTTTGTGTCTATCTTCTTTCAGTTAGCACAGTGCTTTTAAATTGCATTCATGTTATTGTATGAATCAGTAGGTTTTTCCATGTTATTGCTGAGTAGTATTCCACTGTGTAGATATACCATAATATAATATAATCCATTTAACTTTTGATGATTTTTTTTGTTCTTTCCAATTTTGTGATTATGAATAAAGTTGCTGGAAACATTTGCATACAGGCTTTTTGTGTGAACCTAAGTTTTAATTTCTCTTGGATAAATATCTAGTAGTGGGATTGCATGGTCACATGGTACACATATGTTCAGTTTTATAAAAAGCTATTAGACTGTTTTCCAGAGTTACTTTGGTATTTTGCATTCCCACTAGCAATATATGAGAGTGCCAGCTATGTGTCGTCCTTACCAACACTTGGTGTTGTTAGCCGTTTTAGTTTTAGCCGTTGTGGTGAATGAGTGAGTATATATTTCTTTTCAACATTTTTTCTATTGCAATAATTCACTTCTGTTTTACCAACTTTATTACTACATCTATTGTATTATCCTTTTATGTTTTCACATGTTATGATCTTTATAACCTTGTTCTTTTGAATGCAGTAAACATGTTTTCATTTCTTGCTTTCTTTTAGTGCTTGATAAAGGGAACTAAAATTCAAATACGAACATATATGTAGACCACAGTCTTGAGTGAGCACGTTGATAGTTGATTTTGCCTTTATTTTCTGAGAACTAGAAATATAATATTTGAAGAAGGTTACATCTGACCTAGTTTTATTGGTGTCCATTTACTATCATAGAAATTACAAATAGGATTGCATAGTTCAAAAATAATGACAACCTGATTTTTTAGCAACTAGATTTTTAAGTAAATTTTCACATACCTTCAACAACTGAAGGATCACAATAAAAATGAGCCCTGTCGTTTCCTAAAATGGCTCTGTTTTTATTCTTTGCCTCATTAGATAGCTTAGAGAACAGTGTACCATTGTCCATTTTAGAAGCCACTTTTATTTTACCTAGTATCTACTTACATTTGTCAGAATTGGTGATTTTTTTAACCTTTTTTTCTTTTCTTTTTTTTTTTTTTTGTAACAGTAACTGTTCTCAGATCTCTGGCTTTGTTCCCTGGTTGTTAAAAAGACATGTCGTCACTTTGTTAAAATCCTTCTTTAAAAATCCAGTGTAAATGAGAATCATCATCATCTCTTTTGCCCTATTCTTTTCCATCTGAGAGTGTTTCATTTCAATATATGCTGGGACGCTGATTTTTCTCACTAAGACTCAGTTACTACTTCAGAATAATTACTTGGCTAAGTAAGATTTTTTCACCAAAGAGTTATATATAATCAAAACTGAATGCTAATGAGTTGCATAGTTTTAAGTTCTCTTTTAACAAAGAATCATACCTTATGAGTCAACCCTTATTTCAGAAAATGGTTATAAGATGCGCTTTAAACTTTGGTTAATGTGTATTCATTGTCTTGTGAATGATTTTGTTGAGTTCTGTGCTTGAAGACAAATCAGATTTCTATACAAACTTCTCAGTTTCGTTAGATCGTAAATATAAACAATATGATACTACAGAGTGAAATGTAGTTGATACTGAAATCGTGAATTAATCCAACTTCTTGGGAAATTCACTTTTAGTTCATTGAAGGATTTTCTTTTGAATTGGAGTTATTTTTTCATGTCGTGTCTTCTCATAAAAACATATATTTGGTACCTTTGATTTTAAATCTGGTATTATTTTAGTGAATAAAAACTTTGAGGTTATTTGCAGATAATCGACTGAATAATGAAGCTAGAGAATTGTGTATATTTTTGGTAATCTTTTACCAACAGATTTGAAAATCAGTCTCATTTTCCCATTTCTATGTTCAGTTAATAATATTGACTCAGACTGTTAAATTTTACCTTAGAAATACTGTTAAAGTACAGAGACTAGAATCTTTTCTGATATTTAGAAGAAAAAAGTTGAATGATAAAACAAGTTAATATCAGAAACAATTCAAAATTACTTTTACAGAGTTCACTGTAGTAACAATAGAATTATGCTTGGTATTCGACAATTATGAAGATCGAAGATAAAGGAACACACTTTACAAAGTTTTTTTTAAGTGTTAGTATGAAAATTCAGTGGTCATTTCTTAGTGTTCAATATTCTGCAAACATCTGGGTTTTGTGGGGGAACTAGTTGGCTTAAATATTGACTTAAACATTTCCTGAAACCTGAGATTTATTTATTCTTTTAGCTCCTTTGTGTTCTGGTTTGGGGTTGATTGAAATTATTCCTAGTACCTGTTCTTAGTGTTTCTAACAAATGACCAAATGTGCGTATCTTTACACTGGATTTATTTTTAGTTTTCCAGAAAGTAAGACTGTGTTTTCTAAGGACCATGCGTTGTAGCTTTTTCTGGTGTCACAATCTCAGCAACCAGGGGTAATTCTGAGTATTTGAGTGCCCTCAAATCCCCGAAGAATTCTTGTATCTTACTCTTCTATAGTAGATATCTTCTTAGTCCAGCCTAAATCCTCCCTGGCAATTTGCATTACAGGAACCCCACATCTGTTGTATAGTAGAGTTGAATTCAAGGGAATTAAGCGCTCCACTTAGGGCTGTTGCTCTCATTCATGCTACACAGAGGGAGGGCATTCTTGCCTTCTCCCTAACCCCAACCCCATTGCCTGGCCTGGAGAGCTATTATTAATAGTGTGTGATCCAGAAAAGTGATTAACTATTTTAATACACTGTGCTTTTTAAATGTGATTCTTGTAAACTAGAACATTATGGTATCATCCAATTTTAAATATAAGTCTTTCTGTGGGAATTTTAATAGATGTGCTGTCTGATGATTTTTGAAACTTATTTTGAGATTATCTCTTATTTTAAGGAAAGGAAGTCGATGAGAGAATCTTAATTTACTTCTCTTACTGAATGCAGATAAGCAGATATTTTGCTTAGTTATTCGCCATGTTCTACTCTGGATTACTTCATCATTGTCCTTGTGAAAAGTTTATAGCTTATTTATTGCTTCCAAATTATGTGTGTCAGAATTGATTTTAAAAAGTTTTTAGAATAATTTCTTTGAGTTAATTGCTTTCATGCTTTCTAAGAAGTTAGAAAAATATATAAGAAAAAGTCCCATGTAAGATACAATGAAAATGCAAAAGGTCTTGATGTAACATTAGCAAGAAGAAAACCTTTGGGAACTATATAATGAAAATGGTAAAAGTTTGCTGAGCCCTAAGAGACAATTTTATCAAATGAAGTTGAAAATATATTAAAAGATATTTATTCTTCCTGTACTAATTCATAGAATTAATATCATTTAACCAAAAATTACAGTTTTTCTGTTTTTAAAATTTGCCACTGTAAATCTAGTGTTCATTTCTCAGAATGAACAGGGGCAAAAAGAACAATTGTCTTATAAGTTATAAAGCTACAATACTCAAGACAGTGTCATTCTGACAAAAAACAATAGAAAAGAAGGAAAACCAAGACAGATTCAAATACATAAGACTTTATTGAGTTGGTATCATAAATCAATGGAAATGGACTATTTAAGATGTGGCCCAGGGAGAGTTATTTAACATGTTCGGGAAAAAAGTCAGATCTAGTTTTACCTCATCATATACCAATATAAACTCCAGATGGGGTGAAAAGAAATGTTAAATAAAAATGAGATCTCTGGTAACTGTAAAAACTAGAGTTGGCTATCTGATTTAGTAATGATGAATAGTTTAAGCATATAAAATAATGGAAAAAATCACAAAGGGAAAATCCAAAGATTTGACTACATAAAAATTTAATAATTTCTGAATGACAACAACAAAAATCTGAAAAATCTACTAGGAGCAATTATTTCAAAAATTTTGTATCTTATGGTCAAAGAACTCATAGAAGTTAATATATAAAATACTAAAAAAAAGTGGACTAAGTACAGGTTTTAGGTGAGTCACAAAAGAAGATTTTTTTTAACATATTAAAAAAAGTTCAGCTTAATTTGAAATCAAAGATACATATCCATAAACACACCACTTAGAATTAGCCAATGTTTTTGGTATTATGGCGAGTATTTGGTGAATCTTTTTGCAATTTTTGTGATCTATCATACCTCCATATGTTCACTGACTGATCTGTTCACTTATTCATCCATATACTTACCTTTATATATAACTCTATCCATTTAGCCATCCATTCACTCATACATAAATGTGACATATTGTGATTATATTTTTTTTTCTAGAAGGGATCATAGTGCACATATTGCTTTTAGTTTTTTCCATTTAATATATTTTAAATTTCTTCCCATGTTATTATATATTCTTCTTCTACAACATATTAAAACTTTGCATAATATTACAGTGTGTGGCTGTACCATGGCTTATTTAACGAAGCCTTCTTACTGGGCATTTAGGTTGTTAAGTGTTTTCCAACAGTGACATGCTGAACGTTATGGCACAGCTCAGATTATTTTCTAAGGACAAATTTTGAAAGATTTGCTGTGTGCAAATATTTCAGGCTTTTGTTGCATGTTGCCAAACCGTTCCTCAGAAAGACTTCACCTTTTACCTTTCTACCAGCAGTGTATCAAAAGTAATTATTCTTGAATTACTGCAAGCACTGGCTAATATAGTTAACATTTTATGTCAGTTAAAAAGATTGGTAATATTATTCTTTTACTTTGCACTTTTTGATTACTAAAGTGATAAACCTTTTTTTCTGTGTTTTATGGCGACTCTTTGGTGAATTTCCTAATCTCATTTTCTATTGATGTATTCATCTTCTCAATATTGATTTTTAAAAGTTATATTTGTATTTAGGATAAATATACCTTGGGATTATGTAGGATTTTTAATATGGATAAATTAAAAAGTTTTTTAATTAGCCAGTTTTTTCTCGTATGGTTTCCACTTTCAGTATCATGATTATGAACACTCCTACCAGATACCAGGATTATATTAACAAAAATGAGAGAATATTTTGATTCATCTATTCCATTTTCCTCCAGGTTTACAGTTGAATTTTTCATTATGGAAAGCATGATCAATGGAACTTTTTAGTGTAGCCCCTTAGAGAAAAACTCAGGACCACCTGGTTTTTAATTAAAATGAATTCTATGAAAGGATTATATTGTGATTGTGACTTTCCAGTGACAGTGACTTCCTTCTTAGTACTAAAAGTTGGGCTGATCAGAAGGACTGAATTGTGTTAACAATTTTATGGAAGTTAGACATAATTACTTTTAACGTTAATGTTTTTGTATACAGAGATTAAATTATTCTGATTTGAGTAAGTATCAATATACTCTGTTAGCAACTCCTCTGAGTTTTTGTTTTGGGAGGAAATTTTGTTCCTGAACATTTATATTTAGAAGGTCAGATTAATCTAGAAGATACTGCTTTAATTTTAGAGGATCAGATCTACATTGATTAGATGAGAAAATCTCAGGAGCTGAAGGAAGAAAGGGGAGCTGTGCAACAGTTACTAGATAAGTATGAAGGCATATGATAACTGCTGTGAATTGAAAGGTCTTATATGGGTTTCTGGACCCAATTCCAGTGTGTGTGTGTTGGGGGTGGTGGTGGGGGGGTGGTAGTTCCCACACAACACCTAGCAATTCTCAAACCCCAGTATGGTGCCTGAGAATTCAAATTAATTCTGACCCTCTACCCAGATATAGAGTTAGATTCCACAGGTTGAGGGCGCAGTCCTACAAGACTTTGCCCTGCGCCCCGCCCCCTCCCCCCCACTTCAGGTGCCAGCGGCAAGCTGATGCTGTTGCCTGTGCTTCTGACCCATTGCCTATAAATTGGAGATTCCGGTGATCCTCTCCAATCAGGATGCCAATCACAAGTCCAGGCTGCTACCTATACTTCCGACCCACTGGCTATAAATCAGAGGTTCCCACAGAACTCCTACTTGGGTTCAATTAATTTACTAGAGTGGCTCACAGAACTCAGAGAAACATTTTACTTACTAGATCACTGGTTTATTTATAAAAGGTTATAACCCAAGAACAGTTAGATGGAAAGGAAGCATAGGGCAAGGGATGGGGAAAGGGAACGGAGTTTCCATGCCCTCTCCAGTCTTGCCATTCTCCCCAGATCTCAACTCAGAAGCTCTTCTTTTTTTTCTTTTGCGGTACGCGGGCCTCTCACTGTTGTGGCCTCTCCCGTTGCGGAGCACAGGCTCCGGACGCGCAGGCTCAGCGGCCATGGCTCACGGGCCCAGCCGCTCCGCGGCATGTGGGATCTTCCTGGACCGGGACACGAACCCACGTCCCCTGCATCGGCAGGCGGACTCCCAACCACTGTGCCACCAGGGAAGCCCCTCAGAAGCTCTTTGAACCCCACCTTTTGGGATTTTTTTGAGACTTCATTATGTAGCCATGATTGTTTAAATCATTGGCCTTTGGTGATGGATTCAGCCTCCAGCCCTTCTTCCCTTGGGAGTTCAAGGGGATGAGACTGAAAGTTCCAAGCTTTTAATCACATGGTTGGTTCCTCTGGTAATCAGCCCCCATCTTTAGGTGATCTGTCAACATTCCAAAAGTCACCCCATTAACATAACAATATACCTTTATCACCCTCCTCACTTAAAACATACTAAGAGTTTTAGGAGCTCAGAAAAGGGATGAAGACCAAATATACATTTATTACAAATCATAATATCACAAAAGGTGACTCCTGTTATTAGGGAACTTACAATGCAAAGTTATCATAATAGGCTGGTGGGGAGGCATACCAGGATGCCTGAATTGGCTTTTTCTAAACTACACACCTCTCTCAAGTCTATTTTGCCGATATTACTAATCTCCTGTGTGTTTGCGTTTAAAAGAGTGTATCAGTGCACTGAAACAGTGCATTTTAATCACCTGGATCCTTTTCAAAGTGCAGATTTTGATTCAGTAGATTTTGTCTGGGACCTGAGTTTCTGCATTTTCATCAAGTCCCCAGGTGAAATTGGTGTGCTGGTTAAGTCTCCTGTTTGAGTAGCAAAGTTTGAGAAATCTTGTATTGACACCTCTAGTTCTCCATAAATAAAGTAATGGGTTAAACCCATGAAATAGTTAAATTACAGTACAGTAAAATGGTTAAACACTTTCTGAGGCTCAAGTGAAGTCCACTGTCTGGACTTTAAAAGATCATGATAATATCTTGTAGATTGGGTTATGGGAGCTGGTTCCAGGGGAAACAGGTGGGATGGGACAGATGTAGTGCGGCCTGTTCTTATCCCCCTCCTCTAGTAATAAGGTCTTTTTCTTTTTTCCTTTCAACCTTACTGAGATACAGTTTACATAAAATGCACATAACCGCTTCTTGAGGCTTACGTGGTTGTAAATCCCCAGCATTCAGTGTTAAGAAATTGATAACCATCATTAATAAGTAAACTTACTGAGCCACTATCAATCATATGGAACTCTGCACTTTTTTCTCATTTCTCCTACTGATCCCCTTCCCCTGGTGGGAGTTAGCAAGAAACAGGACTGTGCATCTCTAAGAACCCCTTTTGTCAGTTTCCTCTTTGAGAAGGAAAGGAGTATAAAGTTAGCACTGAGCTTTTCTGGAACTGTTGTCATGGGGTTGGCAATGCAGCACATTGAGGAGAACCTGGCGAGTCAGGTCAGGATTTATGTTGCAAGACAAGGGGTAAGCAGAAGGATGCCAGGAGCCAGAGCTGGGGTGGGGGAGTGGATTTCCCAACAGATGGACAAGGCCCACAAAGGTGAGAGCCACCCCAAAGCTGCATGGGGTAAACTGAAGGCAAATTTGGACCTTAAACACTGACCTCATTCATGGTGTGTGTATGTGTGTGTGTTTTCCCTTGATTATAACAGTAAATCATGTTCCATGTAGAAAATGTGGAAATGCTAGAAAAATTTTTTAAAAGCCTATTATAAATCATATCATATAATATACTAGCAATATTGCATAAGAATATATCACCTTTACCACTACATCTATCTATCGTTGCGGTTTTTAAAAAAATTATTCTCTTTTTTGGGGGGTGAGAATTTAAGGTCTTAAATGTTACGAAATGTAGGACCCTTCAAGAAGTGAAGTTAATGAAGCACATGGTAACTGTGAGTTGTCCAGATCTAGAGAGAGAAGCACAGGGCTTCAGGTTTTTGTGTTTCATCTTCTGCCAAAGTCTGTTTGGGGAGAAGTGGGGAAACACCACTTAGGGCAGTGTTTACCTGCTAGCCCAGATTTCAATAAGCTTGATCACATTTCTGCCCAGTCTGGGGACTCAGACACAGGTATGTAGTTGATATAAAATGTTAAACTCTACTTGAGTAGTATTGCGTTAGAATAGTGGTTCATATTTTTCTTTCCTTAAACTAGAAAATATCATATGGAATGCAGACAAAAGTTGACCAACATGTCTAAAAAGAACAGATGTTCCTAACCATTACTTTGAACATTTATTCTCCTAGAATATTAGCTGCAGAGGTAATATAATCCTGGATATTTTTGTCATGTTTGGATTTTTTTGGCTGTCCATGAAAATGAATTGTTGCTGTTATTTATGATCATTGATGTTAAAGGAAAACACTGTTTTATAAACCTTGAAGCTTTTCTTATGTTTTATACTTTATAACTAAAATTTGTGAAAGTCCCAGATTAGCTTAATGATCAAACTGTTAAAGCATGACTCCACGGGATGCCTGGCCTCTTACAAAGATATTTAGTGCTAAATTTATAAGTTTCTCTTTTGTGAAACACCAAAAGGGTCATTTTCAAGTGAGAAACCTTTCTAATCTCAATTTTGCTATCTGAGAATCACTTAAGTGTTGCCCAGTTCAAGGGTGTACATTATATTCAATCCCATGTAACATAATTCACACTCTTTTTCTAATACTAGAGTGTCTGTTCTTTTCTTCGAAAAAATTTTACACAATATAGCTGATGACATACAGCTCCCAGTGCAAACCTTACCACTGATGAGGGATTACTGGAGAGATTTTTGGAATGTGAGCTCTCAGAGGGCAGCTGGAAAGATGGATGTGCCTTCTTAGTTCCTTTGGTTTCCTAGGAAGTTGGTGTGTAGGGTGGAGATTCACCATGCCTGTCTACTTCAGAGAAATGTTCATAATACATCTTTCATTTCTCAAGACATTACTCCTGTGCTTAGATAAATGGAGTTTTTCCTGTGCCAGTGGGAGTTCACCATACTTACTTAGATAATGCACAGATTTCTTTCTTTCTTTCTTTTTCTTTCTTTCTTTCTTTCTTTCGAACACAGCGATCCTCATTCATTTATTGTCTGTGGCTGCTTTTGAACTAAAAAGGCAGAGTTTTGTAGTTGAGATAGAGACCACATGGACTGTAAAGCCTAAAATACCCACTCCTGCTACCGAAGGATGGTGTAGAGGACCTATTATTGGGCCATCCACTCCTTCACCTATTCAGCCAGTATTCATCCAGCAAATATTTGGGGGATTCATTATATGAGCCAATGGAAGGAGAAGAGAATCTTGACTGCCCTTCTGCTAATATGCTGACGAGATACCCTGAACCACACTTCAGGTGAAAACATTTAAATTTAGAGGTAAAATAAAACTTTAAAATTATATTGCAAGCTAGCAAGGCAATTCAGTCTCCTCAGAATCCAAAAATAATGTGACGGTGGGAATCCAGAAAGACACACTAATACTAACACTGATCTTTGCCTAGGAGGCCTTTGCACCACCTTTGGTGATCTTGACCTTTGGTTTGGATGTCTCTGCAAGGTGCACGGGACTTGAAACAAATCTACTGCCGACATAAGGCAGGAGGGCTTTTGGGAGCCTGTTACATGACTCTTGTAAGCTAAAGTGCTACACTTTCAGTTTAAGAGTGAATTAGGAATAAACTTTCATAAACAGGAGGAATTTTCTACACAAACTTTGGTGATAGGTGGCAGGGCATCTCTGAGACTTTGTAGCACAAGCTGGCCTTGTTTGGACCTTGTTTGGTGAATTAATGTATCCTCTGTGGAAAAACAAAAAACAAAACAAACAAATAGGAAAACCACATGCAAAGAATTTATTTTAAAATAGGACCTCATTTAATGGTCTGGGACTTCATGGAGGTAAACAGAAGTCCATTTTAAAGGAAATTAGTCTCAAATCAAGCCTCAAAGAATTCCAAAAGATAAAGTTACAAGGGAGAAAAGTGCATAATCAAAAATTAAAACTCATACATACACACAAGGAAACAAATCACCATGAAAGAGAGCCAACAGAAACAAGGCATAGCAATATTAAATCTGAAAAGACTTCAGATAATTTTTACAAATATAAAATAAAAATATTATACAAGTATAAAATACAAATATGTTTAAAATTAAAAGATGGGTAGGAAAATATGAATAAAAACTACACAATGATCAGTCAGATTTGAAACATCTAACAATATAATATTCACAATTTTTAAAAAATTTCAAAAGATGAGTTAAATAGCAAACTATACAGAGGTTAAAAAACATATTAGGGAAATGAAATATCTGAGGAAATTACCCAGAATACAGCACAGAAAGACAAAAGGATAAAAAATATGATGTGTAATAAGGGAAAAAGCACCACATATATCTAACTGGATTCCCAGAGGGAAAAATTGAATGGAAAGCAGTATGGCTTAGAGAAATGATGGTCAGGAGTTTCCAGAATTGATGGAAAACACTTAATTTTCAGATTTGAAAGTCTCAAAGGATAAATAAACTTAAATCCACACTTGCAGAATACTGACACAGAAAATGTATAACAAAACCACTCAGCAAGTGAAAGCAGTTCACACACAAAGGAAAGGTGATTAGACTGAGTTGACATTGCATTTCATAATGGAAGGTGAAAGAAAGTATGGAATTGTATCTTTAAAGTGCATACAGAAAATAACTGTCTATCTAGAATTATACATCTGGAAAACTTGGTCCACAAAAGCAGCAGCGTGAAGAAAGTTTCAGAGAAATATGAGCCGAGAGAGTTCATCACCAACAGTCCCTTCCCAAAGGGGATTCTAAAATAGGTCCTTTAGGAAGGAGATCAATCCCATTTGAAGTGTAGGATTAAAGGAGAGAGAGAGAGGAGGGGAGGGAGAGGGAAATTCTATGTGGAAAAATCTAAACAAACATAGACTATATAATATAAGTCCAATTTGAAGGAATAATTAAACAAAATATTATCATCAAAATAGTATTTGTCTGGAGAAGGTGATTGAAGTTAAAGTTTCTTATAAACTTTGGGGGGAATTTAAAAAGATTGGTTATCTTCAGGTTTTAAATTAAGTATGCTTCTTAAAGTTAATAAGGCAGTCACAAAAAGATAAAATGTGTAACTCTCAAATTATTATATGGAAAATTACGATGTGGGAAATATCAATACCAATTGTACTGGTGCACAAACAGAAATATAGATCCGTGGTACAGGATAGAAAACCCAGAGATAAACTCATGCACATATAGTCACCTAATTTACAACAAAGGAGGCAAGAACGTACAGTGGAGAAAAGACAGCCTCTTCAGTAAGTGGTGCTGGGAAAACTGGGCAGCTACATGTAAAAGAAAGAAATTAGAACACTACTTACCACCATACACAAAATAAACTCCAAATGGATTAAAGACCTAAATGTAAGACATAGGAAAAACACTCTTTGACATAAACCATGGCAAGATCTTTTTTGATCCACCTCCTAGAGTAATGGAAATAAAAACAAAAATAAACAAGTGGGACCTAATGAAACTTAAAAGCTTTTGCACAGCAAAGGAAACCATAAACAAGACGAAAAGACAACCCTTTTGGGAGAAAATATTTGCAAATGAAACAACGGACAAAGGAAGGATTAATCTCCAAAATATAAAAACAGTTCATGGAGCTCAATATCAAAAATACAGCTCAATTAAAAAATGGGCAGAAGGGGCTTCCCTGGTGGCACAGTGGTTGAGAGTCTGCCTGCCAATGCAGGGGACACGGGTTCGTGCCCCGGTCCGGGAAGATCCCACGTGCCGCGGAGCGGCTGGGCCCGGGAGCCATGGCCGCTGAGCCTGCGCATCCGGAGCCTGTGCTCCGCAACGGGAGAGGCCACAACAGTGAGAGGCCCGCGTACCGCAAAAAAAAAAAAAAGGGCAGAAGACCTAAAAAGACATTTCACCAAAGGAGACATACATATGGCCAAGAGGCACATGAAAAGATGCTGAACGTCACTAATTATTAGAAAAATGCAAATCAACACTACAATGAGATATCACTTCACACTAGTCAGAGTGGCCATTGTCAAAAAATCTAGAAACAATAAATGCTGGAAACGGTGTGGTGAAAAAGGAACCCTCTTGCACTGTTGGTGGGAATGTAAATTGATACAGCCACTATCGAGGTTCCTTAAAAAACTAAAAATAGAACTACCATATGACCCAGCAATCCCACTACTGGGCATATACCCTGAGAAAACCATAATTCAAAAAGATACATGTACCGCGATGTTCATTGCAGCACTATTTACAATAACTAGGACGTGGAACCAACCTAAATGTCCATCGACAGATGAATGGATAAAGAAGATGCGGCACATATATACAATGAAATATTACTCAGCCATAAGAAGAAACAAAATTGAGTTATTTGTAGTGAGGTGGATGGACCAGAGTCTGTCATACAGAGTGAAATAAATCAGAAAGAGAACAACAAATACCGTATGCTAACACATATATATGGAATCTAAAAAAAAAAAAAAAAAATGGTACTGATGAACCTAGCGGCAGGGCAGGAATAAAGATGTAGACATAGAGAATGGACTTGAGGACACGGGGCGGGGGCGGGGAGGGGAGAGCTGGGGCGAAGTGAGAGTCGTATCGACATATATACACTCCCGAATGTAAAATGGCTAGTGGGAAGCAGCAGCATAGCCAGGGAGATTGGCTCAATGCTTTGCGCGATGACCTAGACGGGTGGGATAGGGAGGTGAGATAGGGATAGGGAGGCTTAAGAGGGAAGGGATATGGGGACATATGTATGCATATGGCTGATTCGCCTCGTTGTACAACAGAAACTAACAAAGTATTGTGAAGTAAATATACTCCAATAAAGATCTATTAAAAAAAAGAAGTCAAATAGGTAAAAAAAAAAAAAAGAACAGGAAAAAAGGGATAAAAAGGAAACACCAACTAAGAAAATGTATATGTAATCATAATACGGATGAACTAAACCTTTCAGTTAAAAGCCAAAATGGATTAAACTCATTTGGAAGACAGATGATTAGAGAATGAAAAATTCGTCCTTTTTTAGAAAGATAATAATAGGACATTAGTGACACCTCTTTGCTGCCAAACTTGAGACAAACATGAAAATGGCAAATTTCTAGCATAAATTACCAAAACAGGAAAAAAAAAAAATAGAGCATACAAATGCTCTATATCCATTAAAAAATTGTATCAGTAGTTAATGTCCTCAAAAATCACCATTACCCCATCACTTTATTAAAATATTTTACTAAAGCTTTAAGGAATGGAAAATTCCAATCTTATAAAATTCATTCAGATGAGAGAAAACAGGAGTCTACTACTCAGCTTATATTTTTGAGACAAAGACAGTATTTTTTTTTAAAAAAAGGACCATTACAGTCTGATTTCACCAAGAACTTAGATTTCAAAACTTGAAGTATTAGCAGAGTGAATCAACCAGTGTATCAGTATTATATGGTAAGCAAAATTTATCTTAATAGGAATGTAACATTGACACAGCCTCAGAAAACAATGGGATCATCATATAGGTCCAAAAACTTACTTGATATGGTTCAATGATAAATAATGATAAAATTTCTTAGCAGAGAAGGTGAAAAAGAAACTTTCTTAACCAGCTAAAGAGTTGCTGACAAGAAAAAAAAAAGCAACATACTTAATGGTGAAATATTGAAAGCTTTATCATAATTTGTTGGTGGGTGTATGGAACTGGATAATGTGATTTTAAAATGTGTATGAAAAGCAAGGGCAAGAAAAGCCAAGATATTTCTGCAGAGGAAGGACGAGGTTGAGGGACATGTCCTACCAGATATTAATTCTTATTATAAAGTTAGGTTAATTAAGATATTTGTTGTTTTAATGGGTTTCGCCAAATAGGCCAGTGAACCAGGAGAGTCCAGAAACAGATCCACACTGTTTAAGACAGCACTGGCACTGCAGATCAGGGGGGGAAAGTATTGGTTGTGTGAATTGTGTTGAGCCAACTCTTTGTCAGTATGGGAAAGAAGAAATCTTTTCCTTACCTCTCATACCATATACAAAGATCGGGTCCGTGCATTAAAAATATTAAATGTGGGGCTCTCCTGGTGGCGCAGTGGTTGAGAGTCCGCCTGCCGGTGCGGGGGCGCGGGTTCGTGCCCCGGTCCGGGAGGGCCCCGTGTGCCACGGAGCGGCTGGGCCCGTGAGCCGTGGCCGCTGGGCCTGTGCGTCCGGGGCCTGTGCTCCGCAACGGGAGAGGCCCCAACGGTGAGAGGCCTGAGTACCGCAAAAAAAAAAAAAAAAAAAAAAAAAAAAAAATTAAATGTGAAAGGCAATTTTTGATCTTTTGGAAGATAGTGGAGAATATATTTATGCCCTTGGCTTAGGAAAGATTTCTTAATGAAAAAAAATTAGCAAACTACAAAGGCAAATTTTATTTCACAAAAATTACAAATATTTATCAATAGATGTCACAAAAGTGAAAATAGACCAAAACCAGGAAGAATGTACTAACAACATATACGTGCAGTGGCAAGGGATTAGAATCTGTAATATACAAAGGTATTCTGCAAATTTGTATTTAAAAGCCAACTAATGCCAAAGAAACGATGGACAAATGATTTGGATGTGCACTTATCATTAAAGGATCCGTGACTTGCAAGTAAACAGCAGATGTTTGACTTTACTAGCAGTCATGAAAATACAAATTGAAATGGCAATGAGATAGCATTTATAGTTACCAGATCGATAAAAGTTAAAAAAACAATCTACAATATCTTGTTTTGGTAGCAATGTGGAGCAGTGGGAACTCTCATACAATGTATTTGGGAATGAAAATAGTTAAACCCACCTTAGAAATCAATCTGTGTTATGTAATAAAGTGGAACATGCAAATTCCCTACAGTGGAGCAGTAGGTACCCCAAAGAAATGCTGTACCTGTGCACCTGGAGACAGGTAAAATAATACATAGATACCTTGTATATAATAGCAAGAAAGTAGAAAATATCCCAGACGTCCATTGATAGTGGAAGGGATAAATGAATTTTGGTACTTTTATGAAGTGCAATATGATACAGCAGTGCAAATGAATATGCTACAACTACCTGCATTATCACAATTAAATCTAAAGCGCATAATATTTAATGGACAAGTGAAGGCACAAATTACGTCCAATATGATTTCACTTATAAAACAAAACATAATATGCAAAATCAAACAAGATGGTAATTAGAATAAACTACAAATTAGGTAAGGGAACGATACGGACTAAACTCAGGATGGTGGTTACCTCTGAGTGTGGGCCACTGATGGAGATGTGATCAGGGAGATGGCATCAGAAACACCAATAATGTTATTTTGAAGCTGGGTGGTGACCCACGTGTGGCTGCCTGTTGTATAGCTCTTTTTCATTCATATGTATTCACATGTTATAACTATTCTTCAGTGTATGTTTAATTTAAAAAAGGAAAAAAAAATCTCTGCTTAGTATTTGAATATTCAGTACTTCCAGTTATAGTCTATCCTGCTATATGTGTGCTTCTGTAACATTAATTAGCTGTTACACAATTTGTAAATATGGGAATGAGATCTACTTAGAATGGAAATTATGTGGGTTCATGTGCAATTCGTATTTTGCACCAGCAAGTAACAACATTTAGACTCGAAGTACACTAACACAGCTGAGCATGTAAGGCATGGAGGAGAAGAGTACTGTCCATGATGTCCACTGACTGCAAGTTCCTTGTCTGGCTCACTTGCCCGTGTGCTCTGTCTTGGATGAGCTAATTGAACAATTTTCCTGTGTACATTTTGTTCCTTTTCACATCATTCAGCAGTCTGAAGCTTTCCTTATGCTCCCTTCCATCAAGTTACCTTTACCCGTAATTATTTAAAAGTAAAGTCCCATATTTGTCATAGTATTTCCTTATTTATTAGGTATTTAATGTCTTTTAAACTGTGCACATATTTTAAAAATTAGGATTTTTAAAATTGATGTGCTCTAGTTATAAGTTTCATGGGTTATAATCTTAAAATCTGTCAGTTTTACTGTCTGATTTTGTAGAACATGAAGGTTATTATTTTCTAGACATAGGTTATATTTTCATAGAAATCCATGTTTCTGTTGGTTTTGATTAGATCAAGTCCTCTACAGGTAAAATACTAAATTAATGTTTAATTAGTAAAGTAACATTTATTAATAGATTAATAAAATCATTTACTGTTTGTCTACCACATGTACAATCCAATGCTAGATACTAAGGGAAACATAATTGAGCACATAACAATATTTGATCGTAAATAAGATAAAGCCTGCCTACAAAATAAAGGTTAAATTATTAGCGATCAAGGTCCTGCAGAATCTTGACCTAATCTACCTTTCCAGTCTCCTCTTCCTATGTTTGCCTTCCAGTTACTCTCGCCTCCAGCCATATTGACTTTAAAAATTACAGTATAGTTGATTTACAGTATTGTATTAGTTTCAGGTATACAACATCGTGATTCAATATTTTTATAGATTATACTCCATTTAAAGTTATTACAAAATAATGGCTATATTTCCCTGTGCTGTACAATATATCCTTGTTGCTTATTTATTTTGTACACAGTAGTTTGTGTCTCTTAATCCCCTACCCCCATCTCACCCCTCCCCATAGTGACTTACCTGTTCTTCACATACACACACACCATGAGGCTGAAAGGAGATAAGCAAATTGTAGGGCTGTAGCTTGCCAGTTCCTCTTTCATACTGCTGATAGTGTTAATTTACTACAGTATTGTTCATATTATAAAAAATTCACTTCTCCTGTTTTCAACCTTTAATAGTTCGACATAGCCAACGCAATTGAGTATATATTCATTGCACAGTGCCCACAGATCCTTCAGCATATGGTCCCACACACCCTCCTCACTGACCCTATGCTTTAGTTACCTTCAACAGATACAGTGGGGTCAGTCTTCCTGAGTTCAATCCCAACATATCCTGCCTTCTTTTTCACCCTTCTTTGGCTCCCCATCTATGAAATGAGGCTAAAACAGACCCTAGCTCACTAGACTGAGGATTAATCATGCAATAAATATCAACATTTGTCAGAGTGCCTCGCTCAGAGAAAATGCTCAAATAATGATAATGTTAGGTAATGCTGTTTTTCTGTGGTTGCTGTTTTTATTATAACATCACCTTCATATGACTTCTAAGGCCTCAAAGAAACATTGGTGGTGTGTATGTGTCTATATATATATATATATATATATATGTTTGATCTCTTTATAATACTATAAAGCCATGTATTCTTAAAAGTCTTAAAAGAATGCAAACATCAACTAAATTTAACCGAAGTAGATGTAACAATTTTTAAAATGCTTATCTCAAATGGTAACTTTAATATCTAGTTCTGGCTAGATACAATAAATAAATACAGTTATTGCATATCGGCTTTACCCTATGCGACATATAGTCATTGAGTACTTGGTTTGTCTTATTCACTTTCCTGTGCCCTATAGAAGCTTGCAAATTACCCCATTCCAGCTGTGTACCTGCAGGCAAACTGGTCACCCCTGAGTCCAGTTTCTTTAACAGTAAATGGGAATAATGGTGCCTACTCCATAGAGCAATGAGAATTAAGTGACACAATCTACTTAAAGCACAGCATATATTAAACATATAATAAATGGTGAGTGTTGGTTCTGGGCATCTCACATCGAGCATGATGACTATGGTTAACAATATTGCGTACTTGAAAGTTGCTAAGAGAGTAGACCTTAAAAGTTCTCACCATGCAAACAGGCAAAAATTGGTAACTGTATGAGGTGGTGGATGTGTTAACGATCCTTCTGTGGTAATCATTTTGCATTATACACATAGATCATCACATTGTATGCCTTAAACTTACACAATGTTATATGTTGACTCTATCTCAATAAAGCCTGTAAGAGTGCAAAAGAAGAAAAATAGAAAACTGATCGGCTAAGAATTAATCAATGTATCTCCTTAATACTAGAACAATTTTTTTCCCATTAACCAGCATAGGTTCCATGAAGTGAGACCCTGAATGTAAAAACTACTTTTATTCTTCAACTTCAGTTCTCTCAATTTCTCATGTTAGACATGGTAAGGCGAATAAGGTGTCTAGTTGTTTATTAACTGTTTGAATGTTATCAGAGGATTTTTAAAAATAGCAATTTATTCTAATTTTAATACTCCCTGGATAATATTGAAATAAACCAGTATAATTTAGCCTTAGATAAAAGCATCACATGTTTGGAACATGAACCTAATTCTATCTTTTGTTGAGCTGCCCAATTTAGTAAGAGCATTTCAATAGTACTTCTTATAAATGTAGTGTGACTTAGAATACTGGAAGCTTCCCAGAATGTGAAAAAAGGAGAATAATTCATATTTAATTGGTCTAAACCTACCTTTCCTAGGTCAATAAGAAGAGAAACCAGCAGCATTAATCAAGATAAAATTATCAGCTGATTAATCAGTGTTCTAATTACTGCATAGTTCTTTACCTTTTCAGTTTTAATTACTAAACCTCATTGTCTTTTCCATATGGCTAATATGTATTCACAGTGTACTTTTTCTCCTACTGAAATCATTAGAACAAAAAATATACATTCTAAATATTAACCATCAAATGTAAGAAATTACTACTGCCTCTTAAGAATTTCCCCAAAAGGTATAAATAAGCTACTAGATTACTTAAGAAAAGAATGATAAATTCATGGATATTTAAATGGGCAATTATTTAACTCTGATTATGAAACTATGCTTTGTGAGACAGTACGTCTTGTCAGTCCTATTTCGTCAAGTGAATTTGTGTAAATTGTGTCTGAATCCAATTGCAGTTAAATATAAATTAGGAAAGTACATTGGAGATTTCAAAAAATATTTGTTTTGGGGAAGGCCTGAATATTTCTTTTTAGATGTGTTGACTTCACTGCATGGTTTCTCACCCTCAGCACTGGTAACATTTGGGCACCATAGTTCTCTGTTGTTGGCGGCTGTGCTCTGTAGGTTCTTGGCCTCTACCCACTAGATATCAGTAGCAACACCTCCTCAGCGGCCAACCACTGCTTTTTGACAAACAAAAACGTCTCCAGACATTGACAAATGTCCCCTGGGGGGGAAATAATCCCCCCACCCCTGTTGAGAACTACTGATTTTACTTTATGGCTACCATTAAAACACTTATTTGAAAACAGATATACTATGTAATAAGGCAGATGAGCAGAAATTTTCTATAGGTCAAGTATTTTTATGGAAAACTCTTTTGATGTAGAACTTTCCAGACACTTTGGATGATATAATGGTGATGATCACCACTCTGATAACAGCAATAAATAATGTTCACTGAGCACATCTATGTCAATCACTGTATGAAGGTATTTACATGCATTATTTTATTGAATCTTTAAAGTAGCTCTAAGAGGGAGGCGCACTTGTTACCTACTCCCTCTCATACAGAGTTGTGCCAGCTTAAACAGTGGTTAGGCTCACATGGTTAGGCCTTTCTCACCCTATTTGATAGGACATGATTCAAATAACTGTTCTTGAGGACCATTTTTCCATTTCCAAGGAGGTGAGGATTTATTTTTATTTTTGAAACAGTTTAGAATTTTGACTACATTTTCAATTGTGCCAATCTGTAATCTATTAAGGAAATTAGTGTGAAATATTTGGGTTTATTTAAATATTACATGAGGATTATCTTGAAATTCCAAGGTGGACTTTTCTTTGATTTTAACTAGAGACCGTTATGGGGATGATTGTAATGAAATGAGCATGTGATTATTTAATTACTATATAATTGAAAGATGGTTTTCTCTGAAATGAAAAATATTTTCTCAGCAAGTTTTCCTCCCTTCTTTTCTCCCTTTCTCCCTCTATTCTTCACTTCCTTCTTTCCTTCTCTCCCTCTTTCCTTGCTTTTCTATTCTTTATAAGAGACTGTATTGTCTCCATTATGCATTATGTATGCTTGAAATGGGGAAACCATTGTAACTAAATGACTTGAGCACTAATTAATTTTATTTGCATGGTCCTAATGCACAAATGTGAATACTGATGTGGCAAAGACTTAATTGTATTTTTTAGCTACTTCATTCAGTTCTAAGTATTTTCCCCACCTATGTAGGTTTAACCTTCTACTTCTACTAAATATTAAAACTGTTTCTAATTTTAGATTTGGGCTTATATGACATATAAGTCTAATGTGTCATTCCTAGACTTTCAATTACTTTTAACTCCTCTTTTCAGAAAGGTGTATTTGGAAAGTTGGACTGAACGTGCATGACTGCCTCTCTGGTTATTTATTCCAGAATTAGAGCCTGTTCTAAGGCATGTGATCTGTACAGGGCTTTTAAATGACGGTAGTAAACCTCTGTATCTGTAGTGATTCAACTGTGAAATCCTCCTTATTACCTTTTAAGTACATCATAATAAAAATACTTATTGCTTATCATTCTTTGTGGGGGAAAAGAATATTTGCAAAGCAAAGAGGTAAATGAAACTATCATTTTTACATGGTGGTACAGGGATTTTTTTTTAAGCCATACTCAATTTAGTGTATATAATGTTCTGTGTTCTTTAAGCATAATACTATTGAGAAATAAATTGGCATAATGTTTAAATTATAAGAGGAAAACAGATTTGGAATGAAAATCATTTGCTGAGCATAATGGTAGACCAGGCCGGTTACCTCAGTCCTTCGTTGTGATGAATTAAAATGCTGTTCCCTGAAATCGTTTGTCACGTTCAGCATGTTTTGCAGGTGTCTGCTTTGCCATTTTTGACCAGGATCTTGAATAAAATGTTAGGCTGGGCAAACACAGCATGGAGAACAATTGGATGTTACAGGTACATGGAGTCTTTATATATTATAGTACCACTACTCATCACAGATCATTTTCCATAACACTTCAGTAAATATATTTAAGAAACCAGGGGAAAAAAAAGAAAAAAATACGGACACCCAACGAAAAAAATTATCAAAGAACAAGAGCTGACAATTCACAAAAGAAGACATTTAAATTTAAGGAAAGGATGCTTAGTCCTATTGGTAAGCAAAATATTGCAGAGTAAACCACAATGAGTACCACAGTTTTGATAAATTAACAGAAACGTTTAAAACAGTAGTAACCCAACACTGGGATTCACTTTAGTTATAACTTTCCTGGAGGGCAGTAAGTTGGGCAATATGTATAGTAATGTAAATTTTCAAATGTAAATTTATTTTAATTCAGATATTTAATTTTTTAGGAATTTTTCATAAATATAAACATGCACACATAGATGTGAACAAATATTTAACTGTAAGATTTTAACTATTGTATATTATTATTTTTTTAACGTTAAAAAATTTTTTTTAAATTTATTTATTTATGGCTGCGTCGGGTCTTCGCCGCTGCGCGCAGACTTTCTCCAGTTGCAGCGAGCGGGGGCGACTCTTCCTTGCAGAGCGTGGGCTTCTCACTGTGGTGGCTTCTCTTGTTGCGGAGCGTGGGCTCTAGGCGTGCGGGCTCAGCAGCTGTGGCTCGTGGGCTCTAGAGCACAGGCTCAGCAGTTGTGGCGAACGGGCCCAGTTGCTCCGTGGCATGTGGGATCCTCCCGGACCAGGGCTTGAACCCGTGTCCCCTGCATTGGCAGGCGGACTCCCAACCACCAGGGAAGTCCCTATTGTATATTATTTATATTAGCAAAACTATTTTAATTAGAATATTACCACTCTAATAGTGATTAATAGACCTTAGGTATTGATTATCAATGGCTACTGACATCAGTTAAAAGACAGGCAGTCTAATATTATGTACCACCTGATGGCAGCTCACCATGCCACCTATGAAATAGTATTACCAAAACATGGAACCTGAATCTGAGCAGAATTCTAAGTTCCTATATCTAGGAAGTATAGTTGATAGAGGTGCATGTTAAATGACCCGATGATGTCGCAGTCAGCAAAATCCAAGACACAAGAAATACTCTAGATCCATTGATGAATTTTTTCTTCTTTCTCCCCAACAAATAAATTGCAAGGGAATTAAAAAAAACAGATGGAAAGGAATCTATTGATTAAAAGAGGTTTATTGATCATTTGCCATGTGTGGACCTTATTTGGATGTTGATTTGAGCAATTAGGAGAGGCAGTAGGGGGAGAAAGAGGGAAGGAGGGAATATCAAGGGTTTTTGAGCATTGCTTGGGTGTTTGATGATATGAAAGAATTACTGTTAATTTTTTGAGGTGTGATAATGGTATTGTGGTTATGTTTTTTAAAAAGTTCTTATCTTTTAAAAGTAAAGTGGGGAATGGGTGAGGGTATAGAAGAAATAAGACTGACCCATGAGCTGATAATGGTTGAAGCTGGGTCATGGGTACACGGTGGTTCAATATATCAACCTTGCTTAAAAACAACAACAACCCTAAATGTTTAACAGTATGGCTTCAATTAAATAATTTATGGTATACCCAGGAAATAAAATAATAGGCAGCCATAAAAATGATCTTTATAGTATATATTATGTAGAATGTTTAAGAATATTCAGGCCTTCAAAATGTCCATAAAATATTAAGAAATGTAAAAAGGTTACAGAGCGACACGCAGAGAATTATCCCATTCAAATTACTAGAGTGGAAATAAAGATCTGCAAATTAACAATAACCATCTCTGCGTAAGAGGATTATGGGTGATTTTAATTTTCTTCTTTGTGCTTTTTTAATGTATTTTAAAAATTACTGTAATATGCATATATTTGGTTATCAGGTTTGTAATTTTATTAAAAATGAGGGAAAAAATATACTTTGGAAAACTATTCTCCATAAATGATGAAAACAAAAATTTTGTGTAAGTTTTTAAAAATGTAAGCCAAGCACTATTTTATGGTTATATTATAAAATAATGTATTACTATCACTTGGCTGGGAAAAGTCAAGGAAAATTAGTTTTGTTATTTATATCTTGTTTAAGAAAGCAGTGAAGTATAGAATTTTTTTTCTTTTTAATGAGAAAAGGTCAAGGAGAAAGTCTAACATATATAGAATACCTGGATTAATCTATAAAAATCATTCTTGCAATCCTCAATACAAACTTTTGAGGTTTACTTCTATGTGTTTTTTAGGTGAGGAAACAGAGAGCTAAAGTTTGTAATTTCCTGCGCTGGGAGTGAACACAGCTTCCAATAGACCTGCCTAGTGGTGTGGAAATCTGACCATTTTGTTAGGATGTATATTTCCTCAGGCTCAAAAAAAAAATCATACAATCTATTCTTTTGATACTTATTATTCCAGTTTCCAAGATATTCTCATCAAAGGGATTAAAGTAAAGTTTGAAACTGAACATTTCTTTGGTTTAGAAAAAATTGAAGTGGTAAGAAATAGCTAAATCCACAGTGTTGCCTGATAAATAATGTGATCCCATCCCTTTCCGCTTGAATTTCCAGGATAGGTGTATCTCTGAGTGAGGTCAGGTGTGCACAGGACATTTGAAGGGGCTAAGGCTCACCTAGCTCTATACTCTTATCCATGTAATACCACAGATTCTTTGATGCCACCGTTTAAGACACTTTTATCAAGTAGGGTTGTCTTTGTTTTTGTTTTTGTTTTCACTTTTTAAAGGGATACCCATTAAGGTGCCTGTAGTAAGGTATACGGAGTGGAATCTGCTAACTGATGAGAAGTTAACTGGTTGTTTTTAACTGGCTGTCAAAGGGAGGGTTCAGAAAGGAAGAGTGCAGAGTACCTAACATGGGGATGGTGACTTCTCCCTGTTGGCACATTCTTCTTCTCTCTCTACAAGCCTTTGTTGAGCACCTGCTATGTTCCAGGCTATCACCTGGATAAAGAGTCTCGGAGTACATCTTTGAGTATTTTCAAATAAGATAGACTTTAAAACATTTTATGTGGCTATAGATATAGTGTTAAGTTCAGTCAAGATTAGTTATTGGTGCACTGGGCCCTTACATACTTTTAATGGACTAGTGCTTACTCATCTGTGAATTAAAAGAGAGTAAGAAATGAAAACACAGGCACAAGTAATCTATTCAGAACAAAAAAAGCCACAGCTTTTCCTCCCAATCCCTGGGGGGGGAGGGATACCTGTACATGCACACACATTTTATATATATTACATGTATATATTCCTATAAAATATTAATATATTTTAATCTGGACTTTTTTGGAATACATTAAATATGGAAATCTTGGCACTTCATACCAATGTGCTTCACAGACAGAATCACAGTATTTATGTAGGAGAGTGTCATAGCATACTGGCAGTGCTTGTTAGTTTTGCTTCTAAAGTATATTAACCAAGATATTATCTTGATTATTATGACCCTTCACAGAGATCTCTCTTTAATTATAGTCTTTATCTCAATATAAGGGTAATCTCTTCACCAATCAGTTTACTTATTCCTATCCTAATAATTCTATAAAAATAATGTGAAAATGGCATCTCCTCACTTTATAGATTAAAAAAAATGGGTAATTGTTCTTAATATGATGGAGAAATTTATATCTCTCGTAATTCAGGACTTCAGGTAGGAGTCTCCATTTGAGAAACTCAAGTAGCGAATCTATTGTATGTTTTTGCATTTTCTGAAAATTATGTTTTGTGTCCACTCTTAAGTTACTTTCCTTTTCTAATTGCATGCATTATTTTAGTTTTCTAAATACAGCAGCTATTGAGTTTTTC
Source organism: Pseudorca crassidens (assembly GCF_039906515.1). Lineage (NCBI taxonomy): Eukaryota > Metazoa > Chordata > Mammalia > Artiodactyla > Delphinidae > Pseudorca > Pseudorca crassidens. The sequence goes on from NC_090309.1 coordinate 42,982,282, forward strand.
TGTACTCATGTATAGAATATGTAAGATTAATGCATAATTAGAGCCATTGCTATATCTGCACTTTCGGCAGTTCTGTGACCTTCATGTTTTTGTTTCTTAGCTTAAATCTTAGATCTCAGAAATAACTCTTTTTTTCTGAATTTACACAGAAAGCAGAGAATTGATTTGAACTACTCTGACTATGTTTTAAAATGTTTTGAACCTTGATGAAACGGATAGGAGCTTCTGCTCTATTAGGGTTGATAAGAATCACGTGCATTGCATTAACTTTCCTTTGGTATTTCCATACAAACTCTCCTCGTATGTCACATTAATTATGAGCATATACATTTCATACACTGGGGAAAAAAAAATCAGAGCTGACGATTAGCTTGGTGCTTCAGGGTTTTTTTTTCCTGAATTGAATTGAATTCTGGTCTTATTTGACTTCATATTGCAGCCCATTTTGCTGGCATGTATTAAATGTGTGTTCTATTTATTGCAGTTGAGGATCTTGTTTTATGATCATTTTTCTGACCACTTAAGATAGAACATGAGGACTTGTAAGTACTGCAAACACACTGGTCATTGAACATATCAATGAGTAAGAGGTGAGTGGGTTGGTGATAAATGAGAGAGAAGTACCTTTGTTTCAATATTTATTGAGGATTGTTTTTAATGAAGTGTTCTGTCTAGAGTGGAATTACTGCTCTTTGTCTCCCTCTTCATAATCTCTTTAGTGGGTCAAGTTGCTGTCTGTAGCTGTATCTTCATTATTTAGAGATCTTGGGAAAGGGTGAAAGCCTCACCTTAGTTATCAACTAAGTATTGTATTGGTGTTTTCCGTGAGTGTGTCAGAGTAGAAATCCACTACTGTGCCACAGGGAGGGAAAGCTTTGCAGTGCACTTCTTTATAGATTTGTGAAACCTTAGTCTAATGGATATAAATCTAGGAAATATATATCTATGATGGGTTTTGGAAAGTACAGTTTTGGCATCATATGCCATGGTTTCTATGTTGGAAAAAGGAAGAATATTGAATTGTGCCAAATCTCCAAATGCTCTCTCTTTCTCTGCAGTGAAACCTTGCTGCATGGGATGGCTTTTAGACAGGGAGAGCCTCAGAGTGTCTGTATCAGGCCTGAACAGGGGAGAGTGGGGGTTTGTGTTGACAGTTCTAGCTTCTGCAGATTATGCCAACTTAATAATAACAAAAACTATCACGCATTTAAGACTTCATCACTGAAAACACTACTATTAAAATAGTAACTGAATTTGCACCATTCCAACTTGATTTTTCAAAGTGATTTCACATCATTATCTCATGTTATCCTCTCAACAACTCTGTGAGATAGATAACCCAGGTCTGATGGGTTTGTCTTACATTCTTGATTATTCCTTGTTACACTTGTCTTTTTATCCTCTTCCTTTCTACAGGACTTTCATATCTATATATAAAAATGCTTAACTCTTTAAGCAAGCAAATAAAACATCAACCCGTCCTTCAATGACATCTGCCTTTATTTTCCAGTATTGCCACTACCATCTGCTCTGTCTCTCCTTTCCCCCTCTAGAGCCAAGTGTCAGGAAGGGAGGGACTCACTGTCTAAATATCCTTTCTTCCATTCTCTTCTCTGAATTTCTCAAAGTCCTATTGTGAATTGTTTTCAGCATTTGGCACTGAGAACTGTTCCTTCCTTCTTCCAGCTCTCTCCTATCTTGTGCCTCTGCTCCTACCCTCTCAGGGAGCTCCTGATCAAACCTAATTTGAGGGCTCTTCATCCCAATCTGCATTTCCATCCCAGCCTCTCTTATACATATACCAACTTTTGTATATATATGTGTATATATATTTTCAACATACACAAAATTGAACCAATTTTCAATGTGTTCAAGTCTGTTTCTTTTTAAAAATCTATTTCTGACTTTGCTTAAAGAATTGATGGTCACTGTCTTTGCTCATGGCAGAATTCTGGGTCAAGTTTAGGACCCTTCTCAGCTTCCGACACCCTCATTTTTCAACAACATATATTTTGTTAATTCGACCCACTTAAAATTCTGTCAATTACAATTTATTAATTTTTTAAAAGAATTTCACCTGTGTTCCCTCCCTTCATCCGCACTGACACCGTGTTATTATAGAGTCTCACCCTGCATTAGTGCGACTACCACCCCAGCCAGTATCCCTGCTTCTAACTGTGCTTCTTTCTAAATATCTATACTCCTGCCAGAGTGTGTTTTTAATATTTACTTACTTAAAACCCACCTATTTTTTTAACCACCTTTCAGTGCAGTGTTCGTACTCTTTAATATATCACACGAGATCCTTTTTGATCCATTTCAGCCTCCCTTTTCAAATCTAACTTTTTCTACACTTCCCCTGCATCTTACTCTGTGACTGCAAGGAACCACTTACAATTCTTAGGATGCTCGGTGTCCTCAGGCATCCTTGCCTGAAATGTCCTCTGTACTGGGTTGAATAGTATCTCCCCCCACCTCCCCCGCCCGCCCATTCGTGTTCACCAGGAATCTCAGGATGTTACCTTATTAGGAAATAAGATCTTTGCAGATGTAATTAGTTACAGTGGATTCATACTGCATTAGAGTGGGCCCCTAAATGCAATATGACTGACGTCCTTACAAGAAAAAGAGAGAAACACAGCGGAGAAGACCTTCCGAAGACAGAGGCAGAGATTGGAGTGATACATCTACAAGGCAGGGAACGCCAAAGATTGCTGCACCGGAAGCTAGGAGGGAGGCATGGGATGGTTTCTCCCTCTTGGCCTACGGAAAGAACCAACCCTGCCAACAGCTTGATTTCAGACTGCCTAGCCTCCAGCACTGTCATTTTAAGCTAACCAGTTTATGGTAATTTGTTAGGAAAGCCCTAGGAAACTAATTTACCCTCTACCAACTCACCCCCAATTGTAGTAGCCCTCAGGACCTCCCAAGTGTGGGCAAGGGCTCCACCTCTGGGCACCCGGTGGTTCTCTGTTCTGTCGCTGTGCTGGAGCCACCAGCCAGTGAGCTCCTTGAGGGCAACGCACCAGCCTTTGTCCTCTGTCTCTAGCACCCAGCACAGTGCCTGGCATAGAACAGGACAGGATTTTTATGGGTGAATTAAATCACCAAAATGACAGATTTCTGATATGGGTTATCACGCATTCCTTTTAACCCTTTCATTTTGTTTGCTGCGTTGTGTGTTCAGTGGAAGACTTAACTGAAGTATTCAGATGTGTTTGCCATTTTGACTTTTCTTTTGAGTGACCCTAGTGAATAGCTGGTTGTACTTTAGACACCAAGTTCTGCCGTCAATGGGAAAATCCCATGTAGCTGATGGTTAATATTTCAGCAGAGGTGAGTTTTTCTGGTTGGTAGCTGGCTTCTTTAGGAAGAGGGAGCTTGCCCCATGGCAGTGGGATGGAAGAGGCTGAAATGTGGAGAGGGGGCTGGGTGCCTCGGTGATGGAGGGTAGGCAGGGACTAGAATGTTAAAGTGAAACTTGGGGCCATATAGGGTTTTTGTTGCTGTTGTCCAGAGTAACTGAATGAGAATAGTGGCAGCAGTGACCTATAATAAGTTCTTGGAAGTTGGGTACCTTCTTACTCTAACTAGTTCCATTTCTGTGCCCACCTCCCCATCTCTAAACACTTCCCATCCACCTACAGAAAGTTGAATTTTATCTGCTTCTTCTGAAAGTTCCTCAAATACCCCAATTTTCTTTCTCATGATTGCCCAATCTTTGCTGAGTATGATTTCATTCTTCTCTTATAGGTGACTAGAAGGAAAAGATAAGAGATGAAAATGATTTTTTTCTCTATCACCAAGTCCATTCCCTTTTGATTCATCAAAAGACAAAATGAATTCCAAAAAGCTTAATGGATTTGATAGCTGCATTGCACATCTAGAAAAATTTATCCTACCAAAAAAAAAAAAAATCCCCATCAATTATTTGGTTAACTGATGAGAAATTAAAGGCCAAGTTTGGAAATTGTTCAAGTTTTCTATGAATATTCATAAATAATTAACTTGCATCTCAATTTAGAACCTAACAACAGTTCATTTCAATTTTTTTTTTTTTTTTTTTAATATCTGAGTTAATTATATGCTGAGATCTGGTTGCTGGGTCTTCCCTCCTAGTGGTGACTGAATAACTGCAGTCTGTGAAAATAACCCTTTGCTTCTGTGGCTTTTACCATGTTGTTGTGTACTTGAAGGAAGACGCGAAATCATGCTGTTTGAAGGCCAACTGGCTTCCTAACGGGGGTGTTTTCTCCCCTCCCCTTCTCCCAGTCTTTTCTCTAGGCCCTATATGTCTTTGAGACTGAATTCCTTTCCTCCACACTTTTTACTAAAAGGGCAAAAAACAATGTGTAAGAAAAAGAGACAAGAAAAAAGGAATCTGCCCCAAAGTAAATGGTGAAAAGCTAAATTGCTAGTCGTCCTGGGATTTAACCCCTTGTGAGAGGTACAGCGATTGCAAATCCCTCACGGTGAAAAACACCAGGGAGAACTAAGCCTAACCCGGTAAAGGACCTCGGTACTTTGTGAAACGCTGCTGCAGAGAAGAGTAATCAGAGACCTGGGCTGTTAGCACGAGGGAGGCCATTCGGGGACTGCCCCTTTTGTCTCTTCGCCTTGTACGGGCTGGCGGATGGAATAATTGTGGACAAAGGGTCCACGGAGGGCGGAGGGTAGGGTATGAACTCTTCAGGCAGCTGCTTTCAGCTTTATTTACCGTGCCATCTTTCAGCTGAAGCCTCCTGTCCAGTTCCGAGCCTCGTCTGGGGCGCTGACTGCGGGGTAACACTGCCATCTAGTGGCCACCTCGCCCCTGTGAGCCGGCTTCCTGTGCCCTCTGGCTGGCTCTGTCGCTCCCCCTCTTTCTATCGCTCCCTTTCTCTCTTGCTCTCTCTCTCTCTTTTTTAAAAAAGGTTTTTATCCCATCAAGAAAAAAAAAAAAACAAAACAACCTGGCTCTTGGAAAACAACCAACTCTGTTGGAACTCAGAGATAATAATCAGTTTCTCTGGGCCTGTGAAATTGGCTCATTAAGCGTGCTTTTTAACAGAAAATATTGGAAGCGATTAAGTCTGCTTTACTGAGTGGGCATGAAATGGCCAACCTTCGGCCACCCACAGCTCGTAGGTGCCTGGCGCCGTTTTATGCATGCAGCGTAATGTCTTTACTTGAAGTGCTGTTTATTCATCACCTGCTTATTTATCTCTTTGCATTTGGCAGGCACATCGATCAATGTTAAACTGTCACACAAGGTTATTTTTCTTTTACATAACAGTATAGGCCTAAGGTAGTGGCATATTAAAAGTAATAACTTTCTAACTTGTAGCTCAAGATGACAGCCCCATTTTTACCGAATATATTACAGCAAGGAATTTCTCATTCAGTTCTCCCTCGCCCTCCCTCCCTCCGTTCCACGAGTACTCAGCTCTTCCAAGGTCAAAGGCTTCATTCTGCCTTGCTCCCCTCCCACTTTGCATACCACTCGGTGTCCCCTTCACCTCCAGTTATCTCGCTCTTTTAGGCTGATAAGCCCACAGAGAACATTCTGTCCACAGGGAGTACACATCTTGCTTGTCCTTCTTTATGATGACATTTCTGCCTTTGCAGAAAGAAATGGTAGCCGGGCAAGCTCTGGAGAAGAAGCAAACAAGCTTCTTCATATGGAGGCAAAGGTTGTGATGGTCGTCTCTTTGCATGTCCACAGCCATCTTGGTAAATGTGGTAGAATGTTGCTGCTTTTTATTTTCCTTTAGAGTTATAACAGGCAACAACAGAAACCACAGGCCCATGGAAAAATAGAGTTAAAAAACATCTGAAAGCAACTAGCATTGCTTTGAAGCAACTGGGGTTCATTTGGGGCTTTTAAGTTGAGTTGTTTTCCCCTCCTTTCTTTGGTTTTAGCTTGGTTTGTGTTGCTTTCAAACTCCACCCAGTTTATGACGCCTAGTTTCTTGGCAATAGGCCAAGCTGGCTTTCTTTGTACAAACAGGTTTTCTTTTTCTTTCTTTCATTTCTTTTTTTACCCCCTCTAGTCCAAGCTAAAAATGCCTACAGATAGAATATCAGATCTTTTTAGTATCAAATTTCAAAGTGGCCCTTAGAATTCCTTCCTGCCCTTGATCTCTCCGTTTGGATTTCAGCTCAGACTTGGATTCTGTTGCTAAGTATGCCTTGGACCCTGGCTTTCTGATACAGTGCTTTGAGAATCTTGCGTACACAGGAATTAAATATCGTACTATAGTGGGCGTCGTTGCACAACTACTCTTGTGGTACAACATGCCACACCCATTCTGATCTATTGTGCCTCAAAATAGTTCATCTAGGAAGTATGAGGAGGGACGTGCAAGTGGGTAAGAAACTCTGGTCCCACAGACTACTGAAGCATGCGCTTGAGAGGCTGACAAGCTTAGCCCTGAACGTGGCCCACCTTGCGAATTTCCTGAGGCATTTCTGTGCGAGAAGATGGTGGGATTCTGATCTATGGTGATCTGTTTTATCATGGGTAGCACAGCCCCAGAAAAAAAGCATGCCCATTAAAAAAAAACGCAGCCCAGCCTGTGTCTGTGCTCTTACGATCAATATTTGCATTAAAGTGGTTTAAATGTATGTGGCTCTGAGGCTGTCCATTCTTTCAGCCTGACCTGCTGCATTGATTAGGGCTAGTGTTAGAGGGGGAAAGAGCAAATCCGGCGAGGACAAGAATTAAAAGGAAAAACAGAAGAAAATGAAAGCTGTTGCTGTGGGTGCTGTAGGAGATACTTGCAGCCATTCGTGGATGCCCTGTTCGCTCAGCAGCCCACTCTGCTGGAGGATACGCCCGCTCTCTTCATCTTTCTCATAGGGCTTTTTTGTCTCTCAAAAACCAACAACAGGAATTCTGGGTGCCTCTAAGATGGGGCAGCTCAGTGGCTTGTGATTAACAGCCAGGTGTGGCCAAGGCTAATACCTGGATTTAGCTACTTGTCTTGCATCCTTTCTCTTTGCCTCCACAGTCCTGTTTGTGAGCTCCATTTGCTTGGCTAAAATCTCATTAATACCAATTACAACCACTACTTTGTATCAGATATTGCTGAGTTCTTTGCAGACATGATCTAAGTCGATTCTCTAAAGCAGCCTGTGCAGAGGTCTTTCTGATCCCATTTTTCACCTTTGGCATCTAAGGAGGAATTGTAACTAGTCTGAAGTTAAACCACCAGTAAAAGGCAGTAACTCTTCAAATCCAGATCTCTGTTTCTAAAGCGCAGACTCTTAACTGTCACGCTAGGTAATGTTGTGTTTTGGGGAATTGTCTCTGTTGGGGTAGTTGATCAGATTAAACATCACGCGTAACACTGGTCTGTGTATGAAGAGATATAATGCCCACGTTATAATACTGGAGTCCATTGTTGTATCACCATGGACACTTTCAGTTACTTGGAGCACAAAATGTTTTCAGTGGAGACATGGATGGAATGTGGCCTTTTAGAGAAAACAAGACAGTCGCAGGAGCAGAGCTATACCACACGTTAGTACTTTATTCCCCTTCTGCCATGGCAAAGAAATGGCCCAAATATTTCTTGCTGGGTGAAGCAGTCTCAAGGAAATCTAAAATTTTCTCAGATGAACCACTTTACAGAGCTCTTTGGTGAGTTAACTGGACTCTGGAGTATAAGGATTCTAAGGCACTAGAATAATACTTTTTCATAGGATATTGAAGAATTATGTGTGAAGTAACTACTATGGAGAACTGTGCTGGGTAAGATGACATACTTCTTAATATCTAAGAACTGATTATGTAGTAAAGGATAAAAAGCAGACAGTGAAATAGTTAAATTCCTTCACCAGACAGGGTATGATCTTACGTGATCTGTATGTGGTAATGAGTCCCATGGAAAGGAAATGTAGGAGGAATGTAGAAAATGGCGAGAGCATTGAGAGGGGGAGTGTTTGGAGAAGCTCTTGTAGAGTTGGACCTGAAGATGGATGGAAAGAACATAAACTGGGGGATAGAAGACATTCAGACTGGAGAAATTTATGTGTATAGTTCGGAATTTGGAAGGAATGTCCCTGCTAAAGCTAATGGTAGCATGCAGTGGGTGGTTGGCATGGGTTGGGTAGACCACAAAGACCTTGAAGGTCAAGATTGGACAGTTGAAACTGTCTTGCATTGTGTCCTCTTTTATTGTCTTGGGGAATCAAACAAATTTGTCTGGTGAAATTACAGCTTGGAAATTTGACCTACTTAGGGCCTTGCTTGGAGCATTGGAGTTCCAAACAAGCCCTTCACTCTAAAGGAAGAATCTCTTGATACTTCCATTTTCTCAAGGATGAAAAGAAATTAAAAGTAACACATGTGAAGATTTGACTTATGAGGCTAACTTGAAGTAGGAGAATTACCTCAAGAGAGAAATAAAAAGGTGAAAGCAATTTTCCAAATCTGAAATATTAAGAGCAACATGTTGACAAGTTTGCTTTTTGCCAAAGCTGGTGCATGAAAACCCAGCTTATCAGAGAGAGAAATTTGTGTGCAATAATCATTCACATTAGAAAAGGGTTTTCTATAAGATTCCTTTAAATAGAAGTCCCTTTGTTCATTTAAATGTGCTTTGATTTACTAACCTAAACACAGGACACCCCCACACCGAAAAAAGAAAGAAACCTCCCAAAACAATCCCACAAACAAAGAACCTGCTTTATAAATAGCTTTTAAGGAAATCATCTCCTGTCTACTAATTCATAAAGCCAGGTACATACTTACAGGTTGCTGCCACATCTTAGATTGAGTTGGGTAATAATGCCAATGCATTATAAAACAGCAGGTAAATTTCTGATTTTAGGAATGTTCTACGTGCTTGGAAAAATATGTTCCACAGGAATCTAGTTACATGTGTAAAAAAATCGGGTTTGAAATAGCAGAATAACATCACTGAGTGCTTTAGGATGAAGTTCTATGTAGGTCGATTTAGGGAACTACCTTTGGCTTACATTGTCTCACTTTGAATGCGTTCCTTTGCTTATCTCTCTCTTTCTGGTTCTGCACTAAAGAATGAAGTCTTGTACCCTAGATCAGTGGTTCTCAAAGGGCAATTCTCAGAAAAGCCGCCTCAGCATGACGTGAAAACTTGTTAGAGATGCAAATTCTTGGACCTCATCCCTGAACAACTGATTCAGAAACTTGGGGTGAGCCCAGAAGTCTGTGTTTTGTAAGAAGTCCTCTGGGTAATTCTGATACATGCTGAATTTGAGAACCACCGTCTTTCTTATTTCCTAAAATGCATCTTCTTATGCTAGCAGTTAAATCCTTTTGATTTACAACAAAGATGTTTCATTTCCACACAAATAATTTCAAAGTATTTCGCTTGTATGGTTCTCTCTGCTTTGCGTAGTTCTGTCTTTTCCTTCTGATGGTACCTGCAGCGTCTCCTGCTCTCCCAAAGTTTTACTCTCTGGCTTTATTTAATCCCACTTATGGGGGGGCTCTTCAGGTTACCTGAGCAGAGCATGAGTGTCAAGATTTTCTTCTTTTTTTGACAGCAGTTTGCCGTTCAGGGAATTTTTGAAAAAAAACTAATTTCTATTCAATATCTGAATTAGTGTTCCAGGTAAGTCAGAGTGCTTGAAGTTTGAGCATCAGATAAGTTAAATGATACTTATAGATCACTTGAAATAAAAATTCTTTTTAGTTAGAGACTGGTAAGTCTCAAAATAATCTTTCTTAGTCATCATTTAATTTCAGCTGGCTTAAGATGCTATTTGTATTAAGTTAACAGGGTGCTAATTTAACATAGGTTTATAGTCATTTGAAGCCATTTCCACTCATTAAGAAAAATATCTCTCTAGATTAGATTATCACAAGGGTTTGAAAGAGTGATAGGGATTCCTCAGTGTAGGCCCGAGGATTTTCCAGATGAGTGCACACTCTTGTTTCAATGCTCTCTTGAAAAGCATAGACATTTTTTCTTTTACTATAGAGCACGGAACTGACAGTGTACCCAGCTTTGCCTTGGCAGGAAAAAATCGCATACACATTTTCTGCGCTGGGTTCATATATTGGATCTGTAACATATTATGATTTATATAATTCCAGTACAAATTGTAAGTTCAATATCCTAATTTATAATTTTCAGAATGTTTTAGATATTTTATCCATCATCAAAATTCTTCTTTTGCTCTTAATTTTAGTTTTTTAAAAATATTAAGTGTAATAAAATTTTTGTATTCTGACTGCATTCTATACTGAAATGTGCATGAGGAAAAAAAAAAATGTATCCCCATTTAATTTCCCAAAGGGCACGAATCGCAGAGAACCTTAGAAAGTTATTTAATTTCGTTTGAAGGGAGAGACTTTCCGTGTAGTGTATGGAACATGTCCTTCACAGCTGTTTCCTATACTCTCTAAACCCAGATGCCCTCCCACCCCAGGAGCCGCTTAAAAGCAGCTGGGGTCATATGCACGTGTTTTGTTCCATCCTGGTTTTTGTCCCTCCCTGTTCCAGGTCTCCTAGTTTCCTTAGTTTCTCTGTGTTTGGCTCTCAGGGCTATCTAAACACTCAGAGGAAAATTACTCTCTAGCAACCTGGAACTCACTTCTCTAAGTTTTGGCCTTGGGACTTTGTGCTCTTAGCCACTTGGACAATAATCTTGATAAACCTCTATTCAAAGTGATTCCAACCAGCTCAGCCTTTAGAACTAATGAGGAAAATGGGGAAGCCAAGAAAACGATAATGGATCAGCGCTAACTGGGCACAATGGACTTTTCCATACATTTGAGGATCTCCTATCCTGTCAAAATATTTGTAAATCTTTTAGAAGAAAGGATTGTAGGATTATAAAGCTCAAATTTGTATAATTTATTTTTTGTGATAGAAGACATATCTGTGATTAATTTTGCTACAGATTTATTTAAGCTGAGTCTTGACTTATCAGAGAGCTTGGGAGGTAGAAGTTACAGAGTTAAGATCTGCTAATGGGGATTATATTGCTGTTTTTCTTTGCAACGCTGTGAGTTTTCTGTAGTGTAAAGGTATTTCTGAAATTCAGTGTCGTGTCATTAATATATGATGCTTTTAGCAACCTCCCTGATGGTGGCAGGCAGAACAGTCCATTCCCTTAAGGAAATGAAAGCTTCTCTGAGTAGGTTTCTGACTTCGATGGAAATGTGTACCAAAAGTTTCAGGAGTCTGCAGGGCCCAAATAATAGGTAAAATTAATCTGAATTGGGTGGTTATGAAAAACAAATAAAACAAATATTTTAATATATGCAAATTAGGTTCAGAATTTAACTCTTCTGCAAACTTTGATTTTTATCAGCTTAATTTCTGGAGTACCAATTTCATGCTTAACCAGGTATTAACTATTGAATAATCTGGGTTTTGAGCCAACAATTTCCTCCATTTTACAGTGGAATGGTAATTAACTCATTTCTTTAATTCTGAAAGCTATTATGAACAAAAAATCTTGAGAGATCAGGTAAGCCCTTGCCCTAGTTTCTAAAAGAAAAAAAGAATAGTTAAGAGCCCATACTTTGACAGAACTGGGTTTAAATGTAATCTTTTCTAACTGTGTAATTGGGATTGGATTTAATTTAATTTTAATATATCTCCTATTTTTTATTTCTTATACTCATAGAACAGGGGCTGGCCAAGTATAGCTCACGGACCAAATCCAGGTTGCCTCCTGTGTTTGCAAATAAAGTTTTATTGGAACTCAGTTACATTTATTTAGGCACATACTGTTTCTGGCTGCTTTTACACTACAGAGACGGAATTGAGTAGCTGTTACAGAGCTCACATGGCCCACAAAGCCTAAGATAGTACTAGCTAGCCAACCCCTCTCAAAGACTATAGTTTTTTGATCTTTTTTTTTTTTGACATATGACCTTTTATTGTTGAATTATACTTTGATTTGCTCTTTGACTTTAGAAAGCCTATTGTGGTCTTAATATCCTCAGTCATGGACAACTTCATCACCTCTGCCAATTATCCATTTCACATTTTTTTGCATGGGCTAAGTCTAAAATAAGTAAATACCTTTAATAATCTCCTTATTTTCTTTTTAATTTACTTTTAAAAAATTTTTGAATTTTATTTATTTTTTTATACAGCAGGTCCTTATTAGTCATCAGTTTTATACACATCAGTGTATACATGTCAATCCCAATCGCCCAATTCATCACACCTCCCCCCCACCGCTTTCCCCCCTTGGTGTCCATACGTTTGTTCTCTACATCTGTGTCTCAATTTTTGCCCTGCAAACCGGTTCATCTGTACCATTTTTCTAGGTTCCACATACGTGCATTAATATACAATATTTGTTTTTCTCTTTCTAACTTACTTGACTCTGTATGACAGTCTCTAGATCCATCCACGTCTCTACAAATGACTCAAATTCGTTCCTTTTTATGGCTGAGTAATATTCCATTGTATATATGTACCAGTTCTTCTTTATCCATTCATCTGTTGATAGGCATTTAGGTTGCTTCCATGACCTAGCTATTGTAAATAGTGCTGCAAATGAACATTGAGATGCATGTGTCTTTTTGAATTATGGTTTTCTCAGGGTATATGCCCAGTAGTGGGATTGCTGGATCATATGGTAATTCTATTTTTAGTTTTTTAAGGAACCTCCATACTGTTCTCCATAGTGGCTGTATCAATTTACATTCCCACCAACAGTGCAAGAGGGTTCCCTTTTCTCCACACCCTCTCCAGCATTTGTTGTTTGTAGATTTTCTGATGATGCCCATTCTAACTGGTGTGAGGTGATAGCTCATTGTAGTTTTGATTTGCATTTCTCTAATAATTAGTGATGTTGAGCAGCTCTTCATGTGCTTCTTGGCCATCTGTATGTCTTCTTTGGAGAAATGTCTATTTAGGTCTTCTGCCCATTTTTGGATTGGGTTGTTTGTTTTTTTTAATGTTGAGCTGCATGAGCTGTTAATATATTTTGGAGATTAATCCTTTGTCCCTTGATTCGTTTGCAAATATTTTCTCCCATTCTGAGGGGTGTCTTTTCATCTTGTTTATGGTTTCCTTTGCTGTGCAAAAGCTTTGAAGTTTCATTGGTTCACATTTGTTTATTTTTGTTTTTATTTCCATTACTCTAGGAGGTGGATCAAAAAAGATCTTGCTGTAATTTATGTCAAAGAGTGTTCTTCCTATGTTTTCTTCTCAGAGTTTTATAGTGTCCGGTCTTACATTTAGATCTCTAATCCATTTTGAGTTTATTTTTGTGTATGGTGTTAGGGAGTGTTCTAATTTCATTCTTTTACATGTAGCTGTCCAGTTTTCCCAGCACCACTTATTGAAGAGACTGTCTTTTCTCCTTTGTATATCCTTGCCTCCTTAGTCATAGATTAGTTGACCATAGGTGCGTGGGTTTATCTCTGGGCTTTCTATCTCATTCTATTGATCTGTGTTTCTGTTTTTGTGCCAGTACCATATTGTCTTGATTATGGTAGCTTTGTAGTGTAGTCTGAAGTCAGGGAGTCTGATTCCTCCAGCTCTGTTTTTTCCCTCAAGACTGCTTTGGCTATTCGGGGTCTTTTGTGTCTCCATACAAATTTTAAGATTTTTTGTTCTAGTTCCGTAAAAAACGCCATTGGTAATTTGGTAGGGATTGCATTGAATCTTGGATTGTTCTTCCAATCCAAGAACATGGTATATCTCTCCATCTGTTGGTATCATCTTTAATTTCTTTCAGCAGTGTCTTATAGTTTTCTGCATACAGGTGTTTTGTCTCCCTAGGTAGGTTTATTCCTAGGTATTTTGATCTTCTTGTTGCAGTGGCAAATAGGAGGGTTTCCTTAATTTGTCTTTCAGATTTTTCATCATTAGTGTATAGGAATGCAAGAGATTTCTGTGCAGTAATTTTGTATCCTGCAACTTTACCAAATTCACTGATTAGCTCTAGTAGTTTTCTGGTGGCATCTTTAGGATTCTCTGTGTATAGTATCATGTCATCTGCAAACAGTGACAGCTTTACTTCTTCTTTCCCAATTTCTATTCCTTTTATTTCTTTTTATTCCCTGATTGCCATGGCTAGGATTTCCAAAACTATGTTGAATAATAGTGGTGAGAGTGGCCATCCTTGTCTTTTTCCTGATCTTAGAGGAAATGCTTTCAGTGTTTCACCATTGAGAATGATGTTTGCTGTGGGTTTGTCATATATGGCCTTTGTTATGTTGAGGTAGATTCCCTCTATGCCCACTTACTGGAGAGTTTTTATCATAAATGGGTGTTGAATTTTGTCAAAAGCTTTTTCTGCATCAATGGAGATGATCATATGGTTTTTCTTCTTCAATTTGTTAATATGGTGTATCACATTGAGTGATTTGCGAATATTAAAGAATCTTTGCATCCCTGGGATAAATCCCACTTGATCATGGTGTATGATCCTTTTAATGTGTTGTTGGATTCTGTTTGCTAGTATTTTGTTGAGCATTTCTGCATCTATATTCATCAGTGATATTGGTCTGTAATTTTCTTTTTTTGTAGTATCTTTGTCCAGTTTTGGTATCAGGGTGATGGTGGCCTCATAGAATGAGTTTAGGAGTGTTCCTCCGTCTGCAATTTTTTGGAAGAGTTTGAGAAGGATGGGTGTTATCTCTTCTCTAAATGTTTGATAGAATTGACCTGTGAAGCCATCTTGTCCTGGACTTTTCTTTGTTGGAAGATTTTTAATCACAGTTTCAATTTCATTACTTGTGATTGGTCTGTTCATATTTTCTCTTTCTTCCTGGTTCAGTCTTGGAAGGTTATACCTTTCTAAGAATTTGCCCATTTCTTCCACGTTGTCCATTTTATCGGCATGGAGTCGCATGTCATAGTCTCTTAGGATACTTTGTATTTCTGCAGTGTCTGTTGTAACTTCTCCTTTTTCTTTTCTAATTTTATTGATTTGAGTACTCTCCCTCTTTTTCTTGATGAGTCTGGCTAATGCTTTATCAATTTTGTTTATCTTCTCAAGGAACCAGCTTTTAGTTTTATTGATCTTTGCTATTGTTTTCTTTGTTTCTGTTTCATTTATTTCTGCTCTGATCTTGATGATTTCTTTCCTTCTGCTAACTTTGGGTTTTGTTTGTTCTTCTTTCTGTAGTTTCTTTAGGTATAAGGTTGGATTGTTTATTTGAGATTTTTCTTGTTTCTTGAGGTAGGCTTGTATAGCTATAAACTTTCCTCTTAGAACTGCTTTTGCTGCATCGCATAGGTTTTGGATCATCGGCTAGCCTTCAAAGTCTGATTCTCTAGGAGTTCCTCCTCCCGTTGTCAGACTTCAGGTTGTGAACCTGACGTGGGGCTCAGAACCTTCACTCCAGTGGGTGAACTTCTGTGGTATAAGTGTTCTCCAGTCTGTGAGTCACACACCCAGCAGTTATGGGAGTTGATTTTACTGTGATTGCCCCCCTCCTACCATCTCATTCTCCTTTGTCTTTGGATGTGGGGTATCTTTTTTGGTGAGTTCCCGTGTCTTCCTGTCGATGATTGTCCAGCAGCTAGTTGTGATTCTGGTGTTCTCGCAAGAGGGAGTGAGAGCATGTCCTTCTGCTCCACCATCTTGTTTTCTAATCCCTAGTTTATTGATCTTAAGATCCCATTGTCTGCTTTTCTTGAATAAGGTTGGTTTCTGGAAATTTGAGAAATATTTAATTTCATCTGCTAGGGTAGTACCGTGGTAGTTGGAACTTGAATTACCTTTGCATTTCTATCACTTCTCTGTCAACTTTCTAAGTTAAGGTCACATCAGTACTGTGACTCTTGATGTCCTCATCTGTAACAAGAGGAAGTTGATCTGTGTGATTTCTAAGGTTTCTCTTCCTCCCCTTCTCCCTCCCTCCCTCCCCTTCTCCCTCCCTCCCTCCCTCCCTCCCTCCCTCTTAACTTTCTGTCAAATTAAGTTGTTTCTTGTTAATGGTCACTGAGTTCAGCCTTCCCTAACCAATCCTGCCCAAATTAACTTCTTCCTCTGACCTCCATAGCACCGAAACATCATTGTAGGTTGTGTTATGATACCAGTTTCATTTATATTATACTGTTATTTGTTCTTGTTTATTATTTTAAATTATAAGCTCCCTGAGAGTAGCGACTATATATTCTTCCTTGCCGTATCCCTAACACACTTGTGTTCGAAGTAGACACTAAATAATTATTCTCTCCCTCTCTCTCTCTTCCTTTTGGAAATATGGAACTTGCAGGATATATGAGCAGTTGTCTCACATGTTCTAAAAGGACCTGGATCTAGTGTTTTTGCACTTACATAAAAGTAGTTATGCTTAATTAGGGAAAATCACTGTAGTTGGGACAGATTTACAAGGATAGAGACAGGAAGTAGACTGCAGTGAATTGGTTATCCTCCCTGGGTTGTAAGGAATTGTAGAAACAGTTGTGGGAGATGATGGATCTGTATTGAAAATCTAAAATTTTTGTCTCTAATCCAGACTAAAATGTATAATTCTCATTACATGAGTGAAAGTGAAAATACTAGAGAGTATTTTGTATACTGTAGTGTATAAAGGAGAGCCATTGACTTATAATGGGACTGTTTGTTGTTGTTGCTAATACTTACTGATTCTCTACAATGCACTTTGTATTAGAAAAATACAAAAGATGCGTTTTTTTCTTTCATCCCATAAGATGGAGCCAAGATAGACAGTCATCTTGCCCACTTTCCTTTCTGGTTATTTAGTTTTTAGTGATTTAACCCTTAGAAGAATGTTTGAATAAGTTGTATCTATGCAGTTTATTGTTCTGACTTCCCATTGATATTCAAAATAAGATCATTTTATTGCTATTGCAATGCCTTTGCTCTCTGGTTTAGAAATTGTGATAGCTTAATTAGTTGTTAGAAATAAGTATAACTTACTATGCAAAGACTAGCTAAAGCATGGGCATGGAAAGGTGGTAGTTATTTGAACTAGATCCAACATCAAGAGACAGACTTACTTATTGAGAAGGTTTGAAACAATATCACAGAGACTTCTCTCCTCTGGGTTGCTCTTCAGTGTGCCCATTAATGAAACGAGAACTATGTGTTACACATGGGTTGAGGGGATATATATCCATGAGCCATATGTTTTTTATTACATTTATTCAGCTGCAAAAAAAAAGAGAGATACCTCAGACTAAGGAGTAATTTCTAAACAGAATTTCAGCTTGTTTTGAAAATATGGAAGAATATACAAAGCTGTTTATCATTTTCAAAAATATCAAGCATTGGCACAATTAATATACCTCTCTGTTTCACAAATGATAAAACATGTTTTAAGAAGAAAAGGAATTTACGATCATAGCAGTTTCTGATTCAGCAATGCCTTGAAATACATGCCAGAAATAATAAAGGAAGACTGTACCTTTTTACTTCATTTTTAATTGTTTTGTGGGGTTCACACAAGGTTCTAGTTATGGCATGGGGCACATAGAAGAAATCATCCCAGATCTCCAGGAAGTTGGATTTATCCCTTGGTCCTTGAAAATAACACTGCATGAAGTGTACTTATAATACTCATACGTACCTACCCTGGCCCAATCTGGATATCATTGAAAAGACGAATGTGTGTGTTTATTGTAGAAGCACTTCTTAAGTTTTTCACTAAAATTACCTCTTACTAATGAAAGAATTTCTGAGTCTTTAAAACATTTCCTGAAGGTCCAAAGGAAGTTTCTATCTACAAATCTTATAAGTATTGAAAAGTAATAGAGCTTTTTGGTTGGAAAATGTTTAGGTTAAGTGCAGTGTGTCATTCACCTTTGGTTTAGAAGATTGAAGACAACTTGGACTGAGATAAACTTGCTGTTTCCTTTACATACTGGATAAAAAAATCTTTGTCTAGAGCTTAAAGATGCTAGAGGTAATTGTCTAGAATTTAGGGAAGCTAGGGGTAATTGAATTAATTGAACATTCAATTAAAAATCTCATGCCAGTTAGAGAATGTCTTAGCAATTATTCAAATAAGAATCCAAGCCAGTTAATACGATATGACTGTGGTTGAATAGGACAAAGAAAAAGTGCAGAGAAAACAACATCTTATGACATAATGGTTACAGATATACCAACACACTGAATTAGTTTTTCACTTGACTTCCGAAGACGAGAATGGCAATTAGAATAGCAAAGTAAATACACGAATAAGTGCATCATTTATGGATAAGGGGGTAGAAGTCGATAGTGTTAAGGAATTCTTAAGCTAACTTTCCTGATATAGACAGAAGAAACTCTGCCTTTGAGATAAGATGTGCAAAAAGTTAGTGAACTCTCCTTGTCGGAATCAGATGGCTGATTTACCCATTCTAGGATCAGAGGCTAAATTCCAGGCCATGAAAGGACAGATGGGATCTCCTTTTCTCTCTTTCACTCTGATCTTTTCTTCTTCTTTCCTATCACTCCAGCACCCATAGAGACTGGGAGAAGCTGGAGGAAGGAGTCTTGCTCTCCCATCCTGCTGCATCCAGTCAGTGCCATCCCAGATGTGATGAGTGGCAGGACTCTGTACTCTGCAGCCTCTGGGGGAGCCGCCTGGGCTCCGTCTATCATAGCGGTGAAAAGCAGTTTTCCACCATTCGTTCTTGAGCTGATGGAAGAACAGAATCATCGAGTCATAAAACTCATCTGGATTTCAAATCCATCTTTGAGAAAAAGTAAACTGTTGTTCTTGGATGAGCCCCAGGGACCGCCGCTTAATTTCTCAGTTCATTTTCCCCTCTTAGTTTATGTACATATACGGGTCCCTCCATAGTTTCCTTATGAAAATGTGCATTTTTAATACCACAAAAGCAGGAAAAAAAAATCATTTTTTTGGTAAATATTCTTTCAGTAGAATTGCAATCAATGTAGTCAGAGCTAACAAGCAGATGGATGTATTTGAATGCCATTATCTTGTGTACAATGATATTATCTGTTTCATGAAAAATTCAGCAGTTTGGGCCGCTTTAGTGAAGGGAAGATGGAAGTAAAAAAATAGCAAGAAAAACATGATCAGACTCAGAATCCCTGAGGGGGTCCCATTGCATCATTTAGCAGGAGAATGAGCAATGCAGGAGAAGCAGTGATGGCGGAGGATCTGTCTGTGCTCCTTATGGCATTCTTGGCTTCTGGTCCCGCTCAAGCCCCGCAGCTGTAGGTGGGAGCTCCTGGGCCTGCGAAAGCATCACACCGTGACATTTTTATCATCCGTCTAAGAGAAGAAAATAAATTTGCTAACAGAATAGACCTGGCAGGCTCATACTACCTTGTCACATTCCAGACATCTCCTGGTCTGGCCAGAGCCAGAGGAAACCTAAGTGTGGGCCAGAAAGTGTGTGATGGACATGAAGTAGATTTAAGTAGTCTGGGAGAAGAATGTGGGTTTTCTGAGAGAGGTATATGTATGTTTTTTTATTGGAGATTTGAGAAATGAAAACACTTGGGCTGTAGGGGGAATGTGACCTCAGTTTTATTCTCCTTAGGCCAAGGATATATTTACATGGGCAAAATAGAGTTGAAAATTGTGCTGATTTTTTAAGATAATCTACAGAGTGACAAAAAAGAACCCAAACACAGGCCCTGCACCAAAAAAGAATGGTTTTTACAAAGTTTTCTATCACCCGATGATTGAAATACAAACATTTTAGAGACCTCATACAAGGTGACATCTACCTATTTCTCCAAATTGGCTTATTGCCTTCTTCTCTGAATATATTCTGTGCTTTAACCCATGCCTTTTAGGGTGTGTGTGGGCGGACTGGAATACTCTGTCTCAATATCCCAGATGGATCTGTTTGAAGTCCCGTTCTTCTACAAAACATATTTCAAGTTTTCATTATTTTAGTGAGGCTTCATAGGTGACTGTTTTCTTTCCTGTATATCTATTAAGTATGGTTTGTACCATGCATTTTTCACAGAGCAGGTTTTGCCTTGTATGGTTGCTCATGACACCTTGCATGTCCCCAGTTGGGCTGTGAGTCCCTTGAGATTAATCTTAGTGACCCCAGCATCTAACAAGCTGCCCTAAACACATTAGACAGCCAGAAAGTATAACGTATTGGTGATGCTGATGAAGGATGGCATAATTCATGTTTTTATAACTAGATCGTGTGAATGATGACATCGTATTATTGTAGGGAATGCAACATAATAATATCACAAGGTTTCGTATACATACTTTTCCTTGTCTTATTTAGAAGAACTTTTAAAAAATTTTGCTTTTGTTTATCTCTCTGGGTTATTTCAATAAAGAAAGATTGTTATGTGAATTAAGTTTTTCTAGGAAAAATAATACATGGCTAACAACTTGTGTCCTCAGAGGAAATTTCAAGGAGCACAGATCGTATATATGTCAAATGCACACACATGTAACTATAACATAGCACATGATAATTAAAACTGGAGTTCTTAAATTCCTTGCTTCTATTGTAGTGATACCAGGGGTATTGTATGAATAAGATTTGCTCTGGGGGAACTTAGTTCACGTTGGATTTTGAAAAACTGAAGGTAGATCTTGGAGATATGAAGGTGGGCAGGGGGAATATTTGTGACCTTTTCTAGTAGACAGCTATTTCTAATATGTAGATTCCACAATCTTAATTTTCTCCTTGACCCCTTCTATGGTCTCCTGCATCTTTTCTTTTTCTTCCCAGTCTTGAGGTTTTACTTACTTTGATCCATCTCATTCTATCTTCCTTCTTTCCTTCATCTTCTATTTCTCTCTTAGCCAGTAATGACCATAAAATTTCACTGGATGTACTTATTTAAGTTTTATTAAAATAATATGTAATTTTAAAATCACTCTGCTGATATTACATCTGCTACATTAAAATTACAGTGTCTTTATAGCTACATATTTTACTAGTAATGAAATTAACATGAATATCTTTCATTCCAATATTAATAGCTTGAATAAAATATATTTTAATTTTTTTACCTCTAACTGATGCATCAGAAGTGATGAAACAAAGGATTTTTCTCCATGATGAAAAATTGTCTGTTTCTATTAAAAAAATCTCTCTCTGCTGTGGGGGAAAAAATGAAGCTGGTTGTTAGATATTTTATAGAGATGTGTTTTACAGTTTATAGGTGGACAAGAGTAGTATATTTAAACTGATATAAAAGTCTAATAGAAATTATTTGAAAAGTGAAATAGCGGAAAACAATTTTTTTTTGGAGAATGCTAACTGTATATGGAATTTATGTAAAATTTTAGCAAATGGAAAGCACTAGAAGACAAATCACTTTAAACTGAGTAAGCCAATGTATTCTTTTATAAAGAAAGTGCATATGTTACATTGACTGAGTAGAGATAATGTGAATATAGTAGCAGAGGTATCTGTGAGCAAATGAGGAAAATAAGGGGTTTAATATTTCTTTTCTGATTTACTGACTTGTAAATAGGTTAAGGACTACATCTTTAACTTTGGCCTGGTGCATTGCACAGGGTACAGAGTACAAATGCTGGCAAAATATTCTTGACTAGAAGTTGAAAATCTTCAGATTTAATGAGATTTATATTGAGAACACTGGCCAGTTTTTGCAATGACAATTGATGATACTGGAGTATAAGATCTGCAAAAACGCAACATTTTTGTTGATGCGAATTTTAAGGAAATCTGCTCTTGTGATTTTAGCATGACTGGTGGTGAGATTGAGACTCTCATTGTTCTGGCTGAGAAGGCAATGTCTGTTTTATACTTATTGTATGCAGAGCTCCTAACACAAGGGGGTCTTTATTAAATGCCATTTTTAGGAGATACGAACTTTAAAAATAAAGATGAGCTGCTTGTTTCCGCTCTGTGAAATGTTACCTGCACTCTAAGAGAACGGAGAGTACCTTTAGACCTTGAATCAAGAACAATGTAAGTATGTTATTAAAATTCTCTATTACTATATAATAAATTGAGGAGACCATATTGGCACTGACTTGCCATTCACTTCTCTCTCAAAATGACAGCTTTCACTCTGAAGACTTGTAAGCATTGTTATCCTGCCTATCCTCACCATTATGAACAAATTAAAATTCAAGATCGAAATATTGTCATCATTCGAGAAAGCTGCCAGCTCTTTAAGAAGAGCGTATCTTTCATGATAAAGTCAGAATTTATTCTTTGGAGCAAAAAATGGCAGCTATACATTTTCCTTACTTGGTCTGATTTCACTTGTTTTCCAGAGGCCCAAGCAAGGTTAGAAAGGAAGTTATGGGATTAAAAAAAATATTTAATCTAAGTTGTAAAGGAGCTTGGAACCACACCACAAGCATCATAATTAACTTTAATAATTATAAATGTAAATGCAGACAAGCCACAAGGTTTTAATGGTGTGCCACATGCTTCTGCTAATTATTTTAGAGTTTGGACACATTCAGTGCCAGCTAATTATAAACCCTGCTATGGAAATCATCTGTTTATATTAGACTTATTGATCTCTAGTGTTTAAGCAATATGAAAAGGGAAATCTACAATGCTGGACCATCTGCTTTGTATTCCTAATTGCTTTTAAGGAATCAAATATATAAATAGTCAGCTTTTTATATACTGGGCCTCAAACTCTTTCAAGAAACATATTGTGCAAACCCAAGTGAATTTTAAAAAAGCCTATTTGGAATGTTGCTTCCCTAACTCCTTTCAAGGATCCTCCACCCCTTACCCACATAATACCCTCCCCTAACCTTTTTGCAAGATCTCCAAAGCACGTTCTTTTTTCCTGGACCTCACAGACTGGTCGAGGTAGCTGAGACATTAGATGTTTTCCCTATTTTAATTACACCTTTTCTTTTCCTTCCTAAGAACAAGTCCTCTTCCCCACCCTACCCCACCTCCTTATGGCCATGAATAGTTATTGCAATTTCACTCAGTGGGAAGATGGCAAGGAAGAACTGTCCAGGTGAATGGTTCCCTCTTGTAGGAGGTATTTAACTTGATGGCAACTTAAATCTACTGGCATGTGGGGTAGATGCCTGGTTAGTGGGACCAGAGCAGCATTACCTCTCATCACTAGCAGGCCTGGTGGACAAGTCTTTTCTTAAGATGAGTCTTGAGATTCTGCATGGAGATTGGGTTTAAATGAAGAAAAAATTGATTTCTTAGAATGACATTGTTTGCTCCATTCATTATTGCCTAGATGGTTATTATTTTAGTGTTCAAATAGCTAGCTAAAAAACTACACATTGGGGAAGATTTCTTTTAACAATCCTTATTTACTCCTTTGAGACATTCATATTGAATCGTAAAATTATTGGCTTAAAATAGTTATGACTTCTATTATTCCTGCTGTTTACTCCTTTTAAACTAGGAGCTCCTCTTCTTAGTGTTCTACCACTCATATTTCCCACCAACAGCAACAATTAGAGGCCAATAATTAGTATATATTACATATATGCTATAATACATAATAATTACTATATAGTCTCCCTAGGTTTAGGGCCCTTTATGAGCTTTTGTGAGTGATATAAAGTTAGGATTCGTTTGTAATTTCATGGAAACATTACATGATATAAATATGAAATAAAATTTTTAGCTTTTTAAGTTTTTTTTTTTCTTTCAGTAATATAATGAGTTGTGAATTTTGTTCTAAGGGATCAGCGGAAGTTATCAATCATAATTACACAACTAAATACCAACACCCAAGGCTTAGAGCAGGCTGAGGTTTAATGACTAACTCCAAATAGTTGACCGGAAAGCATCACTTACCCTAGTTATAAGAAACAAGTGCCTTTTCTGGTGTTTGGGAAGAAGTTCTAGCATGTTTCATTATGCTCTAAATAAAGATTTAACTTAAAAATATCTGCTACCAACAGTAATGTGCAGTCATATATTTTGGGAAGACATTTATATGAGATATATACATACATACACAGTTTTCAAGGTTTGTTAAAATAACTAGTTATGTCAGAATGGTTATGACTTTTCTGCGGTAAATTCTCTGTAAGAAATCTGCTCCTCTGAGATATTTTATCTGCTTCTCACAAAGGTTGTATTCATTCTGTTTTTTTTCTGTAGTTTTGAATGGAAGTTCTATTACCTGCTTAGGCCTTGTACCTTGGACTGCCGGCGTCTCTGAGTTTTAATATCGGTATATGTATAATTGTAGGGCAGGCCTTCTGTATAATCTGAGTTCATTCTAATCAGAGCTACAGGTTCCCTTCAGCTCTGCGGTGAAAAGAGAATATTCAAAGTCAGAAAGAAATTAGGAGCTTTCTTAAAAGGTGCTTTAAACAGCTCATGTTCCCCACGCCCTCAAAGAAAGTTACAAATCAAGAGAGCACAATTGGCAGCTACATTATCAAAGCCCTTCTGATAATGCTGCCATTTAAATTGAATAAGATTGTTTAATGGGCTTTTAAAAAGCAGCCATCCTTTGGGTCTGACACTCCAGCATGATTATCTTCCATTCCTATTTAAGATTACAACAGTCCAGTGATAATTATAACATTCATTTCTGGAGTTCAAGGGACTTGTACATGCGAATATGGAGAGAGAGATGAGCATCTTCTTTTTGTAAAAGTGGACACTAATTTGATATTTGTGACACGTGCCGTTCCATTTTTGGCTCATACATGAGTATCTTCTACATGAGTGTCTTCTCTCCAGGTCTTTCTTGCCACCAGCAAGTTGTGACAGTTTTCTATGGATTGACTTTATGATATTGCTTTTATGGACATGAAAAATATAAAAGTAAAAAATTTGTTATATTTTATTTTCAGTAAACTGAGATTTCAAAGATTCAGTTTGCCCATTTCTCATTGTCATTTAACAGAACTCCAAAATTCTTAGCATTAAACTCACACATGTCCCTATTCCTCTCAATTTGTCCCTAAAAAGCAAGCATTCTTGTTACTAGGTGTTTTTTTTTTTTTTTTTAATCTAGGACCAAAGACAATGTTTGATATATAGGAGAGCTTCAAAAAATTTTTAAGTGTTGTTGAATGGATAATTTTAACAAATATTTAAATGCCCATCAAAGTTCTTTCTTAAATCAACTAGTAAAAAGTAAAGAATTATTAGGCTGAGCCATATGGAACTGCATTTTTGTAGGTAAAAAACAGTTGAGTATCACCTATTTCTGGGGTTCAACTTAATACTTTCTAATACAGTAGCCACCTCCCTCTTGTATTTTCTTAGTACATGAAAATGTTTTTGTTTTTAAAAAATGGAATCAAGCAGTTCTTTCTATTTTAACTATAGTAATGCAATGAAGGAGCCAAATGTGGTGGGATACATTTTTTAGCTGAAAAATATGACTTTTATTGATTAACTATTTTATTAGCACATAAAATGGGAAATTTGATATATGCTCACAGAGTTTTAATTTTGACAATTATTGAACTAATTACTTTACAGACTCTATATTACATACATTACATGTGGGTTTGATATCAAAGCCACTTTTCTTTCTAGTAAGACCTTTCACAGGCCACATGGGATTTCCCTCCAATGAGGAATACCCCTCTCAGGCTTGAGTTGTGTTGTGTTGTGTTGTTTTATTCTGTCGCATCGAAATCCTATAGGATCACCTACCTACCTGTCCATCTTTCAGACTGTTAGCAGTCTTCTTATTGAGTTTACGGAAGAAATCCACAGATTAATGGTGAGATCTATAACCTTTCCTACAGACATTTGGAAGAGAGGGATAAACTGTGAAATAATCTGCAGTAATTGTTTAAGTTTCATATGTCATGTTCCCCAGATTTTAGCTATCAGTGGATGCACTGCTTCATAAAAGACGTTTTCAAAATGTGTTTTAAGTTGTATTACATATTTTCCATCCTACCCTGGCTTCAAGATAGACTAGTCATGCCTAGGAATTATTGGACATTTGGATTTATTAGCTTAAAATATACTCCCCAGGAACTCATACTTTGAAACTAGTGTGGCTGCTGTTTTCTCACACATTCTAAATTTTGGATAACAATTGTCTGAATACTAAGCACCTAAAAGGGGTTAAATATTATCAGAATGTTACATTTTAAGTTCATTTAATGTTCATCTCATGTTTTTTCTTTGTAAATTACGTATAACAATTGTCTTTTTAAAAATTTATTTATTTTTGGCTGCGTTGGGTCTTCGTTGCTGCGTGCGGGCTTTCTCTAGTTGCAGCGAGCGGGGGCTACTCTTCGATGCGGTGTGCGGGCTTCTCATTGCAGTAGCTTCTCTTGTGCGCACGGGCTCCACAGCGCAGGCTGAGTAGTTGTGGTGCACAGGCGTAGTTGCTCCATGGCATATGGGATCTTCCTGGACCAAGGATCAAGCCCGTGTCCCCTGCATTGGCAGGTGGATTCTTAACCACTGTGCCACCAGGGAAGTCCCATGATTGTCTTTTATTCTTCATTTCTATAGTGAAATAATTTAAACCCTTAACCCTGATTGGCGTTAATAATGTTACTAACTTCAGTTTTCAGAGTGAAAAGCCATTAGGGGGCAAATGGAAACTCAGTAAATTTCCTTCAGTGAGGCCTGGATCTCCTTGTGTGAGAATCCAGTCAGTCCCTAGTGAGGCTGCGATGTCCTCCAAATATACAAAACATAGGATGAGATAATTGAATTTGGCCTCTGGGGTTCTAAAAATACCATAACCTGGGAATGCACGGTATCCTCAAAGGATCAGGGCAAGATCTCCACTCATGTAACTCACATAATCCTCATTTTTCAAGCCCTATCCACTTTTGCATTAGAATCCCAGAAATAGCACTTTTCAGGTAGTGAAAACACACATACTGTCCTCCTCTATTTTTTGAAGTAAGCACAATAAGGAAGGGATGGTCGTGCCATGTTACAGTATTTCTTTTATTTTACTACAACAGAAGCTCCCATACTAAAATTTGAGTTTCTGGCAAACATTGTGAAATAGTCAAGATATTAAACTCCCGTAGGTCAAGAGGAGCTTGGGCTGGCCCCGACTTGTAGTGGGGCTTATGAGGAGCTCTAATTAGGGTTCAAAAGATGAAATCAGGCAATTCATGTTAACATTTGGTTCATCGAATAAGTCTTTTTTGGGGGGAACAAATAGGGATGTCTTAGAGTCTTAAAGTGAACATTAGAAACTAAACTTTCATTTTCTTTGATTACATGGTGGAAAGGATTAAAATTCTCTATGTAGATCACTGAAGTTTTATCATATAAGATGACCTTAGGAACTGTCATCTCCCTTGAATTTATACAAAGAATTCAAAGTAAAGGTTTTCTAGGTTACACTTCTTTTTTCAACCCTTTGTCCTGTCAGCTCAGTCCTTGATATCTTCATCTGCCGACATGCCCAGATGTGCAGTGAATGTTGATTTGAGCTGGCCCCTCAACCCCTCCCTGCTGGTGTCATTAAAACCAGGGAGGCTGCGGCCCCCCTGGCATCTTTGGCACGGCTTGGCTTTACACTGCGGACTAAATTATTGATGAAGAGCACTTCTGTCTCAGTGTGTTTTACCCACCTTTAAATGAAACAGTGCGGATTGAGCTGTCACTGCCTCTTCACTCCCTGCAACTTCTACATGACATTTATGATGTGGTTCAGATTGCACCGCAGCAATTAATTTCCAGTGGAGTCTGCACTCAGAGTGAAGATCCCTGACAATTACCGAGGGCTGGTTTCTCAGTGAGCACATGGCACGCTCATCGATACTGTACACAAAAGAAACACATCAAAATATATGGAAAAGGGTCTCTGGGATTTGTGATCCTTTCCTCCTCCTCAGATCTAGTTCTGGATTCCAGGACTTTGTTTTCATATCGTATATTTGGTTCTCCTCTGTATTTTTCTGAAAAGATAGGTGGACTTACCTTCCCGGCATTTATTTTACAGATGCCTACCAAAATTTTATAAAATTTCGTGGGCTACAATATATGTTTATTCCAGATGAAGCTTTTGTCTGCTTGTTTTTGCCAGTAAAATATTCTTTGATATTTGCATTCAGTTATTCAAGTGATTCTGTGACCCTGATGTGTTTTTCGATTCATCCTGCGAATGAAATAAGCAGCACATGTATGCGTATATGTGTGTCTGTGCATGTGTATATGTGTACTTAAGTCTGTATAGGCATATGTGTGTGTGTTGTGTGTGTGTATATATATATGCATATTTTTCAAAGGATACAATAAATATTTCCAAGTATGTGAAATTTAATGTTTGATTAGTTATTATAAAGGATTATTTTTTACCTGTTTCTTTTAAAAAATTATAAAAATTCAGATTAACCTGGGGAAAACAGTTTTCATTATATAAGATTTTAAAAGGCAGGCAGTTTTAATATTTTTGAGAATATGGGATGATATCAACCTAGGATAGTCATATAATTTAAAAAATCCTTAAAAGGATTTTAATGAATAGATTAAAAAATATTTGTAATTAGCCTATCTATTATTCTGAAGGCTTGAATATAAATTATTCTCTTAAATAAATATTTCCTCTGGCCTCTTGTTTGCAGTATTAACTTCTATAGTCAACTTTTTCCTCTTTGGCAGACTTCTCTTTTGTCTAAACTGCCTCATACTCAGCAAGGGTGTATTGTGAATTAATGAGTTTTTAATTTTCAACTTAGTTCTCATTTAAATACCACTGCTTCAGAGCCAGTGGTTAAAATGTAGCAGGCAAAGTGGAGTCATTTCATGCTGTGGTACTTCTGAGAAGCAGCTGCATCATTCTTTATTGCAAAGGCACCATTTAGCTAGGCGTTGAGGAGTGAGGGCTTTCAGTGGTGAACTTCACACAGGATTCAGGGAACAGTTTGTGTACTAGGAGATTTTAATTTGACAGGATATATAATGTATCAATCAGGTAACTGAGGAGTCTGGATGACTCCAAGAAGCAACACCAGAACCTTAATGAAAATCCAAACTGTGGATCAAAAGGCATTTTATATGCCATTATTCACCCTCATGTGCCCCTGTCCCCAGTACATACACACTTTTACGTTTGTCTAGTGAGGTGGGCCAAAGAACAGGAGAGTACTTACTGCGTTTTCCTTACTCAAATCTGATGTTTTCCAGCCCTATTGAAATCAAGATAAATAGAAGATGAAGTATCTCTTAGAATTCAGAATTTGACCTCATTCTTGTTTATCTTTCAGGCTATTTATTGTACTAAATCACCCTTTCTGTACTTCGAGAGATGACAGTTCAACAAGACAGATTTCAATAAAGAAATCCCATCTTGGTATTACCTGCTCTTGCCTCCAATAATATGTACATTTTAGATAAAGAAGAATGTAGTCTATTTTGGCCTATCATTTGGCCTATCATTTGGTCCAAACAGAACAAACAAACAAACCCCAGATTGCTTTTGATCAAGATGTTTTGGGCAGACTTGTACACGCACTTATATTTGTATATACACAATAAGTTGATAATGGCGGTGCTCTTTAGAGATATATTTCAACAAATTGTACCTCTTTGACCTAAGAGATGTATGAGAAGGTTTTGAGACACTGGAAAAACATTTTAATTATGATATATATAAAAATGATGATACATTTTTTGAGCACTTAACTATATTTACTAGCCCCTGTGCAATGACGTTATCTTCTTGACTCTCACAATGACTTTTGAGGCACTCTCATTATTCTCATTTGATATGTGAAAAAAAGCAAGGCTTTCCTCAAAGTTGTATGATTTGTTCAAGGCCAGAGAGCCAGTTAGTACCAAAGTCAGTACTCTATGCTAGGTCTTCCTGACAGTCCAACCTCTTATTGGTTTACTATATTTGATTCTTTGGTGGGTAACTTTATTCTTTACTTTATATGATTCTTAATTTCTAAAATTATTTTTACTTATGCAGAAAAAATTTGGTTAAGCTAGTCCAGTCACCAGTTCTTTTTTTGTCATTTTAGTTTGAATCTAGGGCTCATTCTTTGCCTCTCTCTTACGTAATACAGACAGTGGTGAGCCTTTGCCTACTACCAATGGGTGGATAAACATGTGATCAGTTGACACTTGCAAAACTACACAGTTCATACTTCAATGTGTTTGTTAGAGTTTTGTTTTTTTTTTTTTTTTTTTTTTTACATAGAGAAAAATGAAAGCAAAAAGTGGTAAGCTTAGATTATGTGGTTAGTTATATAAATGATTTACACTAAAATCACTGAATTTAATATTTAGCTAATTAAACTCTTTTCCTTTACATCCCCAATAAGTCATGGGCCTGTAAGACTTTCCTTTTCCCTTCTCATTTAATAATTCCTTCCACCCACGTTGTATCTCTTTGACTCACTTATTTGGGGACCCTGAATCAGACAACTGAGGTTTTCTAAAATGATGTTCCTGAGGTCTTCTAAAATGAATTTGGCAAAGACTGGGAGACATCCAGTGAATCATCTTCAAACTGTTGTGTTTCTCATTGGCCCATAGCCATAGAGTTGTTAGTGCAATGTTTTCTCAATGGATTGAAGTTGTTAATATGAAAAATAAGTAAATGTATTTACTTGTTACAGGTGGAATATCTGGCTGTTTTAAGGGATGTAATATATTATCCAGAAAAGCAAAACCCTCATAGATATAGCAGTATGATATAGTGGAAAGGGATGGAATCTGAGTGTAAAGACCTGAGTCTACCTCAAAGATATTCTAGTTACTTGCTCTATAATTCCAAGCAGATCAGATAACATCTGAAATTGTTTCACCATCTGTAAAATGGGGATAATTTCACCTGACATTACCAATTCTCAGGTTATTAGAGTTTCAATAGCCAAGGTATGGAAACAATCTAAGTGTTCATTGATGGACGAATGGGTAAAGAAAATGTGGCATGTATATGTATGTGTGTATGTGTGTGTGTGTATGTGTCTGTACAAACAATAGAATGTTACTCAGCTATAAAAAAAACTCTTGCCATGTGTGACTACATCTACGGACCTTGAGGTCATTATGCTAGGTGAAATAAGTCAGAGAAAGACAAACACTGTGTGGTCTCTCTTATATGTAGAATCTAAAAAACAAAACAAAACCCCCAGCCCCCCAAAACTCTACCAAGCTCATAGGTACAGAGAACAGATTGGTGGTTGGCAGAGGTGAGGGCTGGAGGGGTGGGAGATATGGGTGAACTGAGTCTTAAGAAATAGTGGATATTTTATATTAAATTAGAGGGCATTGGATTCTAAACTTACGGAGTTTAAAGAATCTTTTCTAATTCCAACAGCTACTTTGCAACTGTAGTAAATAACTAAATGTCTAAGTTGAAATGTTTTTTTCCCCTACATATAAGAACAAATACTAAAGAAAGTTAACCCATATCAGTGTAGCTTTAATTAGAGGAAAGACAGTAATAGATGAGAAAAGATGTTGGATAATCTTAATCTGGTATATCTAGTGCTTCCATTGTATGTTTCATCATTTTGAAATAATTTAACCTCACTTATCTTTAATTGCCTTAAAAAAAGGAGATAATGTCTGTGGAAAACATTTTCAGTAGTAAGCTGCTAGACAAGTATCAAGTCACAATCACTAGAACTCTCTATATATGTTGTACGTGATATATCCATCTATAATATCAAGCTCAAAGAAGGAGGAGAGTTGTACCAGTTTAGGATTGTGTTTAGCCTCATGACAGAGAATTCAAATTAGATTGACTCAGGAAAGATAGAATTTATATAAAAGAAAGGGCAGGGGTTGCAGTCCAACATAGTTATAGTGTCTCTATCCTGTCTTCAGGGATCCAGTCTCCTTCTCTCTTTCTGCTCTGCCATCTTTAGCTCATGACTTCAATCCTCAGTGTCACCTTATAGCCTACAATTGACTAGTAGAGGTCTAATCATTACCTCTGTGTTCCAGGAAGGGAGTAGGAGAAAGAGGGGCGAAGGGCCAAAAGGGCCAAAAAAAGGAGGACTAGGGGAAAGTCAAAGAGAGTTAGCCCGTTATAAACAACGTTCCTAGAGCACCACCCCATGATTACTGCCTGTAATTCATTATGAGGCTGGGAATGTTTTCTTCTAGCTGGGTATATTTTGGAGTTCTCTTGGTGAATGAGAACCAGATTGTGGTATTATGTAGGCAACCAGTGGCCTATGCTTTTGGACTATATGTGATTTGGATTGTCTCTATGGTAGGCTATGTGAACTAAAATTCAAGGTCCATAGTTATTTGATATAATGGTGGTAACTTTTAAAAGTTGTTAATAATTTTAGCGTATTGAATCAACTTACCCTAAATCTCTCCAGCCTGGATTTTTTTTCCAGTTACCATTTGTTATTTTACTAAGAAAGCTTTGTCTAGAAAAATTGCATTTATACTTTTATTATGTTATCTTGGTTGCACTATAATCATGTTTGGGTTAGGGTAACAAACGTGCGTTATGAAATAAGAATCAGCCCTTCTTCAGTTTTCCGGAAAATTATATGGATTTTTAAGAACCAAGTTTAACATGGGATATTTGGGTAGTTCTGCCAGCCTTTGAGGAGGCCTATAGTTAACTAGTAACTTTACCTGAACTTATTTTCTCAAAACTTACTTCAGAAAAACCTTTAGAAACTCCACTAAATGAAATGAGTCAGTACAGATAAGTGAGTGAATACATGTAAAACGCTTTGAACAGTGCTTTGCATAAAAGTAACTTCATAGCAGTAGCTTTATGTTGCATTAGTTTTAGTGTTAAAATGGCATTTATTAATAAATATACTGATGCTTTTTAAAGAGAGGGTTAATAAAAGATGGAGGGAAATACTTTCTCCTTCCAGGCTTTATAGGGTAGAAAAATATTGATCAATCTTTACATTATTCGATAATGAAGTTTCTACAAAGAGTATTCAATCCATTCCCCTCTATCCCATTCTCCAAATTAAAAAAAAAATCAATATACTTACTACATAGAGTTATAATTAGGTAATGTGTAGAGAAATTCTCCTTGTAGCATGCATAATGGTTATTGCCGTGTTTTTTGTTTGCCCAACGTGGGAAGTTCCAATCTCCATGGGTTGAATTACTCCTTTCTGTGAGTCTTGGCAGGCAGAATCACACTTCTCACTACAGACACTGTACGATCCAGTGTCTCCCCATTCTCAGTGATTGAAAGTGTGGATACGTGTCTGAGGTACCATCAACTGGATGCTCCAACGTGGGATTTTGAATCTGGATGATGATGTAAAGATGCCGGCCTTGGGGACTGACCATGGTGCTTTAGTAGAGTGAAGGCAAGTTCAGACTACCCCTGTGGTGTGACATGGTGGTGTTCTCTGACGTTCAGATTACCCTGTGGTGTGACATGGTGGTGTTCTCTGAAGTTCAGACTACCCCTGTGGTGTGACATGGTGGTGTTCTCTGACGTTCAGATTACCCTGTGGTGTGACATGGTGGTGTTCTCTGAAGTTCAGACTACCCCTGTGGTGTGACATGGTGGTGTTCTCTGATGCCCGCCACCTACCTCCTATGGTTTCTGTGTACTTTCCCAGATAATTCTTCAGTTGGCCTATCAATTCCATGAGCTCCATATAGCCTTCCAGCCAAAGCTGACTTCTGTTACTTGCAACTGAGGACCTTGATTAGATCAACATGCACCAAACCCCTGAGAAAAAGAAATACTAAAAATATAGGAGACATGAGAAATGAGAGCTTCTTTTTGAGTAGACATTATAATTCAGTGGAATGGGGAAGTATTAGGAGTAATAACACTGTGTTAGTTTTTCTTATCTCTTTCTGATTATATTTTTAGAAAATGTGAATGACACCCATAGTTTGGAAGTCCCTTTTTCATGAATTACTTTGCATGTTAAAAGTGTCATTTTCTTTGGTATATTCAGGCAAACCTAAAGGAACTACACCTATTTGTTTTAAAGTATTAGTGGAGAAAAAGTGCCAAATAGGCATTTCCTTCAATTCTGCTGGTAATGTGGCTAATGTACATAATAGTTGTCTGCTTTCCCATGAGAAAGAGAAATGAGCTTTGGATCTGAAAGTTGAACCTTCTTTTAATGACAGATTTTCCTACTCAGAGTGGAGGCAAGTGTTTTGTTGTTGTTGTTTGTTTGTTTTTGTCATCCTGGCTGATTTTTCACTTTTGCTGGCTTTCTACAGGACAGCTGGGAGAGATTGCTATAGAACTAATTAATTAATAGTCTGACAGACAAATTGAACCAAATGCCTGAAGAATTTAGAGAATTGTTCATGTGCTCTTAGAAGACATAACAAAGTCTAGAAACATGTAGATAGCATTATTATACTAACAAATACGTAAGGGAATTTTCTTGCTTATTTAATCCAAATTAGTCTATTTAAGACTGTTAGTGTTAAGCTCTCTTCCAGACTACATCTCAGTTACCTTGATGTGTTGGTAGATGCGAAGAGTTATGTGTGAAATGTTACCTGTGAGGGAAGCACTGTTCTTTCATAGACCTCTGTTGTCTCTGAGCAAGCAACCACAAGGGAGAAATAAGGGTCATGTGTCACGTATGCATAGCCAAAGTATAGAAGATTTATAACGTAGTGCATAGGTAGATACAGTAGTGTTCTTGACCAACCCGGCAAACTGTCCTTGAATATGTCTGAGGTTTCACATTTTAAAAATACTTCAGGGCTTCCCTGGTGGCGCAGTGGTTGAGAGTCCGCCTGCCGATGCAGGGAACACGGGTTCGTGCCGCGGTCCGGGAAGATCCTACATGCCGCGGAGCGGCTGGGCCCGTGAGCCATGGCCGCTGAGCCTGCGCGTCCGGAGCCTGTGCTCCGCAACGGGACAGGCCACAGCAGTGAGAGGCCCGCGTACCGCAAAAACAAACAGACAAACAAACAAAAACTTCAAAGAGAGAAAGAGACAAACACATGCTGTCTCTGAACAACGGGGTAGCATTCTCTGAATTCACAAACATACTGACTGCTCATCCTGTTCTCTCGGGAGAGTGAGGTGGGAATTTCCATACTTTGCCTTCGAGGCACTTTCAAAGCCATTTCCTGCTATAATTCATATACCGTTGGCTTAAGAGACATATGTCTCTAATATCAGTAAGCCTGTGTAGTGGATTTGCTGATTTAAGGAAAAGAAGAACGTAGAATAAAAAAGAAAGAACTTAGGTTCTCATTTGAGATGAGTCTTTGTACTTCAGAGTGCAGAATGATAGGACAGAGCATCTATTTGCTACATCCCGTACCACGGAGATAAGTAATATACCTTACCCTGACTGGCGGACTTGCACTTGTTATAATTTCAAGTTTCTTTATAGCTTGATGCTGTTCTGAGGTCTCTCTGATTAGGAACAAGCTAAAGATATTTTAGCATTTCTCATAAAGGTGCTTGATCCTGAAGAGTTAATAGTTGATAGAAGAATGAATGATGCAGAATGTTCTGGCAAAATGTTGTTTTTCTCTTCACAGAAGCCGACTGCACTTTGCCATTGGTATCTACTAAGTAGTAGTTTTATTTCTGAGCACTAACATTCTGCTAGTTGTGGTCTATGTAGTAGAATACTACTAGAGTGATATTCCCCCCCACCACTTCTCATGACCTTTTGATAGAGCTCATATTGCAAATATGATAAAGATTTTTTCCTTTGCAGATTTTTAAAAACCCTATAGCTTTTCCCTCCCACTTAGACCACGATCTAATCTTAGGTTCAAAGAATGAATTTTCTGAAGTATGCATTGACTTCCAAACTGCTCCGTACTGCCCTTAAGTTGCTGTTCTTGGAGACTGTCCATTTTCCACACTCAGAATTCTTGGCAGCATATGCAACAAAGCTGAAAACCTTTGGAGTCATTCTTGTCTTTTCTTTATCACCCTCACATGCAGTCATTTGCTTTATCCTTTTGATTTTACCTTCTAATGCCTCACATGACCCACCTGTGTTTTCCATTCAGACATTGTTTATATATATGTTCCCGTAACTTATCTGGAGTTTCAGATGCTCCTAACTGAATTCTTTGTATCTTTTTCTACTGACTCCAAAGCATATTATCGCTAGATTGAGGTTCTTAAAACCTAGATCTGCACCTATTGACTCACTGATTAAAACACAGTTTATTACAGCTCCAGATATTCCAGGCTTATCTCCAACTCTTCCCCTCCTGCCCCTGCCCTTGGGGCTAATTGAGATAATTGATTTTCTCTGAACATTGTCTATAATCTCCCACCTCCATGTTTTATCCATGTTGTTACCTCCCACTAG
Source organism: Pseudorca crassidens (assembly GCF_039906515.1). Taxonomy (NCBI): domain Eukaryota; kingdom Metazoa; phylum Chordata; class Mammalia; order Artiodactyla; family Delphinidae; genus Pseudorca; species Pseudorca crassidens. The sequence continues at coordinate 43,018,289 of NC_090309.1, forward strand.
AGTGTTCTTTCTCTTCATTGTTCCTCTTAAATTTCTTATACAACTGTCAGTCCTGTGTAAATTGTAACCTCTGTCATGAAGACTTCCTGATGACCGTAACTGGAGGCTACCTTTACGTCCTTCTTTGAATTCCCATAGATGCGCTACTAACAATCCTATGCCATCTACTCTGTCTCAGGAATCATTGTACTTGTCACCCTCCTTCCTCTATTGTGAGTCTTCAAAGGCAAGAACTCTTTGTTCTTGTATTTGTCTCTCCTACATTTTCTAACTTCATGCATTTCGTATTGTAGGAGCTCAGGTATTCATTAAATAGAATTCTTGATGATCTAGGGAAAAAAGAACATTCCTTTTAAGTCACTTGACCCAGTATTAACATAAAACTCTATGACTACTTTGTTTATTTTAGGAGTATAGGTTTTCCATGGGGTCCCATCAGGCAAAGGTATATGAAATGAAACAAAAATATTAGACAAAAGAGACTATTGTGGATTCAGTTTCTATTACCTTGCTGCATATAACTAACTGTACCCTTGGATTACCTCTATTTGTGACCCACAGGTCAGAATATATCATGGTCCTCATAATAATTTTGATCAGTTTGATAGCAGAGACTTTGTTATGGGACTGTGTATATTAAAAATGCTTTCCCACATATCACATACATTTTCCTCCTGTCTTTCGAAGGAAGAGTTGTTCCTATGCCTTTCCACGATTAATGCCACCATCTGTGCATTTTTTTTTAAAAAACCTCATTCCTTTCTGTCTGTTCTGAGACTTAGCACCATAAAGTCTTTCTTCCCTCACAAGTCTTTAAATTCTTCCTCTTTCCACTAACTGCTTCCTTTCAGCCAAAAAAATGTGCTCAAGTCTTCACTTATTTCAACCACAGTTTCCCCTGGTTACTATCATACTTTCCTTATTTCCAGCACCACCAAACTTCCTGAAAACAAAGTGTATCCTGGGTTCCTCCAGTCTTCTCCTCTGCATTTGTTCACTAGGGTTGGGTTCTACATTATTTCCCCACTGATACTTCTTTTGAAAAAAATCTTTCACTTTTTATGTCAAGGCATCTCTTCAGTTCCATCTCAAATACTTTATGTTATTTTGAGAAAATTAACCAAAGCTTTCTCAAAATTCTTCTTTCTTCTTGTGTTGAATGGATCTAATGTTTGAGCTGTTATGTAAGTACCTTAATTGGTATTCCTTTATTCACAGGTTCCTCCCTCAAATTTATACTTCTTAATATAATGAGTTGAATTTTTCTAAAAAAAATCATGGATCATTGTGTTCTTGTAAATATTTTCAAGAGTTCTTCAGTAGCTCCATAAAATCAGCCTCTTCAGTGGTATCAGAGCTCTCCATATTGCTTTGATATGTCTCTAGCCTCCTTGAACCGCTTGCTCTTTCCTAAATGTCCATGAAGCATTTTGCTCCATGCCCTTTCTCTGTATTATCATTTTTCTGTGGAAGGTAGTCACTAACATGGCTTCACTAACATGAATACCTCCTGCTATTCACACCCTTGTGTAATCCCCTCACCTTGAGTGTGGGCTGGATTTAGTGAATTGATTATAATGAATAGAATGTGGCAGAACTGATATGATGTCAACTCTGAGATTGTTATAAATGATGACTTTCTGCTTTGGGTCAACTTGCTCTCTTTGTCTCTCTGTCTTTCTCAGATCTATCAGAAATAATGACTTTCTGCTTTGGGTCGACTTGCTCTCTTTGTCTCTCTGTCTTTCTCAGATCTCACTCTGAGAAAGCCAGATGCCTTGTCATAGGTATCCTTATGGAAAGGCCAAGGCTAACTAATATCCATGTGAATAATCTTGGAAGTGAAAGCTTTCAGGTGAGACTACAGCTCCAACCAACAGCTTGATTGCAATCTAATGAGATACCTAGAGTGAGAGACATTGAACTAAATTGCACCCAGATTCCTAATCCACGTGAGATAATAAATGAAAGTTTGTTGCTTTAAGCCATTAAATTCTGGGATAATTTGTTACACAGCAATAGGTAGCAAATACACCTGTTTAAAACAGTCTTCTACCTTCTTTAACCATTAATTGCTTGATTACTCCTCTTGCTTTACATTTTAATGAAATGTAAACTTTTGGATCTCTAAATGATGTCTCCAGCCTCAACCCTGTCCTTGTGGGCAGTGCAGCCTACTACTGTATTCCTCAGTGGATTACCTTGACTCTCTTAGCACAACCAGTTCGAACACTTCCTACTCACGACCTGCTGAAAATGTTTCCTTCTTCATCTGTACAACTATAATATTTAGTTGATGGCTTTCATTGTTACTTATCACCTTCTTACTTGTTTATGTCCCTGAGAAGATAAATACCTTTAAGGGTTGCAACTATTTCATATATTTCCACAGCTTCTTACAAAACTTAGCACAATTTCCTGAACATGGTAGGAATTTAATGCATGTCTGTTGAGTAAATATAATGAGACTGTGCCTGGTTAATCATCAAAATAAGTGTGCAGGGCACTAATTATCAGGATGAGGGTTAATCACTTCAAATTTTCTGGTAAAGCTTTTAAAAAAATGAGAGAGAGGAGTGGCAGGGTCACATTGGATGAATGAAACTGCACAGAGACTGGAAAGCACAGAACTTGTGAGACCAGTTAACTACTGGTTGGTAGGCAACAAGAGTTCTGCTGGATGTTGTAGCTTTAGATACAATAACTTGTGCTTCCTATGTTCTCCATGAGGCAGACGCATGGGAAAATGTAGCCCAACTGAACCTAACATAGCACATAGTACATACGTACTGAATATTGGATTCAACTTGGAAATAAAAGCTGAGGAATGATTTTGTGGGTCTTAACTGGTAAACTTTGAACTTTATAAGCAATTCAGTGCCCCAAAAGCAAGAATACAGCACTGGTTAAATGATTTAGTTAGATTGTTCAGGTAGCAATCTATATAATTAGACTTGGGGACTCTGATGAGTGAGAATAACTAGGAAGAATAACTAGTTGAGTCCTGAGCTTATAAACTGAATAGGTCTACAATTTGGCATCCTGTTTCTAAAATGAGTAGATCTTTTAAACAATAGAATCTCTTGAAATATATCATTAAAATATAGAATTTTAAATCGCTTGATCCTTATAACTACAACTAAATTCTTTGTGTAGGCCTAAGGAGACAGCTGTATTATTTCTACACTATTTATTTTAGAAAGGGGATGATAAATTGATAAATTCCAATCTTTTTATTGTTGGCAATAAGCCTTTAGAAGTTGCACATACAATGTGAAATATACATGTAAGATCAGCTGAAACCTGATACAATACTTATGCCCTATGATAAGGCTTTTGAAAACTCATAGTATCATTAAGACGTTGAAAGCTCATAGGTTGTCAGGATGTTATAGGGTGGAAGGATTCATTAAAAACAATCCTTTATTGATATTTTGCAGAATGCAAGGGAGAAACTATTCCAGGTGGTCACAGTCTATGATTTCATGGAGTTTGCCATCTAGTAGGGAATACCTAGTAGGAAGGGACTGGGGACAGCCAATTGGATTTATCTTCTTTTTGGTCTCAATAGCCCATAACATGGGGATAAAAGTTAATTAAAAGCTGTATCAGTTTTAATATTTTACTGATGTTTAAAGTAATAAAGAAAATGAAGAAGATAAATATATATATATATATATATATATGCAAAAGAGGAAAGAGAGTGAGAAGTGGATAAAGGAAGACTAGAGAGAAGAAATTAAAATGAGAAAGAGGTGCCTTAAAGCATAGGAGGGGAGAAAAGCAAGAGAGTGATAGGGATCAATGTGGAGTCAAGGGTAAGAACAGAAAAAAGAGTAGAAAATATAACCAGTGAAAAAATTAGCCAGACAGGAGGAAAAACGAATTGATCTATGATAAAAGAAGGAAATGAAAGTAAAGGGTGAAAGGAGAAAAGAAAAGAATGTACTTAGTGTTTAAATAGTATTTTTCATTTTCAGAAAACTTTATAAATATTAACTAATTAACCCTCATTCCAGTCTTGGGCATAAGCATTATTATCATAGTTATTATTAATAACTGAATTTAAAAGGGGTCAGAAAGGGTTAGATACATAAAGCTTTAAATTTTGCACATGTATTTTATTTCTCTGACATGAAAGCAGTAGCTGGAAGGAAAGTTTTGTTTCAAATTCTTGCAAATCCATTATTGCTAGATGAGAGCTGCATTTATTTTGCTTCCCTCACCTTCATGACCTTGGGCCATAGCATCTGAAGATGTAGTCTCTGCATTTGGCTATCAGTAATAATTTTTCACCTGCAGCTCATCCTTGATGGTAGGACCCAACAAAGAGCTTTCAATTCAGGACTTTTGATTGACAGGATTATTATTAATATTATTTCTAAGAACAATGTATAACTTCTCCCGAATACAGTTTAATTACAACATGGCATAGAAACCAGTTGCACAGTTTATGGTAGCCAAACAACACTCCCTGTGTTTGATTTGGAGGCTTTCTCTTTTCTTTGGTCCCATTGAGACAGGATGGGAACTCTCCATTCAGGAACAGTTTTTAGTGTTCCAGCTTGGTAATCACACTCCGGTTTTTCTGGAGGGAAAACATTAGAAAGTGGATTGAATAAATCTTTGAATGTACAGAGTGGAATTCACTTTTTATTCCAGTTAGAATGAGCAAACAGTCACATGCCTGAAATAATGTAAATTTTGCTTTCATTATGATCCTGCCTCCACAAGCTAATTACACTGCAGATACAAAGTCTGTGGACGTTCCTTCTCTACAGTGATAAGGGAGACTGCTGGGTAAAAGAGCCACTCCTCATGTTTATTTCGGGAAACATCAACATATTGCAAAATTGTCCTCATTTCAGAAGTGAATTTTAACATGCATTCAGGTAATAGTAAAATATAAGTGACAGTGGTTATGTGAGTATGGAAGGCAGGGTGGCAAATGAAGTATATGTTGGAGTTGAAAACTGTTTGACTCTCCATATTTCAGTTTTACCCACTCGTTCTTTTTTTAGCCAAATGAATTTCATACAGATTGATTTTCTTTTGCCTTGGTACACAGTACTTTCCACTCAGTTCTTAAAATAGGATTCCCTAATCTTTACATAGTGCTCTTCAAAAATACTTGCAATTTTAAATTCACACGTCCAAAAAATTACTGTGTAATTCATTATGCTTAAGTGGCCGTCTCTTCTCTTCTATGAGAAGCAAATCAGACACGTTTTATTTACTGAATTTGAATGGTAAAGACGCACTAATGGGCCACTTAATTTAGGTAAGAATACCTTTATTTTCATATATCTTTAGGATCTTAAAATTCTTTGAGACACTTTACACGATTCTTAAATTACAAAAACGAAAACCTACCTTCACTAAATACCATGTTCTCTTACTTTAAAATAATAAAACAAGTATGTCAAGGTTATCACAATAAAATGTTAAATTCATTTTATGTACTCCCACAAAATTAAGGGTACTATTCTAGAGATAATCATCACTTGAAATCGTATACTGGAGTTTGCACACTTTAGCAAGGGATTTTATTAATTTCAAAACTTAGTTCTCTCGGCTTCTTAATGTACGTGTTTTAGTTAATTTGGTTTCAAGATTATCACCTAGATAGTTTTATAGACTTCATCAGAGCCATCATCAAAAATTTATAATTATACTCAAGTAATTATAATTTTAAAATTTGTAAAATTACTCTTTTCAGGATTTGTTAGGAAAGCAAGGTGATCCCCTTTTCTGTCTTAATGTGCGTGTGAGTGTGTGTGACTCTGTGTAGGCTGAGAAGTGAAAAAATAATTGTGGTTAAAGGACTGTAGCTTGCAAATTACTTTTCATGATTTCTTTATATTAATATGATCACAGAATCACTGTGATTTCAGGAGGTCTTGTTTGTAGTCAATAAAATTTCCTAAAACAATTTATTTTGAAAAAAATGGTTTTGGAGTTCCTATTCTATGTTTGTCACTTTTTAAGAAACTATATATATATATATATATATATATATATATATATATATATATATCTCCATAAATATATATATAAATATATATACATATATAATAGTTATATGTATGTGTGTGTATATATATATTAAATATATATATATTTAGAGAGAGAGAATAATTTTGTGGGTCTGTTGTGTCCATAAAGAATACGTACTCTTTGTAAGTATAGATCGATATATATCAATAGTTAGAAAGAAATTTGAAATGCCAAACTGCATGATACCCCATTATAGAACTTGAGAGAAGAAAGGGAGAAAGGTTAGATTGATGTAGTCTCAAAAGGCATCATAGAGAAGCTACCCCCAATTTTAATCACATTATATTATAATAAATGTTGGAAATCATGCTTTTTAAAATAACACATGCATGTAGAACCAGTAAACTGAGCTATTTCCTGTGTCATAAGTAGTAGTCATTCTCTACACACATTCTTATCTGAGAGAACAGGACTTTTCCTTTAGAGTTCTGGTACCATAGGTAAGCAATTTATGTCTTACTAAACTGACTGGTAACATTTTGCTCCGGGAGCTGCTATGGGAGCAGTCTCTCAGGTTCTACACATTCCAGAACTTTGCATAAAATACTTCTGTCCTTTCTTTCAAACTCATATTTAATGAGATGTGAATCAGAAAGTCTATTTTGATTAAAAATCACTAAATTTGAGAAGCTCTCTTAAAAAAAAAAAGGAGGGCAGGGTAAGAGATGTTTATACCATAATCAGTTAAGTAGAGAGCTTATTATTTTTAAAATATATCTCCAGATATGCAAATTTAAGACTAACTTCAGGATTTATGTTTGAATAAAAGCTTGAAATATGTATTTTTTAAGCAAGGAATAAAGCAGATATATCATTAATGATATTTTCCAAATAATATAGATGAAATAAAATTAATGAATGTCAGTTGACCTGTACTTAAAAAAGTAGTAAATATGGCCAAGAAATCTGCATTTGCTTTCATTTTATTTAGAAGGATACAGCAAGTATATCATGACCTATCATGGAAAATTGGGTGATACATTCTCTCTGTACACTTTTTCCTAATTCAAAAATTGACCATTAATGAGAGAATAACAGTGCTGTATATAATATGGAACAAATGATTTTGCTGGAATGAGGAGGTGAATTTACAATTGTTTGTTTAGTCTTGAGTTGCCATCCCCAGAAAAGAAGAAACTATCACCATGACATTTCTAGAATTAGGTCTTCTAAACTGGTGTGATAGATGGAAATATTTTTCTCTCCTGAAAGAATACACAAGGTGCTGTTTCCCCTGGCAAGACTATGGAAACTTGAAATGTACTATTTTTTCCCAGCAAGCAACCAGTCTCCACACATCTATCATTATTCAGCTTCAAACTAAAAAGTCTTATTCTGAATATCAATTCCTGTAAACTATGTAGCTCTCAATTATGGAATCTGAAACTGCTGGTTCTGTGATGATAAAGGAACATGCTGTTTGAAAGACCACAATTTGGCTGCAAGTAATCAATATACTATTTGGAAAGAAACCTAGATGTGCAGTGTGATTTAGAAATGCTGAGAGGATTGCACCAAAGCCTTCGACACAAATCTTTTTTTTTTTTTTTTTGGCGGTATGCGGGCATCTCACTGCTGTGGCCTCTCCCGCCGCGGAGCACGGGCTCCGGACGCGCAGGCCCAGCGGCCATGGCTCACGGGCCCAGCCGCTCCGCGGCATGTGGGATCCTCCCAGACCTGGGCACGAACCCGTGTCCCCTGCATCGGCAGGCGGACTCCCAACCACTGCGCCACCAGGGAAGCCCGACACAAATCTTAAGTCAGGTTGTTCCTTTGTCAGTCTTCCTTAGGTCTGTTTGTCCATTTTCAGAGACAGCAGAAAATTTTTCGAGTAGACAGAAGAAGCCTTTTCTGGAATTTTCAGGAAAAAGGGCAATAATTTGTAGCTAAATATATCTCTTCTTTTTTTTCCCCCACCTATGAAGTTTGCTGACATTGTGTATCCTGATACGGAGACAGTTAAATGAAGAATTTGAACTTCTCCTAGGCCAGAAACATGCACGTGCTTTAAATGTAAGTAACATTTGTCAAATCTGAGTTTTAGAAAGTTTGCATATCATTTAACTCATCGTTTTAGTCCAAAGAAGAATGTCCTGTTGACTGAGCACCCAGGGTTGTTGTTGAAATATGAATATGAAATATATATCCTTTCAACACTCCCAGATTGTTCCTGTTTTTATTTTTGTATCTGAGAATATGAAAGCTCAGAGGAGTTAAGTAAAACACTCTAGGTAACATAAGTAAAAAAGTACCAGAGCCAGGATTTGAACCTGGTTTTGATCATTTTAAGGCCCATTGGAGGGCCTGCCACTTGCTATCAAGACACACAAGGCATAGTGATTGCCTAGCGCGAGCTAACAATCTATTACGTAGTCCGCACGCGTCCCATTTTCTGAAGCTTGTTAAATTGCCTGAGGAAGGGCATTATGATAAGTTTCCTTCAGTGTGAATTTCACCAGTTTTGCCAAAGCCATGGAGGCAAGGTGACTTTAATGGCATATTCGTTCTTGTAGATTCAAATCTGGATGGTGGTTTTATTTCTTTGTGATGCTTGCCTGATCTGGAAAGAATGCATATCATATTGACTGAAGATTCGATGACAAATATAGGATGAGGAAAATGGGGATAGGCCAGGGCGCGTAGAAAACAGAGAGAAAAGGAAGTCCTCACTGGATTCCTTTATAGAGAATTATCTGGGCTCCTAAGCAATGTGAATGGAATGAGGAGAATCTGACAGAAACATTTTATTTGGGGTTTTTCTCTTAATTAAATTAGAGCCACTTGACTAACTAACTGAATAATAGGGTCAAGGAGAAAAGAGCAGCAACGTTATGAAACCTTTCCTCTTATATTTTTAGGTTGTTTTACAATTTTTCAGCACACCACATGAGAAGGTGGCAGAGTTTCTTTGCACAATGGGAGTTAGCCTCAGAAATTTCTACCCGTTTTAAGGAAGATGACTGTTTATTCTGGTCAGAGCTAGTAGGGTCACTGCTTTTGTATGTGTTGCCTAAACCTTTCCTGACAGTGTGCCATGAGCCCCCCTTTCCACCCCCCCCATCCTATCCCCCTCACCTGTGTGACTTTTATTGCAAATGGGTGGGAATGCTTGTCCAGGCTGCTGGCTCGATGCTCCTTGGCTGTAACTTAATATTCCTAAGTGAAACTTGTTTCGGGCTTATGAACTGTGGGAGTTATTGGTTGCTCCTTCACGATTCCTGCCACGGACATTTTCAACTCTCCTTGGAACATAAGAGGTGTGGGAGGAGCTGGTAAGCCCTGCGGGAGCCTGCTGTCTGGTGGGCCCCGCAATTTCCCTTCACCGAGGCTCCGTTTACTTATTTTGAGTGTGCTGACCATTCTTAGGGAATGGAATATGTTTTCAGTGGAATTTCGTGGTGGGAACAGAGGGGCTCTGCCCGTCTGGAGTTCATTCTTTCAGTCAGGCCAGGAAGGGAGAGTGTCTTGTCTCTCATGGAGTTGGAGTGCCCTCTGCTGCCTTGGAGAAGAAGGTGCACGTGCAGCATTGGCTCTTCTTGCCAGCTCTTTCCTCCAGGTACAGGGAAACTTCCCAAAATACTCCCTTGGAAAACCCGCTGCCCTCAGTGGATCCCTCAGCATCTGGTTTCACTCCACCGTGAGGGCTTTGGCTTTTTCAAGAAAATCTTATTGAGGCTGAGTATGCGAACAGACCAGAACACACGTGGAAGGTAGCTTTTCCTTGGTCATGAGGTGTGACATAAAGAGCCATTTCAGAATGATAGGTATTTGGCTTATTTTTCATGAGTGTAAGTGCCGCCATGAAATATGTGTTTATTTTGTGTGTGTGAACAGTCTTTTTATATATGTCTGGGGAACCTGAATATTGTTACTCCAGATTTGGATGTCTCTGTATATTTTCCTTTGGCAATGTGTTTTTACATTTGAAATCAACGTTGAAAAATGTTCTTTGTGGCAAATGCAAGTATTTTTTAACACCATTTCTCACTTTACTTTCTAATGTATTTTATCATTATGCAGTGAAATATCTTATTTTTATATAGTCCTGTAATTTACAAGCGCTTTTTCATGATCTCAGTTAAGCATCATGGCAAGTCTGTGATGGAGGCTATGTAGACCCCACTTCACAGACAGAAAATACAAGTGGTATCAGAGGTGAGAACTGTGTCAGCTATAGTGCTGACTCTAGAATATGAGTAACAGTGAACAGTTATTTAATACCTATCATTTGTCAGCACCATAATTGTGGGTTTTTTAAAAAAATGCATTGCTCATTTATTTTTCATTTCAACTCAAAAGGTAGATACTATTATAGCTGTCATTGTATAGGTATGGAAACAGAGACTTTGAGAAATTACTAATAATTAGTCCGATAGACAGTAAGTGAAAAAGCTGGGTTTCAAGCCCTGCTCCATCTGATGCCAGAGGCCCTGTTGTGTGGACAGTTTTATATAGAGGGAAATGAGACATAATCCCTGGTCTCAAGTAACTTAGAGTAGTTTTGTGTGTGTGGTAAAATACACATAATATAAAATTTATCATTTTAACCATTTTTAGGTGTGAAGTTCAGTGGCATTAAGTACATTCACATTGTTGAGCAACCATCACTCTTGTCCATCTCCAGAACTTTTTCTTCAAACTGAAACTCTGTACCCATTAAGCAATAACACCTATTTCCCCTTTCCTCCAGCCCTTGACAACCATCTTTTTATTTTCTTATCTCTATGAATTAGAGTATTCTAGGTACCTCATATTAGTGAAATTGTTCAATATTTGTCTTTTTGTGTCTAGATTATTTCACTTAGCCTGATGTCTTCAAAGTTCATTCATATTATAGCTTGTGGTAGAATTTCATTCATGTTTAAGGCTGAGTGATATTCCATTGTATGAATATACCACATTTGGTTTATCTATTCATCCCTTGATGGACATTTGGTATGTTTCCACCTTTCGGCTCTTGTGAATAGCGCTGCTATGGTACAAATATCTGTTCAAGTTACTGCTTTCAGTTATCTTAGGTATATACCCAGGAGGGTTGCTGAATCATATAGTAATTCCATGTTTAATTTTTTTTGAGGAATCACCACTCTGTTTTTCACAGTGGTGGCACCATTTAACATGCCCACCAGCAAAGCACAAAGGCTCTAATTTCTCCACATCCTTGTCAACTCTTATTATTCCCTCCCTCTCTCCCTCCCTCCCTCCTTCCCTTCCTTCCTTCCTTCCTTGCCTAATACATATGAGATATCTCATTGGGGTTTTGATTTGCATTTCCCTAATGATTAGTGGAGTTCAGCATCTTTTCATGTGCTTATTGGCCATCTATATATCTTCTTTGGATAAATGTCTGTTCAAGTCCTTTAACTATTCTTAATTGGGTTTTCTTTTGTTGTTGTTGAGTTGTATGAGTTCTTTATACATTCTGGATATTAATCCCTTATCAGATACATGATTTGCAATTATTTTCTCTTTTACTCTGTTGATAGTGTCCCTTGATGCACAAAATTAAAAAAAAATTTTGATTAAGTCTAATTTATGTTTTTTTTCTTTCATTGCCTGTGGTTTTACTGTCGTATCCAAGAAATTACTGCCAAACCCAATGTCATGAAGCTTTTCCCTATACTTTCTTCTAAGAGTTTTATAGTATTAGTTTTTACGTTTAGGAGTTTGATCTATTGTGAGTTAATTTTTGTGTATAGTGTAAGGTAAGGGTCCAACTTCATTCTTTTGCATGTAGATATCCAGTTTTCCTAACACTATTTGTTGAAAAGACTATCTTTTCCCCATTGAGCAGTCTTGGCACCCTTGTTGAAAATTATTTGACCATGTATGTGATGGTTTATTTCTGAGCTCTGCATTCTATTTATTGGTCTATATGCCTGTCCTTATGCCAGCGCTACACTTTATTGATTACTGTAGCTTTGTTGGAAGTTTTGAAATGTGGAAGTATGCAACTTCCAGTTTTGTTCATTTTCAAAATTGTTTTGACTGTTTGAGGTCCTTTGAGATTCCATGAGTTTTAGGTTGCATTTATCTATTTCTGCAAAAAAAATGTCATTGGGATTCTGATAGAGATTGCATTAAATGTATAGATTTTCAGTAGTATTGACATCTAAACAATATTGTCTTCCAATTCATGAACACAGGCTATATTTATATTTATTGATGTCTTTTTAAATTTCACTCTGCAATATATTATATTTTTCAGTGTACATCTTTTGTCTCCTTGGTTAAGTTATTCCTAAGTATTTTGTTCTTTTAGATGCTACTATAAATGAGATTGTTTTCTAATTTTCTTTTGGGTTGTTCATCATTAGTATATAGAAATGCAACTGATTTTTCCGTATTGTTTTTGTTTCCTACAACTAGTTTGCAGTTTTAACTTGAGCCCAGATCTTTTAACTCCATGTCCCATGTATTTCCTACTATTTCCCAGTGGTCAACATTTGAAAAAAGACTATTAATTTCTATTCCGCAGAAATTTTGTTCTTATAAGATGTCAATTTTTACCAAAATTTGTTCTGCTTTGAGTTTTTTCATGGAGTCTAAACATTCCGTCAGTAATTTAATAAATGAAAAAGAAAATCAAATTTTCCTTGTCTATATGTATTATGCATATAGCTGATAATCTGAATGACAAAGTTTTAATTTTCAAATACACAAATTGGTTTGATGTTATGTTGACACAGCTGTGGTTCTCAAAGTTGTTTTAATCTGCACAAAGAAAACTAAAAACTAAAATATGTACTTATTCATTGCATTCAATAGTCCTAACAGCTGAACTGTAACTTTCCAACTCAAGTGGATTTGGATAATATAGTTTACCTGTTTGATTGCCTGTTCAACCGGGTAATAGCCATAGTACCAATTTTAAAAATAGACTACTTAATACTTTGACTGACACCTGACAAGAATAACACAAAAACAAACCATAAACCAATTTCATTTATGTCTAAAGATGCCAAAATGTGAAACACAGTGTTATCAGGTTCTGATTATTTTAAACAAAAACTATACCAAGTACAGTTTAGTAAATTTAAGGATATGATCTATAATCATGATTCGTCACATCATATCATACGAAAAAAACGTGTGAAAATCCTCCAGTAAATGAAGAAGAGGCATTTATAAATGCAGCGCATATTCATGAATCAAAATACACATTCAATAATCTAGACATATGGTGCCTCTTTTACACAATCAAGAATATGTATTTAGGGCTTCCCTGGTGGTGCAGTGGTTGAGAGTCCGCCTGCCAGTGCAGGGGACATGGGTTCGTGTCCCGGTCCGGGAAGATCCCACATGCCGCCGAGCGGCTGGGCCCGTGAGCCATGGCTGCTGAGCTCGCGCATCCGGAGCCTGTGCTCCGCAACAGGAGAGGCCACAACAGTGAGAGGCCCGCGTACCGGAAAAAAAAAAAAAAAAAAAGAATATGTATTTAAAACTAACAGCCAACATCCACTTAGTAGAAAAGTCAGAAGGATGCTGTCACCTCCATTATCCATCATAATTGTGGAAGTTCTACTCAATGCATAAGAATACTAAAACCAGGACTAATACTCCTACTAATAAGTATGTTTAAATAAAAGGAGATAACCATAGCATGTGCAAGCAATAGATTTGTTGACCTGGAAACCAAAAGTTAATCAATTGAAAAACTATTAGAAAATAATAATGAATTAAATAGCATGGCCAGTCAGCAATTTAGTGTAAAGAATACAAAGATATTTTCTATATACTATGAGTAACAATTAGAAATGGATAAAAATTTCAATCACAATAGTAGTCCCTAACTTGATCATTTTCTCACTGAGTCTTTCATAAACCTAAGTTGGTTTTTGTACCTTCTGTTCTATCCCATTGTGTGACTCTTGAGCCAGAGTGAAAATACCTATAATTGTTGTAAGTTAATCATATGTCTTAATATTTGGCAGGGGAAGACCTCCATGCTCCCATACATACTTTTAAACTATTCAAAGATTTCTTTGCTATTTAGGCCGACAATATTTGCTTTGTTCTTCAAATTGAATTTTACAGTCACATAGTTCAGCTTTTTAAAAAGCGTCCTATTGGTTTTTTTGGAAATAATTATATATGTAATTGAAGTAGAAGGACGTAGACCTCAGTTAATTTAGTTTCTCTCATTGCACTTATAAGGAAAAAGGGCTTCAGACTCTGGATACAGGGTCCTTCAATGGCACAGCAACATTTACTACTGTGCACATATTACAGGAATCTGCAAGAGACATGTGAAATGGAGCTTGTCCTCTAGAAGTAAGATAGAAATACTTCTGTTATTCAGGAAGGCTGGATTCAGGAAAGACTGACACAATTGAATGCTCTAAGAGAGCCCCTCCAGTGTTTTATAACACTATTCACATCAGCTGAAGATTTACATTGTATTTGAATGAAGAGGCATGGTAATTGAAGGGGTGGAGAAACTGAAATCATGAATGTGTACATTTGATCTGAGGTTATAGGGACTTGGCTTACAAGAATACTATATTTTTGGCCTTCTCTGAGGTCCTCTTAGACTTTTCTTTACAAGACAAAGCAAGTATGACGTTAAAAAATATCACTTTACACCTGTCACTTTTGGTCCCAAGAAGATCATTAACAGAGTGACAGCGATATTGTAGTACAACAGTGAAGTAACAGTAGTAGTGACAACCACCGTAGCTAACATGATATCTTAATTTTACTTCATACCTTTCTTTGAAAAGGACTCCTAGGAACTCACATAGTTCATTATAATTTTACTCAGATCATTCTTCTGGGGTGGTAAGAGGCAAACGTTGCCTTCTCTTTGCAGATGGTAAAACACGAGTTAGTGAGAAGTGAGAGGTCTCCAGAGGTCTCAGAGGCTACCTGGAGCAGCTTCCATGACTGCCTTTTTTCAGGCAACATCATCCTTCCAAAGATGACAATTGCTAGAGGCCGAGTCCTCCCGTGCTCCTTATACTTCAATGAAAACTTGAAAAATGAATTAAAATTTATTCCTGTATTGGAATATGTGCTAATGAAGGAAGGAAGACTTGTGTATGAAAAGTGAGGTGTCTACACATGTTTTCCTTGCATCTGTTTTTAGAACAAGGTACTGATTTAATTGTTAGGGGAGGGAGCCTGGTCACTTTAAAAATTAAAGCATGATCTTACTGTGCTATCAGAGTTGAGAACCACTGATCTATGAGGGTTGCTTGATGATGATTCTCTTCCAGTTTCCAAGTATTTAGATTATGTAATAACTAGCGTAAGTCTATATATATCATCTGTTATTTTCTTCATTGATATAAAGAGGGATTTCATCTGAGTAGTCTGTCATCTGTAAGATATAAAGTTATAGTTCTAAGTATAAACTGTCATGTTTTTCATGAACTACGTTTCCAGGTTCATGATTTTCCAAGTTCAGTACTTTGTGTGCTATCCCCACTGCATAGGCAATCATAGCACACACAGGATTTTACCTAGAGTATTCCATCAGAGATGGGAGAAGTGGGGACATAGTTCTAGGTACCAAGAAGGGGTTCTCTCTTCTTTGGAGTGAAAGTAACCATAAGAAAGACAACTCTCAACTCTCACGTGTTCGAGTCATTATATAGCCAAAGGTCTATGTTAAAGAAGAGACTGCATTATAAGGCAAAACTCAGGTAAGTAAGCCTAAGCACTGTTAGCACACTGTGATATGCAGAGGAGAACCTCTCCATTTTACTTCCTGTAATCCATTCTACGAAATCCCTATGAAAACACCTGGAATCATGAATTCATAAAACAGTAAAGAGAGGAAATTGGGTATGCGATTCATACCCTCTAGAAGTAAGTGGGAGGAAACAGAGACTCAGAGAATAAAGTGACTTACACAAAGGCACCCAGAACATTATGGTATTGATGTATTTGGGAATTGACCAGAGCTCTTAACTCCCAGTTTGTTATATGCGGTTCCATGAATTTGTGTCCTGTCTTACAGTCCTTGCTGTGCTTGAGTGAATATACAATGTCATCGGTGTCTTTTCTGCTTTTCCTTCCACTCCTTCCTTTCTCCCTATCAGCACTCTGCCATCCTCAGAGACTTTTACATACAGAGGGTGCCTCTAGACTGACCTTGATCGGGTCAGGCTGGGAGTTGAGTGGCTTTCAGAATTGCAGCGACCCATAATGTTTAGGCCAAAAGATTTCATAAATACTATTCGGAGCCATGGGCAGTAAGAATATTTCTTCAAAAAGAGTTTTGTTTTAAATTATAATAGATTCTATGTCTTTTTTTTTGGTGTTACAGAACTAAAATAATAGTAGCGTAGCTCTAAACAGACTGTTGCTTTAAAACGAACAAATCGGTAGATTCTAGAATGCTTCCTAAAGCAAGTTATTGTGCTCAGCAGAAAGAGACAACCACAAACAGATCATACAGCAATGCTGTTCTTTCTCTTACTACTGCACAGTGTCCTTATAGAACACCTCTCGAGGAAGTGAGCCATGCCCTGGTTTGGACTTGATTTTAGAGAAGCAAATGTGAATCTGTGAGGAGCCAGCAGCATTAGGGAATTTTTATCAGCCCATCTCTGGGAAGTTTCCTGCATACCCTGGTTCAACGAGTAATTTGTGAATTTAGAACTAGTTTGTGTCTCAAGTCGAGAGGCACAGTGACAGGCTTTCTTTCAAATATAAAAAGGCTGCTTACTCTTTAGCCTAACGGAGTATATCATTTTAGTAGTTTTTAAAAAAATCAGGATTCTATTCTGACACCCTCCTATGATGGGATATATGTACAATTTATTACATTTTTAATAGTACATTTACAAGTGTACTTATCAAGACTAGGAGATATAATCTGGAGGTCCTGAAGTAGAGTCAAATCAGGTGGTTTTATGCACACATGGGACTTGTGTTTGCCCATCACAGCCCATCATATAATCCATTGATCACGGCTTACCTGAAGGCAGCCATTCATTTAACTCAGTATTTTATTGATATATTGACATAGGTCACATTTGTTTAGTCCTTTGTAGTTAATAAAGGATATTTAGGCAAATTTTCTCATTTGATCCTGACAAGATTCCTATTGAGTTAAATATTGACTCTTAGAGATAAGGAAAATGAAAGCCATGAACATCCCGACTTGCCTGAGTACGCATAGTTGGTGAATAAGACCATGATCGTGCAAAATCAAATTCAACTTTTGATTCCAAATCCAATATTTTTTCCCCACCATACCTAAGCTGCAAGTCATTTTGGTAGCAGCTGGGCAGAGGATGACTTTCCTCATGTGGTTCTGGGGGAATAAATCCTCTGAGGCACTGGCCCTGCCAGGTGTTCCATGTTAACTTCCCGGTTTTGCAAGCAACGTCTGACATGAGAGCATAGTGACAGTGGCGGAGGTGGGGTGAGGTGGGGCAAGACTTCAGAAGACCTGGATTTTAGATCTGACAACGCACTTCATTACTTTAGACTTTCCTCAACGTTAGAATGAGTAGCTGGATTGGGAAATACTTTAGATTAGCAGTCAGTAAACTATAGCTCCCTGGGTCAAATGCAGCCCGTTTTTATAAATAAAGTTTTATTGAAACATAGCCATGCCCATTTGCTCATGTTATTTTCAGTGGCTCTCTTCACACTGCAATGGCAGAGTTGAGTAGTTGCAACAGAGACCATATGCCCTGCAAAGCCCTTTACTGAGAAAGTTTGTTGACTCCTGTTTTAGATCTTCTCTATTTATTTTTTAAAAATTTTCCATTACCTTATTTTATTTGCCAATGGAAGAATAAGCATTTTCTCAAAGAAGAATTTTGAAGTACATCTTCAGCTAATGGGGGGCATTTGTTTTAGCCTGTAATGATTTGGTTGTCATTGCAGACAGTCTCTGGAGAAGCCCTCTTTCTCATTCCAGGAACTAAGAAAGGTGTTTTCTAGGTTTATATCACATTTCCACAAATACAGGTTCAATTAAAGCACCTTTCCTTTTAATTTTTCCCACTCTTTATTGTCATTCAGCCTTGGGTTGAGACAGCGAGATTGGTAAGAGGTGCCCCCTGGAGACCTCCTGCAAATGCTGTTCCATGAAGTAGTGGTTTCCCAATGTGTGTCTCATACAAAACCAAACAATACAAATAATGCATCTATTGTACCTTCCCTATTGCTGGTCTCAAGGGGGTGAGACTAGCATCATAAAACACAACAAAGCTGCTATAGAAATGGTCAGGCAGAGGAGATAGTAGTCTGACGGCCTCAGAAACTCAAGGAAACTTCCTCTGAACTGACAGCTGAAAGCTGCAGGGTTTTTCTTTAGTTATTCACTGAAACGTGAAGATTCCCGGTGTCAACGGTAGTTGCAGAACATTTTTACTATGATCTACATGTAAATTATTGAATAGATTATCAAGAGATTATACTTAATAATCCTCAAAATATTAACTGAAAAGCAGGAATGATTTTTAAAACTCTGAGGCTGTTTGAAAACTGTTAACGGGCAACAGTATGTGATTTCTTCCATTGTCTTGCTAGATTTCTTCTAATGTCTAACATGGACAAAATGCTCAAGTTAGGTAAACAAAGCTAAGGTTAGATTTATTGAAATCCCTCATGGTACAGGCTCCCCAATTGCTTAGGTTATCCTGTTTGAAGCAAATAATTACTTGATTTTTATTTATTTAGGAACATTCCTTCAATTAATCATATCCCATACCTCCTCTTCCCTCTCAAAGTTTGTTAAATTTAGTTTCTCAACATTTAAAGCGAAGACGTATTTACATAACTTGTTTGATCCATAGCATTCCTATTTCTAGAACTGAGTAGACAGATTATCATGTAGAGGAAGCCAGACTACAGGGAACATTATTTCTGTAGGACTTACTGCAGAACTACGCAAGAAGAAAAAAATCATCTTATTCACACTTCTGCCTTCAACTCATTATTTTTCTGGTGTCCTCAGAACTCACATTTTATTATCCAGAAAAAGCTAAGTACCAACTAACTCAGCTTTTTGTAAGTTAGGGTAATATTAGGCCTGGGATATAGCTAAGTGTTGATCACTAGATCCAACAGATGAGGAAGACATCCTCAGGAGAACCCTATAGGGTTGCAGAGGTTTGGAAACAGTTTTTTGCATTGGGTACGGATGATGAAGCAGAAAGGTTTCAGTTGGAAGAAAGATGTAGGTTTGTTAAGACTGCTCAAAATCACCATAGTGTTAATTTAAGAATGTTCTTGAAAGGAGGAAAAAAACCTAGCTCTGTACTGGCTTCCAATTCATTGGCCAAACAGAAGAAATGTTCCCTTTTCCTAAACACCAAGTCCTACAGCTGAATGTTTAGATCATGTCTGATCTCTGCCTTGTTGATCTCCTGGCCAATCAATCACGTGGAAACAAAGCTGTCAGATGGCAGTGCCTTGATTTTGCTGCCCTTTGAAATGTATTCCTTAGTTGACTGACATCACGCCAGCTAGTGAAAAAGCCCACACTTGAGAGGTGCTCTCTTGTCAGCACTTCAGATTTGAGGAAAGTGCACTGGGGCAAACATCCTATATCTACCCCAGAGGCAGAGGGTCTCTTAGGAATAGTCAGATAAGATGCTTATTTCAGAATACTTTATTATGCATTTATTCTACAACCCCAAGACAGGACTTGCTACCCCCAGAATGCAATTATCCCCCATGGCTGTATATCCCAAGAAATTTATGTAACTCATGCTGAATACAGCTGCTAACAATAAGACCTATTGTTGTATTGCGCTCTTCCAACATTAAAATAACAATCTAAAATCCCCCGGATAATTTTCCATAAATCTAATACATGAGTTCTTTTTTATTGAGACGTAATATCAGAAATTAAACCTTATAAGTATCCAAAAGCAATTACAAAATGAGGAGATTATGGTGGCAATATTGTAAATGGGAACTCACTTAAATGTCAAAGCACTTGCCATAAAAATGGCAACAATGATGCTAAACACAATACACTGAATTTTCAAATATTAATTCCTTTCTTTTTTTCTCTATTATACATGATGAGTTTCAAACAACCATCACCATACTGATTGTGGAAATAATAATATCATCACCATCATCTGCTGGTGAAAACACAAATGGCTCTGTCATTCTGTCCTAGGGGCACTTACTAACTAGAATCAGACATAAATCCCTAGAGGTAAAATGACAGGGCATTACAAGGCTCAGAGCTCAAAGCTTAATTGTAAACCTGTGTGCTAATAAGCCTGACTTTTAAAGATCCCAGTTGTAGCAAAAATGGCAGTAAACAGAGAATTAGTTTTTCAGGCTGAGTGTTACTATTTGCTGGTCATAAAATGTTTTCAGCTTTGGAACATTTGTTGCTGTTGTTTGGTATTTACTTCTGTTCAGCTAGTTGATCCAGTTCAGTATAATTTGAGAACAAACTACATGCCTGCCCCTGCTTTCCTTCCTCCGTGAGCACTAATCAAGCTCCAGTTGTATACAGGCATCGTGCTAAGCAGTAAGGGAGATACTGAGGAAGCACATGGCATGGGCTTGGTCTGGAGTAACTTACAGTCAAGTGGGGGGGCGGGCGGGGGTAAAAGAGGTATACATGCCAACTAGAAAAACTCAAAGCAAAAATCAGGGAAACAGATTTCTCTTTTGGACTTATCAAAGTCCATTTCAGATAGGAGAAATCTACAGAAAATGAGTAAGTGAACTAAACCCAGAGGCTTCTCAGCCAGGTTCGCGAAAAGGAGAGTTACTGAGGAACCTACTCAGTGCCAGACCTCGGACTAGGTCCCTTGACTTGTGTGTTACACAGAACAACCCCTTTGAAACAGTTGAGGAGAAACACATGCCTCTCATTTTATAGATGATGAAAGTGAAGATGTTAAGGCCTTTCCTCACGTTTCAGATCTCAGCCCAAATGTTCCCTCTTACCTCAGGGAGAATCATTTAGGGGCTTTATGGCATTCCTGTGGCTTTGTGTGTATATCTTCACTATAACACTCAGCACGGTGAATAGTACACAAGTGCATGTCCATCTCTCCTAAAGGTAAGAATTGCCTTTACACCTTCCCACCTCCAGTGCTGAACACACCACCTTCTACTTCAACGTAACAGGTGCTGAACACGTGTTTGCTGAGTAGATAAGGAATGACAAACTGCTTGTAGGGCAGAGCTGGGATTAATATTCAGTTTTTAAAACATTACAGTACTGATGCTCTTTCCACCATTCCCTGTGTTACCTACACAGAGAAAGGACTTTCTCAGAGGAAGAAACAAGTATTTAAATTCCATCCTGCCACTCTGTTTTTTTTGTGAGGGGAGTTCATATTTTAGGAAAACACCTGAGTAATTGAATGAGCCCACCAATGAGATAGGCACTCAGGTGGTATGCAGAAAAGTCGAGCGTATTCTTGGATCACTTCCACAAAAAAACAAAACAAAACACTGAACCTTCTCAGAATAAAAAACCGCTCTCGCTTTTGCCTGAAACACCTGCATTTGAGGTGTAAGTTTTCTGCATAATTACTCTGGTCTTTACTTCATTTTAATCTCATTTTAGTGCCTATATAATCAATATTAAATTTATATTGGGAAACCCAGGCAGACAAAGAATTGCAAAATTGAATCGAATGATCTTTCTTTATCACATCATCGTGCTTAGGAGTGTGCAAAGGGATTGACGGCTGCTTGATAAATATATGTGGTTGTTCACCAATCTCAGAATGTTAATATTTGACAGAGTTTCAAAATGGCTCCAGGAGCTAGTAATTTAATTCTAAGGTATACACCCTACCAAAGAAAACAGATCATTAGAAATCTTTATTTTGTATGGGAAAGAGCAGTATTGTTCTTCTAAGAAACCAAATTCTAAAAGCATTTCTAATAGTCACAGAGGATCCTGGGAAGAAAGAAGACTGATGAAGCTGGGGGCTGCTTTTTTCTGAGTAGGTAACTTTCTGTGTGGGAAAGTTCTAGGCAGCAGTCAAGGGATCTTACTACCCTATAGGTATCTTATAAAGTGAAGTGTTAAAAACAGATTTTGAATTATGATCAAGTAACTTTGCCCATTTCAGAATCACACTGAATATCAAATAGTAGAAAACGTAAAAAAATAAGTTTGTGTACTGCAAAATTAGATATCTACACATATCAGAAGGAAATATGCAAATTATGTGCTTTCTAATAAGCTCTACTGTTAACTTCACAAGAGTTAACGGATCCTATTTGCCATCTACTTAACAGCAAAGCCAAAGAAAAACAGGTTTTTATTTCTTTTCTGTTGTTTTATTTCCTCCTTTTTTTTCCTTCCCTCCCTCCCTTCTTCCCTCCTCTTTCTTCTTTCTTTATTTTGAGGTGACTTGAAAGTATGTAATTAAAGTAAGTGATGAGAAGTGGTCTGTGCCCCTCTGTGGTTTCCAGAGAGTTTTAATTATTCATTTGATTTGTTGAAAGGGCCATCCTATTGGGTGTTTTGGTAAAGTCACATCGCTTTTTTTCTTTTTGAACAACAGATACTATGACAGTACAGAAAAGATGGAGAACCTTCCCTTGTACATAGTAAAGTAGGAAACACTTCCCTGTCACCCACGTCTCCTCTCTCCCCTCTTTTTGGTCTTTCCCTTTGTTCTTCCCTGATTTGCTTTTATAAATAACACAGTGTTTTCATTTCAGTCTTCTGGTCAAAAAGGAGAGTCAGGCGTTTCTACTGCAGGTTTTACTAGGACTTTAAACCAACATATCTAAGAGAAGTCTCACCATCCTCTTCTGTCTAACTCATCTGCACTATTTCTGTTAACACTCTCACCTTTCATTACAAAGTCCATTCATCTAGCTACCTCTCTTTAACAAGCGCCTCAGGTCCAGGCACTAATTCCTCCACAATTCATTTGCCACTGGTTCCTTTCTTTTCTTCCCTCTCCCAGAGATGCTGGGCTCATTATGTCATTACTGAGCTACTGCAATGACTTTTGCTGGGCTTTCTATCTAACAATTTCCACACTTTAAAGTGCATCGGTTATTGACTCTCAGATTTATATTCCTGAAGCGTAGCTCTGGTCATATCACAACAAAGCCTCAAAACATTCCCTATCAACCTGGTGTCTTCCGAGGAGAGTTCAAACTTGGGATGCATATAGTGGTAACAAGTAGGTGAGTACAAGGCAGAGAGAAGTGCAAATAATAATACCTTAATTTCAGAATTGTTTGGAAGATTAAATAAGATAATTTATAGCACAGGGCATGGTGCTGCTCATCTAATTTAAGCAACTACGTGTTAGTTACTATTGTCTTCCTCTATTTGGGGATAGTTGGAGTAATGGAGAAAAGAGACTAGTTCTCCCTCTCTGCTCTAACTAGACTGCATGGAAAATTGTGATAGTGTTTGAAATATAATAATTTTTAAGACAATTCCATCAGCACGTAGAATTAAAATCTTGGTTAAGAATTTGTTTATTGGGCTTCCCTGGTGGCACAGTGGTTGAGAGTCTGCCTGCCGATGCAGGGGACGCGGGTTTGTGCCCCGGTCCGGGAAGATCCCACATGCCGCGGAGCGGCTGGGCGCGTGAGCCATGGCCACTGAGCCTGTGTGTCCAGAACCTGTGCTCCGCAACGGGAGAGGCCACAGCAGTGAGAGGCCCGCGTAATGCAAAAAAAAAAAAAAAAAAGGAAAAAAATTGTTTATTAATTATTTTCATTTCTAATTTGTTTTGGAAGCATTATCAAAACAAAAATTAAACAAATCCTTGCTGCAGAAACCCACATTAAAGCTTCATAAATGGAACTGTATTCTGTAATTTAAACTAGGCATTTTTAATACAGTTTAAAAAATTACATGGCTGTATTATTCAAATGAGAAAAGTAGTTGATGTGCATTCAGATTAGTTCCTTTAATAATGCTTTTTAAAACTCTATGGCTATTACTGACGCAGTAGTACAATGATAATTTGCAATGCCCATTGGCTTTGATGAAAGGGCAAAGAAAATGGTTCAAGTTATCATAGAGAAGCTAATATGAGGTAGTATAAAAAGTAATAAATATTTTTTAAACTCAGAAAATAAAAGGCACAAAGCGAAATATATGTATTCTACCCACTTATGTTCCCCAAAGAGGCTCCAGCTTCTAGGATTCAAGTATAAACTGAATTTATAATAGGTGAGTTTAAGCCCCTATTTACTCTTCAACTGAGTAGATAAGACTTGATTATGAAAGTTTTGAAGCTCAGGGAGAAGGCATACAGCAAGAAGGCTCAAGCTCAGGGAGAAAATTAGAAAAAGGAGAACTCCTATCTCAAAAAGGGATGTTAGAGAGTTATTTTATCCACAGGCTTTTTGACCCAGAGGGAGAGGATCCTAGGTATTTAGATCTGGTTTCCTGTTCAAGGAAAATAACTCACCAGAAATAAACATTTCTGATGACTAAGATTAGGCTTCTGAAGTAGAATGACCTTGTTCTGAGGTTGCCACTAAAGATGGTGTCACCACTGCTGTCATTTCTCAGCTGCCCCACAGGACCCTCTGAGGATGTATTTCCAGAGCAATTAATTACAAGAGCCTATGGACTTTGGGAAAACCCCACGCTTGCTTTATGATGATGTGGCAAATGATAATAGACAAGCTGATGGTAGAGAACCTTCCTGTTGTTCTCAAAACGTCTACATCTGAGAGTTAATTATTCCCCCTTACTACTCTTCATGCCCTGTGTTTACACGTCTCTGGTGTCCCATTCAGTCTTCGGCAGATGTCTGTCTGGATGTGGTTTTCCTGATTGTCACTCTTCATTGTTCCTTTTTCTTATATCTTCTCAGTAGGGGAGATGACATATACTTCAGTACCTACTCAAAGGCCCAAGCTGATACCGCCATTATCCTGTTATCTAGAACTGTATATGATTAAGCGTTATTAATTTTCTATAAAAATCATCCATTTGATAGTTGCCCTTCTATATGCATGGTCTACTAATGGTAACTGGGATTCATACAGGGACACACTGGAAATGGTCAAAATCAACCTGTACTCTTAGCTCCATAGTGACCCCTGCGTTCTGTTGTGTGTATATGTCAACAGAAAGTATAGACTCTTAAAATCCTTGACACTTGTTTCTGAGGATTATACTCCATTGTTTGGAGAAACTGAATGTAAGTTACAGTATCTAGCCTGAGTGGGCCCCTGATGTCCAGCAGGCTAGATCCAGGTCAAGTGGCTTCAATTACAGATGACCAATACGTGTCTTAATACTCCCTAACTTAAAAACAATATAAAATGTACCCCATAGTATATTTATTTCTCTAGTTTATATTTTCTGTAAAAGATTCGTCTCTCAGAATTTTAGGTACAGAGGAACACATCACAGTTAGAGAAATCAGGTAAAGTAATTTTATCTCCAGCTATAACTGGGGAATACTCAGACAGCTTACACAGTATACCATGGTGGTTGGAACAATGGGTGAAGCTAGCTATCTGAATTTGAATCCCGGAGCTATTCTTGTTGGCTTTGTGATCTTGGGCAAGGTCTTTGCTGTGTTTTAGATATCTTATTTGTTAAATGGAGATAATACCACTATTCACCTCCTAGGGCCATTTTGAGATTTAAATAAGTTAATAGGTATTAAGTGCTTAAAATATTTCCTGGCACAGACTAAAAGCTCAATAAGTATAATTTCCATGCAAGCTTTTACTTATTGTAAGAGTTCATAAGACCCAAATTGCAAAATTCAGAGATACAGTTGACTGAGAACACATTTGAGATACAACCCCTTTAATCACAGCACATTTAGATAAATCCTACAAGAGGAAATTTCAGACCCTTTTACTGGATAAGCCCAGAGTGTTTTGAATGAGGAAAAACATAGAAAGTTGGAAGGTCGCAATTACCCTAGGAAAAAAACTTTACATTTTAGGTGGATTAAAATATGCCTGATTTTTCCACCTCCTAGAGTAATGGAAATAAAAAAAAAAATAAGTGGGACCTAATGAAACTTAAAAGCTTTTGCAAAGCAAAAGAAACTACAAACAAGACGAAAAGACAACTCTCAGAATGGGAGAAAATATTTGCAAATGAGTCAATGGACAAAGGATTAATCTCTAAAATATATAAACAACTCAAGCAGCTCAATATTAAAAAAAAAAACAACCCAATCCAAAAATGGGCAGAAGACCTAAATAGACATTTCTCCAAAGAAGACATACAGATGGCCAAGAAGCACATGAAAAGCTGCTCAACATCACTAATTATTAGAGAAATGCCAATCAAAACTACAATGAGGTATCTATCACCTCACACCAATTAGAATGGGCATCATCAGAAAATCTACAAACAACAAATGCTGGAGAGGGTGTGGAGAAAACGGAACCCTCTTGCACTGTTGGTGGGAATGTAAATTGATACAGCCACTATGGAGAACAGTATGGAGGTTCCTTAAAAATCTAAAAGTAGAATTATCATATGATCCAGCAATCCCACTACTGGGCATATACCCAGAGAAAATCATAATTCAAAAAGACACATGCTCCCCAGTGTTCATTACAGCACTATTTACAATAACCAGGTCATGGAAGCAAGCTAAATGCCCATCGACGAATGGATAAAGGAGATGTGGTACATATATACAATGGAATATTACTCAGCCATCAAAAGGAGCGAAATTGGGTCATTTGTTGAGACGTTGATGGACCTAGAGACTGTCATACAGAGTGAAGTAAGTCAGAAAGAGAAAAACAAATATCATATATTAACACATATATGTGGAACCTAGAAAAATGGTACAGATGAACTGGTTTGCAGGGCAGAAATTGAGACAGATGTAGAGGACAGACGTACAGACACCAAGGGTGGGAAAGCAGCGGGGGGCGAGGGGGGAAGCGGCGGGTGGTGGTGGTGGTGGTGTGATGAATTGGGCGATTGGGATTGACCTGTATACACTGATGTGTATAAAATGGAAGACTAATAAGAACCTGCTGTATAAAAAAATAAATAAAATTTTTTAAAAATGCCAGATTTATACACTCGATTTCGCATTGTATGGTATTTATACTTCTGTCTCAAAAAATAAACATGTTGAGTAGACAACCAAGCTTACCACTAATTATATTTTTCCCATTTGAATAGGAACCACCAGGGTGCGAACATCCTTAAAAAGGAAGATAATGAATCTTTTGGTTTTATTATACCACACCTTTTTCTTCTACCTTTTTAAAAATTTTTAAACAAAAGAATGTAGTAAAATTTTAAAAATGATATGGGATTATACTATGAGGAGGGGCTATGGTATATTGAAGATGGCTGCATGTCTTACTTTTCCTTTTGAGATGTGCATCTTCTTGAATCTGATCTTTTCTTAATGACTTGATTGACCAATAGATTGGGGATAGACGTGATGTTCTAGAATGTCTAAGTCTAGGTCAAACCGCTCTTAGAATGTTTGTTCTTGGGGAAGCCAGCCTCTATGTAAGACATCCCACTTACCTGAGATTGCCATGCTGTGGGAAGATCAAGCTAGCCATGTGGACAAGCCATATAGAGAAAGATACACAGATAGTCCTAGCTGTTCCAACCACCCAGTGTAGGCATCAAACACGCGAGTAAAGAAGCCGTTGTAGACATTTCAGTGCCAGCAGGCACAGAGTGGAAAAGAATCAATGAAGCTACTCACCAGGCTGAACCAAGACCCCAACTGAGCAGTCCCAGCCAACAGCACTCTTCCAGGCCACCTTAGCTGAGGCCCCAGACGTTGTGCAGCAAAGATGAGCCATTCCACACTGTGCCTTATGCAGATTCCTGACCCACAAAATTGTGAGCGTAATAAAATGCTTATAGTTTTACTCCAGCAATTTTTGGAACAGTTGTTAAGCAGCAATAGATATCTGAAACAAGGGGAAACAGGGTTATGTGACTGAGATTCCGTGATCTCAGTCCAAACTTTAAAGTTTAATAAGACTGGGTCTTTTCTTTGCTCCTTGCTCGTAATTCCTCCCTAAAACAAACAAACAAACAAACAAAAAACCTCAACAGATAACAGAAACCTCACCTGCTATTGGTTTGCTGCCATTTAAATATCCTTGTTTCTTTTTGATTGATCTTCTGCCAGTGACCACCAAAGTCTACAGGACTTCCCTTTGCAAAACATATGAATCTTGCTGGAAAGAAAAGGCTAAGGTTTGCATATGAAATAATCAATATTATGCCTTAGTTTCACTATTTGAAGACCTACTTTCTGTCACCCAGTAAGCCTGGAAATAAAGGAGCTATCATCATGAACATGACATGTAGGTGTTTAAATTTTAATGACAAAATTATAGCTCAAGTACATGCCAAGGGAGGAAAGAAGGCAGGTACAGGGCCACACATAGCTCACCAGAGAGCCTGCTAAGTACGTGCGAATAGCACTTGAGCGCGCATGCCTAGAGGAGTAGGTCTGTTGTACCTTTAACAATGGCATGTTCTGTTTCCAATTAAATGCTGGTTCCTTTAGGAGGTACCATTCCCAAAGGAACAATTACTTTTGAGTCTCGAAAATCTCTGACTAGTATATTTTAACTCTGTCAACTCTCATTGCCTTCTGTAAAACATCACGAAAGCTCAAGGTTAGAATTTATTTTACAAAGAAGGAACGTTTTGTTTTGTTGTGTTTGCCTACAAGGAGAGAAAAAGTAAACACACATGGTCTTAAAGTGTTCAGCTGTTTAAAACTCTAGCTTACTAGTAAAGAAACGTAGTCTCCTATAACCATAAAGCATTGACTCACGTGTAGTCCTATTTTTCCGTGTTTCCTCAGAAGACCTCTCTTCTCTTCTTCGTCTTCTCTTCCTCTCCATCTTTTGACTGATAGCTAAGAATGGCCTTTTATTTGGATTCTCCAACTAATTACATTTTTTTAAACCCAAACACTATCATTTTTTGGGGGTAGGCCTTATTTGTTAATTTGGGACTTGTGTTAAATATTTACTTTAACATTCTCTGGAGATCCGTGGGGGATTGACAAGATTAGGAGTTTCCCAGTCAGGGCTGAGATGTCTTTATGTGCTTTTTATCTTCTTCCCTAGATAAGAGAGAGAGAAGAATGATCTGCTGCTCTGAAAACTGTATAATGTGCTGGATTCACAAGCACTTGTCATCACTCATTCGTGGTCCTATTCCTAGATGATTCATGATTTCATTGTAGTCTGTCCATACCATCTATTTATCCATCCAGTAATCTATATAATTATTATTTCTTAAGCAGTTAGTAAACTAGACAGTCTGGTAAGTGTTGAGGACACTAAAATAGACTAAGGCGTGGTCCTCTCAGGGAGCAAAGATGAGAGTCATTGAGTTTGCTTTAAATAAATATTGGGTCTTAATTAGTTTACCAACTTTGCCTGTAGGTATAAAAACTGTCTTTCACCCATAAAACACCCAACTTATTAGCAAGGTTATCTTTCTCAGCAATTATTAAGTTTCCATACTGATTTAAGTAAAATCTATATTACCTTTGGCTTTCCAGATCACTGCTTTGGCAGAAAGAGATAAGGCAGGTAAAAAAGACTGT
The DNA here is from genome assembly GCF_039906515.1 of Pseudorca crassidens. Taxonomy (NCBI): domain Eukaryota; kingdom Metazoa; phylum Chordata; class Mammalia; order Artiodactyla; family Delphinidae; genus Pseudorca; species Pseudorca crassidens. The sequence continues at coordinate 43,047,823 of NC_090309.1, forward strand.
AGAATAATATAACATATTATCAACTATAACCTCAAAGCAAAATGTGTTCAAATTTCGTCTAAATGTGACCGACTGTTAAGAATATTATGTGCTTCTTAAGATGAGTAAAATCTAAGTCTCTACGTATATTGGCATGTGCTGTTAAAATGCATTTTCATGTTGCATCATGGAAAGATTTGCATAGCTTAATATAACCACAAAGAGGGTATCAATTTAAGTATCCAGTGAGCCCTTCAACCTGTGGAGATTTTCTTCTTACAAATGAAAAGCTAAAACCGTTACTCACCTTGCTCCCAGAATAGAACCAAGGGGGGGACTCCCGATGGAACTGAAAAGGCATACAAATGCAAAATGGATAAAAAGAAATCCTTTCCATTCTTTTTTCTTTTCTTTTTTTTTTTTTTGCCGTACACGGGCCTCTCACTGTTGTAGCCTCTCCCGTTGCGGAGCACAGGCTCCGGACGCACAGGCTCAGCAGCCATGGCTCACGGGCCCAGCCGCTCCGTGACATGGGGGATCTTCCCGGACCGGGGCACGAACCCGTGTTCCCTGCATCGGCAGGTGGACTCTCAACCACTGCACCACCAGGAAAGCCCATGTCCTTTCAATTTTTTACAGACATGGCCTGTAATCAACCCATGGATTTCATTGCTAGTGAGAGAAAATCACTGAAACAACTAACTTTGTAGGGCTTCAGAATTTTTATGAATAAGAATAACATTTTCCAGATCTTCTAGTGGGATCAAAAAGCACTGAAGGGAAGACAAGAACAAAGACGTCCTCATGCTTCTGGGCATGATGTAATACTGTACAGGGACTGGGAGCCCTGCCTCCTACCAGCTGTAGAACTCACGAGGGTCCTTGGCTCCCACATGTTCCCCACAAGGACAGCCTGATGATTCTGTCGGGGGAGGGAGCCTGAAGCACAGATTCCACTCATGGTTTTCTGTTTCTGAAAGCTGGGCCTGTTCTTTTTACTGAAAACAGGTCCACATTCCTTAACTCAGAGCTCCATACCCATCTGTTGAATAACAAAGTAAGAGGTACTAGACATAGCATGAAGTGACTCCTTGGGTTAGGTTTTCTTTTTGTTCTTCTTCACCTGGAGTTTAATTGGATGACTGCTAAGACATTCTATAGCTGCTCCTCTCATGTCTACTTCCTTGTGCCGTAAATATTGCTCCTGCTTTCCTTGATATATCTATCTGGCCTCTTACACAGGCCAGATGACCTGTGTACTTGGGGGAAGAGAACAGTTTGTCCAAGAAGTAGAGACAATAAATGTCACAACTGATAGAATATTGACAGAGGATTTTTAATTTTAGATAAAATAATGCAGGGATGCTTTTCTAATCTCATGGCCATTTCACTGAATAATGGTTGAATTCATTTTTCTACTAGGCCTTGGTGTCCATGTAACAGAGCAAGGGATTATTAAGTTAAATGGGCATGGAAAAGAGTGATTTAATTCTCCTAGGAAATATGGGATGTAGCAAAGCCACTCTTTTCTTCACCTCTGCTTTTTAAAATAATAACTTTTCCTTTTATCTTAATAATATTAGTACCTGTCCATTGAGGGAAAATGTAAATAAAAACCATCCATCATTAACATTTCGGAAGGTATCTGTTCTCTTTTTCTTTTTGTACATATATACACAATTTCTCTCTACCTCTCTCTATATAGTCTTTCTCTTTCATCCATCCATCCATCCATCCATTATCTATGTACTAGACCACAAAACCTTAGCACCCTCTTCCCCAAACTACTCAGTTTTGAGAAGGCCCCCAAAGGTTCCCCAGATTGTTCACAAACCAGTCTGTCAGCAAATATCACCACGATGCATCTGCCATGTTTTCCTCTCTTACTTAGGTTCTCACTTGGTGTCTGGGTCTCAGAAGTTCAAGGAGTTGCAGTTGTTACTGCTGATGGTGGCTTTCGTGAAAATGTCTGTGGCCAGGCCATGGGTTTACTTGGGGTTTTGTTCTTCTGGCAGCCCAGGCCAAAACCTGGATTGCCATGATTGATTTTTTTTTTCTTTCTTTCATAATACAAATTCAATCTGTAAGTAAGTCCTGACCCTTCTAGTATAATATAGCATCACCTCTGAACTAAACAACAGCCCCTTAGTCAATCTCCCTGCTTCCTGTTCTCTACAAAACAGGGAATTTTTTTTAACCTAAGCGAGATCACACTTGCTTTCACTAGGAATGCAGTGGTCTCTCAGCCATGACCCTGCCTAGGATCACCCCTCTGACCTTGTCTGCTTCCTCTGGTGCTTTGTATTCCTTAGCACCAGTCTCCTTACAGTTCCTCCAGCTGTCAAGATCTCTGCCACCTTGTAGCCTTCACATGTATTCTCCCCTCCATCTAGCATGCCCTCCAGATATCTGCGGGGCTCACTCTATCTCTTCATTCAAATCTCTTGAAATTTCTCTGTGTTAAGCTACCCCAATTAAATTGATCCCTTTACTACCATACCATTCCTTCTCTGACTTTTTTTGGATAACATTTATCACTATATAATGTATTATAATCTAATATATAATATTTTTATATATTATATTTAATATATTAGAAAATATGATATGCTTATATATAACATGATTATAGGCCATATGTATATTATATATTATATAATTATAACTATATTATATATTTTATATAATGATATCATATATATTAATTTTGTACTTGGTAATTGTTTCCTGTCCAAGAGCAGAAAATGTGTTTTATTCACTTTTATATTCCCAGCAGCAAAACCAGTGACTGTTATGAAGTAGTTGCTCAATAAATATTTGTAAATTGAATGGGTTTATAAACAAATGGAAGTCATCAATCCTCAGGGGGCCAGAGTTAGGCTGAAATCTGTGTTTAGATGAGAAGAATAGTATTTGTGCCACACTGTGTCACTTGGGGCAACATATTAACTTTTTTACCCTAAGAGTATCACAGAATCTGTGATCTTTGCTCATCCCTCAAACCAAGAAACAAACATTCACTAGCAAAATCCTGGCTTCATGTTTGTATACTCTTTTGTCACAAGATGGAATTAAATCAGTTCATGCCTGAGTCTTCAACTTCCCCCCCCACATTCCCTCTTTCTAACTTCTTTTACCAGTCATCTCTCCCTGCACACAAGCGTGCATATCAAGCCTTCTCACTCCTTCATGTAGAATAGAAGACTCATAACAGATACAATTCCATTATCGGTCCACAAACAACAACACCTTTATTATTATTTTTTCTACAATACCTTTGTTGTTAGCAAGATAGTACTTTATCAATATTTTGTAATTGTATAGAATAATTTATGTATTTAACCCTCTTTTCGGTTATTAAGCCTGTTTCTGATTTCTTGCTCTTACAAACAGAATTACTCTGAATATCCCTGGGGCTGATTGCTGACTCAAGGGGTTCACACCTTGTTAAATTTAATAATCACCCTCCAGGATTATTAACACAATTTGCACACTTAGCAGCAGTGCCTGAGAAGGCCCATATTTTGTCACTTGCACGACACTAAGTCTTTTCAGTCTTTTTGATCTTTGAAAATTATAGGCCCAAATGGCATCTTGTTGTTTAAAAAAATTTATATTTCTTTAATACTTGGTGAGTTTTAACATTTAATATTTAGTAAATATTTGGATATCCTCATTCATGAACCTGATTTATGTCCATTAGTAATGATTTGGTTATTTGACCTTTTTCTCTAATAGAATTTGCTTTTACTTTTACGTTTAAATAAATAAGGTCTTTATTAAGAATATTAAACATTTACAAGTAGAAAATATTTTATTAAAATTTTGCATGGTCCTTCCAGTGACCAAGAGTGAGATGACTTTGTATCTGGCGCCTTGGAGGAACCATGGATCAGAACCCCACGTTGACACTGACAGTGGCTCATCTGTCATCTCTGAATTTCCTTTGATACTCTCTAGGGCTGGACTCCCACATCTTCTTGTCTTTTCTGTATTGAAATGCTTCCTCAAAAAAAGTTTTGAAAGGGCACGTGGGACTAATTTTCTCAGTCTTGGATATCTCCAGAGGTCTTTATTTTCTCCTTTTAGCTTGGTTGACAATTTTTAGCTATGACTTCGTTGTCATCTTACATCCAGTATTGCTGTTCAAAAAGGCCGGTTACATTCTGAGAAGACCTCATGAAATGACAGCCAACATGGCAGGACACAGGTTTATCCTCTTGCCTCAATCTGGGATACCTCTGAAGAGCCGACTTGGCTTCTGAGCTCCTGGTGGAATCAGATGAGGCATCTGTTGGTACTGAATCTCAGCTTTTTTTCTCCCCCAGTCCTGCAGCTCAAGTTGCCTCACAGGCGTCTTGGTTTTGGTTTTGTTTGTGAGAGTGCTCCCCAGTAAACTTCCTGTGTGCAAATCTGCATCCGTAAGCCTATTTTTAGGGCACCTAATCTAAAACAGTTGTTCCCAAAAGAGGACTGAGGGAAAAAACCAGACCTTAAATTAGGATGTTGGAACTGAATCATTGGTGAATGGTTGGTAATGAGGGCACCATCACTGGTGGCAGGTAGAGTACAGATAGGCTCTGGAATGCCTTTGTGTTGCAGTGGTTAAAACTTTCACCAGTGGTGAACTGGCATGGAAAATTAGGAAGGAGCTTAATTGGAAGTGCAATATTTTAGGGGCCTGAGAAGTTCAGTGTGTGTAGTAATTATATGGGATATGGAATCCTATAACTCTTAATGATTATAGGCTGTACTTTGGAGAAAGACAAAGAAATATGAAGAATGATTTATCACCAACTTAATGTAAACAGTAAAAGTCAGAAAGGGTCCTTCAGAGCATGCAAAAGTATGCTATTTCTTGCAACCAGAGAATAGGAAAAGCTGAAGATGATGCCAGGACTTAATTAAAAAGATAATAGAACTTCTTAGAAGGTTGAGTTCTCAATCTGGCAAACTTTCTGTGCTCTGACCCTGGTTGGGAAGGAAAGGGGCTCTGGACCTTGGGATTAGATATTTGAGTCAAATCCTTTGATAATAATGAAACCACATATCCCCCTGAACCTTCAGGGTCTGTAGAAGTTTCCCACTCGTCACTGTTAAAGGCCTGAACTCCATACTTAAATAAAATGCAGAAAACCTTGTGTAATAAGACAGGATGTACCCTCTCTCTCCAAGGATTTACCCTGACAGCCTCTCCTGGCCACAAGACCAGTAATTAGGATGAAGATACATGGTTCATCGGGGAAAGTTCTGGGCTTTTCAAGGGATAAAAGGAATTAAACATTGAAAGATCTGAAAGACCTAGCCAAGATATACTGGCGAGAACCAGGTAAGTAGTTGATGCTGGATCAAGGAGAACAGGATATGAAGTTGGACAAGGGAGAGTTTATTGAGTTGGGAATGCTCTCCTGTGATAAAGGAATTCACACCCTGCCAGGGACCCTGTGAGGCAGTGTTTCTTTCTATGCTTCTAGATGGTCACTTGGGAAAAGGAGTAGTCTGCAATGAATAAACGAGAAATGACAGAATTTCTATGGTAGTTGATGGAAGAAGGTATCAAAAGCCTTAGAGAAGTGGACGTGCTAGAGTGGGTATATTTCATAAGTCCAGAAAACCTCCTGCTGACTGTGTTCTGCGGGAGAACCCATTCAAATAGGCTAGCCAATAGTACGCATTTACAGACTTGCCCTAGGAAAATGGTAGCTCTTCCGTCCTCTAATATAGCCCAATGATCTCATGTCACACAACCCAGATGAGCAAGAAGTGGTGAGTATGCTCATATCATTGGTAATGTATATGTGCCCCAGAGAGTGAGAGAGAAACCTATTAAGGTTCAAAGACCTATCACATTAGTGAAGTTTATAGAAGCTGAGTGATCTGGAGCATGCTAGAGCATACCCTTCAAGGTAAAGTATAAATTACTAGGTTTCCCAGGTCCCACCACTAAGAAGGAAGAACAACTCTTGGTAAACCTATTTGAGATAGAGAGGCAGTTCATTCTACACTTTGGTAGAATATCCATCTATCAAGTGACATGGAAGGCTGCCACCTTTGAGAGTGGCTTACACCAGGAATGGACTCCACAGTAGGTCCAGACTCTAGTATAATTAAATCTGCTATCTGGGCCATATGACCCAGCAGACCCTATGATATTAGAGGTATGTGTGGTGAGAAAAGTTGCCATGTAGAGTTTATGGAAAACCCCACTGTGAGGATCACGACATGGGTACCTATATTTCTGGAGTAAAGTCGTACCATCTCTAACAGATACTTGTGCAGCATTTATAGCTCCTGGCATGCTAATGGTCCTTGATAGAGATGAAGTGTGCCAGTCCATGAAAGATAAAGTAGCCATGCACCTAGGACTGCTCATCATGAGCTTGGTTCTTTCAGATCCAGTAAGTTATAAGGCTGGATGGACTCTGTAGCAGTCCATTGTAAGATGGAAATATTTCATCCAGGACCAAGTATAGGCTAGGTCAGAGAGCACTTAATAGCAGAGGAGGTGCAAGAGGGGGAATTGATCACACAATATATTACCTGGAAGTTACCAGCCTGAATGAGCTATAGAATGGCTCAGCTGTGTCACCAGTTTGGAGATAATACCCTATGAGGATCGAGTACCACTACCCAAGATATAATGTACAAATCAACAACTTTTATATATGCTGTATTCCACAACAGGTGGGTAATACATGGAGACAGGAAGCAGAAGTGGACTTACAGTCATTCCCAGGAATACACTTAAGGAATTTTTGTTTTCCTTCCCTGCAACTCTAAGCTTTGCAGGTCTGAGGGCTTGGTTCTTAGAGGGAAGATGTTTCTTCCGGGGAACACAGCAGTATTCTTGTTAAATCTAAGTCTGCCACTTCACATTTCTTACACTAAGAAACTAGCAGGCAAGGAAATGTGTTCTGACCCTTAGGAAGAGGTACGGCTTCTACTACACAATTGGGGATAGGGAAGAATGCTTGTCAACTAGGTGATTCACTGGGTGTCTCTTGATACTCCTTTGCTCAATATTCTTAATGGAAAAGGGAAGCAGCCATGGGCTGAGAAAGTCATGAAAACCAGGGGCTCAGACCCCGCCCCCCCCCCCCCCCAGGGTTGATGTACATCATCCATCCACATAAGCCACCTAGACCAGGAAGGATGCTAGCTGACGTTGGGGGGAATAGAGAATCTTAGAAGTGGAGGATAATATCAGTTGTAGTCCCAAGAGTAAGTGTAACAGCAGGGGCAGTTCGTCCTACTAATCTCCCTTTTGTAAGTTTTCCCAAGCAATAGCATCAACCAGAATTCTGGAGGAGATGCTCCTAGATGGGGTAAACTTATTATATAAAGCAAATAAATCTTAGTAACATGAGTGTGATTAGTACCCTCTGGCATGAACAAGGCTCTCATTCTCCCAATTGCCGGGAGTGTAGGCTGCTGGCCAATCACAGTTGACTCTCTCCAAGGCTAAGGAAGCTGATTCACACAACGTTATAACCCTTCTTTGGGTAAGCTTATACAGTTGTCTCTCAGTATCCTTGAGGAGTTGGTTTCAGGACCCCTGCAGATACTGAAACCTGTGAATGCTCAAGTGCGTTATAGAAAAATGGTGTAGTATTTGCATATAACTTGTGCACATCCTCTCATGTACTTCAGATCGTCTCTAGAATACTCATAATACCTAATACAATGTAAATGCTAAGGAAATAGTTGTAAATACAGTGTAAACGCTATGTAAGTAGTTGCTGGTGTGCAACAAAAGTTTTGCTTTTGGAACTTTCTGGAATTAAAATCTTTTTTCTTTAATTTTATTTTTTTATTTAAATTTTTATTGGAGTAGAGTTGATTTACAATGTTGTGTTAGTTTCAGGTGTACGGCAAAGTGAATCAGTTATACATATACATATATCCACTCTTTTTTAGGTTCTCTTCCCATATAGGCCATTACAGAGTATTGAGTAAGAGTTCCCTGTGCTTTACAGTAGGTCCTTATTAGTTATCTATTTTATATATAGAAGTGTGTATATATGTCAATCACAATCTCTCAATTTATCCCTCTGGCCCTCTTACCCCCTGCTAACTGTTAAGTTTGTTTTCTACATCTGTAACTCTGTTTCTGTTTTGTAGATAAGTTCAGTTGTGCCTTTTTTTAGATTCCACATATAAGCAATATCATATGATATTTGTCTTTCTTTGACTGACTTACTTCACTCAGTATGACAATCTCTAGGTCCATCCAGGTTGCTGCAAATGTCATTATTTCATTCTTTTTTTATGGCTGAGTAATATACTGCATTGTATATATGTATCACATCTTCTTTATCCATTCCTCTGCCAATGGAAATTTTGGTTGTTTCCATGTCCTGGCTATTGTAAATAGCGCTGCAATGAGCATTGGGGTGTAGGTAGTTTTTTGAATAGTGGTTTTCTCCAGATATATGCCCAGGAGTGGGATTGCTAGATCATATGGTAGCTCTGTACTTAGTTTCTTAAAGAACCTCCATACTGTTCTCCGTAGTGGCTGTACCAGTTTACATTCCCACCAAGAGTGTAGGAGGGTTCCCTTTTCTCCACACCCTCTCCACCATTTATTGTTTGTAGACTTTTTCATGATGGCCATTCTGACTGGTGTGAGGTGATACCTCATTTTAGTTTTGATTAGGTTGTAGCTGCAGATACAGGATGAACAGATACACAGAGCCGACTATAAGTTGATCCATCCAGTGGCAGAAAGGCCTTGTTTCAGTTTGGGAGATCTCTAGGAGCTTTCCCAGCTCCAGAGTCCCCGAGGGTTTGGCTGAAACCTCTGTTGTATCTGCATCACAGCTCAGCCTCTCCCATAGCCCTATCCTGCTTTCCTCACTTCATTCCAGATGTGGTTCCAGAGATGGCAGACTCCCCAGTAAACTTCCTGTGTGCACCTTTCCATCTTAGTGTCTGTTTCCTGGGGAGCCCAACTAAAACAGAAGATTGAACCAATGGAAAGACATGTCATGTTTTTGGATGAAAGGTTTCAATACCATATGTTAATCATAGTTGAGTTAAGTTTTAAGTGCATTGCTGGCCCCAGTAAACATTCAGACAGATTTTGTAAATTAGATAGGTGATTCAAAAGTTCATATGGAAAAAGAAAGAAGCAAGAATATCCAGGGAAATGCAAAGAGGATGTTAGTTGGTCCAGCAAATTCTGTATGTAAGAACAGCTACTTCTCCAACCTCACAACTGTTAAAGAAACAATCATTTATAGCCAAGTAATTTTTCTTTAGAATTTAGTTTTTAGTAATGTTTATCCTGTATTGAGATAAAATAGTCAGATATAACCAGGTTATATATAAATGATGGTAATTTTTAATAATGTAGTGAAATTCTGAAAGAATTGATTCATCACCAAGGTGTTTTGTATCCAACTTGGGCCTTTATTACCAACTAGCTCAATCTGGTTTGGTGTACAACCTTATATTCTTATAGGAAACATACTCATGGCAGAGTATTCTTTTATTAGTACTATTTTTTGCTTGTAGAGATATATTCTGTAATGGTAACGCAGTTATATGAAGTAATGGGGAATCATCGTTAATTTTCAGGAAAAGATCAAGATAGTAAACATCTTCAGAGGCAAAGGATTATGCAATTCAACTACAAAGAAATTGTCTCTCACATGGTTTACATTTTCCTGTTTTTTAAAAACAGTAATAAGTCATCAGTCATAAGTACTGACCTCTAAGAAGTCAGTAACTGATCAGTAAGTCAGTAACCTACTGACCTGGAAGCTTAGACTCTAATTTCTCTGTTTGATTAAGGCAGTGATTATTTCTTGATTTTCTTCACAGTGAAAATGAATACCCGTTAAATGACAAAATCATGTCCACAAACTGTATGGTGTTTCAGACTGAAGGTGTGAAGGCCAGGGAAATTTGGTTGGTCATTAAAATGGTACTGGGGCTGAAACAATTGCTATTTGTAATTGTTGCACCAGTTCTTTATGCTTTCTTTGTATGCAAAGACAATGTGGCTATGTCAAGAAAATAATGAGTTGATAATATGGGGTGAGATAAAAGCAATTTCTTCTTTACAAAGAATCCAACTCTCTTATTACTTCTATAAGCTAAAGTATCTTTACCTTTGCCTGTCTCGCTTTACACCCACTACTGGGAAATTTTAAAAAAAGATTGGGATGTACTTGCAAATCAGTAGCTACTCCAACTGGAAAATAGGCACCAATATAGATATCCTTGTGGCTAAAGCTTTATTTAAGAAAAAACTCTTTTCTAGGATGACTACTCTGCCACCTGTATGCTGTGTTTCTGTTCAAGGGTAGTATTATGCTTTGTGTCAATCCAGGACTTCGTTGGCCCCATGTAACTTTGTGATTCCGTTTATCCTTAACCCAGACTCTGCTCCAAACAAGCCACTAGATAGGCTTCTGTTGCTGCTGCCCATTCTTGGTGTTAACTCCCACCTCAGTGGAATCTCAACCGCCCTTTCTCTTATCCACATTTATCACTTCCTTCAAGAACCAACTTCCACATTTTCTCCCTCCAAGAACAAGGCCTGCTTTTACTTTACCTTTTTGAGCTCCCACACTTTTTAAGTTTTCCTTTTCTTCTTGCTCATGTCTATTCTGCAGAACTTAAAGCTTCATGTTTTATCTATCCCAGTTAAACTCAAGGAGCATTGTGTTGCGTTTTCTTTTATGCACCTAAAGAACTCATTTATTCACATAGTAGTTACTTGATACATACTGTTTACTGTGAATTTATTTCTAGAGATGATTATTGTCTCTTCAGTATTGATTTTTTCTTTTACCTTGAGCTGAGATGGAGTGAAGGCAAAATAATTGCAAATTTCAACTTCCTGAGTAGTCATTGACTGAGGTGACTAAATGAATCATGCTATTTCCACTACTCTGGCTCTACTTTCTCATCTACCCTTATCCCCAGCCTCTTCCAGTCTCAGCTGCTGTGTCAACTTGTATCAGTGCCCAGGGTTCAAATGCTTTATCAAAATTACAAGTCACCAAGAAGTGTAGTTGGTTTTGCAGATAGTTCTGCCACCATGTTTCTTTAAATTGAAGTAGTTGTTGAATTTGGGCCAAAGATGACCCAAATATAAAAGAAAAGCAATCTGCTAGCGGGAGTTGTATGGGGAGGTATCAGCGTCCACGTGGCTCGTTCAAATCCAATCACTTGATGCTCAATCTCTGAGGAAAATGGAGACGGTGATCTGGTGAACATAGTGTTCTGAGTGGCTACAGCTGTGTGGGCAATGAAGTTCTGAAACTTTAAAGGCCTGGAATCTAATACTTGCTCAGATATATTTGTGGAATAAACAGGTGAATGAAAAGGAATGATTAAATGGTATTTGTAGATTTCTGTTTCTCAGAGGGTCAACCATGTCAGAGAAGACATGGGTAAGAATCTCTGTAATCAGGCAAGCTTAATGCTGACAGCCACTACCCATAATATTAGCAGGAACACAGCTATTAGAAACTGGCCTAGGAAGCTCAAAGCACCCTGAGCAAAATTAAAAATAAATGTGCAAATGGGATTATTTTTCTGTCGCATTGTAAATCTATGTGCAATATATAAATATGACCATCTGCCTTCCTTTGAGGAAAAAACTATTAACCAGTAAATTCCTAGTGTAAGAATAAGTTTTGTTCTCCTGCCATCTTTTTCTGCCATCTTTTCTTCCACATTCCAAAAGTTTCACCTGAAAGATTATTGGTATTCTGGTGACAGGCTTTAAACCACAGCACACAGCTAAATGGGTGTTTATTTGAAACATTTCTTTAGCATAAAGGTAAAGAATGATTTGTTTTGCGTCACGATGATAGAGAAGTAGAAACAAGTTAGAAGTCACAAAATGAAACATGGTTTGCTAACTTACAACTAACTTTTCTAGACATTACCTATTTCTTGAGCCTGTTATGAGTAAAGTTCTATCAAATGCTATGGATTAATTTGAAAAAGAACGTGTTTGAGCACCTGTCCTCAAAGAGAATGCAGTCTAATTTGGGAAAGACAGAATACATATATATGATAAAGACAAAATGTGTATCTGATCAAAATTATGATAAAAGCCGGTAAATAAATTCCACGTAAGTGATGCAAATAACAGAAAAGCACAGTTGCAGGTGAGTTGTGATAAGGATGACATTTTGTAGGCAACTCAGAGAAGGCTTGTGCCTTCACGGTAAAAATAGCTCCCTGAAAACAGTACAGTAAGTCAGCCTTCTTTAAACACCGTTTTGACATGTGAGTGATAACCATGTTAGATGATATTTTTCTGAATAAAAAGAGGGGTTATATATGAGGCATATAGGGGCAATAATGTGATGGCAAAAATAATCATTCCACTGACAAGTCATGGGGTCCACACTTGGCCAGAGACACAAATGTCAGTGTAACTCCTATGTTGAGCAACTGAAACTCAGGGAAGGTAATCATAAAACAACTTTATATTAATTTCCTCTCTCCATTTAAATTCATCTTTAAATTCATCTCCATTTAAATTCATCTTCTTCTTTCTCTGTTCCTGGCAGGCCCCATAACATTTCTCTTTACTCTCAAATGATAAAAGAGATAAGAGCCAAGTTCAATCACAAAACCCAGGCTCAGTTCAGTAATAAGCATGATTAATACCAGCAAAAACAAGTAATATTCAGAACCCCAGATTTGTTTAAAATTTAGACTCCTCTCCTGCCCCCGGCAGCAGGTGGGAAGTCTGCTGTAAGGACGAAGGGGTTGCCGTCTTTTCTCTTACCCCATCTGAGCTTTCATGCTCCTTCCACTAGCTTGTTCACCGTAACAGTTTCTGACCACTTGGGGTTGGTGCCTGGGGAAGGAGGAGATAGAAGGTGTTACAAAGTGTGGTACTGCACTGATACGGGTCGAGAATTGATGTTGGTGCTTTTTGGATGTTGTGGGTGTTTAAAGCTAGTGGTCTCTCCCTATCCCTACCCCTATCCTGAACATTTCATGGCTTCTTTGGAGAATTCCCCTCTTTCTGAGGATTTTTTCCTGGGAGTCCCTTTGGAAGGGTCAAATACATCTCCATTCTGGTTTGATGACTGACTCCTTCCTTTGCTGTTAGGAATCCAGTCATACCTCTAGTTTCTTTCTCCAGGTAGTCTTCTTGGATGGGCCTTAAGAAGAACCATGTATAATATTCCATTGTATATATGTACCACATCTTCTTAATGCATTCTTCTGTTGATGGACATTTAGGTTGCTTCCATGTTCTGGCTATTGTAAATAGTGCTGCAATGAACATTGGGGTGCATGCGTCTTTTTGAATTATGGTTTTCTCTGGGTATAAGCCCAGGAGTGGGATTGCTCGGTCATATTGGTGGTTCTCTTTCTAAATTTTTGAGGAACCTCCATACTGTTCTCCATAGTGGCTGTACCATTCCCACCAACAGTGCAATAGGGTTTCCTTTTCTCCACATCCTCTTCAGCATTTATTGTTTGTAGATTTTTTGATGATGGCCATTCTGACCAGTGTGAGGTGATACCTCATTGTAGTTTTGATTTGAATTTCTCTAATAATTAGTAATGTTGAGCAGCTTTTCATGTGTTTGTTGGCCATCTGTTACACCTTCTCTTGAGAAACGTCTGTTTAGGTCTTCCACCCATTTTTTCATTGGGCTGTTTGTTTTTTTGACATTGAGCTGCGTAAGCTATTTGTATATGTTGGAGATTAATCCCTTGTCGGTTACTTTGTTTGTAAATATTTTCTCCCATTCTGAGGGTTTTTTCATTTTGTTTATGGTTTCCTTTGCTGTGAAAAAGCTTTTAAGTTTAGTTAAGTCCCATTTGTTTATTTTTGTTTTTATTTTCATTACTCTAGGAGAAGAGTCAAAGATCTTGCTGTGATTTATGTCAGAGTGTTCTTCCTACGTTTTCCACTAAGAGTTTTATAGTATCGGCCTTACATTTAGGTCTTTAATCCATTCTGAGTTTATTTTTGTGCATGGTGTTAGGGAGTGTTCTAATTTCATTCTTTTACATGTAGCTGTCCAGTTTTCCCAGCACCACTTATTGAAGAGACTGTCTTTTCTCCATTGTATATTCTTTCCTCCATAAAAAAGGAATGAAATAGTGCCATTTGCAGAGACATGGATAGACCTAGAGACTGTCATACAGAGTGAAGTAAGTCAGAAAGAGAAAAAAAATATATAGTATAATATCGCTTATATGTGGAATCTAGAAAAATAGTACAGATGAACTTATTTGCAAAGCAGAAATATACAGATGTGGAGGACAAACGTATGGATACCAAGGGGGGATGGGAGGTGGGATGAATTGGGAGATTGGGATTGACATACATACACTACTATGTATAAAATAGATAACTAATGAGAACCTACTGTATAGCACAGGGAATTCTACTCAGTGCTCTGTGGTGACCTAAATAGGAAGGAAATCTAAAAAAGAGGGGATATATGTGTATGTATAACTGACTCACTTTGCTGTACAGCAGAAATTAACACAACATTGTAAAGCAACTCTACTCCAATAAAAATTATTAAAAAAAAAAAGAACCATGGGGGCCTTCTCTCATAGAAGGCCTGCGTGGTCCAAGGGAATCACTCACACACACATCTGTGTGTGCAAAATTGTTAAGGACTAGATGTTGAACACCTCCTTTGAACAATTTCCACTTGGCCATTTTTTTATCAGATTTTTCAAAATTTATCGATTTTTTAATCAGATTTTCTATGTGATCCTTTTTTGTGGCAGGATTGTCTGAGTCACAGCTGAAACGTAACATCTTAACATCTCTTTTTATTAGTATGTTAAGAGAATAAGCTATATAATTTTGAGTCAGTTCACTCTTCTAAGCTCTAGTTTTCTAGTCTTTTTTTTAAGATTAAATGATTCTGTTTAGCCCTTAGCTCGTAGTAAGTGACCAATATGTAAGAGCTCTTATTATTTAGCATCTGTAGAATCATCGTGCTTGAGAATAAGAAAAACGCATATTTAGGTATTCTCTCTGAAGATGAAGTCAGTCTTGTAATTATGGTACCCTGAGATTTCAAAATAATCAATTTATATCTAGCGACTTGAGTATTTGCTGAAATGTTTATTCTCTCTTGTGCAAGGCTTGGATGTCTTCAATATTTTATTTGCTCTCTTAGTGTGCATTTTTCCTCTTTCTTTTCTAACAGCTCACTTTACTTGAAGGGGAAGAGGAAGGGGGTTTATTAACATGCTCTGATGTATATGTCCTTTCCTAACATTGCTTTTTACAGGAAAAATGTTTTTTGGTGATAGAAACAGAGTGGTGTGAATAGGGTAATGGTAAATCTGTCCTAAAGCCACTTTGCAACTGTAAATCATCATTATGGAGGATTGACTTTCTCCTCATGGTGACACTTTACCCAGTGAAGTGACCGGAAGGATTGGAAGTGATTTCTACAGTATCAGCCTCTTTGGCATGATTCATTTCTGCCCTCATCTCAGCCTGAAAGTGGAAGCTCAGTTTCTGGTACTGAGGATGAGGATGGCAGCCCCACCGCAGTGAAATCTCCAGACATTACTACACCTCCCACATTGTCAGCTTCCCATAGATAAAAAATTTTTAAAGCTGTTATTTGGTTTTGTCAATGCTACTTTAAATTGAATCTGTTTTGCA
Organism: Pseudorca crassidens; assembly: GCF_039906515.1. NCBI lineage: Eukaryota > Metazoa > Chordata > Mammalia > Artiodactyla > Delphinidae > Pseudorca > Pseudorca crassidens. Next base: position 43,063,436 of record NC_090309.1, read on the forward strand.
TTCCTCGCTTGTAGGTTTGATAGCCGTAATCTAATAAAACAATAGGCTAATTCTTTAAATTACTAGGAATTCACAAAGATACCTTAAGTAATGATATGCTTCATACAATTATATCTTACGTTTTTACAGTGAGATGAATTATTTTAAATTAAAATTAGTGTCAAACATTGGTTGGATATTAATTTTTTTGTTTGTTTTAAACCTTTGTTGTCAAATAAAACACAGGTCCAGAAAAACCATACCAAACAGATGTGTAGCTGAACGGCTTATTTCAAGTGAAAAGCTTATAACCACCATCCAGGTCAGGAAAGAGAATGTTTTCAGCCACTCTCCTTGTATGTGCTTTATCCTAATCTTACCTCTTTATTCAGCCAGACACAATCACTGTCCTAACTTTTATAGCAACTAATTCCTTGAATTTCTTTATTGTTTTATCATCCAAGGGTGTGTCCCTAGAAGCAATAGGTTTATCCAGTTTTTTATTTTATAATGAAAAAAATTTCTATGAATCTGTAATTTCCCCTTCTGTAACTTTCTTTGCTTTATCATTTATTTGCTAAAGAACATAAATCTCTGCCCTGCAGAGTTTCTAAGCTTGGATATTGCAGACTGCACACCCTAGGTGCTGTTCAACGTGTTCCTCTGTCTTCTGAATTTCCTAAAATTGGGCAACTAGCTGGATCCAGAGGATTTCTCAGAATTGAGTACAGTCCCCTTGACAAGATTTTAGGTGTCTTCTTTAGGAGGGCAAAATGTCTACTTGTTTCTCTTTCTGTGATTTAAATAGCTGTTCATGTTCAATGCCTAGATTTATAAATTTAGGTAGTTGTAAAATTTGGTGGTATTCTGATTCCATAAATTTTTGTCATTATTAAATAGAATACTTATAAAAATGGACGCTTTCTCTTAGATACTATTTGCTACCCAGTGCTTTCATTTCTACAGGGCAAGAAGGATCATTGCTTGATTTTTAAAATCAGTTTTTAAGAAAGTTAATTGGATTCTTATCCTCCAAATGTAACATATAACCATTTTTTAAAAAATACTTATTGTTTGGTAACTTGTGTTTCAACATATTTGGGTGGGTTTCACCCAGTTGCAATTATTATCACGACTGAAGCTCAAATTGTCCCAACTCTGGCCCGTGGGAGCCTTTTCAGGTTGATTACTAAGTTCTTTTCTTACAATTCGAGTAGATTTTGATAGCTCCCTTGCTGTCTAGTGTAACAAGATGCTCCACTTGTATCTTTATTTTCTGTCATAGACTTGGAACTGCCATTCTTGCAAGAAGCTCTGGGTTCTTTTAGTGGAATATGGTATTTCAAGACCAACATATGTATTCACTAGAGAGATTTATTGGTCTCAGTTGAGTGGTCATTTTTTCTAGGCCTTTTTAGTGGGCAGAGTTAGATAGAATATGCATTTGTGTGTGCACACGTGCGCGTCTGTGTATGCATGACTCAGGTTCATAGGAATATTTCTAATTCAAATAGAGCACAATAGAGTTTTAAAATTTAATTTCTTCTATATTACATCTGTATTTCCTTTTTGCTACACCATGAAGCCTGCTTCTCAAGGATGTAGGGGATGACAGTATATCCCGTACTGGGCACACAGAAATATCACACTAGCAGTACTCAGCTCCAGCGAAAAGACATAGACCGCCGGAGTGGATACAAAAACAAGACCTGTATATATGCTGTCTACAGGAGACCCACTTCGGACCTAGGAACACATACAGACTGAAAGTGAGGGGATGGAAAAAGATATTCCATGCAAATGAAAATCAAAAGAAAGCTGGAGTAGCAGTAACAGTACTACTAATACGTAATTGAGATTATTTGTAAAAATTCTTGCATATGCTCTTACCACCACCCCATCTTTTATAGTTGTACTATTTGTAAAATTTCAGAACCTATAGCCACTACCGACCATCTTCTCCCTTTAACCTCCATTTTTAACTCCATCTTTAATGCTTACTACCAGTCCTGTGTCAAAGTTTCTCTGGTTATTTTAATTGTCTGAAGATTTTTCTCTATTTTTCAGAAAGGACTTATGGAAATAATATTCTCTGTCTTCCTGCATGTAATAACCATTTGTCTCTGCTCTTTATGTTTGAAAGTCAGTTTTGCTGGGTAAAAAATATTTGGCTCACATTTCTTTCCTTGAGTATCATAAGTGTTACTGTCAGCAACTCTAGTCGTCTAATTTTATTTCTGTTATAAGAACACTTACTCTTCCTGCCTAGATGCATAAAATATTCTTCTTTTTTTTTACAATTTGAAATCCACCTTATAAGCTCTTTCAATATCTAAGTTTCAAGTGGCATTTTAAAACTTTATGTTTCAGGAAAGTCTTAAGTTTCTAAGAAATTTCTCTTTCTCTTTTTTCTTAATTTTTTAAAAAATTTTTTAATTAAAAAAATTCTTCCTTTTATCCTCCATTTCTCTTAAAGCACTAACTTCTATGTTTATTTGGTAATGTGTTGTTTCTAATTTAGCCTTCATTTCTGATTTTTTTTTCTAATTATTTCCTGAGTTTAGTCACCTAATTCCTGAGTTTTTCTAATCATGATTTGTGTTGTTCTTTCATATCATTTTCTTAATGCCTTTTAGCTTGTTTTGAAAAAGAAGAGTGTGGCTTGATCTGTTTTGTGGACATGTCTTTCTGGAATGCTCAAAATGTTTTTAGGAATGTTATTTAGATATTTTTTGAATCATAATAATTTCAGATAGAATTTGACCTTTTTTCCTTCTAATAACTTTGAATAGAATTTGACCTTTTTCTTTTTCTATGCTCAATTTTATTAATTTTACTGGATTTTTAGAAGAGGTTGTGGTTCAAGATAGCTTCTAAAAACACGTTTCCTCTTTTGTTACTTCATTTAGTGTTCACAGTATGACTACTCATTCACTGAGATTTCTTGGCTATCTTCTGCCTTCCTACTCCCACCCCCGACTTTTATCTGAAGTTTCTCTCTTCTGCTTTTATTGCCTCTTTCCCGCTCAGTTTTGATTCTGCTTCCAGGAATTTCTCCTCAGAGTGGGTGTCAGTTTACAGGGATTAGTCTGCTCTGTCTTCTTCATACCTTGATACCAGTCCCTTAAACTTGCCTGCCTTCGGATTGGGTAAACCCCTTCCAGTTCAGCTGCTGTTCTCAAGTTGGTCCATCAGACATCCAGTGATTACCTGGCGGGGTTCTGTTGTTTTCTGGTCCACTAAATATCTGTTGCTTCCTCCTGCCTTCTCCTTCCCTGGCAATGACTGAAGGAAGATCTGGCGGTGGCTAGTGGTTGGTCCCCATATGCTTGTTTTTGAGGATTGTAGGACAAGTTCTCACCTAGTTTGTTATAAATGTTGTCCATGAGTTTTTGGCTTTACTATCTAATTCCTCTGCTCACATTGATAATGGGGATTTGAAGGAATTCAAAAGCTTTACCGCTACTGCCACCTTCATGATTTTCTTTCTAAACATAAGCTTTACTAGAATTTTTTCTAATACACAGATATAAAACACACACAAACACATATACAGAATGGTGCGTCACAATCTATACATTCCAATTGTTATTTTTAAAATAATATAAATGTGGGACTTCTCTGGTGGCACAGTGGTTAAGAATCTGCCTGCCAATGCAGGGGACACAGGTTCAATCCCTGGTCCGGGAAAATCCCACATGCTGCAAAGCAACTAAGCCCTTGTGCCACAACTACTGAGCCTGAGCTCTAGAGCCCACGAGCCACAACTACTGAGCCCACCTGCCAACTAGTGAAACCCATGCACCTGGAGCCCGTGCTCTGCAGCAAGAGAAGCCACCACATTGAGAAGCCTGTGTACCACAATAAAGAGTAGCCCCCGCTCGCCACAACTAGAGAAGGCTCACGTTCAGCAACGAAAGCCCAACGCAGCCAATAAATAAATAAAATAATATAAATGTAATAAAAATATAGAGCACAGAATATATTTTTACTTTTAATCACAATAAAATTTCAAAATTTGACAAGGTACTGCTCTTCTCATAAAGCTCGCACAGTGAATTCATAGCTGGGGAAATGTTTTTGTTCAAGTTGAAAAACCTAAACAGAAAGGTGCCATAGGGGCCTTTAATTGAATTTTCCACTTTTTTGCATTAGAGACATACAGACAGTACGTCTTTGGTGTCACTTTTTGAATAACACCATCTGTTTATAAAAATAGATGAACAATGGGTTGGGTGAGTACCTTAAACTTTTGTAATTGAGAGGATAGATAATAAACATTGCCTTATATGTCTTTGCCTTTGAATTTTGAGCCTAGTATATTTGTGAAGTAGAAGCAGCTCCCATTTGACATTCTGTAGTTTTTCAGAAAAGCCATCATCAGCTCCTGTTAGTACAGTAGGCCTGTAATGAATACATATCTGATACAATTGCCTTATTTTCAAAAAGTATAGCAGTTGTAAGTGGGTTCTGGTGATCCCATCTAGTGAGTATTGTCCTGTAGTTGTACCTGAAATAAAGAAAAAGGAATTAGATTTTTGATACCCCTTTTTATCCTGAAGTATCCCCAAGTGTATAACATAATATTGTAAATCAAAAAGTTTCCCTTGCAGTGCTCACATAATGTTACCCAGTTATATGTGAGTCTAAGTGAGAGACTTCTTTTTTAAAGATGTGTTCCACTTGCTACTGTATTACCTATGTGTCGTCACATTGTTACCAATTAAGCCAGCATAAACATACGCTAACATACTTAACACTAAATTGTTCCTCTTTGATAACAACAGTTGATAATCAGAATAGCTTCTGCCACATTCAAAGGAAAAGTGAGATCTCTCCTTGGAGAAGTTTGAGCCATCAGTGAAATAAGAATAATCACATTTTCCTCAATATTTTATTTAAGTTTTAAGTTTATTTAAGTTATTAAGGGCAAAAAGTGAGGAACCAAAACCTTAAAACTACCTATTGACACTGCCTGAAGAGTCCCATAGTCTCATCAATGAAATCATGATCTTTTCCTGCATCCTTTTCCAACAAGGCAATTTTGATACCCAGCCAACTTCAGAGGGCAGTTTGAAAGTTGACTACTTTCCTTCTTTCAAGGGCTGGTTTCTGAGGTCCAAATGTGTCTCAAGACGTCGTTCATTGTAGGTGGAACTCATATGTTGGGAGCTATTACAGAGGAAAACCCATCAGCTCTGGAGTCACAAAGCCCTTAGTTCCATCCTGGCTCAAAATCCTCCTTATCTGAACTGGAACAAGTTACCTTCCTTCCTGGTTCTATTTCTTCACGTATAAGGTAGGTCTAGGGACTTCCCTGGTGGCACAGAGGTTAAGAATCTGCCTGCCAATGCAGGGGACATGGGTTCAATCCCTGGTCTGGGAAGATCCCACATGCCGCGGAGCAACTAAGCCCGTGCGCCACAACTACTGAGCCCGCGTGCCACAACTACTGAAGCTCATGCGCCTAGAGCCCATGCTGCGCAACGAGAAGCCACTGCAATGAGAAGCCTGTGCACCGCAACAAAGAGTAGCCCCTGCTCGCCGCAACTAGAGAAAGCCCACACGCAGCAACGAAGACCCAACGCAGCCAAAAATAAATAAATAAATATGTCTAAGGATTTCTTATTTAGAGTGTATTATCTAGATTTAGTGTTTGGCACATTACATATTGTAGACATTTAAAAATATACCCATTTCCGGGGCTTCCCTGGTGGTGCAGTGGTTGAGAGTCCGCCTGCCGATGCAGGGGGCACAGGTTCGTGCCCCGGTCCGGGAAGATCCCACATGCCACGGAGCGGCTAGGCCCGTGAGCCATGGCCGCTGAGCCTGTGTGTCTGGAGCCTGTGCTCCGCAACGGGAGAGGCCACAACCGTGAGAGGCCCGTGTACCGCAAAAAACAAAACAAAACAAAAACATTTCCTTGTCATATGCAAAAGAATACATCTTCCAAAGTCACGTAGGAAATATACGTGGTTTGAAAACCTCCCGAGATGACTTTATATGCTCCCAGTGCTCCTGAAGAACTTTCATCAGGGAGAGTAAGGCCTCTAGGTACTCATGACCAAGCAGCTAAACAAATCAATATCTTAGATGCCAGTCACCAAAAGATAAAATTGAAATGAACTGATACTGATCATTGGTACTTTGTTTGTTTAAATTAATTAACAATTTATTTACTGCTTATAGCCATTATATTTATAAAACATCTGATTATGATTCATTTAAATGTCACCCAAAGCTTATAAAAGGAAGCTGCATGAGTCTTTTTTGAAGACTAATATTTAAAAGTAAAGTACTTATTTCTTATGTAAAGAACGGATTTATTGTTTTCACTTTAAGGAAACCCTTAGCATTAGAAAATGTAAACTTACAGAAAGTGGGATTTCTAAAAGCAAAGAGTGCCTGGATGGGACAGGCTGCATATTGACATTATGCTAATTAGAGACTTGAATCACTGACACCTGCGTTGCTTAGAGGGACACAATGCAGCATCAAGGTCTCTGTCCTTTTGTTGATTTAAAATGTTATCCTTGAAATATCAATGTTATAAATATTAATAAAAATACTAAGAGCTTGGCAAGTGGATTCCAGGAAGACTAATGACTTCCAGTTAAATATCAAGTCATTATTCCAACGGACCTTTTACTAGGCAACAAAGATGGAACAAAGCTATAAGCCCTTCATAAAGGTCTTAACAACCATTCAATTGAGACAAAAATTCCATCAACTAGTTGTTTGACCTAAATAGATTGATTGTTTCTAGGTGAATTAATCAGCCTTTGGTTATCATCTCTCAATACCAAAAACAGGTCTGGCTGATTTTTTGACTCCTTAATTGGTTGTCTGTCCAGTTGGGGCATGGGTACACCCACATAAGCGTGCACAATTATTTGTGTGAGCCAATAACTTAAGTCAGTTCATCCCCAGGTAGTCTGATGTATGTCCATGGAAAGGCATCTCAAAAACATAGCATTGAACAAATGAAAAGTAAGATGCATAAAGGATATGTAGGGTAAACGATCATTTTACTTTCCATTTATCAGACTACACTATATGTTGGTAATGGATGTAAATTTATGTCAGTTAAAGTATGGAAGGTGAGTAGAAAGGATGCATATTAAGTGTGCAAGACTTGTGCCTAAGAAATGGTTGGAGGAATGGGATGTGTAACAAGAGGGCAAAAAACAAGGGGCCATGTTGTGATCGATAATGACGGTACACCGTAAAAGGTATAGCATGATTGATCAGGGTAATCCTATGTTAGGATATAAAAGCGGGGATATTTGCAGTTTATCTTGTATTAGAATATGGGCATTTTTCAAACTGCCTTGAACTTATTTAGCATTTAGAATGACATATGGTGTCATTCTGTTTCCTGTGTGTCACGTTGAATGTGGAAATGGTAGGCCTCCTGAAGAAAACATCATCCTTCCAGTTGTTCCTCAAAAATCCTTTTTATGTGAACTAGTTGCCAGGCCAAGTTATACTACACACTCTGACTAACCTGAGTGTCTGTGCCAGTGAGCAATGTTTTGTTAGTTTATTGAATCGTGTGCTATAAATACCTTCTACCACTCATGGGTTTAGGGTAAAGGTCCATAGTTAGGACATTATCAGTTTAACTTCATCATTAAAACAGTAGTTAGTGGAACAGATTTTACCTGGGAAACACAAAATAACACAGAGAACATTGTACCCCTAATATTTTACGAATATATAAGATAATTAAATACATACAGCACTCTCAGTGAGAAAGACTGTAGAGTTATTGTCAGAACTCCCAAGGATGAATGCAAATCCATTTAATATTAATCCTATTCTAATTTGCTTTAAAATTAGGAGATCTCAACAGTGCAACTTGATTGTCAACCTGACTTTGTCCATACTTACATTCTGAGCCATACAGTGTTTAAATGATTGCATTAAACTCTTTTTGTGTATGTTGTATATTTTACTCTATAGCTGTCTGTATGGAGTCGTAACTTTCAAGGGCCATTTTTCCCCCTTTAAGCCCGGTGTTTTGAATACAGTACAAAAAGTGTAATGAAACTGTAGCCTATTCATGCAGATGCATTCATTTCACAGAGGTCTTCCTTTGAGATCAATCAAACCAAGAAAGAGAAAATTCTCTGTAGTCAACAAAATATACAGTGCATGTCTCTGTTTCTTGTCAAGTACCTCAGATCTGCATTTAAGGATGGCCTAAAACCCCCTTAACAGACTTTACGAAGGAAAAAAAAACAGCATGAGTAAAAAATTGTAAATAATTGCCCATTTCTATAGCAAAGTTCAAATTTCTCTCTTGAAATGGTGAACCAACTCAAATAACAACATTAGGGAATGTCCTTGTTTAGGGATAATTAATGGCCTTGTAGTTTTCTCACTGTTTATTATGTACAGTCAAATAGGAAAGGAAAATGTTAAAAGCTCAAAGGCTAAAGCTGAAATGTATACAGCAGATTTATATGTGTTCAGTTTTTGTTTTGAGAAGGCGCTCATTTTAATTTCATGTGTCATTTTTATTATGCAGAACAAAGAAAAATACATTAGTTACTCATGCAGAAGCTGCAAGCATCTTTTAAGGAAAAGCTTTAAGTTGTGTCAAATCTATTGAGGTATCTTCTACTTGATACACTCAAATGACTGAGTTAGTTTTACATTTCAAACTTTAAGGTGGGTAGGTAAGTAAGGAATGTTTGTCACCAATGACCCAATAACAACAAAAACCCACAATACATAGCTGTGCTCAAATATTCTAAAATATTTAGAATATTTTAATATAAACAGAATGCTAGAAAATACTGTACAATTTAGGGGAAAAGACTAACATTGTTACTTCAGTGGTTGATGATAGCAATTGACTAGTGAAATAGTTTGCACAAAACTTTTTCTGAATGCAGTTTCAGTAACATGGAATTGTACATTCTGAGAAATATGGGAAGATGTAGGAAATTGTTGCATAAACTGCTCTGACTAAAGTAGACATTGTGATGAAGTATAATGTCCTCAAGTAAACAGTTATTATGCTAAGAATGGAGAAGCAATCACACAACGTAAGTATTTTGCCCTGGCAGCTCTACTTTTATTATCCCCTCCTTACTTTCCCTGGGATGACACATTCCTGCCATACACAAGCTTACAAAAACGGGCAAGGGGCTCATACATATACAGTAAAAATCTGTAGAGAAAATATTACTTTTTAGAGAACAGCTAAATGTTACATAGGCCTAATTTCTTTACCTTGACCGAAGACTATTAATGAACACTGCATCCAGATGAGACATCTCAGTCGACTGAAAATATTTCTGTGACATAAATTGTACCAGCTAGCAGATGTTAGCCCACGAATCACCTTTTGAAACAAGCAAGGAGAGAAAATTATCACAGAACCCACTCAGTAATTCCTAAATAACCCTCAGGACGCTGTGCATCAGGTTAAACATACTTCCTCAAACACCTCTCTCCTGTGTTCTTTCTTCAAGCCCTCACTTCTCCCATAGTCTTTCAGCTCTGCACTGAATAGATCTCAAAATTTACTCACGATAAGGTAATCAAGACTTGACTACAAAAAAAAAGTATGTGTACTTAAAAATATCAGTTATCTTATGAATTCCAAATAATAGTTTTTCTTTCACCTCAGTAGTTACTGATTTTCCTTAAAATATTTTAAAACAAGTTCCTATGACTTGTCATACGTTCTTTTGATTATCTTTAGTGTGGTAAGATTCTATTCTCAAGAGCAGAATTTTATTTGGTGTGAAGTCTTATAGATTAGATAGATGTTGAAGGTTTGTGATACTGTAAGTCCCCAACATACGAATGAGTTCTGTTCCAAGAAAGCGTTTGTAAGTCCAACGGAGTTAGCCTAGGTACCCAACTAACTCAATCAGCTATATGGTACTGTACTCCAATAGGTTTGTTATACTTTTTACACAAATAATACATAAACAAACACAAAAAATAAAGAAAGCATTTTTAATCTTACAGGACAGTACCTTGAAAAGTACAGTAGTATCGTACAACAGCTGGCATACAGGGGTCGGCATCGAGGAAACAGGCAAGAAATAAAGATACTGTACTACTGTACTCTGTGCGGTACTGTACAGTAAAGTACACAAAAGCACAACCACTCGTAGAAGATGCACGCACGTGACAAAGTACACCAGACTCGTGAATTAACTTATGTGATTGGACATGCGAATGCATATTCACATCTTTGAACGCTCACAACTTGAAGGTTCATATGTAGGGGACTTTATTCTTCTGATTTAAGAGAAAAAAAAGAAGAATAGTGATGAATTTATCTTGCAGCTTAGGAGCTAGTCCGAAAGGCGGTTCCCGAAGAGGTTTACAGAACATTTTGAGTAATAGAAACATTTTGGAATGAATCTGTAGCCTTAAAATGTGTCTACTGTGAAAACCAAGATGGTGTGCTTGTCTTTAGAACCCCTTGCCTGGTGCCTTCAAGTCTATTAGAGAATTTCCATTACCTAGGTGTCGAGTTTATTGCCTGAAAGATATGTGGATTCTCTACCTGTTAAACTGTCATTTATATACTCCAGATGGTATCCCTAGGTTTTGAGAAACTGTTGAAACATGTCACATCAACTGCTCCTGGGAAGTAAGGAATATACTCAGCAATTCAGTATTTTACAATCTTATTAATTTTTAGCATAAAGTCAGATATCTCAAGTTCAAATTTCAATTCCATCATTTCTTAACTATGTGACTTTTGGGCACTTTACTTAAATGTTCTTGACCTTATTTTCTTCATGTATAAAATGGGAATAATAATTATTCCTGCTTTGTAGGACTATGGTGAGAAACAAATGAATTAATTCATATAAAGTATTAAGTCTTGGCACATAAACACGTTTAATAAATATTCGATAGACTTGTTGATTTTATGGTGATATTTTGTACATACTGTGTTTTAAAGCATTATTCTTCCTGCTTGGCTTTTCATCTTAATAAGATAATAACATTTTTAACAACAAAAAAGAATAAATGCATAGGTGAAATTCAGACTCAATAAAGACTCAGTAAAAGATTGAGAAGTATTTTGGGGCAGAAAACCCATTTCTACCAAGCTTTTTATTTTATATACTTAAGGCTCACCTTTAGTGAAATTATTTGCTATCATCTCCTGCTTTGGTTACTCCTCATGTGAAAACCTCTCACATAACTGAGGACCAATATGAAGGAGCACAATTTTTAAAGTATATTTTTAAGCATGTTTTTTCAGGCCTATAAATAAAGCTACCATGTATGCATCTCAAAATGATTTTTAAAATGTATTGCTCTACAACAAATATTTTTATTATTTATATTTTGATTTCAATTCAAAGAATTCAAAATATACCATTAAATATTTTATTTGAAAGACAAATTATATATTCATTGGATGTGATGAGTATTAAACATTTAAAAATTGTCACATAGATCTCATAATGCAATTGGTAAATGAAGAAACGGCAAGTAAACATCTAATCTTACCAAGTTATAAAGATAAGTCTTGTAACCATTTAGACTTCTAGGCATGATATTACCTAAGCTTTCTGATGTATCTGGACTTTTCAAATAAAAATATGACACAGATAGTTCCTAAAGGAATGTAAAGGGACTGCATATTTTTTAAAGTGTATTTATTCTTTGATTTAGAAAGTGTAGGGATTTTTTTTCTGGATTATCATGACTAGTTCAAAGGGTGGGAAGAGATGTCTGAAATTTAAAATAAAAAAGATTGTGTGGAGAGATTTTTTTGAAAATTAATAGCAAAAATAGATTTTCCAGGTAATCACTGACTTGGTATTATCTGTGAATGATTACAAACACAGAATACAGAAATGCATTGTTTTAGCTTGAGTTTCCCAGAAAGTAGAGACTGAAGCAGATGGCTTGTATGTTGCTGCTTTATTGGTGAGTGTAATCTTAGGGAACAGGAGTGAGGGACAAGGCAGTGGAACAGGAAGGAGGGAAGACAAATGATGATGTCTTATATAGTTGGCCACTCCAAAGTACGATGGATTGCTTAATCGCACAGCAAAGTCCTCCTAGAAGCCATAGATGCTGTGTCTCAGCGCAATCCATCGGGGAAAAAAGGGAGAATCATTTGTCAAATGGCTTTCTTCTCTTATTGGTTAAAGGTTCACCCCAAGAGTGAAACATCTTGCGTGTCTGGTTTCCAGGACAGAGAATGCAAGGGTTATGGAAACAGTCTGATGGTCTGAGATAAAGCACTGTCAGAATGTGCGTGCATGAAGTGACTGGGCCAAGAGACAGGCGAGGCCTTATTATTTTTGAATCATAATGAATTCAGAGGAAAAATTATCAACCATATTTTTGCTTTTTTTTTTTTTTTTTTTTTTTTGCGGTACGCGGGCCTCTCACTGTTGTGGCCTCTCCCGTTGCGGAGCACAGGCTCCGGACGCGCAGGCTCAGCGGCCATGGCTCACGGGCCCAGCCACTCCGCGGCATGTGGGATCCTCCCGGACCGGGGCACGAACCTGTGTCCCCTGCATCGGCAGGCGGACTCTCAACCACTACGCCACCAGGGAAGCCCTTGGTAACTTTTTAATGTATTTTCTCTCCATCACTTTTTCTGTGCCCAGCTTGAATTCATTTTATGTAAATATGTTCTCTACCAGCCAGTATTGTATTTGGCTTTAAATATAGAAGTTCAGTGAAGAAGTAGATTTATAACACGAAGTTTGAGGACGGGCACCTGAGAACTAGACAGGCAACTCATGTATGCACTGAAGAACCAGACTCCTTCTGCCTCTGCTCCACATTCCTTACTGATGGCTGTGCCAGGCTATTCCTCTTCATCACTTTTTAGTCAAAAAAGACAGTTCATGAATAATTCTGTGTATCTGTTTTTTTAGATAAAACTTAGTTACATGAGGTAACGTAAAGCATCTACTACATGAATATATTTTACATATATTTTTTAATGCACATTATTTAAAAAAACTACTTTTAATGATATACCAAAGTGCATCTTCCTCAAGAGTTAGGTTCAAATATTAGGGCCTAAGGAGAAATTTCCTGTAATCAGAATCACTTTTAAATTGATTTAACATTCTAAAATGGATCAGTGTAATTCACCACGTTTAACAGAATAGAGGAGAAAGCAATAGTATGATCATCTCAATATATGAAGAAAATTCATTCGATAAAATCCAATACGCCTTCATATTTTTAAAAGTCTCAACCAACTAGAAATATAAGGAAATTTCTTTAATATGATAAACACTATTAAATTTTAAAAAGCTACAGTTAATATGATACTTGATAGTAAAATAGTGAACACTTTCTCCCTGAGTCTGGGCACAGAGCAAGTGTGTTCACTATTATATTTAACTTTGTACTAAGAATCTTAGTGCAATAAGACAAAAAAGAAATAAAAGTTATAAAGAAAGACATAACAACACTAATTTTAGCTAACATGATTGTGTACATGTAAAATCAGAATATACAAATTATTTCTGTAAGTTAATTTAATAGGTTTGCTAGATTCAAGGTCAATATACAAAAATCTCTGATAATTTCTATAGACTAACCAGATACTAGATAATAAAATTTTAAAAAATACCATTTACAGTAGCATAAAAGTATTAAACTTATACAAATAAATCTAATGTAAGATATGCAAGTCCTTTACCTTGAAAACCTCAAAACATTGCTGAGAGAAATTAAAGACTTAATAAGTAGCTATACCATCTTCTAGAATTAGAAGACTCAATATTGTAGTTCTTTTGTTTGAATTCTCTTTGCTTTCTCTTATTCTCTTCCTTTGACTTCTTGTCCTTTCTCCATTTCTTCCTTGTTTTTGTGAGGTAAGCAACATTTCATCACAACCTCATGAAGACTGTCTCATGTAGCATTTTCCTTCATGAAAGTACATTTATGAATCTTTGATCGCACCAGTAAATCTATAGCACATAGACGCAATATTAAACATGATAGTATGTCTCCTAGGCCAGTGTACAAAATCCTGTTTAATTCATAATATAATTTATATATTTTATTTTACAATAAAACTTGGAGAAAAATTTGTTCCAACACTGATAATAAAACAAAGATCAAAATATAATGAGGATTTTTATTACAAATTTTTGAGCTAGAGGAAAGTAGATTTAATGAAATGAAGACGAGATAAAGCTGCAAATGAATGAACTCTCTGACTGCCAGGCACCTTGTGAGTATTTTATTCTCACCACTCTAAACCTTACCTGTAAGGTATACATTATTCCTGTTCTGCACATAAGTACTCCGAAGCTCAACAAGTTTAACTTATCTAGAGTCAAATAGCTCAGAAAAAAATCTGAATATGAATCTATACTTGAGTATGAGCAGTCCTACAACCCATGTTGTTTCCTCTGTGCAATGCTGTGAAGAGTCATAGGAAATTTCATTTCACTTTCAAAGACTTCATGCCCAGTACCTTCCTGGATTTCCTGAAGGGAAGGAACTCCGAGGTAACTTTTTTTTCCAAACCCATTGCTTTACAATTGAGAAAACTAAGGCAAAGAGAATTTGAGGGACTCACTACATATGGGCAGAGCCCATCCCAAATTCTGTTCCTTTAGATTCTGGTAGCTGCCTTCCTGTTTCCACTGCTGGTGACAAAATCCAAATCCTTGTTGTTATCTCTTGCCTACACTGCTGCAGTAACCTCCTCACTGATCTCTCTGCCTCCAGTTAATAATCCTGTATGCTGCTGCTTGAATAAACTTATTAAACACAAATATTTGTTACACTAAAATGGGATAATAATACGGTTGTGAGGATTAAAAGGGATAAAACATGTAAAGTTCTTAATACAGGGCTCAGCACTTAGCATCAAATAAATACTTGCCGTTATTATTTTCCTATGCAGAGGCCATAAACGGCATTCCATCACTCATAAAGGGAAGATACTTTCTCTGGGAAGAGGTTTCACGTGCAAGTGATTGCCTAAGGAAACGCTGCCTGGAGAAATGGGTAGCGAAGTGGAGGAATCAGGACAGGGAAGGAGAAGATCCATGAATGCATTCAAGTGACACCTCAGCACCAACTGGATCTCATAGGAGCTCTGAAGTATATATTACACCTCAAAGTTTATTCTACCTTGAGGCAGGGGAGATGGGTGGCTTTATATTAATGGTCACTCATTGGCTGTGAGCCACCCTGGAAGAGACATGAACTCCCAGCATTTCTGTCTCTTGGCCTGTATGGTCAAAGTCTCTGACATAACCCAAGTGACATACTCTGGAAGAGGTTTTAGGAGCAAGCCAATAGAAGCAAAGCATACAGGCCAGGGGACGGGTGCACAGGACTGCGAGAAGGGTAGGCAGAGTGCCAACAATGTCCAGCACCTTTCTCTGTATCACACTTGCAATCTTCCTTCCTATTAAGGCCCTTTCCCACTGTTACTCTTCACTTATCCTCTGTTCCAGCCAAGCCGCACAATTCATTCATTCACAGTTAATCAGCATTTGCCAGGCACCGTTCTAGGTGTTGGGAAAATAATAGTAAACAAGTTTTCTCTCTTACTGAGTCCATATTTTCTCGGGGAGATAAATAACAAGCAAACACATAATCTATATGATATCAGGTAAGGACATAGATGAAGAAAAATAAGAGGATAGAGTGCCAGGGCTTTTTTGTTTTTTGCTTTTTGTTTTAGATGGGGTGATCAGGAAAGGCCTCTCTGAGGAGGTGACGTATTAACAAAGACATAGGTAAGGTGCAGAAGTAAAATCAGCTAATATTTATTAATCAGCAGAAGAGAATTCCCAGGGAAGAGAAGAGCTGTGCACAAGCTCTGAGGTAGAAGGTGCCTTGCTGCTTTTGTGGAAGCACACAGAGGCCTGATGATCGGAATCCGGTGGGTGATGGAGAGCGGTAAGAGGCGAGGTGAGAGCCAGAGATCACAGGACATAGGTCTTGGAAACTACAGTCATGGTGCAGACTTCTAACCGTGCTGAGAAGTCACCGAAACCCTTTGAGTCAATGAGTGACATATTTGCCTTATGTTTCCAAGTATATCAGGTATTTATTGCTATTCCAGAAGGTGTCAGAATACTTAGTGGCTTAAAACAGCTACCACTAATTTGCGCACAGTTCTGTGTGTTGGCCATTTGGGAAGGGCTCTGTTGGGGCATCTTGACTCTGCTCCAGGGAGGTGGCTGAGCTCAGTCATGCTTAGGCTGTCCGTTGGCAGTCAGCGGTGGCCTGCATGGTTTTGGAAGGCCTTCCTCATGGTGTGATAGTTGGTGAAGGCTGAGAGCTGGGGTGGGGCGGGTCTTGGTTCTCCTCCACTGGTGCTTTCACGTGTATCCCTTCATGTAGGCTTCCTCACAATGCATGTGGAGCAGATCTGAGCGGAAAGATCTGGAAGTCAGTTATGGATAGGTTAAGCTGAAAAAATTCCTTAGCTGTACAGAAGTTTTATGTAGGCGTTTGGTATGTTTAAGTGAGAGGTCAAGATACACACTTAGCTACTATTTGAAGGCAGTGAATCGGGTGAGATCATATAATGAGTGAATATAGGTAAAGAATAGAATAGAATCATGACTTAGTGCTTCTTAGGTTGGAACAAGAAGTGGATTCAGCAAAGGAGACTGGGAAAAAGTAGACGTTTAGTACCTTATTAAACATAACCTAACTAACAAACCAAGTATAGATGATTGCGTATCATGAAGCAAAGAACACGTGTCATCCAGTCTATGTACCTTTGTTATTTAAAATGAAGAAAACAAAAATTGTTTAATTAAATCACATTCTATTTCAGGGATTTTTCTTTCTCACATTTCTATTATTTTAATTTCTACTCTTTGAAAGCTTCTCCTCACCCGAGTACTGAAAAAGTTGAAAAAAAATAGGAGCGTTGGATAGAGACTGAAATGTCAGCTTCTTTACAAGTTGGAGGAGAGGATATAGGTTAGCATTAGGCAGATTTACCACCTGCTTGGAGACAGTCCTAGACAGCCACATCCTAGCCTTACTAGAAGTTTCTCTACTACTACACATTTCATTCTCCCAAATTCTACTGTTTTGTTTTTATTTTTTATGTAAAAATATAGCAAATGTTGTCCTCTTTGTGGAGGTCCAATAAAGAGCATCCTGCTTCCTTGCCAAGATTCAGAAAAATTAAAAAATAAAACAGAAGGACGGCCAACAGAGATCAAAATGTCAATTTTATTATTAGCAACTGCTAAGTTGGAGGACTTAGCTTAGTTTGAGGGCCTAATGAACCTGCTAAACAAGCTCCCAAATTGGGTAGACTTTCCAACACATGACAGGCAACACTGGACTTGGGCAGGCCCCAGCTGGTGGAGGTGGGCAAAGAGCTGCCCTGGGAGAACAGTGGAGAATAAATAGCTGCTTCCGTGGGCAGTTTCGCCTCAGAAGGAAGCAGGGACGTTCTGGTTATGTAAGTCTTGTTTATTTTTCCCCAAATTACACCCTCAACCCAGATGGAGTGAATAAAAGTGTAGGGAGAGGCCAAAGTGTATATCCACTCAGGATGGAGGGGGGGGCAAGTTGCCCCAACAAACATTCAGGACTTTTGCTTTGTACAGACATATTATGGGCAATGTTTAACTGCTTTTTCTGGGGGGGGGGGGTACAAATAAAGAATCAATAGTAATATTTCTAGAAGTAATTGGAATCCTTGGAAAGAAACTGTTATAAAAAATAACATTTTAATCTGTATTTTCATATGCAAAAGGAATGAAATAAATTTACGTGTGTGTATTTGGAAGGTGTTAGGGAGTTGAAGAGAGGGAGCTTGGCAGAAGGATGAAGCACGTGGCTTGGGCTTGATCCTGCTGAGGGGATAAAAGGAAATAATGGAGGAAAGGCATTGAATTAAAAGTTCCCTGAATAACCATGGTGGAAACATGGGCTCAGAACAGTTGTGTTGCTGTCCAGAGTGAAAGGTTAGGGGAGGGAGAGAGACATGCAGTGTGCCTCTCAGTGTTCCCTCGTTGAGGGTTCTCACTCTAAAGTGAATTGGCCAGCATCAGGCATGCGATGAACATAACTTCCTTAAAACCATTTGCTCTGCTTCACTACCGTGTACACAAGTGTGGGGAATCTGCTGCTGTGATTTGGCCCCTGAAGAATTAAGTAGGTAAATGAGTTCTAGTGTATCCCAAACAGAAAAATAGCCGTCCTGTCTAATCTTTGCCCTAGGCACGCACTTTGAATCATCCTTCCAGTGCCCACTTAATTACGCTAGTCTGGCAGCTGCTCTTCCAGGCAGCCCCCTAAATGGCAGTCAGTCTGGAGGGGCATCCCCAACATGTGACTGCAGGATTGGGAGCACATGCAAATTATTTTTTGATAATTTCACTTGAATGGAAGTTCAAGGATACATACATACCACCTCCCTCTGGATATGTTAACTATTTTTTAATGATGCTATCTGATATTTTAACAATGTATGCAGAGCAGCAGAGCCTTGAGTGTGTTGTTTAAATATCTTTGATGCTGTGTCATAACAAATTAGTTTCTAAATGTTGCCAATTTGGCAGACAAAGCTGATTATTTCCTGCAATCACACTGCATATGTGCGCGAGATTATAATTAATGATCGGGGATGCCAGCCATACTTTAATAATGATCCTTCAGTGTTTAGGAGCCGATTAGAGCAACTGGCATTTGTACCCTCTGTTGGGGCAGAGGCAAGAGAAAGGAGGCAATGAAGCTGGATAGATCTGTCAGTGTCAGAGAATCAATAGTCTGCTGATTTCTGTTATAAATTTGAAGATTCTGGGGGAGTTATTGACAAAGCTGCTGCTGTGACTATTAACAGAGTGTTTATGTAGCCTTCACTCAAGCAGTGCAAGTCCTAATTAGATTGGAATTGGTCTTTTGGCAACTTTGCAGTATTTGCGTCCTCAACATACCAGTATGCCACGTGAGGACTCTGAGCATATTAGTGATATATTTCAGAAGACTTTATTGTGAGCACTAAATGTCAAGATATCAAAGGTGTTTCATCATAATGAAATGAGATTTATCAATTCTCGCTTCCCAAGATTTTGGCTTTTTAAAAGACCACGTTTTCTTCCTGTTTCTTGGCAAAAATGTGGCCAACAGTGAATGTTGTTAACTGAAGATGATAGCATTGAAGATAAAAATGAGAGGGGAGAGAAGGAGGGGGAAAGAGAAAAAAACACAAATCTTTATAAATGGAGCCTATTTTAAGAACGTCATCTGAAGCTTGGAATTCCAAAGCAGTTAAAGTGATTTTTTGATTAGCCAAAGGATTCATGATGGGGTAATTTTAGATGATCTGATATTAAAAATAGAGTTTGATTTGCTTACCATTTAGAACTCTATCCTGTACAAACTAAGGTAAATCTGTAGTCTCATGGACCTTTTTGCAGTGATGCCTACTGTGATTCCAGAAGGCTTTGGATAACCCTAATTCCCCTTCTACCACATCTTCCTAAAATACTGTCATACATCATTCCAAGGCAAATCTGTTCTCTTTAATGAAAAGGCTATGTGATGATTAAACTCTCATGGGGTATCTGGAGATCGTAACTTTGAACAGAACTGCAGTGAGAACTTTCATCCCAGCAAAAATAAAGCAAGGCATGGAGAGCTAATGTTACGGCAGCATTTTTAGGCAGGAAAATCACAAGGAGGGGCCTGCTTTCTTAACCATGATTTGCCTGGGATTATCTTGAAACCAGGTTCTTAAATTAGAGGACAATATCTCATCAAATATACATATATTTGATAATATATATATATATACACACACACACTTATATATAATTTTTAGACTGGGAAGGAAGAATTGGAGTATGTGTTTGATATACCAGCTTGAACAGGAAGTCAAATTAAAGAAATTATAACAATTTGTTTGCTCTTGCTTACAGTTAAACTGAATAAACACCTAGAGATAGACACAGAAGCAAAACTACCTCGGGGATGCCAAGCTAACTCTACCGGTCCCTTGGGGTCTCTGCTAAGGCAGGCTGAGTAGTCCTTCTAGAGATTCACCGATCACTCTTTTCCAAGGCTTTCTTCACTCTTGAGAAAGAGATGGGGGTGGCGGGGGTAGAACCATATGACATCTTGGGATTCAGTGAATAGGAGCTTGATCAGAAAGCTTAGTTAAACCTTTTAAAAACTTTTAAAAACGTGTCCTATTACTTGTTTTATCAGTTTCTTTAAAGAATTCTCTATGTATTACAGATTGCATCCATTTAAAGTGTACAATGGGATGACTTTTGACAAATGCATAATAAAATTCAAGAAAATGCAAATTAATATATAGAAATAAAAAAGGAGGTCTACTGCCTGGAATGGGGCAGAAGGAAGAATTAACTATGATGGATGGAAATGGAAATGGAATTGCACTCTGTCTTGATGTCCTGGTGGTTTCATAGGTGTGGTAGGGTTTTGATCAAGAACTTTCTGAAACTCTCTTGTTTGTGTTTATTTTTAACTGTGTAAGTTATTGATTTAGATTCTATTTGTGTGTGTGTGTGTGTGTTATCCAGGTTTTTTGCACTTAATTTTTCCCCCTTTTGGAGCTTTAGACATTGTCAGTAGAAACAACTCAAAAAGGATAATCGAGCTGAGTTTTACTCTGGAAATTGCTTAAACGTGGATTGAACGTATCACCTTTATCAAATTGATCTTTGCAGAAAGGTTAATGTTAATGATTTGCATAATTAAAAAATTAGACTATATATAATGCAAGCTAAAGCATACTTGGAAAAATACTGTTAAACATAAATGTGACCCGACTCTGGAATGCTTCACTGGGATCAGTGGCCACATTATCCTCACTGTCATGGGCATTCCTGCTTTGGAAATGAAGGAGAAGCAGCATTATTTTAACTTCGAAAGGGAGAAGTAACTAATGACCTTGTCTTTACAACACACCTTATACAATACCTCTGCCTAGTATTTATAAATTCATTCCCTTACTTTCTATCACTATATCTCCTAATTTGAGTGAAAGTTTTTCTTTGCAGAAAATTTTCATTTTATTATAATTGTCCTGCAGAACTGTGTATATAGTGATTACTAAGCACATTCTAACTACATGAATGGAGTAAGTCTGATTTATTCTAAGATGATGTTTCAATGGGAGCTTTAATCAACCTGACAAGAGTCAATTTGGGGAACGCTAGGTCTCTCTGAAACTGCTATGTACAGAATTACGATACGTGTCCTCCCTTCTATATTCCTACACATCTATCAGATTGGATCTCAAGTTCTTCATTCCTACTTGTGAACAAATTACTAATAATACATTTTTGAAATGTTTCCCCTTCATTTGTATCTACATTTTAATAAGGCTATGGTGTAAAAGTGAAAGGCATGAATCTCAGAAAAGAGAACTTGATGTCTCAGTTAATGGATGGAAGAGGACTCCAGGGTCCACAAAGACTTTTCTGATGCCCTCATTTTCAAGCATGATGCTGGTTCAGGTTTTGTATTGTATAGGTATTAGGTGTTCAAGAGATGCTGAAGAAAAGTTCAGCAGGCAGCTGGTACCATGTGTTCCTATTTTTAAAGAAGTATAGCAAAGTATTTCAATCACATACACATTGTATAAGTTAAACAGCAGCATATGTAAACCATTCATTCTTTTTTTACATCCTAACTTCTTGGACCAAGTGCTTCCCAGCATCTATATAATACCTGAGGTCTTTCTGAACACTTTTTAATGAGCACATATTTATTGAGTCTTGTTGTCCTTAACTTTTGCTAAAAGAAATATGAGACATAGTCCTTGTCCTTATAAAATTTATAATGGCAAAAATTAAAGAAAATTCAGTACTGAACTGCATGGAATTTAAGAGGAGTTCTGAGAAAGGGCTGAGAAGTCAAACTCATTTTGGAGGGTAGGGTCTCTGGAACTGGGTTTGAGGAATAGGCATGTTTTCCAATGGCCTAAAATTTAACAGAAGGTCAGTGGAAGTTGGGGAAGAGTCTTCTGACAGGGGAGGAGAAAGTACTCCAGTGGAAATTGCTGTTCTCTCTTTTATTTCTGAGATAAGTGTCAAATGTACTTTGAGGTATTATCCTGCAGGAGTGAGTGGCCTGTGTTTAGGGACTTTATTTTTGGTGTTCCTTTTAATTTCCGTTAGTCTCATGCTATGCAAAGTGTTCCAAGCACCAGCCGCTTGGGTGTCACCTAGGACCTGGTTAGAAATGTGGGTTATCAGGACCCAGTTCAGCCCGACTAGATCAGAATCTGCATTTCAAAAAGATCCCAGGGGTTTTCTCCCATTGACAAGTACATAATATATTCTTATAGCTAAAAAAAAAAAAAAAAAAAACCAAAAACCCAGGTGATTCATAAGCATAGTAAAGTTTAAGAACTACTGCTCCAGACAAATACTGCTGTGTGCTAGAATTACTTGGGGAGCTGTAAAATTCCTGATGCCTAAGCCACACTTCATTTCCATTAAGGCAAAGTCTGATGAATGGGTAGAACCTGGGCATCAGAATTGTTTTTTAATGATGCCCAGGTGGTTCCAGTTTGCACCCAGGGTGAGCACCCGTGTGTCACGTACTGCCAGCACAGCACTTGGAACAGCAGTAGGTAGAATTTCAGAGTATCTCTCAATACTTTATAAATTCTGATTGCCTAGGTTGCTTTACAGATTTTCATTGAGTGCACACAAAGTATTAGCATATCCTTTTAAAATGTGTGTGAAAATTTAATTAGGCATCATTTCAGCAGCTACTCTTGAGACTGGCTTTTCCTTTCTCAAGATTTCTCTTCAGACAGGCTTGGCCGTGTAAAATACAAAACGTTGAAGTTTTTTGGTTCCCTTAAGGAATATGCGGTAACAACATTTGATCAAAGATAAACAGGATGAAGTGAAATAGGATGTACTGCAAAAGCTACATATTCTCCCTATTTGAGAGTTCATCTGAAATTCCCTTTTGTTTGGGCAACTTCCCTAATGAATAAGGATATTTTTAGCTTTTAAATAATTATTTTTTGGTAATCTTTGAACCATAAATAGGAAAGTATTATTTAATCATTCATAGTGGTAAAAATAACCATTTTTTAAAAAATGATAAGTATTCAGACACTGACATGTTATATGCTAGAAAACTGAGGAACTCAAAGAGACTCACTCAATATATTGGAGGATAAATTTAGTATACTTTTTGTCCTTTCCTATGAAACTTACAGAAGAGGTTTACGAATCCATATTTAAATGAGAACTAACAATCAGTTCTCTGTTTTCTTACACATTGCCGATGCAAAATAATTTTGTGTATAATTTTATCAATTTCACTTACATGCATGCTTACATTATACTTCAGTAACTTAAGTATTCTTACGTGTACTTAAATATACTTATGGTCAAAATGAAAAATAAGGTGAAACTTCATTATAAAGCATTATAGTATCCTGAAGTTATATTTGGGGATAAGCCCAATGGATATAAACATATATTTTTCACAAATCAGATTTTGTTATTTTCTTCACTAAATATCTTTATTTATATATGTGTGTGTGTATTTTAACTTATTATTTGAAATAACTTATTATTCTGAAATAATTTGAGACTTACAGGGTAATTGGAAAAATAGTACAGAACTATTAAAAGAGGCAGAACTTCCATAGGGGTGGAGTAAGGACCTCTGAAAATCTGCTTCTCGCTTAAAGCAATAATAACACTGGCAATCAGCCTTTTCAGAATTCTGGAAATAAACTAAAGGATTTCAACAACCCAAAGAGAGTTTATTCCACAAAATGACTGCAACTCAGGAAAAACATTGGACTTTATGGCACTTTAACTTGCCCTGTTTCCATCTCCTCACTAATTCCAAGATCCTTGAAAACCAGCAGTGTAGAATCCACTGGAAGGGGAAGAATGGATTGTATCCCCAGGGCATTTGTCTGGCAATCAGCAGCAGTTGCTTAAGACTGCTGTTGCCCTGGGCAGTGATACCAGTTGGGGCCAAATCAGTGGTAAACCAAAAAATTTACAAAAATCTGTAGAATGAAAAGTCCATAGGGGGCTTTGGAAAGTTCCAGTGTGTTCCTGGGAATCTAGAACACCTCGTGCATGCATAGGCTGTGCACTTGGGCAGGACTGCGGGCATGCTATAGGAAGCCCTGAGATTAGGAAAGACTAGATCTCTCACCTCTGGTGAACCTTGGGGCCTTTCAAATGAAAGTTAAGTCAGAGTTCAAATTTGCGGGAACACTGAAGCGGTGCCCCAGGGCACACAAAGGCCTTTTGACAAATCATAGAAGACTTATTGGTTCAAGACATTTAAAGAAATCTCTGTTTAAATTATTAACTGAATGCTAAGCTAATCAGTGGCCACATACAACAGGGAATACAGACTTTGCATAATTAGTCCAGGAATGTCACTAACTAAACAGAGTACAACAACAAGGAAACAAAACCAGACAGACAGAAACAACAGCAAGAACAAATCTTTGACAGGGGATCTGATTTCCAGACTTGTCACATTATATTATTTAAAATGTCCAATTTTCAAAAAAAATTTGTGAGACACACATAGAGACAGGAAAATATGGTTTATACACGCACAAGAAAGCAATCAATAGAAACTGTCCTTGAGAAAGCTCAGATGTTAGATTTACTAGAGGCATTATTTTTCTCTTGCTGACATAACAAATTACTAAAAACATAGTGACTTAAAACAATATGAATGTCTTATCTTGCAGTTTTGTAGGTCAGAAGCCTGACCTGGATCACTGGGCTAAAATCAAGGAGTTGGCAGGACCAAAATTTTTTCTGGAGCCTCTAGGGGATATTCCATTTCCTTACCTTTCCCTGCTTCCAGAGGGCACCCACATTACCCTGTCTTCAAAACTAGCAATGGAGGATGGAGTTCTTAACACTCTGTATCTCTCTGACCCTTTCATACTTGCATCTCTTCCTGACTATAGCCAGGAAAGGCTGTCTGCTTTCACGGACTCATGTCAATAGATCTGGCCTACCCAGATAATCCAGGATAGTTTTCCAGTCTTAAAGTCTATAAACTTAATCACATCTACAGAGTCCTTTTAACAATGTAGAGTAGGTAACATAGACACAGATTCCAGTGATTAAAGAGTGGACATCTTTAGGGAGGGGGCATTATTCTGCCTACCATATGGGACAGAGACTTTAAATCAGTCATTATAAGTATGTTCAATAACTAAGGGAAACCAGGTCTAAAGAATTAAAGTATACCATGCTGTACTTAGATATTCAGAACTTATGCATTTGATAACTGGAAGTTTGTAGCTTTGAACAACATCTCCCCATTTCTTCCATATCCCAGACCCTGGTAAGCACCATTTTACTCTCTATTAGTTTCTTTAAGTTTGGCTTTTGTAGATTCCAACATAAGTGATATTATATGGTATTTGCCTTTCTCTGTCTGACTTATTTCACTTAGTATAATGTCCTCAAGTTCCATTCATGTTGTCAAAAATGACAGGGTGTCCTTCTTTCTTATGGCCAAATAATATTCCATTGTATATACTGCTGTCATCCCCCACCCACCTCTTCTTTATGTCTTGGCTGTTTTGTAATACTGCAGAGAACATGGGAGAGCAGATTTCTCTTTGAGATCCAAATTTTCTTCCTTTGGCTGTATACCCAGAAGTGAGATTACTGGATCATATGATCATTCTAGTTTTAATAATTTCCCTAGTTTTATTGAGATATAATTGACATATAGCACTTTATTAATTTAAGGTATATAGTGTAATGATTTGAGATATATATTTCAAAATGATTGCCATAATAAGTTCAGTTAACATCCATCACATCACATAGTTAGAAAATTGTTTTCTTGTGGTGAGAACTCAAGATCTATTCTCTCATAAACTTTCAAGTATACAGTACAGTTAACTATAGTAACCGTGCTGCACATTATATCCCCGGAACTTATTTATCTAACTGGAAGTGTTTACCTTTTGAGCACCTTCAGCTATTTTGCTAACCTCTCCACCCCCTGCCTCTGTCAACCACCAGTCTGTTCTGTGTAACTATGAGTTTGAATTTTTTAGATTCTACATATAAGTGAGACCATACAGTATTTACCTTTCTCTCTGACTTATTTCACTTAGCATAATGCCCTCAAGATCCATCCATATTGTCACAAATGGTAGAATTGATTTCTTTTTTATGGCTAAATAATATTCCATTGTATGTATGCAGCACATCTTCTCTATCCATTCATTGGTCAGTGGACACATAAGTTGTTTCCACGTCTTGGCTGTTGTAGATAGTGCTACAATGAATATGGGGGTGCAGATATTTTTTTGAAATAGTGATTTAGTTTTCTTTAGATATATATCTAAAAGTGGAATCGCTGGATCTTATGGCAGTACTGTTTTTAATTTTTGAGGAACTTCCATGGTGTTTTCTACAGCGGCTGCACTAATTTACATTCCCACCAACAGTGCACAAGGATTCCCTTTTCTCTATATCCTTGTCAACACTTATCTCATCTTTTTTTTTTTATACAGCAGATTCTTATTAGTCATCAATTTTATACACATCAGTGTATACATTTCAATCCCAATCGCCCAATTCATCACACCACCACCCCCCCGCCACTGCTTTCCCCCCTTGGTGTCCATATGTTTGTTCTCTACATCTGTGTCTCAATTTCTGCCCTGCAAACCGGTTCATCTGTACCATTTTTCTAGGTTCCACATACATGCGTTAATATACAATATTTGTTTTTCTCTTTCTGACTTACTTCACTCTGTATGACAGTCTCTAGATCCATCCACGTCTCTACAAATGACTCAATTTCGTTCCTTTTTATGGCTGAGTAATATTCCATTGTATATATGTACCACATCTTCTTTATCCATTCGTCTGTCAGTGGGTATTTAGGTTGCTTCCATGACCTGGCTATTGTAAATAGTGCTGCAATGAACATTGGGGTGCATGTGTCTTTTTGTTTTTTGGTTTTTTTTTTTTTTTTTTGTGGTATGTGGGCCTCTCACTGTTGTGGCCTCTCCCGTTGTGGAGCACAGGCTCTGGACGCACAGGCTCAGCGGCCATGGCTCACAGGCCCAGCCACTCCACGGTATGTGGGATCTTCCCGGACCGGGGCACGAACCCGTGTCCCCTGCATTGGCAGGCGGACTCTCAACCACTGCGCCACCAGGGAAGCCTGCATGTGTCTTTTTGAATTATGGTTTCCTATGGGTATATGCCCAGTAGTGGGATTGCTGGATCATATGGTAATTCTATTTTCAGTTTGTTTAAGGAACCTCCATACTGTTCTCCATAGTGGCTGTATCAATTTACATTCCCACCAACAGTGCAAGAGGGTTCCCTTTTCTCCACACCCTCTCCAGCATTTGTTGTTTGTAGATTTTCTGATGATGCCCATTCTAACTGATATGAGGTGATAGCTCATTGTAGTTTTGATTTGCATTTCTCTAATAATTGGTGACGTTGAGCAGCTTTTCAGTGCTTCTTGGCCATCTGTATGTCTTCTTTGGAGAAATGTCTATTTAGGTCTTCTGCCCATTTTTGGATTGGGTTGTTTGTTTTTTTTAATATTGAGCTGCATGAGCTGTTTATATATTTTTGAGATTAATCCTTTGTCCATTGTTTCATTTGCAAATATCTTCTCCCATTCTGAGGGTTCTCTTTTCATCTTGTTTATGGTTTCCTTTGCTGTGCAAAAGCTTTGAACTTTCATTAGGTCCCATTTGTTTATTTTTGTTTTTATTTCCATTATTGTAGGAGGTGGATCGAAAAAGATGTTGCTGTGATTTATGTCAAAGAGTGTTCTTCCTATGTTTTCCTCTAAGAGTTTTATACTATCCGGTCTTACATTTAGGTCTCTAATCCATTTTGAGTTTATTTTTGTGTATGGTGTTAGGAGTGTTCTAATTTCATTCTTTTACATGTAGCTGTCCGGTTTTTCCAGCACCACTTATTGAAGAGGCGGTCTTTTCTCCAATGTATATTCTTGTCTCCTTTATCAAAGATAAGGTGACCATATGTGTGTGGGTTTATCTCTGGGCTTTCTGTCCTGTTCCATTGATCTATATTTCTGTTTTTGTGCCAGTACCATTCTGTCTGGATTACTGTAGCTTTGTACTATAGTCTGAAGTCAGGGAGCCTGATTCCTCCAGCTCCGTTTTTCTTTCTCAAGATTGCTTTGGCTATTTGGGCTCTTTTGTGTTACCATACAAGTTGTGAAATTTTTTGCCCTAATTCTGTGAAAAATGCTAGTGGTAGTTTGATAGGGATTGCACTGAATCTGTAGACTGCTTTGGGTAGTATAGTCATTTTCACAATGTTGATTCCTCCAATCCAAGAACATGGTATATCTCTCCATCTGTTGGTATCATCTTTAATTTTTTCCTCAGTATCTTATAGTTTTCTGCGTACAGGTCTTTTGTTTCCCTAGGTAGGTTTATTCCTACGTATTTTATTCTTCTTGTTGCAGTGGTAAATGGGAGTGTTTACTTAATTTCTCTTTCAGAATTTTCATCATTAGTATATAGGAATGCAAGAGATTTCTGTGCATTAATTTTGTGTCCTGCAACTTTACCAGATTCATTGATTAGCTCTAGTAGTTTTCTGGTGGCATCTTTAGGATTCTCTATGTATAGTATCATGTCATCTGCAAACAGTGACAGTTTTACTTCTTCTTTCCCAATTTCTATTCCTTTTGTTTCCTTTTCTTTGCTGATTGCTGTGGCTAGGACTTCCAAACTATGTTAAATAATAATAGTGGTGAGAGTGGCCATCCTTGTCTTGTTCCTGATCTTAGAGGAAATGCTTTCAGTTTTTCTCTATTGAGAATGATGTTTGCTGTGGGTTTGTCACATATGGCTTTTATTATGTTGAGGTAGGTTCCCTCTATGCTCACTTTTTGGAGAGTTTTTATCATAAATGGGTGTTGAATTTTGTCGATAGCTTTTTCTGCATCTATTGAGATGATCATATGGTTTTTCTTCTTCAATTTGTTAATATGGTGTATCACATTGATTGATTTGTGTATATTGAAGAATGCTTGCATCCCTGGGATAAATCCCACTTGATCATGGTGTATGATCCTTTAATGTCTTGTTGGGTTCTGTTTGCTAGTATTTTGTTGAGCATTTCTGCATCTATATTCATCAGTGATATTGGTCTGTAATTTTCTTTTTTTCTAGTATCTTTGTCTGGTTTTGGTATCAGGGTGATGGTGGCCTCATAGAGTGAATTTGGGAGTGTTCCTTCCTCTGCAATTTTTTGGAAGAGTTTGAGAAGGATGGGTGTTATCTCTTCTCTAAATGTTTGATAGAATTGACCTGTGAAGCCATCTTGTCCTGGACTTTCCTTTGTTGGAAGATTTTTTAATCACAGTTTCAATTTCATTACTTGTGATTGGTCTGTTCATATTTTCTATTTCTTTCTGGTTCAGTCTTGGAAGGTTATACCTTTCTACGAATTTGTCCATTTCTTCTAGGTTGTCCATTTTATTGTCATAGAGTTGCTTGTAGTAGTCTCTTAGGATGCTTTGTATTTCGGCGGTGTCTGTTGTAACTTCTCCTTTTTCTTTTCTAATTTGATTGATTTGCGTCCTGTCCGTCTATTTCTTGATGAGTCTGGCTAATGGTTTATCAATTTTGTTTATCTTCTCAAAGAACCGGCTTTTAGTTTTATTGACCTTTGCTCTTGTTTTCTTTGTTTCTGTTTCATTTATTTTTGCTCTGATCTTTATGAGTTCTTTCCTTCTGCTAACTTTGGGTTTTGTTTGTTCTTCTTTCTCTAGTTCCTTTAGGTGTAAGGTTGGATTGTTTATTTGAGACTTTTCTTGTTTCTTGAGGTAGGCTTGTATAGCTATAAACTTCCCTCCTAGAACTGCTTTTACTGCATCCCATAGGTTTTGGATCATCGTATTTTCATTGTCATTTTTCTCTAGGTAATTTTGATTTCCTCTTTGATTTCTTCAGTGATCTCTTGGTTATCTAGTAACGTATTATTTAGCCTCCATGTGTTTGTGTTTTTTATGTTTTTTTCCCTGTAATTCATTTCTAATCTCATAGCATTGTGGTCACAAAAGATGCTTGATATGATTTCAGTTTTCTTAAATTTACTGTGGCTTGATTTGTGGCCCAAGATGTGATCTATCCTGGAGAATGTTCCGTGTGCAGTTGAGAAGAAAGTGTAATCTGAAGTTTTTGGATGGAATGTCCTATAAATATCAATTAAATTTATCTGGTCTGTTGTGTCATTTAAAGCTTGTGTTTCCTTGTTTATTTTTATTTTGGATGATCTGTCCATTGGTGTAAGTGAGGTGTTAAAGTTTCCCACTATTATTGTGTTACTGTCGATTTCCTCTTTTAGAGCTGTTGGCAGTTGCTTTATGTATTGAGGTGCTCCTGTGTTGGGTGCATATATATTTATAATTGTCATATCTTCTCTTAGATTGATCCCTCTATCATTATGTAGTGTCTTTCCTTGTCTCTTGTAACAATCTTTATTTTAAAGTCGATTTTATCTGATATGAGTATTGCTACTCCAGCTTCCTTCTGATTTCCATATGCATGGAATATCTTTTTTTATTCCCTCACTTTCAATCTGTGTGTGTCCTTAGGTTTGAAGTGGGTGTCTTGTAGACAGCATATATATAGGTCTTGTTTTTGGATCCATTCAGTAAACCTGTGTCTTTTGTTTGGAGCATTTAATCCATTTATGTTTAAGGTAATTATCGATGTATATGTTCCTATTACCATTTTCTTAATTGTTTTGGGTTTGTTTTTGTAGGTGTTTTCTTCTCTTGTGTTTCCCACTTAGAGAAGTTTCTTTAGCATTTGTGGTAGAGCTGGTTTGGTTGTGCTGAATTCTCTTAGCTTTTGCTTGTCTGAAAAGCTGTTGATTTCTCCATGGAATCTGAATGAGATCCTTGCCGGGCAGAGTAATCTTGGTTGTAGGTTCTTCCCTTTCATTGCCTTAAGTATATCATGCCACTCCCTGCTGGCTTGTAGAGTTTCTGCTGAGAAATCAGCTGTTAATCTTATGTGAGTTCCCTTGTATGTTATTTGTCGTTTTTCCCTTTCTGCTTTCAGTAATTTTTCTTTGTCTTTAATTTTTGGCAGTTTGATTACTATGTGTCTTGGCATGTTTCTCCTTGGGTTTATCCTGCCTGGGACTCTCTGTGCTTGCTGGATTTGGGTGGCTATTTCCTTTCCCATGTTAGGGAAGTTTTTGACTATAATCTCTTCAAATATTTTCTCACGTCCTTTCTCTCTCTTCTCCTTCTGGGACCCCTATAATGCGAATGTTGTTGCGTTTAATGTTGTCCCAGACGTCTCTTAGGCTGTCTTCATTTCTTTTCATTCTTTTTTCTTTATTCTGTTCCGCAGCAGAGAATTCCACAATTCTGTCTTCCAAGTCACTTACCCGTTCTTCTGCCTCAGTTATTCTGCTATTGATTCCTTCTAGTGTAGTGTTCATTTCAATTATTGTGTTGTTCATCTGTGTTTTTTTTTTGCGGTACGCGGGCCTCTCACTGTAGTGGCCTCTCCCGTTGTGGAGCACAGGCTCCGGACGCGCAGGCTCAGCAGCCATGGCTCACGGGCCCAGCCGCTCTGCGGCATGTGGGATCTTCCCGGACTGGGGCACGAACCCATGTCCCCTGCATCGGCAGGCGGACTCTCAACCACTGCGCCACCAGGGAAGCCCCTGTTTGTTTGTTTTTTAATTCTTCTATATCTTTGTTAAACATTTCTTGTATCTTCTTGATCTTTGCCTCCATTCTTTTTCTGAGGTCCTGGATCATCTTCACTATCATTATTCAGAATTCTTTTTCTGGAAGATCCTATTTCCACTTCATTTAGTTGTTTTTCTGGGGTTTTATCTTGTTTTTTCATCTGGTACATAGCCCTCTGGCTTTTCATCTTGTCTCTCTTTCTGTGAATGTGGCTTTTGTTACACAAGCTGCAGGATTGTAGTTCTTCTTGCTTCTGCTCTTATCTCTTGTGTTTTTGATGATAACCATCCTAAGGGGTGTGAGGTGATATCTTGTGATTTGACTTGCATTTCCTTGGTAATTAGCGATGTTGAGCAGCTTTTTATATCATTGTTGGCCATTCGTATGTCTTCTTTGGGAAAAAAAAAGTTTATTCAAATTCTTTTGCCCAGTTTTAATCAGATTGAGTTGTTGAGTTGAGTTGTTTGCTGTTGAGTTATTTGAGTTCCTTATATATTTTGAATATTAACCCCTTGTCAGATACATGATTTGCAAATATTTTCCCTCGTTCCATAGGTTGCCATCTTATTTTGTTGGTTGTTTCTTTTGCTGTGCAGAAGTTTTTTAGTTTCATGTAGTCCCACTTACTGATTTTTGCTTTTGTTTTTTGTGCTTTTGGTGTTATATCCAAAGAATCATTGCCAAGACTAATGTCAAGGAGCTTTTTTATCTGTTTTCTTCTAGGAATTTTATGTTTTCGGGTCTTATGGTTAAATATTTTATCAATTTTAAGTTAGTTTTTGTGAGTGGTATAAGTTAGGAATCCAATTTTATTCTTCTACATATGATTATCCATTTTTCCCAGCACAATTTATTGAAGAGACTCTCCTTTCCTCAGTGAGTGTTCTTTGGTCCCTTGTCAAATATTAGTTGAGTATATATGAAAGGTTTATTTGGGGGCTCTTGATTCTGTTCTGTTGGTCTATGTATCTGTTTTTATGCTACTACCATATTGTTTTGATTGTTGTAGCTTTGTAGTGTAGTTTGAAATCAGTGTGATACCTCCAGCTTTGTTCTTCTTTCTCAGGATCGCTTTGGCCATTCAGGATCTTTTGTGATTCCATATGAATTTGGGGATTCTGTTTCTTTATTTCAATAAAGAAATTAAAGCATTTTCATGAAAATGCTATTGGAAGTTTGATAG
This sequence comes from Pseudorca crassidens, assembly GCF_039906515.1. Lineage (NCBI taxonomy): Eukaryota > Metazoa > Chordata > Mammalia > Artiodactyla > Delphinidae > Pseudorca > Pseudorca crassidens. The sequence goes on from NC_090309.1 coordinate 43,096,293, forward strand.
GGATTTCGTTTTTCCAAAGCGGATATACAAACAGCCAGTAAGCCCCCCAAAAAGTTAATCTCATTAGTCATCAGCCAAATGCACAATAAAAACCAGAGATACCACTTTACACCTATTAGGATGGTCAGAAAAAAAAAAAAAAGGCGGGCAATTTAACAAGTGATGACAGGAATGTGAAGAAATTAGAATGCTCACATATTGCTGGTGAAATTGTAAAATGATGCTGCCTTTTGGGAAAACAGTTTGTCAGTTTCGCAAAATATTAAACATAGAATTACCATGTGATCCAGTAATGCAACTCCTAGGTATATACCCAAGAGAAATGAAACATATACCAACACAAAAACTTGTGCATAAATGTTCATAACAGCATTATCATAAGAGCCAAAGAAAACTAAAAGCAATCCAAATGTCCATCAACTGGTTTATCAATGCAATGGAATATCATTCTGCAATAAAATAACGGAATGAGGGATACGTGTTGCAACATAGATAAATCTTGAACACATTATGCTAAATGAAAGCAGCCAGTTACAAAGGACCACGTATTGTATTACTCTGTTTATATTAAATGTCCAGAATAAACAGATTCAATAGACAGAAAGTAGATTTGTGATTGTTGGAGGTTGAGTTTAGGGGACAATGGAGAGTGACTGCTAATGGGGTGCTGAAAATGTTCTAAAATTAGAAAGTTCTGATTATTGTATAAATCTGGAAACATACTAAAACACAATTGTACACTTAAAATGGTGAATTTTATGATAGGTAGATTATAATTCAATAATTGTATTATTTTAAAAATAACTAAAAATTACCAAATATCCTTCACCTACATTCTGCAAATTAATGCTACATTTCCCCAATTTGCTTCATCATTCCCCCTCATATATCTATAGATATAGATATAAATATATAGATGTAGGTATAGAGTCTCCCATTACTGGTGATGTTAACTTTGATCATTTGATCATAGGTTTCTCCACTCTAAGTTTACTGTTTTTACCCTTTGTACTTAAGAAATATCTTTTGAGGGTATACTTTGGCATAAATGTCCTACTTTTTTCATTATGACCTCACCTACTTAGGTTTAGCTTGGAGATAGATATCTCTCCCTCTCCCTCTCTCTCTCTCTCTCTCTCTCTGTCTATATATATAATTTTTTTAAATAGCATAAGAAGTTAGAGCAAGGCATGTGTGTGTGTGTGGCATGTGTGTGTTGGTAGGGAGGATTAGGGGGTAGTTGTGAAAATAAAGGAGATTAAAAACTAAGTGTCCAAACATAAATGTCCTTATTTTGATTAATTTAAGCCCTCACTAAATTGGATTTCATATGACTCTCACATCTGAGAGAATGAGTTACAGTAACGTTGGATTTTAACGCTTAAAAAATTAATGAGAAATATAAAACTGAATAATTGATACCATGGAATTAAAAATCGAAGCCGATACCTTTTTTAACTTGAGTTCTACAGGTTTTCTTTTATTAAACTCAATATTTATGCTTCTAAAATAGTGTGTTACTTCCTAGGTTTCTACACACACACACACACACACACACACACACACACACACACACACAGTAGTTAGAAAAGATTATGTCATATAACATTTCATCTACCTATCTACCTCTACATATATTTACTGAAAGCTGAAATTTAATCATCAGAATGTACAGAAGTACATTGGTCTGTTTATCTGCTGTTTTAAATGATCGATAACTAAGTGTACAGCTAACCACTGTACCAAATCTAGACCTTAATGTACCTCAAAATTTCCATAGCTGTGGAAATATGTGGGATGGACGAGGACCAAAAGCAAGACCATCATTAAAGGCACTTTGATCCTCATTCTTCTGAGTTGCTCACTGACAAAGGACTCTCATCTCGTGAGGACCCAATTTTTAAGGATTTCCAGGAAAAAGAATGTCCAGATGGTTTCCTGTAATCTGTGAAATAAGTAGGCTAAAATTATGCTGTATTTCACAGAAGTTTTGCTGTCTTTGAGGTGAAGTTCATCCAGCAGAAAGAATCACATGTTTCACTCAGAGCTTAATTCAGAGAGAATAAAACTCCTCAAAGCAGCTCCTTAAAGTTTTTTTTTTTATTCAGCCTGAGCTCTCTATATACTTTAAATATCCATAACCTACCAAATGGAAATTGCATTTTGAAGTGATTTTCCTACCAAGTGGATAATTGCTTTAGGTTCAAACTCAGTGTTTCTGTGTATACATTGGAATGCTTTCTGAGCCTATTAAGATCCATACAGAACAATGCTGCCCTCGAATATGTCCTTTTTTATGATAATGAGAATCTCACTTTATATGTATATGGGTCTATATCTGAATTTTTATCTCCAGCTGTATCTTCACCTGTATGTCCTTCACAGTGACTGTGAAGGTAAGATTCATTATTCACATTTTACCTTATTTATCCCTATTTTAGAAATTCAGAAACTGTGACTCAGTGAACATATCTCTAATTTTGCTAGAAGAGAAATCCAGGTCTTGCAATACTCTTTCTGTTATACAATACTGTTGCTCCACCTCTTAGTGAGTGGGATGATTTTGAATGTGTAGGTGTATTTATTTTAGATGAAGCAAAATATCTGTCTTGTGAGCAGGTATAGTGTGTGGTCCCTCATTGTTCCAACTCTGAATTCTTCAATTATGTAAGTCAAGGTTCCTAGATGTGTTTACTAAAATGTTTGCTGTATTTTAATATATGTTATATTTTGCATAAAAATTCGGTAGTGGAGATGGCAAGACAGTCTTATAAAGCAAATAGTTCCTGTGAACTATAAATCCAGATAAATGACCACTAGATAAATGAGGTTTTAAATATGTGTCAGTGGTTAGAATTTGTGTGTGATTGGGTTAATATAAGTAGACTAAGCCTTGGTGCTATTTTGTGGATTGGTTTTTAATATTTAAAACCAGTTAAAATAATCAATCATCAATAAGTCACCAATAAGTCCCTAATTCTCTACACTGTAAACAGTTTAAAGGATTTCAAAGAAATTGTAGTCAACCTGCTTCACTTTGCTGATCTTATTGATATATTAGCCTCTTTGATGTTTGATTTATACTTTTTATTCAGACTGCCTCATGTTTTTGAGCTAATAGTACAGCTTTACTATTTTTGTTGTGGACATGTAGAGGAGCTCGCATAATTCTTGATAGTTGAAATGGCACCCTGAACTTGAAAACATAAAACCCATAGGGGTGCAGTTTGCACTCAAACTCTATGCTGTTCAAAATGTAAGAAAGGCATGCTGAATTCAACTCATTTCAAATTTATTTGAAACTAATACTTATGTCCATTTTTTGTGGATTAATTAAAACTATATTTTCCCCCTGAAAGTCTATGAAGTAGTTTGCCTTCAAAAATAAAAATGAAACAGAATATTCTGAATGTCTTACATGCAAGTCCTATGAGGGCAGGGTGATGGATGTCATAATCTCTTATTTTCAGTGCCTGACGTATAGCAAGTATTCAATACTTATATTCTAAACGAAGGACTGTTTGAGTGAACAAGCTCTTTCTGGTATTGTGCAGACCAAATCTGGGAATGGGGATAAGAGACTGAGTACAGTGGGAATGTGGATCATTAAAGGACCATTTTGATTAATTCTGTAGATCCCATGTAACTAGGCAAGTCTGAAGACTATTTGATTTTAGCCATTTAGTTATTTCTGAACTTCTTACTGCCTGCAGTGTACAGATGGCATGAGTTAATTTCTTTCTGTCACAAGATTTCTCAGGATGGTTCATAGCTCTACTAGTCATTTTTCTATAATACTTTCTAGAGTATCACATTATCTTTTGACAGATTAGTAATTAACCTAGGTCTTCATTAGATAGAGAGGAAGATATATGGATTTCAAACATTCTTAATAATAAGATGATACATTCCTAATCAAACTGGGATCTAATATATTAGTGATAAGTATTATAGGGCTTACTAATTTAATTTACATTCATGCATCCAACAAGCATCATTCACAGTTCCAGGCACCCTATTATGTATGTGCTAAATAATGTTTACTGGAGTATTCCAATGGTGTTTTGATACATTATCATTTCTTGATCTATTGGAAGTAAGGTTGAATTCAGCTTGATGTAAATGTATCTATGCTCGTTGTTAACCTGTTAAAGATAGGCATTTAAAATTCTTTAACGTCTTTGTTAGATAATAAATAGGTAAATCGGCAAGTAGCTTTTAATTGATTGATAGATGCCTTCTATTTTAGGTTTTAAAATAAATTGCATTAGATAGGATGAGCTACGTTATACTGAAGAAACATACTCAGTAGCTTAAAGTAATGTGATAGATGCCTTCTATTTTAGGTTTTAAAATAAATTGCATTAGATAGGATGAGCTATGTTATACTGAAGAAACAGACTCAGTAGCTTAAAGTAATGTGATAGATTATATTATTATTTCCAAGTATTTTCTCTTCTTCCAGTCACACGATCGTAACATTCCTGTGGATTCTCATGAGACTTGCTGTGTTTCCTGGTGGGATAATGTATATCCCTAACCTTTTGATGTGAGACTAGGCCATCTGTCTTGCTTTTTCCAATGGAGTTTGAATGGGTGTGATGTATACCACATTCAGACACTTCAGTGGCCACTGTGTAGTTCCATTCTGGCTCTTTTCTCCTAAGCATTAGGTCAAGACAGGGGCTCCTAAGTCTACATCCTGGGAAGGAGAATACACATAGAATAGAGATTCAGGGGTGTGGCTGACCCATAGCCATCATGTAAATGAGAGGGAAATAAATGTTCGTTACTGTAAACCACTACAATATGGGGTCATTTGTTTCTGCAGCCTTATCTAACAAAAACTGACTAATACCATCAGCAAAGTTATTTCTGATGCATTATATACGTCCATCTTCAAGTCCATTCTACATACTCTGTGCTGTGTTCTTCGTTGTCCTCCCTCCCTCCAACTCTCACAGAGCTTACAGCATCAGAAACATTGCCAGTTGATGGAGCGCAGAGGGAAAGCAACATGCTAAATCATGCTTTAGCAGTTCATGTCTTCCTTCTGGAAGGGACACACATCAAATTTGCTCACGTTTCAGTGGCCAAAGCAAGTCACATAGCTTAGCTTAATTAAAAGAAGGGAAAGGAAGAGACCTGGCAAAACTGGTGAACAGTGAAATGATTACCACATAAACTAACAATCCACAATTTAAAGTTCCTTTCAGAACTGATTGAGTGGATCAGTCTCTGCAAAGAACTCAGGTCTGGCTTTGGAACATTCTCTCAGAAAAGACCTTGATACACGGAATTGACTGAACAAATACAGAATATAATAGGACTGAAGCGAGCAAAGAAAACTAAAGTTACACTTACAAGTTGAGTGATTCAATAACATATAAATTGATATTTAAGGACAAAAGCTAAGACAGTCGTATCCATTAGTTCGTAATAAATTTTGTAATGATGGAAATGTTCTGCTTCTGCACCATCCATTATGGTAGTCACCACCAGTGTGTGACTGCTGAGCCCTTGAAATGTGGATAGTGCAAATGAGGAATTGACTTTTAATTTTTTAAAATTTAAATTAATTATTTAAATAGCCTAAAGTGACTATTTTATTAGACAGTTAATGTTCAGAAAAACAAATCCATGTCTTTGGAAAAAATTGTTTCATTGGTTCTCAGGTTTGTCTTAGAAAAGCATCCAAAATACAGCTTTGTCCATTTTAAATGGTTTTCCCTCTTCGTGGATACAAGATTTTCCAAAGATTTGGGTCTGCCTGCCACTATCTTTACAGCAATCTGAAATATACTGAGATGGTCTTTGGAGAGCAGTCATGGACATAAGGTTTTACTCTGGAGAAACATGTCTTACAGAGCCTGACATATTTCATGGTAAAGAGAATGAGTATGAGTCTTCTTAGAAAATTTTCTGTAATGTCAAGTTAAAAGGTAGACAATAGGCCTCATTTATAGACTGTGGATTATTTGCTTTGCTATCTTTCCTAAACTCCTGGTATGAATATAGAGGCGGTACCGGACATCTTTGTGTTGGATAGTGATTAAGTATCTTAGACTTACTATATCTAAAATCAAAATCTTTATTTTCTTCCCAATTTTTACCTGCCTCAGAATTACCTGTCACCTTAAAAAAATTTACTCAATTATAAATGCAAAAAAAATTGAAGTCATTCTTAATTCCATTTTTTCTCTCACAACCAGCAAATGCTATTCCTCAAAATATAGTTTAAAAAATCCGGGCTTCCCTGGTGGCGCAGTGGTTGAGACTCCGCCTGCCGATGCAGGGGACATGGGTTCGTGCCCCGGTCCGGAAGGATCCCACATGCCGCGGAGCGGCTGCGCCCGTGAGCCATGGCCGCTGAGCCTGTGCGTCTGGAGCCTGTGCTCCGCAACGGGAGAGGCCACAGCAGTGAGGGGCCCGCGTACCGCAAAAAAACAATCCAAGTTCTCATCATACCCTCCACAGCTACATCCTAAATTATAACACCATCACCTGCCTCCTGGATGGCAGTGATGCTTGATCCCTTAATCCTAATGGTGTCCCTGTTTCCTTGTTATCTTTTCCCTGAGGGAAAAAAAAGTAAACCTTTTAAAACAATACAAATCCGTCGCTTCCCTGAACTAACCCATGAAAGGTCTACAAGGCCCTTATTACTTGGCTTCTGACTGTCCCTCTCAGCCTAGTTAAATAAGCTTCTTTGCTCTTTCTTGAAGACATCAAACGACTTCCCACCTCAGGCTCTTTGCACTTGCTTTTTCTTCTGCTCTGAATGCTTTTCCATCAAAGATCTGTAGGGCTTGCTTCTTCTCTTTATTCAAGATTCTACTTAAAAGCATCTCTTCAGAGAGGCCTTCTCTGACCATATTATCTAAAATCAATCTGTTCTCTGTCTTCTCACTTTAGTTTATTTTCTACTAATTTCTGTTTGACTCTATATTGTACATTAACGTTTAGATTTATGTTTGTTTGTTTGCTTTAATCAATTGTATTCTCCCACTGGAATGCACGCATGATAAGGCGAGGCACTCTGTCTTATTTATAGTTGCATCCCCATTTCCTAAAATAAGGCAGGACATAAAGCAGAGGCTAAAGAAATACTTATTGAATGAATAAATAGATTTCTGAATAATTGTGCAAGCATAAGTTATACTCTTTGGGAAAAGGATTTTGAGATTTGAAAGCAGTTTGCCTTACATGGAGTCCATTAAGGAATCACTGGTTGAGTGATGTTAGCAACATGGTGGAGTGAAAAGCTTCCTTTCTCTATCTCCTTCAATCTACTACTAGTGAAATATATATAACTTAACAGAGGGACCCTGCCCAACCAGGGAGCTGGAGAATTCCACACATAAGTACATCTAAAGGTGGGTGAATTGGAACACATAGAGGAGACAGAACTGAGGGAACAACAGAGTCAGTGCCTGCAATCCTGGCCCTGAGACCAAAGCAGCTGAGCCCACATCTTCAGAGAACCCAGTAGCAGCAGAGGAAGTGGTGTACTGGGCTTTGTTCTCCTGACCACAGCAGCACCCATGACCATAGGTAACTGGGCAGCAGTGGCAGAGGGGCCTGGGACCCCACGTCCCCATCCTGTCCTTCTCTTCCCTCAAAGTGACAGTGCCTGTAACTCAAGGGATCCCAGGTGTGAGGAGAGAGCCCACCATCCCAGTAATGACAGTGACTCTGGCAGAAACAAGGCAGCAAGGCCCCTGGAGGCACAGGAAGCAGTAACAAAGGCTTGGAGCCATACTTGGGCAGAGATGATGGAAGCTGGAAAGTGCTAACTCTAAAGTGTAACCAGAGACAGCTCAGGTAAGAGAAACAAAACTTGTGTTATAGTACCACCTATAGGAAAACAGATGAAAGGACTCTAACTTCTAACCTGTCATTAACTTCAAATGCAGCAGTGGAAGAACAATTCATCAAGCACCGTGAAGAACCACAGTAAGACTAGTCCACATAAAGAAAATGACAGTTCTCCAGAAACCAAACCTGAAGTCATGGAATACCGCTATCTAACTGATAGAGAATTCAAAATAGCTTCTTGAAGAAACTCAGTGAGCTACAGGGAAACTTAGGAAGGCAGTTTAATGGGCTCAGGAATAAAATTAATGAAGAGAAGGAATATTTTAATAAAGAGACTGAAAATCTAAAAGAAACAAAACAAACAAATTCTGAAGCTGAAGAATTCAATAAATGAGATGAAGAATGCATTAGAAAGCATTGGAAATAGAGCAGACCACAGAAGAGAAGCACTGGAAATAGAGCAGACCATAGAAGAGAGGATTAGTGAGCTTGAGGATAGAAATCTAGAAATGATACAAATAGAAGGGGAGAGACAAATAAGATGTTAAAAAATGAGGAAGTTCTATGAGAGCTGTTCAGCTCTTTTAGGAAAGGCAACATTAGGTTGATGGGTATTCCAGAAGAAGAAGAGAGGGAGAAGGGAGCAGAGAGTTTATCCAAAGAAATAATAGCTGAGAACTATCCAAGCCTGGGGAAGGAACTGGACATCCAAGTCCATGAGGCTAAGAGAACAACTAATTACCTCAATGTAAAAAGACCCTCTCCAAGACACATTATCCTAAAATTGTCAGAAGCCAATGACAAAGACAGAATTTTAAAAGCAGCCAGAGGAAAAATGATGGTAACCTACAAAGGAGTCTCCATTAGACTATCAGCAGATTTCTCAGTAGTAACCGTACAGGCCAGGAGGAAGTGGAATAACACTTTCAAAATACTGAAATATAAAAACCGTCACCCGAGAATACTCTCCCCAGCAAAGTTACCATTCAGATATGATGGAGAAATAAAGACTTCCCCGAACAAACAAAGTCTGAGGGAGTTACAAACACTACATCTGCCTTATAAGAAATACTGAAAGGAGCTCTTTTACTAGAAAAAAAGGTAAAAGCTACACAAAATTTTGAGTGAAAATTGCAACTCTTTGTCAGAATGGGTACATAAAGGTTAAAGGGGGAAAAAAAAGAAAGCAGAAAAATAACTGGAGCAATTGCAGTTTTTTTTTTTTTTTTTATCAAACTCAGACCATAAAAAGAAATCATTTGAAACAACAAATACATAAAAGGGGAAAAGGAAAAGGATGTAACTTATTTGGTAAATGTAGATAAGATGCTATCAGCAGAAAAAGGACTATTTTATATGAGGCGTTTTATACAAACCTTAGGGTAACCACAAAATGTAAACATAGAGTAGAGACATGAAACATGAAAAAAGGGGAAACTGAGAAAAATATCAGAGAAAACCACCAAACCAAAATGGCAGACAGAACTATAAGGAAAAAGAAATAGTGGAGCTATAGAGCAACCAGAAGATAAAAGGTAGAACAGCTGTAATAAGTTGTCATCAATCAATAATAACCCTAAATGTAAATGGATTAAATTTATCAGTCAAAAGATACAGGGTGTGGGTGGATGGATTGAAAAACAAGACCCAACTGTATTCTGCCTCTAAAAGACACACCCCAGCTCTGAAGACAAACATAGGCCAAAAGGGATGGAAGAGAAGGAAGGTGATTTTCTAAGCATACTTATATCAGACAAAATACACTTCAAGCCAAAAAAGATAACGAGCCATTATGGACAATATATAAATGTGTCAATTCATCAAGAAGACCTAACAGTCGTTAACATATATGCACCTTTTCATAAGAACATGAAAATATATAAAATAATTATTAGCAGACTTAAAGGGAGAAATTGACAGCAGCACAATAATAGTAAGGGACTTTAACAGCCCACTTATATCAGTGGATAGATCATCCAACCAGAAAGTCAACAAGGAAACAGTGCTCTTAAATGAAACATTAGACCAGATGGATTTGATAGTTTTATATCGGACATTCCATCTAAATGCAGCAGAATACACATTCTTCTCAAGTGCACATGGAATTTTCTCAAGAATAGACCATAGGTTAGGATACAAAACAAGTCTCAAAAATTTAAGAAGATTGTGATCATATTAAACATATTTTCTGGTCAAAATGGTATGAATCTAGAAATCAACTACAAGAAGAAAATTGAAAAAAATCACAAATATATAGAGACTGAACAACATGCCACTGAACAACTATGGGGTGAATGAAGAAATCAGAGCAATAAAAAGTTAACTGAAAGCAAATAAAAATGAGAATGCAGTATACCAAAATCTATGAGATATAGCAAAAGCGGTACTAAGAGGGAAGTTTATAGCAATACAGGTCTACTTCAAGAAACAAGAAAAATCTCAAGTAAATAACCTAACCTTACACCTAAAGTAACACGAAAAAGAAGAACAAATTAAGCTCAAATTTAGTAGAAGGAAAGAAACAATAAAGATCAGAGCAGAAATAAATAACATAGAGACTAAAAAGATAATAGAAAAGATCAATGAAACTAAGAGCTGCTTCTTTGAAAAGATAAAAAAATTGGCAAACTATTAGCTAGCCTCACTAAAAACAGAGAAGGCCCTGATAAATAAAATCAGAAATGAAGGAGGAAAAATAACAATGGATAACACAGAAATACAGAGGATTATAAGAATATTGTAAACAGCTATATACCAACAAATTGGACAACTTAGAAGAAATGGACAGATTCTTAGAATCATACAATCTTTAAGGACTGAATCACGAAGAAATAGGAAATCTGAATAGAACAATCACTAGTACAGAGATTCAGACAGTAATCAAAAAGCTTCCCAGAAGCAAAATTCCAATACCAGACAGTTTCACAGGTGAATTCTACCAAACATTCAAAGAAGATTTAATACCTATCCTTCTCAAACTATCCCCCAAAATTGAAGAGGTCAAACAAACCTTCCTAACTCATTTTCTGAGGCCAAGATCACCCTGATATCAGACACATTACAAGACAAGAAAGTTGTAGGCCAATATTTCTGATGAATATAGATGCAAAACTCCTAATTATTTCATTATATTAGCAAATAGAATTCAACAGTACATCATGACCAAGTGGGATTTATTCCAGGGATGAAAAGATGGTTCAAAAGCCACAAGTCAGTCAATGTGATACACCACATTAACAAATGAAGGATAAAAACATATGATCATCTCAATAGATGCAGTAAAAGCATTTGACAGGATTCAACACTTATTTATGATTAAAAACTATCAATAAAGTAGGTATAGAAGGGATGTACCTCCACATAGTAAAGGCCATACATGACAAACCCACATCTAACATTATACTCAACGGTGCAAAATTGAAAGCTATCCTTCTAAGATCAGGAACAAGACAAGGATTCCCACTCTCGCCACTCTCATTCAACATAGGATTGGAAGTCCTAGCCAGTGGAGTTAGGCAATAAAAAGGAATAAAAGGGACATAAACTTGGAAAGGAATAAGTAAAACTGTCACTATTTGCAAAGCTATTAGAAAAAATATACAAATAAAGTTGCAAAATACAAAATCAGTATACAAAAATTTGTTGCATTTCTATATGCTAACAATGAGCAAGCAATAAGAGATTTAAGAAAACAATCCCATATGCCAATCACAATAAAAAGAATAATATACCTAGGAATATATTTAATCAAGGACGTGAAAGACCTGTACACTGAAAACTTACTGAAAGAAATCGAAGAATTCACAAAGAAATGAAAGATATTCCACATTTATGGATTGGAAGAATTAACATTGACAAAATGTCCATATTACCTAAGGCAATCTACAGATTCAGTGCAATCCCTATCAAAATCCCAAGGACATGTTTCATAGAAATAGAACAAAATATTCTAAAATTTAAATGGAACCACAAAAGAACCTGAATAGCCAAAGCAATCCTGAAAAAAAGAACAAAGGTGGGGCATCATGTTCTCTTATGTGAAACTGTATCACAGAGACATAGTAATTACAGCAGCATGGTTTGGGCAGTAAAACAGATACATAGATCAATGGAACAGAATTGAGATCCTGGAAATAAACCCATGATTATATGTACAGTTAATTTATGACAAAGGAACAAAGAGCGTACAATGGAGAAAGGATACTCTCTCCAAAAAATGGTTCTGGGAAAACTGGACAGCCACATACAAAAAAATGAAACTAGACCACTATCTCACACCATCACAAAAATTAACCGAAAATGGATTAAAGACTTGAATGTAAGACCTGAAACCATAAAACTCCTGGAAGAAAAAACATAGGCAGTGTGCTCTTTGACATCGGTCTTAGCAATGTTTTTCTAGATGTGTCTCCACAGGCAAGGGATACAAAAGCAAAAATAAACAAATGGGATTACATCAAACTAAAAAGCTTATGCACAGCAAAGGAAACCATCAGTGAAACAAACAAACAAAAAACCTACTAAATGAGAGAAGATATTTGGAAATGATATGTCCCATAAGAGGTTAATATCCAAAATATACAAAGAACTCATACAAGTAACAATAAAAAACAAACAACTCCATTAAAAAATGGGCAGAGGAGCTGAATAGACATTTTCTCAAAGAAGACACACAGATGGCCAACAGGCACATGAAAAGATGTTCAACATCACTAATTATTAGGGAAGTGCAAATCAAAACCACAATGAGATATCACCTCACACCTGTCAGAATGGTTATTATCAAAAAGACAGGAAAACAGGTATTGGTGAGAATGTGAAGAAAAGGGAATCCTCATACACTGTTGGTGGGAATGTAAATTGGTGAAGCCACGATAATAGACAATATGGAATATCCTCAAAAATTAAGAATAGAACTATGATATTATCCAGCTATCCCACTTCTGGGTGTTTATCCAAAGAATATGAAAACACGAATTTGAAAAGATACGTGCACCCCTCCATTCGCCATAACATTATTTACTACAGACACATTATGGAAACAGAGTGCCCATCACTGGATGAATGGATAAAGGAGATGCGGTGTATGTATCCAATGGAATACTATTCATCCACAAAAAATGATGAAACTGTGGGTTTGTTTCTCAACTACTCAAGCAATTATTTAGTTTATATTTTATTTGAAAAGTTACTTTTTAAAAGACATTTACCAATTTTAAGTGAGGGACAATATACAATATGTGGACAACTGACAAGAGAATTTTCAATAACATTTAAGTAATAATAATTTAATATTATCTGATCCCAGAACGCCTTACAAGCTTTAGCTAATAAAGCTTCAGACTCTGATTACTAAGGAACACAATCAGAATATTCCACATTTCCACGGCTTTCTAGGGCATCTTGTTGTTACAGCAGGAATAATGCCTTCAGGGGCCCGTAAGACCTATCAGACACTGCGCAGTGTGATTGCTCATCTGGCCTTTAAAAGTGATCCAAGACTCAGGTCCTTTATGCACTTGAATAAACTTGATCCCCCAATCTATTCTCGTTCCATTGACCTAGCTCCTTTTGCCTCATCTTGTCTTCCGTTTTGTCATCCCTGATACCTGACTCAGAGGCTGGGCTTGCCTTCACAGGTCCAAGCCTCTTCTGTCTAGCCTCCTTCCCCTTAATGTCTGGAAGCCTCATCTAGAAATGCTACCTGCAGTTTCTCTCTGACTATAGCTTTCCCATATCGTCTCTACTAAAACTGGCCCTCATAATTCATGGAGTTCGGTTTTCTAATGCTCAATATCATACTCTTTACAAGGAAAATTCCCAGGGTCTATCTGTTTATTTTATTAGACTTGCTGGCTATTGAACCACACAAAAGAAGCTCTGTTCTTACAGAGACAAAACTGGAGAGGGTAAATGATGTTAATTAAAAATCCTATCTTAATGCTTAAAAATTTGAGTATTTCCCATTTCTCAGAAAAGAAAACAGAGTCTCAAAGAAATGATTTAAGTGATTTTCCCTAATTTTGCTGTGGTAATAACTGATGAAGTTTGTGTTCAAAATGAGTTGTATATTATTGTAAATTCCCTGCTCTTTCTGCTATATGTGTAAAACATAAATATTTAAGAAACAAATTCTAACATGCAATAAATCTTAAAAAGGAAAGACTCCAAATATCTCAAAACCTTGTATCAGAGAACTAAAACTGGTACCAAAGCCTTAAAATTAAATCGTGCTCTTAATATTCCAGGAAGTAGCCTTTGACATTACATCATTACTCTTTCCAAATTTAACTAATTTAAAGGTGACATGAATAAAATATTCATTAAAACTACAGTAGTCGTTTATCTATGACCTTTAACAAAGCTGCTGTTAACTTTCAGTTGACTCACAGTTGTAGCTAGAACCTTACCCAATAAAGTACCCATTCCTTTCTAAACCTTCCTGGTAGAGTTTTGATTTACATCCAAAACCTGTCTATAAATATTCCACCTTAGCCAGCTCCATGCTTCCTACTTCTTGTTTCTTAAATCACTGTAATGCTTCAAGCCAATATTGTTCCTTGCATTTCAGTAAGTAACATCTCCATTAAACATATCTGCAGCTCCCTATTTTAATTACTGGTTTCTTTAATCTAGTTTCCCTTGTAGGGAATAGCAATGCCAAATGGTTTTTAAAGGATTCAAAAATGTTCCCAGATGAACTAATTATGCCCTTTTATTTCCATAACTGTTGTAATAGAACCTTCTGAGGAACCTTTCTGATGGATCTGTGTCCCTTGCCTCTCCCCTAAAACTCATTCCAGTTCTCTTTCTTACATGCACAAAATACACATTTATACTTACTGTAGAGTTCAATAGTCATCATCTGTCTGAACCTAATCTGCTTAAATGTCCAAAGTGTAATTGATTTGAAATTATATTTTAACACATAATGATTAAACCCACAGAAGAGCCAAGAAGGTAAAGATAAGATAGCAAAGTTAAAATTCCAAATCCCTTTTGCTTAGATATCTCCCAGCCTTCTCCCTCTCCACCCTGCTTTGCCTGGCATCTGGAGAGAGGTTGATTTGTACGGACTCCAACAGTGGCTTCCCATGCCCTCTGACCTCTGGTTGGGTTTGGTCAATAGGGGCCTGGAGGGAGACAAGGGGATTCAGGTCAGCATATTCTGGGTATTTATTTTCAAGTAGGGAAAACTCTCTCCCTACAGAGTTTCCTTGGCTTGATTTCTATTATTTGGAAAGAATTATGATGTAATGCTGAAGGCTCGTTCCTGGAACATTAAAAGCAGAATTCAATTTTAAGGCTTTAGAGCCAGTTTTAGTTTTCTGATACAAGGTTTTAGAGTATTTGAAGTCTTTCCCCCCGTGTCAAACTAAGATGTTTCTCTCAAGGTGGCCTTCTCTGTATACCTGTCTTCTTCTGGTTCTGGTAGTGGTTTCTTTTGTCTCTTTATGTCTAAGGAGTTGCAGCAGCTTTATGGCTACTAATCTCAGGTTATTGCACTATCGCTCTGGTTCCCTGCACCCACAAAGAGTGCCTTTGTAAATAACCTGTCCTTGATTTATTGTAATTTAAGTGCACCACTTATTTCCTATTGGGATCCTGACTGTTACATACAATTTTAAAGGCCAGAGGGATTTTTTTATTTTTCCTTAACTGTATATAATTGTACCCTCCTGAAAGTCAGGAGCCAAGATTTGGTCACTGTACATAGTTCTAAATTGGCTCCAGATTTAATAACATCAGGTAACTTCAAAGTCCTACTTTGGTCAATTCTATACTTCCAGATTCATATTTCTTACGTTGCTGTGATGCTTGAAGTCAGCCTTATTCCTGAAGTACACTAATATATTTCAGAAGTAATACCTCTTGACTAAGAGCATTTGAAGTTCTCAATTTTATTCAACATCTTTTAAAATTGGCCTTTACTTTTGGCATTCCTGAAAAATAAATGAATAAATCAGACGTTTTATTAACTTAATTTTACTTTTAACAAATTTTACTTAAGTTTTAATAAGTGGCAAACATACATTAGTTATGGTACAACACAAGGAATTAGAATGGGAGCTCAGGTTGTATCCTTTCTGAGTTGTCACAGTGTGATTTTTCTGGCAATCAAAGTATTACTTTTAAATTCCTCAAGGGCTCAGTTTTTAACGAAAGTGAATAATGATAACTTTGTGGACTTCTGCTTCAGGCACATTCATGCTTATGGCAGACAGTGTGTTGAAAAGAGCTAGAGGATTGGGATGAAATATGACAGGCATCTACTTGGAGCTGTTTAGGTTAAGATGCTGGAGAAGAAGGAATCACACAGAGAAACATTGGAAGCTAGGAGACAAACAATTAGCACAATGTATCAGCCAAAACCAGACTCATCCAAATATACTAACTGATTTATGGTAAAGGCTATGAAGTAGGGAAAAAGAATGACCTTTTCAATAGGTGGCCCTAAGAAAATTAGATGATTATATCGGAAACAATTTACCTTGGATCTATACTTCACTTCATAAACAAGTATGAATTCTAGTTGGATTACCAATCTAAATGTGAAAGATAAATCAGTAAACTTCTATGAGAAAACCTAGTTGAGCATCTTTATGGCCTTGAGGTATACAAAGTTTTCTTAAACTGGACACAGAAATACTAGCTATAAAGAAAAAAATTAATTGTACTACATTAAAAATGAAGACTTCCTGTTTATCAAATGGCATAACTAAAATAGTGAAAACGTATGTCACACAGGACAAAGGACTCATATTTAGAAAACATGAAGAGCTTGAACAAATCAATAAAAATCAATAAAAAAAGATCACTCAATAGAAAAATGGTCAAAAGACTTCAGTGGCACCTCACAAAGGAAGATGTCTACATAGCCAATAAGTATAGGCACAACTGCTTAGTAATCATCAGGGAAATTAAAATACAAATGGCAAAAACACCATCACTTATACAGCAGAATAGCATTAACATTGAAGGACTGATAATACCAAATATGGCTAGGATGTAGAACAACTGGGGTTCTCTTACACGACTGGTGGTGTGTAAATGGTGAAAATATTCTTGAAATCTGTGTGGCAGTATATACCAAAGTGGATCATGCATACACTTTAGACACATCAATTCCACTTCTAGATATATGTCCAAAGGAAACATGTATATTTGTTTCACAAAAGACATTTAATAGAGTGTTCACAGCAGTATTACTTATAATAGTTAATTATAGGAAGTGACCCAAATGTCAATAAACAGTAGAGTGGATTACATTCATTTGGTATACTCTTACAGTGGATTATTATAAAGCAATGAGAATGAAGGATATATTAGCACACACTAATGTGACATGAAGTGCTATAAGCTAGGAGAGTGGTAACTTTTGCAGGGGGTGTGACAGAGAGAGCATGAAGTGCGGCTTCCTGAGATGCTGGTAATATTCTTGAATTTAATGCTAGTTACAACGGGTGAATAATTAGTGATCTCTATGTATGATATACTTCAGCCAAAAGGTTTAAATAAAAAGAAAAGAAGATAGTATCTTTCTTCCAGAAAGATGTCAGCACCCTGACTGACTCCTCTATTTTAATAGAAAAACAAAAGCAAAACAAAACAATTAGCAGCATATTACCAGTCATCACAGGTAAGCTGTAAGCTTGATGTATTTAGCTAAGACATATACATAGCATCCAGCAGTTAAAAGACGACTACATTTGACAAGAGGGTCTTTTAATCAAACACCATTGATGCTTGAGAAATTCTTCAAGAGGAGGGATTTCTTTGGTTCTTAGGATGGCTCCCATCCCCAGAGGCTGAATTTGGAAATTTTTGGAACACGGTTACATTTGATTTCATCATCCTTTTCTCCATTTCTCTTTACCCAAAGGAGCAGTTCAGGAAGAATAATGTGAGAGTTTGGAGGTACCTTCAGAAACTGGGCTCCCTCCTTGTTTTCCCCTTACCTTGTCTCAATTTTTTTTTTTTTTTTTTTGCGGTACGTGGGCCTGTCACTGTTGTGGCCTCTCGCCTCTCCCGTTGTGGAGCACAGGCTCCGGATGCGCAGGCTCAGCGGCCATGGCTCACGGGCCTAGCCGCTCCGCGGCATATGGGATCTTTCCGGACTGGGGCACGAACCCGCGTCCCCTGCATCAGCAGGCGGACTCTCAACCACTGCGCCACCAGGGAAGCCCTGTCTCAATTTTTTGAATGAGTGTTTCCTTTGGGAGTTTTGGGACAAAATGTAGCATTGATGTACTTTAAAATTTCATTAGGAGTAAATATACATTTAAAACAATTACTTTGTGACCCAGAGTTTATCAGCGGGCTAGTAACGTCCACTAACAATCAGCAAATGGACTGTACCAGTACCTTGAGAAGAGGAGGTGAGCATTTCTTAGCCATCCAAGGCCATGAATTTCTTGGAGTCATGCCATTGCTACCAAAGGTCTGTTCTCAGGCAACTCTGACTCAGGTCATATAATTCTGCTCAAGATGCCTCATTTATGAATAATTGGAAGATTCGGAAATTCGGGTTTATTCAGCTGGGTAATTTTCTGTAGTAACTGCGGAAAGCTTTCTGAAAGGTTTGTACGCTTCCACCCTTGCCACACCAGAGCCTTTTCTTAATGCAGTAGCCCGAGAGATTATTTACTGCCATTACACAACTCTCCTATAGTTTTCCATCAAGTTTGTAATCTCAGTACATTATCATGCCTATAAAACCATGTGCTCCAGGCAGCACTATGTAGGCAAATACGTAACAACCAGCTCTCTGGGGGAAGCGCGTCTTGGTGTGCAGCATTTGCTGATTCCTGATCAACGCTCCCGCTGTAGGTGATTTTAAGCTGCCAATGGTTCAACAGTAGGCTCACAAAATTCCTGAAATTTTTATAATAATTTGAGCTGCTTCTGGCACACCACTAGATCCAGGCTACCTTTCTGCCCTACTTTCCTTCTCCTTCACCCTTGCTCATCCCACCCCAGCCTTTTTGCTTCTCTCCTATCACTCTTACTTACTTACTTACTTACTGAATAAAAGAATAAACGTTGTATTCAATAGTGTGCCTTTATCCACATTCGGAAAAGTATTTAGTGATACTGAAAGGCAAATGAATGATAATTACAAGAGCCGTAAAGTGGGTGTGCATAGCCACAGTGATCAAACTCAAGGTCCCAAACTGGGTGGATAGTAAGTGCTGAGAACTTGATGTCACTGAACTCAGTGTATCCACAGGTTCTCAGAAAATGGCCTTTCTGGAAACATTGGCTGCTGCTAGACTAACCATAGGGTGTCACCACCAATTACCAGTGGAAAGAAGCCTTTGGGACAAAATTTTCAAGCATTTGAAAGATTCTCAGAAGCAGAATTACAAACCATAATAAGCTTGAGGAATACTGTCCAGAGCTGTGAGCTGACGATGTGTTTTCATGTGTGCTCAGCAAGGAAAAGACACTGTCATAGGTCAGTCTTTGCAGTCACATGTGTCACTGGGAGGGATATTCCCATACAATATTAAGGAATAGTTTTTCCCAGTTATTCTCAGCATAGCACTGATATTATAATCCTAAAGAATGAACAGCAATGAAATGTTTCCAACTCCTAGCTGAACTTACTTTGTTCAAGTCTAATCAGAGATACATGAATGAGAAGAGATAATCAGTGATTAATCAAAGTGAAGAAGAAGCAGATATTTTAACTTCGTCCTGAGGTAGATTATCCTCTTATCCAGCAAATTCATAATGTTTTTATGCTGTCAGTTCGGCTGTAGTGTTTCAGAGGCCCTCAGACATTGATAAGGAAAAAAGGCCGGCCACACAGCTATGAGTTTCCTGTGTGCTTATCTACGGTTAGAAGAATAATGTCCTTCAGCAATGTATTTGTTCTAACCTTATCAGTGTATTTGATCAAGACCTTAGGGAGTAAGGAAGGGCCTATGTGTTCCCTGTCAGAGGGCGTACATTAGAGAAAGAGAGAAATTCCATCTTGGTGTGTTTAGAAACATTTGTACACTGGCAAACTTATTTATGGAATATGAGGTTATTAACTCTTTAGAAATAATGCTTTCTTTTTAAGGGATACACATATTACCCATTCTTAGCTTCAACTGCATAGGGAATGTTCAATGGCTAATAAAAATGAAAATTCTCTGTACCTCTCCAAATCTTAGGATGTAAGAGCCGTTAAAAATTAGTTCCAGAAACAGGCAAGAATGATGCAAAGTGGATATGAATTAGGAAAAAGGAGTATACTCAGAACACCTCTCTGCTTCTTTGCATGTGTTGGTTGATATGTGACCCAGCAGCACCTCTACACATATCTCCCAATAAGAGGTTTATCTTTTCTTCACCAGATCCTCAATGCTGAGCCTTGAAAATGAGGGATGTATGCTTGTGTGCAAAATGGGATGTTCTAACTTCATCCTTAAACACAAAAAACTAAGATGGAGAAATTGATCTGGTCTGAGGAGATATATTCTCCTTAAGAGCTCTCTGCTCTTCAATCTTCCTGTTTTCTGTTGAGGTCTCTAGGAGGATGTAAGAAATGGGTAAGCTGCTACTATTTACCCCATCCTACCACTGAAAAAAAAGAGGCAATATCTTCCGAAAAAAAGAGGCAATATCTTAGGTGCCCTCAATCTACAGAAAACAAATATTTTCCCTCATTCCTCCCTCTTCTGCTCTCTTCTTCTCTGTTCTCCTGTAATCTCAACTGTCTGGTATCCTGCCAGTAGTGTATGCAAAGTGAGTGTTTTTCCTCTTTGTCTCTTTGCTTTGGGCATTAAAACAGGGATTACCTTCCAAGTTGTGTACAATTTGAGAATAGGATTCTGCACTCTCAGAAATGTATTGACTTTTGTAATTTCTGTGTTATAATCTCATATGTAGATTCTTGTGGCAGAAACCTGGAGGTTTATTACCATGTGGGCTTGGCTATATCCAAACTAATTAAACCCTGGAAGGAGGTCCATATCCTGTCTGATTTTCACCTCATGTTGAACAAGCAGTTTGGGAGAGAATTACATAAACAGGAAGATGTTCCATGGGTCAGAAATAGTCCCATCTATTACTGTTCTGAGTACCCACACTTTTTCTTCCCTGAGGCCGATGTTTTCTTTAAGCCCCATTGTTGGTCTGGTTGGAACTACTGGGACCACACTGATCAATATTGCCTGTGGCTCCTCCAATAGCCTGGTGGGACATTTCCTCGTTTTCTCTCACTCCCCAGAACAGAAAAACACTTTCCCCAATAGTTTATTTTTCCAGCCTGCCTGACTTTAGAATTACTTTCTTTACCTCTTAGATCCCCTTGATGGTGATTTCTAAAGCAAATGGCACGTAGAAGAATGTGTTCCCTTTTTGACCTGTCTGATCTGAGTCAGTAGCAACAGTCTGCTCAGCTGTTTGTTAGGTTCATCTCAGCTTAGTCCATGTAGTGGCCACATGGCTTTCGTGATATTACACTACATCTCATTTACCAGTAAACCATGTTTTCCCCAGCTCAGTCTCCTTTTGTGACCTCAACTGAGTCTCTCTTTTCTCTCAGGAGGATATGAAACTCTCATTCATATAAGACAAAAGTAATGGCTATGTCTTAATCCTAATTAATGACCACTTCCTGGTGCAGATGACCAGTTTTGTCTGTTTTCTGGATTTTCTTTGATAACTCCTAATTCCCAATTAAAAAGGGGAGGGTTGGAACTGTTTTAAAGTACCTTAAATGTATCCCTATAGACAATATTTTTAATGTTAAAAGAGTAAAATGCTATTAAAATATACTAGTGCTGGTAATGGTATAATGAAACAGATACATTTATATTCTTCTGGTGACAGTGGAAATTAATACAAATTATCTCAAAGAGATTTGGCAAGGTATATCATCATGACTTGTAAACATTTAATTTTTCAACCCAAGATTAGGCATTCCTCCATCCTAATGAGATAATTAGACTTGCTTGTCTAATTTATGTACAAATACTATTAACAGTTTTATTTGAAATCACAAAAAACTGGAAGTCAATAGAAAGGGTTAGATGTAAAAGCTATAATACTTTATCATAGTAATAGTATAGAGCCAATAATAATTTGTTTGTGAAAATGGTAATATCAGAGGAGGTATGTTTTATGAACAACCTAGGGTATGAATCAATATGAATTCATGGCCTACATTCAGCTAGGGCCACTCTGTCCCTTAGAGTTTCAGTTAAACTTGATCTAAGCCTGTGTCCATGGCTCTCTGGGAGTCCAGAAGCCTTCTGCTTGCTTTCTGTGAGATTCTGCATCTTACTTCATCATGCTGTCTTCAACTGTATTCCGTTTTTATCCTGAACCACCTGGACTTAGATCACATTGCTTTCATTGGTTATCACGATTATCTCATTCACAGATAATATTTGTGTTTTCTGATAGCCTGTGTTGAAGAGTTAGGTGGGCAGGGAGCGTTGGAGAGGAGAAATTATAGGGAGGATTTCAAATGGTAACATGATATTCTGCAATCTCTTGGCTCTATGTTCATTTTCTCTTCTTTCTTCCTTTTGTTTAAAGGCAGCCAACCCCTGCTGCCTTTAAAAAAAAGAGCGGGGGAAGACGAGAAAATCCTTCCTTCATCCCATGCAGGGTTAATCTGGCCATACCCAGGCCTTTTAATCCCAATTGGGTAAGATAAGAACTTTCTTCTCACTAAATACAGTCTGTTCCTGCAAATTTTTTCTGGTCTAAACACTCTTCTCAATTGAATTATTTATAGATTTATTTCTATTTGGTCAAAACAACAGATCTATGTATCGATATTTAACTCTCTAGCTGTCTATTCCTCCTTTTCTGAGACCCCTTGTGCTGTTATTTGTAAGCACATTTGTAGGTGATCTAACCTGCTGGGCAAATACTCCTTTCCTCTCTTGCTGTTTCATTTGTATTCACTCCCTCTAAAAGGATGATGTCCATATAAAATAAGACTGTTCTTTGATTAAGGGTATAGAGGTTGCTGTAAGTCCATGTTAGAGTCTCCCCAGTGTTTAAAAATCCCATTTGTAGGAAAAAATAAGTTATATATATATAAACCGAAGACTGTAAGGAAACACATCAAGATAGTAAGAGTGTCTATTGGTGAATAATATAATCATTAGTGATTCTTATATTTTATGTATTATATTTTTCAAATGTATGTGTGTATGTACCTAACTATTAACTACATAAAATGAAGGATATTTTATCATAGGGTTATACACATAGTGTTGGACTGTTGATATATAAATATTCTGATGGTTATTTAGAATTGTGTATTCTCTTTTAAATTCAGAAGTGTGCTTACTCAGAAATAAGTATTTATTCTCTTGAAACCTAAGAACCTCCACTAAACAGAAAGAATAAAAAACTTAAGTTCCAAACACCTTGGCATGTTCCAAGATGGAATGTAAATAGAAAGTAAGTTCTAAGGTAATTTTCACATTCTCAAGTAAATGTATTATTTTCTTGGTCTTTTCGTTATGAAATCTTTCTGTAGCTGAATATCTTTTGGAATTATGCTAAGCTTTCAGCTGTTCTACTCTGGTGGCATAAATGTTTGCAAGTCTTTTCTAAGCCAAACCACCTATATTATGCTGTATCACTACACATTAGGTGTCATTAAATATCTATTTCATTTATCACAAATTTCAACATGTCCACCGTAAATTGAAGACCTGGTTTAAAATTGCTCAATACAGGGCTGTCACTTAGTATTAGACCAGGGAAAAGGTGATATGCTGGCATGTAAGACCTTAAAAAACAATTCTTATCTGTTATTAAGAAAACAAAAATTGGCTTTCATGTTGTGAATTTTAATGGAAAAAAGAAATTATGTAGACTTTGTTTCAAAAAGGCATTTGTGGAACTAGTGAGTTTCATTCCTATTTTTTCCTACATACTGTCATTTGTCAACTCTCAGTATCAACCTAAGGAAAATTTTGTAGGGGATATAAATGGTAAATAAACCAAGTCTCGTTATCCCAGTTTAACTTACACAGTTTACGTGCAGGAAGTAAGGAGGCTAGATGGTAGGAGAATACAGTTAGATGCATCTTGTTTAAACTCTACATGTTAAATTCTACATGCATCTTGTTTAGACTCTACATGTCATTGTTCCATGGCAGTGGTCAGAAATGGTTAAAAAGGTTTGTCTCAATTTTTCTACAGGTATTTCAGCTGTCAGGTTGACAACTAGAGGATTATTATTAACAACTGAAATGTAACAATTAAATTACTCTCTTTCCTTTTTGATTACCCCACATTAATTTCTGCCAACTCTTCCTAAATTACACAACCAAAAAAACCTCACATTTTTTTCATTATGAGCTGTATGCATTAAGCTAGGAGTTCCCACTGCTTGAAACATTGCCCTCACTCAACTCCATTTAAGAAAACCTCATTATCTTTCAAGTCTCAAATCAAGCCCCATTACTTACAGGATATCTGCCCCATCCTCGGATGATGCCCTGAATTTCTGTTACCAAGCCTACTTCTTGGTGTGTGAATGTGTATGAACATATATACGTGTACATATATGTTTATATATTTATATGTGTGTATATATATATACACACACACGTGTGCATGTAAATTTTTTTTCATTTAAAAAATTTTGTGTTTTTGGTGATAGGGATTACACTATATTTCTTTGGTATTTCTTTAGTACCCTTTAAAATTGGAAAGGGTATTAAAAATACCTGACCACTGATTCAGCACGGGGCTGGGCCCGTCAGAACAGATGCTGGTTGGGAATTCCCAGGTGGTCCACTTGTTAGGATTCCATGCTTCCACTGCAGGGGGCACGGATTTGATCCCTGGTCAGGGAACTAAGATCCTGCAAGTCACAAGACACTGCCAAAAAAACAAACAAACAAACAGATGCTGGCTACCAACAACCATTACATCCATGCTGTGTGAACAAGTTAAATATCACCTCTACTACAAGGTACTTATATGTGTGTATTGCTTGGCTAAAAATAATAAAAATAAAACAAGGAAAAAAGTAAGGACATTTCACGGGTATGTGCCTTTAGACTATAATACAATAAACTTTTATGTCTAATAAAGTTTCAGAGACATAGACCATATGGCCACTTTCTAACATAGAAGACATGGTCAAATTCCATGGGAGGCAAATCATTTCCATCGAATTACTTGAAAGCTTAGCTGGCATCTCTGGTATTAGCATAAACCACAGACAGTCTATATGTATTTATTTGAATTATCAACAACCACAAACAATAATTATTTATTATATGTCTGCTTTTTGCCAGGGACAGTGCTAAGGGTTAGGAGGGATATGTGATGTGTAATCTATGATTCAAGGTGTTATGGAAATTCCCACAAGCCATGTTCTACTGTTTGAAGCAAGACAGCCAAAAAGAAAACCTACAGCCAAGGAATACTATAGTTCAGCAATATATACCCCATGAGCAACTATATTAGCAAACTAAAGTCACAGTACAAATTGTTTTGGGTAACTTGTTTTTCATTCTTTCTGACACAAAAGTTCAACTTGTGCTGTTGTTTCTCTCTCTTCAACTTTGCAGCAGTGACAATTTATGGATTCAATAATTTCTCACATTCCACTTGACAAATGTTTCTTTATCCAAAGGTTAACTCCTTTAGGAATACAAACCCCTACATTTTCTCTGTTGCTGTATTAGTTGGTGCAACTAGATTGACTAGACTCATAAATCTATCAATTTTCTAGTCTATAACAGTGTAATCCCTGAAAAATCTCATAGATATAAATGGAATTGCTAATTTTCAATAAATCTACAGAAACAGGTAATGGTGTCATGGGCCCCCAGTTCCAATCATTTTAGCTATATATAATAAATGATACCACAGGGACTCACTTTGGGTCATAAAATTTGCTGATCAGGATACAGATTTTAACCCCCAAAGTATTTTATAACTGTTCCCTTTTTTTTTTGCCACTTTAAAGTATGAATTCCAAGAATGATTTCTCACTTAAAACTGACTGTAGATAGGAAAGAGGAAAAAATATAAATGAAGAATTTTTTCAGGTTAGTATTTTCTTTTGAGAGGAGACAACACAAGTAATACTGAAGAAGTTATTTCAAACATGTACAATAGTATTATATTGGTTACTTAAAATTTAAGCATTTGGGAAAAGCATGAAATTACTATTTATATTTTTATGTTTTATAAATAATGCACATTGTACAACAGAAATGTATTTTTCTTATGAATGATAAACTTATGTTTCCAAAACAATTTAATTTTCTTAAATAATTACAAACTGTTTTCGTATTGTTCTTTAAAAGGAGAATTAGGTACTTTCACTTGGTGTTTTTCTTTGTGAGAGTTTTACCAGTGTTTCTAAAATACTTATCATTTGTCCATGGTAACTGTCATTCATCCATGTATTAGGATGAATTACAGATGTTGCTTTAGATGTATCTGAAAAGGATTTTTTCTGACTCTGAAATTGTATGTGGAATAGCCTCTAAAATAATATGACTATAATCACCTTTTTAAACAAACTTAAGGGATTGGTAAAAATGAAATTATCAAGAGTATCTTAAATGTAACATTTCCATAAAAATAATTGTGAAAGGTATGAGTTGAAATTCATTCTAAATGAAAGCTTACCCTGTAGTATTGAAATCTTTAAAGTCTTTGAGTTTCACACTTTGGGATTTCCTGGGCTGAGCTCAAAGTGGATGTGTGACAGGAGGAATGGATTAGCTGTGTTCTTTGCTATATGTTTATAATGAAAGCCAGGATGAATAGAGCAGTTGAAATGTTAAATCAGTATTCCCTCATTTTTCTACTCTTACCAGAAATGCACACACAAATTAGGTACTGGTCAGCAAAATACAGATCTGGTAACATTCCTGTTTCTTTTGTGGATAGCTTATGGTAATATTCATGCTGCTTCTCTACTTTTATAATGTACATTTTTCTCCTTACTGTGTGGCCAAGTT
Organism: Pseudorca crassidens; assembly: GCF_039906515.1. Taxonomy (NCBI): domain Eukaryota; kingdom Metazoa; phylum Chordata; class Mammalia; order Artiodactyla; family Delphinidae; genus Pseudorca; species Pseudorca crassidens. Next base: position 43,123,067 of record NC_090309.1, read on the forward strand.
GAGTTGTTAATAGATGCTTAGTAAGCCATATAAAAGAAATGCAGTATACAGTTACTTGGAAATAGGTCTTACATGACTGGTTTTAGTATAAATAAACAATTTAGGAGAGAGCTCTGTAATAGTTGGGATTCTCAAAGAGAAATCTTTAAAAACGTAAACATTTATTATTAAAAAAAGGGTTCTACTAATCTTGACAAGAGGATTGGTTTTATTGGTCAGGTCAGTACCCTTACGAAAATTAAAAGCTATGTTGTACAACAGAATCTATGCTGAAACTACAAGATGGATCACAACATGTTGAGAAATATGTGAATATACTCTTACACGCCCTATAAATATTTATTAACAGCACACATGATTGTGAGAAATATATTCTGAACAGCAACTCAAATATGTCATATTTAAGACATTGTAACAGAGGTGTATGCCTTCCTCTGATTAACTCATTGAAAAGAGGATTGAAATTTCTAGGGTCAAAATCATTACTACCATCTCTGACTTTGCCGCTAATGACTGTGCTATAACTATTAGAATTTGCCAGACTAAGTAATATCATATTGACCTTTGGAGAAATAAAACATTCTTCACTAGTTCTGGTACAGATGCTGTATTTGGTTATAGGAATTTCTTTTTCACTTAGCAGGACCATATGTGTGAATACCACTGCCTGAACCTTTCATGTGTATGAATTATTCATTCATTTATTGTTATCCAGTCATTTATCTATTTATGTATTCCCATAACCTTATTCCACAAGACATTTGAATAGCATATAGGGAGTATGGTTTGAATTCTGACTTGGAACTTGGTAAAATGATTCCACTATGGTCTGCTTTTTGGAAGATCCTGCCAAACAGTGCAGTGGAGAAGGGAGCAATTTTAGCCATGCAGATGTTTCGTTGCAGTGATGCCAAATGCCCACTAGGAAGCTAAACATCTGGATGCTTGAATTAAAATTTTTTCTTTTCAGCAGATTTTTGTTGTTTGCACAGACATTGTGTCAATGAAAAGCCTTTGCCTATTTGGTTAATCTCCTGGGATGTATGAATGCAGATGTGTGAGGCCAAATTGACAGCATCATATTTAAAGCAGCATTCCTGCCTCGATCCCTTTTAAAAACTATAACACCCTTCCTTCAAAATCATAGAAAATGTCCTCAATTGGATGGGTCAACATAAAAAGAATTCATTCTAAAGGACCTAATTCTCAGGTTTCTCATTTTTAGACAGGTTATTTTCTTTGAATTATCATTTTACTTCATGGATTAGTGACAAAAAGAATGTGGTATATGAAAAGATAGTCTGGTAATTATAGGCTTCCCTACAGACTGAAACAGCATATCACATTGTACACATAAAAACATGAAAATGCTTGCGATATTATTATTTTATATTGAGAAACAATTTAATTATTTAGAATGTGGTTTTATTTTTTCATATGCAGCCAATCATATTCTATTATTAAAAACTGTTGCCATGGTTTCTGGTTTGGAAAACTATATTTATTGTATTATGGCAACATATTGGAGGTTTTGCTTTCACATTAAAAAGAAAAAAGATCGAATAAAATAAGTTTCCCAATAAATTAAATTGTGCCACACAAATGTATTTATGATTAGAGCTTATTAAAAATATCCTATATTGGTCCATTTGGCATTTTGAAAATTCTCAAGTTAGAAGAAGTCAGCCCCTTTTTTTCATGTTTCCTCGAGTTAGGTCGGCTTCATGTTTCAAACTGAAATGTTTAGGGATAATCTGAAAACATATTCCAGGTGGGATGGCAGTATAGAGTCTGCGGGGAGAGAAGGCGCTTGATCAGGCCTCTCTATTCAGAGCAAAGGGAGGAAGGTATGAAAGACAGAAGTGAACTCTAGAAAGCAGAACCTATTTGATACGTTGGTGTGCTTTAATTTTCTTCAACATTTGCTTCCATGGCCTGTCATGCCTTGTTGCCTTCCCATGCACCTTCCCTTTGTCCCTTCGTTCTAGCAAATTTATCATGATAGTATGCCATTTCATCGTACTTAAATTACTGCCTAGTTCATATATGAGCCTAAGAACAGAGCTGCAAAGCAAATTTGATGTACCCACTTAAGGGCCAGGAAAAGCACTTCTAAAAGAGGCTGAAGCAACTTGCCCAAGTCAGGGCTGGCAGTGGTGGAGCTATGCCTCGACCTGGTACCGTGGAGTCCTCCACCGTGCTGTCCATTGGCCCAGTGCCTGTCCTTCAGCAGTGTTGTGCTCAAGTTGGATGCACAGCTAGTTCAAACCTGATTTTCACCTTTGTTTAATCACTCTTTGATTCTTTGGTTCTTTTCCTCATATGTTAAGAACACCTGCTTTCTCATTAAGGAAATTCTCGATACTCAGGGCTGACCGTAACTGAGGACAGACCACAAGAGTGAGCGACAACCCCAGAGAGGACAGAGGCACTCAAAGCTGGAAGAAAAAAAAAAAGCTGTCAATTCTTTTAGTATTAAAATTTTTTCTAAAGACAGTGTTATTTAAAAAAAAAAACAGACTGTAGGATTGATTCTTAAAAATAGGTAACTGAGATATATAGCAAAGTGTTATTTACTTTCTGTATACTCAAGCAAAGTCTTGAGTTTCACCACTGCTCCAACGGGTAAGCAGCAGAATAACCTTTCCTGAGCACTTACTACATGCCACACATTATGCCATGTTTGTGTATTAGATCATTCAATCTATAGAACAATATATAAAATTGGCATGATTAACCCCACTTTACTGATAAAAAAGATCAAAAGGCTCAGAGAAGTTAACGTTATTTTTGGAAATTAATAACAGGAGTTTATAAGTATTGACCATACACAGCGCTAACAGGGATTAACTCACTTATTCTTTATAACAACTGTAAAAAAGAAGTAATATGAATTTTTCCATTTTTCAGATTAAAAAAGCCAAGGTTAAGGGTTGTTAAGTAACTTTGCAAAGCTCAAGTAGAAGAAATTGATTTAGTCAGTTCAACGATATTGTCTTTTACTGAGAATACTAACAACAAAAATATAGGACAGTGTAAAATCCTTGAACAGTACTGGGATATCAAGAGAGGAGAAACTACTTGCTGGGCAGAATTGCTACCCCTAGAGAATGGAGTCTTCTAGAGCCCTCATCTTACCTTCTCCTTTTTCCAATGGTACATCAGCACTGAATAACTTCATTCCATAAGATGACTTCATTTTCTGAGTTATCCCTGTGTTGCTCTAAGACTCGTGGTAAAGTCTGGAAGACGTTTCCCAGCTTCTTTATAACAACTGTAAAAAAGAAGTAATATGAATTTTTCCATTTTTCAGATTAAAAAAGCCAAGGTTAAGGGTTGTTAAGTAACTTTGCAAAGCTCAAGTAGAAGAAATTGATTTAGTCAGTTCAACGATATTGTCTTTTACTGAGAATACTAACAACAAAAATATAGGACAGTGTAAAATCCTTGAACAGTACTGGGATATCAAGAGAGGAGAAACTACTTGCTGGGCAGAATTGCTACCCCTAGAGAATGGAGTCTTCTAGAGCCCTCATCTTACCTTCTCCTTTTTCCAATGGTACATCAGCACTGAATAACTTCATTCCATAAGATGACTTCATTTTCTGAGTTATCCCTGTGTTGCTCTAAGACTCGTGGTAAAGTCTGGAAGACGTTTCCCAGCCTGATGGACACTGGTCAGGCATTTCTCTCAGCAATATATGTAGTCTCTGCTACTGCTTGTTAGCACCTCAAATGAAGAGGAAGTAGAGAGAGTAAAAGACTCAGATCAGGCAGTGTAATATTAAAAAAATGCATCTTAGAAGAATATATGCTGGAAAAAGAAGTAATGCTTTTTGAATTATATATAATTTTGGAGTATCTTTGGAAATTTTAGTGACTTAGAAATTAGAAATATATCCAGATTTATTCTGCACCTCAGTGCCTAAAAAAAAAAAAAAAAATCAAGAAGTTGGAAATATTGCCAGATTTTTCCTTCAAGGTCAAATACTCATATTTAAAGATATATGTATATACTAAATGTATAAAATTTATGTATATATAAATTCAAAAAATATGAAAATTTCCTAGCATACAAGAATACTGATTAGCAAACAAGCTATGGGTTTTTACAAATAATAAAAATACAATATTTGAAATGCAAATTTATTATTTTGAGAAGCCATGAATAAAAGGACAACCTAGGTAATTATTCCCTGAGTAACTGAGTGAACTACATTAAAATATTAAAACATGAGCGACACAATAAAAAGAAAATAGATATAAGAAAAACTCAGTAATCCAGCAGCGTTTTAAAAATTCTGTTTTCAACACTGGGCAAGAGAAATAATACCAATATAGTCTTTAAAATTTATTATGATCTTCATAGAAGTATGTTTTCTAGCTATACCAACCCTATTTGCGTGACAAGGTCAAGAGAGCAAAAGACAATTAGAGCGTGAAATCTTTGTAGTTAAATAGAATAAAAGAAGATGAAAATAGTTGTAAGTTTTCAATGATGTGTTTTAATGAGAGCACCAAAAACCACAAGGATGCAGTTGAGCTCAACCATGAAAATATGAAAGTTTCTGTCGCATTTGTGGATCCTCAATTTAGCAAAATATTAAAGTATTTTCCCTACAGAGCTTATGTGTTTTGAGTATGTTTGGGTTTATTTTTCTCAATATTTCATCTTACTTTGGCTTATTTCAGAAGGAAATCATTCATGGCTCAGATGTATTGGGGTCCCCTGTCAGAAGCCAAGTGCTGTCTCAGGAGATGGGTGTAAAATATGGTCTTGCAGAGGAACCCTGCAATTAAGACTTTCTTCCCATTTAACAACGTTGCTGATACCTGTCTCGTGAACAGCAAAGGAATATGATTTCTAGAGTGATTGGAAACATGTTCAGTCCCCAAACCTACTATTTTCAGAGTTTTCCATTTGCGTAGACCTTGGTGGATTTGGGGTGTGAATTTTTTTGTTAAATTTATAATTTTGTGTCGAAGGGGAAAAAGGGTCAGAATCTGGTAACCAGAAGGAAACTTCTAGATCTCAGAAAATAATTGAAATCCCTTTGAGTCACATGTGGTTTGAATTTCAGAAGTTGAGTTTAATATCACAAATATAATTTTTAGTGCCTACTTTTATCCTTCAGGAGGAAATTATTTAAGCACTGATACTGGGAAAACTGATTATTAAGCAAATACACAGAGCATTTCAGCACTGAAATAAAGACACAGCTATTCAAAATTGTCAAAGGAAATGCTCTTTCCATTCTTTCACCTTCACTGTATGCTGCTTCTATGTTTGAAAATATTTTACACATCGAGTTTCACTTCTTCAACAGTTGTTATAGCTCCTCCATCCTTTTCTCAGCATGGAATCTGACTCAGTCTCACAGATAATATCTTTCAGATGGAAATATTTCTCTCACTGATATCAAATAAATTTCCAATGTGAAATTGATGCCCCAAGTTTTATTTAAAGAAGGGAGAAACTGTACTGGCATATCCAAAAAGAATTGACACAGGTATGTGACTTTATACAAAGAGGAAAGTCAGTGAATGAGAGGTCTCTTTTGGTTCATCTGTAAGCAAGCCATTATTTTCATTGGAGCAAGCATGTTCAAGAGTGGGAAGAAGAAAATATGCCTTTGTAAACTGTGAATTTTACTGCTATTTTTTTTTTTCCTGCAAGCCCCCTGTAGGGAAAGCATAACCTCAAAGCTCTCTAGAGAGATTAGGTATGAACAAATTGTACATTGAGATAAATTTGAATAAAGAACATTTACAAAAATAAAGTGAATTGAACACCTTATAAAATCTCAGTATAAAGCTTAATAGTACATTTGAGGAAAAGACAGCTTGCAAATGTGGCATGAAATAAACAGATCATCACTTAGAAACATAACACTCACTAACCCTAGAGACACAATTGAAGTTCATCCCAAGTACAGGGCCTGGGAGTTTGGCCAAGAAAATGATTTCACAGGGTCTAGGGCTTGATTTGTATTTCACATAATGTGAAGTGGCATTCATTACCTTGTAATTGATATGCAGATAAGAAGAAATTCTTTATAGCACAATTAACTGGGAAGGAAAGAGTACCGTATATGTACATATGGGAGAACTGAGGGTTTCTGACAGGATCATAAACCATAAAGAGACTTTTGACAATGATCAGACCTCTGAGATAACCTACTGCCTTGGAAATTCATCTAGCTTTATGTACTCTAATATATTTATAATCATCTTTTAGTGTCATGCTTCAAGTGTAAACTGGATGTTTATGAAATTCCTCCCACCAACAAAAAATAGCTGAAGCCGTTTTGATATTTTGAAACATTAGAAAAATGTTCCCAAAATGATCTCTTTAGAATATAAGTTCTATGAGATGTTAATAATCAGTTTGGGAGAGATGTTGGGTTGAAGAAGGAAATAGGACTCCTCAGAGCCTTTAATATTCAAGTATATATTGTAACTCTCCATGAGGAGGGTAAGTTATACAGTATTTCCTAACTTATTAAGTTGCAAAACCCTGTTCTTTGGCATGCCTCTTTGAGAAATAACCTTCAAGAAGAAAAAAGAAAGAAAGCTAGAGTGACTATTTTTCAGACCTTCACTATGCCTTCCTGATCAAACCGAGTGCTCTTTATACAAAGCCTTCTCTAATTTATTTCATCTTGCTTAGCAACATCCTGCATCAGGGTCCTCCGTCCTCAGCCAGAGTCCTTTCGAGGATGGCAACTCCTGTTTGGTGAGGAAGTCTGTTTGATGAGCTTCCTCCGGAGTTGGCACCAGTACTGCCTTACCCTGCAGACCCTCACTAAGAAGCCCAGTTACCCATCAGGTCACCAAGGTCTGCCCTGGGCTTCCAGGTCCCCCAGGACTGGTTTTGCCCACTTAATGAACAATTGGAAATTCAGAGCCTTATGTTCCGGGTCATGAACCAGAAAGACACATGATTCATAGAGACACTTCCAGCATGGAGGATTGCTGCACGAGACTGCTGACGACATCCCATTAAGTCTTGACGTGCTCCTTTTTAGTGTGCCTTTACTCTTGCAGTTTTCCCCACCTGAAAAAACAAGCTTTTCCACTTTTGCTTTCCAAACGCTTTTTTTTTGAATTAAAAAAAATTGAAGTATAGTTGATTTACAATGGTGTGTTAGTTTCAGGTGTACAGCAAAGTGATTCAGTTATAAATACACATATATTCTTTTTTAGGTTCTTTTCCATTGTAGGTTATTACAAGGTATAGATATAGTTCCCTGTGCCATACAATAGGTCCTTGTTGCTTTTCCATTTTATATATAGTAGTGTGTATATGTTAATCCCAAACTCCTAATTTATCCCTCTTCACCATTCCCCTTTGGTAACTATGAGTTTGTTTTCTATGTCTGTAAGTCTGTTTCTGTTTTATAAATAAGTTCATTTGTATCATTTTTTAAGATTCCACATATAAGTGATATCATTTGAAATTTGTCTTTGTCTAACTTACTTTACTTAGTGTGATCATCTCTAGGTCCACCCATTTTGCTGCAAATGGCATTACTTCATTCTTTTTTATGGCTGAGTAATATTCTATTGTATATATTAATATATACCACATCTTCTTTATCCATTCAACTGTTGATGGACATTTAGGTTGATTCCATGTCTTGGCTATTGTAAACAGTGCTGCATTGGGGTATATGCATCTTTTCAAATTAGAGTATTTGTCTTTTCCAGATACATCCTCAGGAGTGGAAATGCTGGATCATAAAGTAACTCTATTTTCAGTTTTCTAAGGAAACTCCATACTGTTCTCCACAGTAGCTGCACCAATTTACACTCCCCCCAACAGTGTAGGAAGGTTTCCTTTTCTCACACCCTCTCCAGCATTTATTACTTGTAGGCTTTTTGATGATGGCCATTCTGACCAGTGTGAGGTGATACCTTATTGTAGTTTTGATTTGCATTTCTCTGCTAATTAGTGATGTTGACCATCTTTTCATGTGCCTGTTGGCCATATGAATGTCTTCTTTGGAGAAATGTCTATTTAGGTCTTCTGCCCGTTTTTTGATTGGGTTGTTTGTTTTTTTGATACTGAGCTGTATGAGCTGTTTGTATATTTTAGAAATTAAGCCCTGTCAGTTGCATCACTTGCAAATATTTTCCCCCATGACATAGGTTTTCTTTTTGTGTTGTGTATGGTTTTCTTTGCTGTGCAAAAGCTTACAAGTTTCATTAGATCCCATTTGTTTATTTTTGCTTTATTTCTTTTGCCTTGGGAGACTGACCTAAGAAAACATTGCTATATGATTTATGTCAGAGAATGTTGTGGCTAGGAGTTTTACGGTATCATGCCTTATATTTAAGTCTTTACGGCATTTTGAGTTTATTTTTGTGTGTGGTGTGAGGGAGTGTTCTAACTTTATTGATTTACATGTGGCTGTCCAGCTTTCCCTACACCACTTGCTGAAGAAACTGTCTTTTCTTCATTGTATATTCTTGCCTCCTTTGTTGAAGATTAATTGACTGTAGGTTTATTTATGGGCTGTCTGTTCTGTTCCATTGATCTATATGTCTGTTTTTGTGCCACTGCCATTGCTGTTTTGATCACTGTAGCTTTGTCATATGGTCTGAAGTCTGAGAGGGTTATGCCTCCAGCTTTGTTCTTTTTCCTCAGGATTGTTTTGGCCATTCTGGGTCTTCTGTGGTTGCATATAAATTTTAGGATTATTTTTTCTAGTTCTGTGAAAAATGTCTGGGGTAATTTAATAGGGATCACATTAAATCTGTAGATTGCTTTGGATAGTATGGCCATTTTAACAATATTAATTCTTCCAATCCAAGAGCATGGGATATCTTTCCATTTCTTTGAATCATCTTCAATTTCGTTTATCAGTGTGTTATAGTTCTCAGCAAACACTTTTTTAAATCTTTAGTAGCAACAATAGAAATGCCTAAAAATTATGAAATGTTTATAACTTTTCATATAAACCTCATGTTTATATTAGGAACTGTGCAAAATGCTTTACGATACTATATCTTATTTTGAATTAATTTCTAAGAGTTTATTAAAATTTTGAGATCTTTAAAAAATTCAAAAGCACAACCACCAGTGTATTCATAACCTCAAATTTACAGTTGTTAAAAATGACATGTTTTCTTTCATTTTTTAAAAATAAAACAAAGACTGTTACAGCTAAATATGAAGTCTTTTTAAAATCTACCCACTTATATCCTATGCACCTCCCCCATTCTTAGGGGCAAAAACTGTCATGGATTTACTGTAACTCCTTATATTTACATAGAGTCTTATGCATGAATATGATTCCATGAAAAATATATAATATTATTTCACAAAAATCCATACAATCATATCATATTATATTGGGTGGGCCAAAGAGTGCCTTCGGTTTTTTATGTAAAAATAAAAGACACATTTTTCATTTTCACCAAGAACTTTATTGAACGACATATTCACCCTTTTGTTCCACTACCTTCTGCCATTTTTCAGACAACTTCATAATTCCATCTTCCCAACACTTTTTATCTTTCTGAGCAAGGAACTGTTCCAGGTGCCTTTTACAGTCTTCCAGGGAATTGAAATTTTTTCCATTAAGAGAATTTTGTAAAGACTGAAATAAATGGAAATCTGAAGGTGCAATGTCTAGTGAATATGGTGGATGAATCAGAACTTCCCAGTCAAGCTGTAACAGTTTTTGCCTGGTCATCAAAGAGACATGTGGTCTTGCGTTATCCTGATGGAAGATTATGCGTTTTCTGTTGATTAATTCTGGACACTTTACATCGAGTGCCTCTTTCAGTTGGTCTGATTGGGAGCAGTACTCATTGGAGTTAATCGTTTGGTTTTCCGGAAGGAGCTCATAATAGAGGACTCCCTTCCATTCCTACCATACACACAACATCACCTTCTTTGGTTCAAGACCGGCCTTTGGTGTGGTTGGTGGTAGTTCATTTCACTTGCCCCATGATCTCTTCCATTCCACATTATTGTACAGTATCCACTTTTCATCGCTGGTCACACCTTGTTTTAAGAAAAGAATGTTTTCCTTAACGTTTCAGTAGAGAATTGCATGTGAAAATATGGTCAAGAAGGGTTTTCTTTTTCTTTACTTATGTGGAATCCAAACATCAAAGCAATTCACATAACCAAGCTGGTGCAAATGATTTTCAGCGCTTGATTTGGATATTTTGAGTATGTTGGCTATCTTCCGAGTGGTATGATGTTGATTGTTCTCAATTATTGTTTCGATTTGATTGCTATCAACTTCAACTGGTCCACCCGACTGTGGAGCATCATCCAGTGAGAATCTCCAGCACAAAACTTGGCAAACCACTTTTGACACATTAGATTGGTCACAGCACCTTCTGCATACACTGCCCAAATCTTTTTGTGTGTTTCAGTTGCGTTTTTACCTTTCTTGAAATAATAAAGCATAATATGCCAAAAATGTTGCCTTTTTTCTTCCACCTTCAATATTAAAATGGCTGCAGAAAAATTTACCAATTTTGATAACCCTTTTTTTAAATGTGTGCTGATATGACAGCTGTCACATACAATCTAACAAAATTGTTTCAAATGAAGTTAAGACAACTAAGTGCTACTAGAGCCATCTTACAGAGAAAAAGGAACGAAACTTGGCCAACCCAATACATACGTCATTTTGACACTGGCTGTTTTCTCTCACCATTGTTTACAACATCCTATTCTTATCAGCACAGTTCAGTGGTTCTTAACCTCTGTTGTGCCATAGGCCCCTTTGGTAGCCTTGCGAAGTTAATGGTCTTCTTTTCAGAGTACATTTTCAATTTTCCTTAACAAAATACATAGGATTATGAAGGAACTCAATTATATTAACGTAATAGCTAGCAATATGTTAAAAAACTAATTGTAATATAGCAACACATATCTTTTTTCATCAATACATTAAATAATAAGATCTAGTAGTGTATGCTCTAATTTGGAGGAAGTGATGAGAGTAAACATTATTTCCAGATGTCTGCAACAACTGTAATGTTCTGTAAAGAAAATCTATAAACTCTAATTTCAAGAGTCTCAGGTATGACCCATGCCACTCTGGTTTGTTGTCTACATTTATAGTAAAAGAAACTGCTAAAATTTCAGTTAGAGCTTAGTAATGATAAAGTTGTAAATTTATTTTTATTCAAGCTCATGGGCCTCCTGAATTACTTACATATTCTTTTTAAATTGAGGTATAATAATACATAGTCTTGATTTCTGATTTTTTTCTCCCTTCAATTAATTGGCAACGTCTTCTCCCAATCTTTTGTTTGATTTTTTTTCTAACAGTGTTTATGGGGTCTTTTGATCAAGAAATTAATTTTTTTTCATTTAGTTAAATGTGTTCTTTTTTTACTTTTGGGGACTTTGTGCCTTGTGTAAAGTAGGATGTTTTATTATATTTTGTTCCAATAATTTAAAATGGTATTTTTCACTTTTAGGCTTTTAATATACCTGGACATTCAAAAATGTATTTTCTAAGGATGGGACTTAACCTTCTTTCATGTAGTATCTTACAATAAAGGCATAACCTTCTTTCATGTAGTATCTTACAATAAAGGCAACATTTTGGTAACATTATTATCGTCATTCAAGGAGCAGATTAACCCTCATCTTCCCCGTAACATCCATGCCGAATGCTCCCTTTAACAGGTATCTTCATCTTTCTAAATATCTATCCCATTTGTATTCATTGTTACATTTTTTTCCCTAAATTTTTCTTACTTCTCAAGAGTTCATGTGTTGTCTGAAAAGATGGCAAGCATTTTGAGGACAGAGATAATGTGCTTTAACACTTTTTTTCAGCAGTGACTAGCAGAGTGTTGGGCCAAATGATTGAGATTAATATATTATAATGTGTTTTGCTTCCAAACTCTTTCCAATTTCAATATAAATTTAGAAAAAAAATCTTATAGTTTATATAAGAATTTATCTTTTAAAATAGAGTAAGAGTTTTTTCCCTTTTCTAATTCGTGTTTTAGCATATGACCCATTCTCACTTTCTGTATTCCTTATTCCAACATAAGATATGCCTCTAAAATAGTAACAGTGATTTCCATAAGCCACATACAGACACCAGGTCCTTGTCAGGAGTATGAGAAAGAGAAAATTTCTCTTCTGTAGGGAAAGGGAAGGGGAAGGAGCCCTTAGGCCTCCACAGTCCAGACTGCTTCCAGCTGCTCAGTCGCCGGGTCCGTGGTCTTCATGCAGTCAGGACATGTGGGGAATATATGGCTGTGAGGACCCCCTGGGGACGAGAGCTTTCCAGTCTGGCGTTATCCTGTCACGCCCTTCTCCTCTTCAGCTCAATTAGGGTTTCTTCTGCTCTCCTAGGCTAAAACTCTGTGAGTATGTGAAAGTCAAAGAAACTCCTTCTACCTAAAAATAGTTCAACATCCAAGCAATAAGTTTCTGGAGATTTTATTAACCTAAATATTGTAATCTGGGACTGTTGTCACTAAAAAAGATAACACATTGTATTTCTGCTTATTCCCTTAATCAGAAAATTATGCTTTTTCTTTTTTCCAACACATTTTTTCACTTTTTATTTTGTAATAATTTTAAACTTAAAATTTGGAAAAATAGCACACAGGGTCCCTGCATAAATTTTACCCAGTTTCCACTAATATTTATATTTTCTATAACTCAAGCACAATGATAAAAACTAAGAAACTAGAATTGTAACGATACTATAATTTACTAGAGACTCTGTTCATCTTTCGTCAGTTTTCCACTATGTCCTTTTTCTATTCCGGGATATAGTATAGGATCCCGCATTGCATTTATTTATTGTCTGCTTAATATCCTCCAATCAGTGACAGTTCATCTATCTTTCTTTGTCTTTCATGACCCTGGCATTTGTGAAGAGTACTTGTTACTTATTTTTGTAGAGTGTCACTCATTTTGGGTTTGTCTGATATTTTTTAATGATTAGATCGAGGTTGCATTTTTAGCGAGAATACCACAGAGGTGGCATGCACTTCTCAGTGCATCTTATCACAGGGTAAAAGTGATGTCCTTATGTCTTTTTACTGGTGATGTTCACCTTGATCACTTGGTTAAGGTGGTGTCTACTGGGTTTCTCTACTGTTATTATTTGTCTATTTGAAATTAACAAGTACCTTAGGGGAAATACTTTGCAACCCTGCAAATATGCTGTTTCTCCTTAAATTTTCGGTCACTAATTTCAGCATCCATTGGTGGGTCTTTCTTGCAAGTGTTATTGTGGTATTCTACTGGTGATTTTCTATTTCCCTCATTTATTCTACATTTGTTTATTTATTTATATCAGTATGGACTCCTTCATGACTTTAACATTTGTATTCTATGGATTATAATCCAATACTATCATTACTTATTTTGTGCCTCAAATTGTTCCAGCTTTGACCATTGGGAGCTCTTTCAGGTTGGCCCCTATGAACTTTTGCCAGCATGGCCCCATCCTTTTTGGAGCACTTCTTCATTTATTGCTACCATATAATGCTCCATGCTCATCTTGTGTTTTCCCTGCCACAGCTCTTTAATCAACCACTTCTCCAGGTATCCCTGTTTCTTTGTATCAGTGAATGATATTTAGACACCAAAAGCTAGACTTTTAGAGATTAAAAGATCTAAGGACTTAGCAAATTTTATAAGTGGCCAGATCGTAAATAGGGTTTGCAGGCCATTCAGTCTTTGTTGCAGCTACTTCATTCTGCTGTTGTTGCACAAAATCAGACATAGACAGTAGGTAAGTGTGTATGTGTGGATATGTTTCAATAATACTTTATTTACAAAAATAGGTGGTAAGCTGGATTTGGTTCATGGGACTTGTTGTTTGCCATCTCCTACTCTAGAATGACAAGTCATGTGCTTACTTTCATGTATAAAAACAACGACAAAAACCTAGTCATGTTTTCATCTTCTCTGGTGAGGAACGTACTGGAGTATACTGATGTAAATGGAATTAGCTTAAGTGTTTTTACTTTTAAAAATTTTGGATTATTTTAATTCAGAATAGGAAAAAAAATGATAATTACTATTTCCCATCTTTAAATCATTAGATGTTTAGATAGTGCAGTATTTATTTTCAGATGAATCAATAAATAAAAAGTTTACTTTCACTTTTACTTTATGCATGGAATATCAAAGATAACTAAGTGCAAAACAAATGGTACAGGGGAAGTAGGAAAGACTCGTTCTGACCTTGCTCTGGAAGAGAAGTCCGCAACGTTCATAGATGGCCAGATCGCAAATGGGCTTTACAGGCCAGGAAGGCTCTGTTGCAGCTGCTCGCAGGGTAGAGCATCCTGAAAAGTTTCCAGGAGGAGGTGAGGACTGAGAATGACACCAAAGAATGGATGCGACTTGAGTCACCTACAAAAGAAGAAATAAACGTGGTGATTCAGGGATGATTTGAATAAGAGAGGGAGAGAGAAACAGGTTGAGAGTATTCAGGAATAATAAATAGCAAACAACAGCTACAGCAGTTCAGAAAGGGATGTAGGAGCCAAACCTAACCCTGCTAGCAGCTCTGCTAATCTCACAGATTTTAGTAATCGGCTATCTTTCAAATCACCTGGCTTTATTAAAAACAATTGACACTATGCTCTGTACGTTTAAATGATTCTACAGAATTTTTAACAGATCTTTAAATGGGTTAAAGATCTAAATTACTATTTATTAATTTTTCATGTTAATATATTAATGTTTTTTTGCCATTATTTATAAGCTTTTCAGTGTTAATTCTGTAATGAGCAGGTATTACCAAGAAGCCAATCTTATAAGATGCAAGGACATTTACTCTTGCACTCATTTCTGTGACAGACTTTGTGACTCTCCAGTGAGTGCACAGTGAGCTGAACAACGAATTCTTAAAAGTTTAATTCCACTTTCATTGGGAGTCAAGTATATCCTGCTTCTTTTGAATGCAACCCTAATCCCAAAGACAGATCCTTTTATTGTCTCTGGCCTCAGTAGTTTCTGTGCTAGCCCCTGAGTAAGATGGTGACACAAGTGGACAAAGGAATTGTCAGTTTATTTGGGAATATCCTAGGGATTAATTCATCATTAATGATTGTTAATGCAATCTGATTCCATGAGATAAGGTGACTTCCGAAGTAAAATCGAACTCTTCGTTTGAAGTATATTGCTGACATTTTTCTTATCCAGTGTTCTCATTTAGAGGTCACTAAATCCATCATTATTTGTGCTCCAAAGTAGATTCATAAAAAATAAATAAAATGAAATTTGGCTATAGTTTGAGCTTCTTGTATAAAAGGTGGTATTATCGAATTAAGCAGACAGTTGATTTCTATATTTCTGACATTTAACGTTAATTTGATAGGAAATAATTACCATAATATTATAATCAAATATTCTAAACCCACAGTTTTTAAATATAGAGTTTAGTGGGTGACTTAATATTTTCTACATGAACTACCGTATGTCAAAGAGGACTAATGATCTCCTAAATAGGCAGCCTACTCACACTTGCGTATCTGTGGTAGGGAACCTTCTTAAAGGTCAGTCTAGTTGGTGTCCTCTCCCTTATTCTCATGATCGTTCTGCCCTTTTCATTCAGGTTTGGCCACCTT
Source organism: Pseudorca crassidens (assembly GCF_039906515.1). Lineage (NCBI taxonomy): Eukaryota > Metazoa > Chordata > Mammalia > Artiodactyla > Delphinidae > Pseudorca > Pseudorca crassidens. The sequence goes on from NC_090309.1 coordinate 43,138,655, forward strand.
TTAGCCAACTTTGTTGCCTGCTTTAATGCATCCTGCCTCATGTTCCGTGGTGAGCATTGTACTTTGCAGCTCCTTCAGGAAGCAGCTTCAGTCTTCCCAATCCATAAACACAGACAACATCCCTTCTTTTTTACTTTACTTGAAACCCCTAAAGAAGGTATATTATATTTTTTGAATGTTCTCAGATCCCAAGAACCATGTTCTATGGCATGGTTATTCATTTCAAGAATATTCATTTCAAGAATGAATATTTCAAGAATATTCATTTCAAGAATGAATTCATTTCAAGAATATTCTTTCAAGTTATTCATTTCAAGAATAACTCTTCACCATTCCTTGAATATGGCTGGTACACCCCATTCTTCTGCTGATGCAGATCTTGAAATGGCCTCTTTTCTTATCAACTCTCTTCAAAACCCTACCTTCCTTTAAGACTCAAGTTGAGTTCTAGACTCTCTCTCAGGTCTTTGTGGACCCCAGCTCCAACATCGGTTCTCAGGGGCCTCTGTTTCCTGTGCCATTTGTCATTGCTGTTTCCCTTTGTGCACATTCCCATCTCCCCCAGCAGACTGCAAGCCCCGCTCAGAACGGAAGCATGTCCTGTGCCTCCCCTCACAGTATGTAGAACGTAACCACGTGCCCAGTCAAAGCAGGCCTTCAGTAACGTTTGTGAGGAGGAACATGAATGAATGTTCACGTGACAATGAATGCCATTAAGCTCTTACCTTCATCAAAAAGGAGTATTTAAAAAGCTACTGTTCTGCACCAAATTACCTGCAATCATCTTGGTATCCCCGTAGAGGCAAATCTGTTGAAAGCCAAATCACTTCAGAGTTCCAGGTATTCATGTGAGGATTTGTAAACAGGTTAGGTCGCAGCAAGTCAGTACTCATTTTTTTAGGCAATAAAATATTCTGTAATATAGACAAGGAGACAGTGTCACTCCCGTTTAGGATGTCTGCTGAGAGAGCGAGCATTAACTGAGAGGTCAGATATCTATAATTTTAAGCGTAGTGGAAAGCCACATAAACTGAAGTTTGATTATTTCCCAAACGATCAGGAACCCTAATGGATTTCTGCATACGAAATATCATTTTACTGAGTTCTGTAGAGATTTACCAAACCCAATAGTATTAGTGTTAGGCATTTGGGATCTTCAACGGCTAGTCTCTGTGCTTTTAAAAGGAAGAGTGATATATAGCCATGTACAGTGTAGACAGGCCACATCTCCCTAGGAATTCAGTGCTGAGTTTCATCTTTAGAGCAAAGGTGTTACAGAGCTAAAAGACATATGGATTATATTATCACCTTTAAAAGGTGAAATTTTTTTGGTGACTCTTTTCCGGATGTTTCAGCTGCTAGCAAGATCTGGCAAGACAGTCCACTGGGGTGGAGCCAGCTTCTGTAAGATTGCCAATCGGGGTCTAAACCTCTGAGTGCAGCAACAAGCCAGGGTGGTTTCTATCAGAACCTTATATACTTGTGTGTCTGGCGTTTACTTTGTAAAGCAGTGGAAGAACTCCGTGTAAACCAATTTGTGGCTTAAGACAATTAGGTAACCTATCATAAAGCCAAAGGAAAGTTTTTCTCATCAAGAAGTTGTTTCTTTACAATGCAAAGATTTTTCTAATACTATTAGCCTACTAATAAACTCTTAATAGCAACCAGATAACTTATGCCTAAGACCTATACTTGTCTATATTTGTTACTAAAATTTTTAGACATTTAAGTAAAGAAAGGAAGCCCCGTTTGGGTTCTTGGTTCATACAATAAGAATAGACCAGAAAACATATTTATATCAAACTAGTGAAATTCCTATTAAATATACTGTAAAGTCTCTAGGAATCATTTTCCTAATCTCCTCTGAAAGAATAATTTTATCTTTAAAAATATACCACTGTATATATCATATATATATATATATATGTACACACACACACACACACACACACACACACACATATATATTTTCTTTCACCTTCTCCACACCTGTTAAATAAACTTGTCATTTTTACAGCCAATTCAGGCAGAGAGTTCTTCACTCCTCTCCTTGGAGACCTAGATGTGCCTCGTCCAGTGTCTGGGGTCAACCCCATCTCCTCTGAAAGCCTGGCTGCATGATTTGATAGTCACAGCTGTCATTATCATCCAGCTTGGCACATGCCTCTGGGGTTTTCCCATTGAGCAAGGGTCTGAACTGTGCTGCCCACGCTTCCTCATACCAATTATAACTCCCATGCAGTTATCTAAAAGGCAGAAAAAAATGATCAACACCATCCCCAGCCTTGTAATGAGGAAGCAATTTCCCCTTATTATAACTGACTAAATATGTGCAGGCTGACCCCCAAGGCCCCTCCTTGCCCTCTTCGTGTCCCTCTGGAAATCATGGTCAAAACTCACTTTTCCTTTCAGATTTCCTTGACTTCCCACTTGTTTTGTTTCTTTCTCTTAATTCCACACTTTTTCCATGTTCATCGTCACTGTGCCGAATGCTGTTCCTCGTTCTGTGCCCTCACGGAGTGATCACGCCTCTTTCTGGTGCGTGCCTCATTAGAACCTGACCTTTGTTTCTCGTTTCTGATCTTCTGCCATTGGACTCCCTTACCACAGATTTACTGCTTGGGCGCCAGAGGAAGAGGGTCCTCGAGCCATGCAAATGATCCAGCAGATTTCACTCTTCCTTCCTTTTGTCACTTCTAAGACCCTCGTGTCTCTTACACTTTTTTGTCCGAAGAATCTATACTGTGTGTGTTTGGTTTAACCAGAAACAGTGCTGTGTTGGCTGTAGGCAGTCAAAGCATTAGTTACGTTGTTGAAAGGCACGAGGAATTTATCATCATTTTTTTACCTTTCTACTTCAAGTAGAGGTAGTTCAAAGACGTTGCACGAATGAGTCAGTATCCCCTGTTTTGGAGCATAAGGAAATCATCTCTGAAGATTTGATGAAAAACTGAGACAAAACAGAAAAACAGTTTTGGACACCTGTGTATCAGTGGCTCCTCCCTCTGACATGTGACCCTTGGGAGCAGTCCCAAGCTAAACAAAAACCTTAGATTGAGAGACTAATTCATTCTGATTAAAGCTTTTATACTTAGGATTTTCATTTGGGCATATGGAAGAGACTAACCTAATATCTGTCTAAACTAATATTTGTTCTTCCTTTTCTTCCTTGGGAATACAACCTCCAGTTTTTAGCTAGGCACATGCTAAGCTGAATAAAGAGTCCATTTCTCAGTCTCTTATCAATTAGCCATGTACACATTAGGCCAAATGATATGTAAGTGGAAATGTTTTGCGTGGGCTTCTAAGAAGTCTTCCAAGCATTGGTGCATGCGCATTGACACTTTTTTATTCTGTTTTCCATCCTGTTTCCTGATCATAAGGCAGATTGCTGGATCTCTAACAGTCATATAGGACTGTGAGGTCAAGGGCCATATCCTAGGGATGGAGAAACAGTGAGTTGGTAAAAACCTGAGTCCAAAAACTTCATGAAGTGGAACATCATATCAAGCATGGCATAATTTTTATGTGAGAGAATGAGAAACTGTATTGTTTAAATCTTATTTTGGTTTTTCCTGTTATGTACAGTCATGTGTAATTCTAATGGAGTCAGGGAACTTTGTGGTGAGTTGGATAGATGGAAGAGAAGTATTGGGGGATTATGACTGTACCCTTTGCTTATGCAAGGTGTGGAATCAGAAATTATCTAACTGGGTTTGGGTCGTGGCCTCATGTAAATCAGAGGTTCATAGTTGCTTCCTAGAGACATTTGCTAGTTCTCTAATAACTAAGCACATACACTAAAAGAAAATTTTCCAAGAGATTCTGACAGGGAGGCAAATGTATGTGTTTGTACATGTTAATTGTAATACCTGTAATAGAAAAATATTTTAAGTAACCTAACTACTTATCAGTAAAAAATTTGATATAATGGCCTATCTATACTTTGGCATATTCTTCAGCCCCTAAAGATGATATGTTATGCAGCCATTAAAGATATTAAGAGTGTGAATAAAAGGAAGAGGTGTTTGTAACATTTTGTTGAGTGAAAAAAAATAACGTTAAGATTTCTAGTCATGATGGCATTGTAAATTCTCCAAGGAACCTCCTCTGCCTCTACACATATGACATATAGATAATATGTAGAATGAGGAACTCTAAAAGGTGTAGTCATGCTCAAAAGTAAGATAAATGTCTCCACGACACAGAAACTGAAAGTGATAAGCGGCATACAGGCATCAGCCTACCAGCCTACCAGGTTCTGGGTGAGCAAAAGGCTGATATGGCCAGGAGTTTAGCTATATCTTCAGCAGAGAATAAGAGCATCCGTAGCAGAACTTCAGCTAGGTCTTCTCCTTACATTATGTTTCATGAAAAGAGAATCTAGAAGATATATGTACAACCACGTGACTAGGAAGTAAACCATTACGTTGCTTGCTGGCTTCATGATTGATGACATCCCCAGCGTGCAGATGTTTTTAATATATAACCCCTGTCTGCCTGGGGTCCAAAATGGATGGGCTGGTAGCAATTGCAAAGACACTAGAGAGAGGTTAGTATACATACACACACGTGCGTGCACATACACACACACACACACACACACACACACACAGAAAAATAACCTCCTATTCAAAAAATATCTATAAACCAAAATTCCAAAACATATTAAAAATCTATCACTAGGAAAACGGCCAAATAAACCCTATAATATGAATATGGCCTTACTATGATGAATATGAAATGAGCAGACTGAAAAACTTTTCTTAAAAATAAATATGTTTAATTTCCACTCCCATGTTTATTGGAACATTATTCACAGTAGCAAAGATATGGAAACAACATAAATGTTTGTTAATGGATGAATGGATAAAGAAAATGTGATTAGTAATAATATATATATACACATATATGTACATATATATGTATATATTATTCAGCCTTAAAAAAGAAGGAAATACTGCCATTTGAGACAATACTGATGAACCTGGAGGACATTATCCTAAGTGAAGCAAGCCAGACTCAGAAAGACAGAAAGACAAATATTGCATGATCTCATTTAGATGTAGAATTTAAAGTAGTCAAACTCATAGAAACAGAGAGTTGAATGGTGGCCTCCAGGAACCAGGGGAGAGGGAAATGGAGAGATTTGGCCAAAGGGTACGAAGCTTCAGTAATGGGGGTGACTGAATTCTGGAGATCTAATGCATGTACATCACAGTACCTGCAGTTTACATTACAGTATCGTATACTTGAAATTTGATAAAAGGATAGATTGATCTTAAGTGTTCTCACCACATACATACACACACACACTCACAAAGGTAAATAAATATACTATTCAAGACTAAAACAAATAAAAATATCCATTTTCTGTGAGATAAATAATAATATGTAATGAAAATAGAGAAATAATGTACTTGGAAAAATTATTGCAAAAATATTATGGAAAAGGGTTAATTTTCTTATTGTATAGAGAGAACTCTGAGAAATTAACAATATAAGAACCAACAGCCTAAAATAAAGGAAGGGACAAAAGTTTTAAAGAGAAATCCAACAGATAAAGAAATACAAATCAATTATAAACCTGAAAATATGTATGGTATTACTCACAATTTAAAAGATACCAGTTGAAATGGTGAAATAGCATGTTTAACATGTATAAGATTGGAAAAAATGAAATAGAAACACTATCACTATTGTGTGCATTGAAGGTGTGAAATATGGGCAATCTCACACATTGGTTTGGGAAGAGAATGACACTTTTTTGCAAGGCAGTTCTATAGTATCTATCAAATTTATAATATCTATCAAATTTACTATGCAATATACCCTTTTATTTTACAATTCCATTTTAGACATTCACCATAAGTGAAACATACACAACGTATGAAACGGTCATTTATAATAATGACCGTTATAGCATTAATTTTAGTAATCATAACATTGTTTTTCAGTAGGGGAATAGAACTGGTTAAACCCATTATGCAACATGGACTACGCTTAACATTCCCAGGCCTGGAAGCAGGGCATATAGAGGTCCACACACTATATATCTAAATATTGAAGACATAAATTAAATAAAATATACTTCATCTTCCTTCACTGACAAAGATGCCTTCATAACTACCTAAAGTAACAAGATAATGACAAACTAAAAAGGACCTAATGTGGCATTCAAGCCTTTACACACCTGTTTAAAGGTATCTCTCACCACTGCTCACTCAAAACTAGCTCCATATTCTATATTGTCCAGTCAGGGGACTCATCTCCATTTCAAGAATGTTTTGTGTTCTTTCTTCATGCATGCTGTAACTTCTTTTTGAAATTCTTCCTTGCTCAGGTTAAATGTCCCCTTTGTTATTACCAGATCTAATCTCGAAAGAGAATTATTTCCTCCTTTGAGATCCCTTAGGTCTTTGCTATAACATTTAAAAATAATCTTCCTCAGATTATAGAATATTGTGGACGTAATTACTTCTACACCAGGTAGTAAACTACTTTAGATTATGGAATTTATCTTAGTCATTCTTGCACATTTTTAGCATCTGAACCTGTGCCTTGCAACCAATAGGTACTCTACAATTGAAAAAACTGGATTATAGATTAAGAAAAAAACTATTATGAAAATTTCAAACATGTATAATCAAGCAGTTTCAAAACTAAAAAATCATAGCCAGTCTTGTTTCATCTATACCCTTGTTTCAAACCACACCTAATTTTAGTATCAAATTATTTTGAAAAAAAATGTCATTTTTTCTGTAGCTACCTCTGTATATATTTATATAAAATAAGGAGTACTTTCTCAAAGCATAATGATAAAACCATTGTCAAAACAAATATTTAACAATCATTCTTTAATATATCACATTTCTAATTAGTGTGAAAATTTCCTTGATTGTAAAATAATTTTTATTTGTTTGAGTCAGGATCCAGATAAAAACCATATATTAGTATTGGTTTATTTGGCTTTTAGATTACTTTTTTTTTTTTTTTTTTGCGGTACGCGGGCCCCTCACTGTTGTGGCCTCTCCAGTTGCAGAGCACAGGCTCCGGACGCGCAGGCTCAGCGGCCATGGCTCACGGGCCCAGCCGCTCCGTGGCCTGTGGGATCCTCCCAGACCGGGGCACGAACCCATGTCCCCTGCATCGGCAGGCGGACTCTCAACCACTGCGCCACCAGGGAAGCCCTAGATTACTTTTAACCTACCAATTTATTCTGTCTTTATCTCTTCCCTTCCTAGCAATTCTTCCTTGAAGCTGAAAGGCAAGTGTGTTTTTGAAGGCAGGTACAAGCAATGCAACTCATGGCTGCCATTTAATGTTAGTAGTTTTAAAATTTTTATTGCCTAGATCCAATATTGCATTATTTCACCAACAGTTGAAAATGGTAAATTATTTTTTGTATTTTTTCTTCATTTATTTAGGTGACCAACAAAGTGACTCACAATTTTTAAAAATTATACTCAATTTATAGTTATTATCAAATGTTGGCTATAGTCCCTGTGCTGTACAATATATCTTTGTAGCTTATTTATTTTATACCTGGTATATTGTACCTCTTAACTCCCTACCCCTATCTATCCCTCCTCCCTTCTCTGTCTCCACTGGTAACCACTAGTTTGTTCTCTAGATCTGTGAGTCTGTTTCTGTTTTGTTATATTCATTGCTTTTTAAAATGTTTTTAGATTTCACATATAACTGATAACATACAGTGTTTTTCTTTCTCTCTCTGACTTATTTCACTAAGCATCATAGCTTCCAGCTCCATTCATATTGTTACCAATGGCAAAATGTCAGTCTTCTTTATGGCTGAGTAGTATTCCATTGTATATATACCACATCATCTTTATCCATGGACACATAGGTTGCTTCCCTATATTGGCTATTATAAATAATGGTACTGTGAACATTGGGATGCATGTATCTATTTGAATTAGTGTTGTTGTTTTCTTCATATATATACCTAGAAGTGGAATTGCTGGATCATATGGTGTTGTATATTTAGTTGTTTTTTTTTTTTTTTTTGTCTTGAATTTTATTTTATTTATTTTTTTATACAGCAGGTTCTTATTAGTCATCAATTTTATACACATCAGTGTATACACGTCAATCCCAATCGCCCAATTCATCACACCACCACACCCATCCCCCACCGCTTTCCCCCCTCGGTGTCCATACGTTTGTTCTCTACATCTGTGTCTCTATTTCTGCCCTGCAAACCGGTTCATCTGTACCATTTTTCTAGGTTCCACATACATGTGTTAATATACGATATTTGTCTTTCTCTTTCTGACTTACGTCAATCTGTATGACAGTCTCTAGATTCATCCATGTCTCTACAAATGACCCAATTTAGTTCCTTTCTATGGCTGAGTAATATTCCATTGTGTATATGTACCACATCTTCTTTATCCATTCATCTGTCGATGGGCATTTAGGTTGCTTCCATGACATGGCTATTGTAAATAGTGCAGCAATGAACATTGGGGTGCATATGTCTTTTTGAATTATGGTTTTCTCTGGGTATATGCCCAGTAGTGGGATTGCTGGGTCATCTGGTAATTCTATGTTTAGTTTTTTAAGGAACGTCCATACTGTTCTCCATAGTGTATCAATAGCTCCATAGCTGTATCAGTGTTCTCCATAGCTGTATCAATTTACATTCCCACCAACAGTGCAAGAGGATTCCCTTTTCTCCACACCCTCTCCAGCATTTGTTGTTTGTAGATTTTCTGATGATACCCATTCTAACTGGTGTGAGGTGATACCTCATTGTAGTTTTGATTTGCATTTCTCTAATAATTAGTTATGTCGAGCAGCTTTTCATGTTCTTCTTGGCCATCTTTATGTCCTCTTTGGAGAAATGTCTATTTAGGTCTTCTGCCCATTTTTGGATTAGGTTGTTTGTTTGTTTTTAATATTGAGCTGCATGAGCTGTTTATATATTTTGGAGATTAATCCTTTGCCCGTTGATTCATTTGCAAATACTTTTTCCCATTCTGAGGGTTGTCTTTTCGTCTTGTTTGTAGTTTCCTTTGCTTTGCAAAAGCTTTGAAGTTTCACTTGGTCCATTTTTGTTTTTATTTCCATTACTCTAGGAGGTGGATCAAAAAAGATCTTGCTCTGATTTATGTCAAAGAGTGTTCTTCCTATGTTTTCCTCTAAGAGTTTTATAGTGTCTGGTCTTACATTTAGGTTTTTAATGCATTTTGAGTTTATTTTTGTGTATGGTGTTAGGGAGTGTTCTAATTTCATTGTTTTACATGTAGCTGTCCAGTTTTCCCAGCACCACTTATTGAAGAGACTGTCTTTTCTCCATTGTATTTCCTTGCCTCCTTTGTCATAGATTAGTTGACCATAGGTGCGTACGTTTACCTCTGGGCTTTCTCTCCTGTTCCATTGATCTATATTTCTGTTTTTGTGCCAGTACCATATTGTCTTGATTACTGTAGCTTTGTAGTATAGTCTGAAGTCAGGGAGTCTGATTCCTCCAGCTTTGTTTTTTTCCCTCAAGACTGCTTTGACTATTCAGGGTCTTTTGTGTCGCCATACAAATTTTAAGGTTTTTTGTTCTAGTTCTGTAAAAAAATGCTGTACGTAATTTGAGAGTGATTGCATTGAATCCGTAGATTGCTTTGGGTAGTATAGTCATTTTCACAATATTGATTCTTCCAATCCAAGAACATGGTATATCTCTCCATCTGTTGGTATCATCTTTAATTTCTTTCAACAGTGTCTTATAGTTTTCTACATACAGGTCTTTTGTCTCCCTAAGTAGGTTTATTCCTAGGTATTTTATTCTTTTTGTTGCAGTGGTAAATGGGAGTGTTACATTAATTTCTCTATCACATTTTTTTGGTGGCATCTTTAGGATGCTCTATGTATAGTATCATGTCATCTGCAAACAGTGACAGTTTTACTTCTTTTCCAATTTGTATTCCTTTTATTTCTTTTTCTTCTCTGATTTCGATGGCTAGGACTTCCAAAACTATGTTGAATAATAGTGGCGAGTGTGGACATCCTTGTCTTCTCCCTGATCTTAGAGGAAATGTTTCAGTTTTTCACCATTGAGAATGATGTTTGCTGTGGGTTTGTCATATATGGCCTTTATTATGTTGAGGTAGGTTCCCTCTATGCCCACTTTCTGGAGAGTTTTTATCATAAATCGGTGTTGAATTTTGTCAAAAGATTTTTCTGCATCAATGGAGATGATCATATGGTTTTTCTTCTTCAGTTTGTTAATATGGTGTATCACATTGATTGATTTGCATTTATTGAAGAATCCTTGCATCCCTGGGATAAATCCCACCTGATCATGGTGTATGATCCTTTTAATCTGTTGTTGGATTCTGTTTGCTAGTATTTTGTTGAGGATTTTTGCATCTATATTCATCAGTGATATTGGTCTGTAATTTTCTTTCTTTGTAGTATCTTTGTCCGGTTTTGGTATCAGGGTGATGGTGCCCTCATAGAATGAGTTTGGGAGTTTTCCTTCCTCTGCAATTTTTTGGAAGAGTTTGAGAAGGATGGGTGTTATCTCTTCTCTAAATGTTTGATAGAATTGACCTGTGAAGCCATCTGGTCCTGGACTTTTGTTTGTTGGAAGATTTTTTTTTTTTTTTTTTTTTTTTTCAGTACGTGGGCCTCTCCTGTTGTGGAGCACAGGCTCCGGATGTGCAGTCCCAGTGGCCATGGCTCACGGGCCCAGCTGCTCAGCGGTACGCGGGATCCTCCCGGACCAGGGCACAAACCCACGCCCCTGCATTGGCAGGCGAACTCCCAACCACTGCGCCACCAGGAAAGCGCGTTTGTTGGAAGATTTTTAATCACAGTTTCAATTTCATTACTTGTGATTGGTCTGTTCGTATTTTCTCTTTCTTCCTGGTTCAGTCTTGGAAGGTTATACCTTTCTAAGAATTTGTCCATTTCTTCCAGGTTGTCCATTTCATTGGCATATAGTTTTTGTAGTAATCTCTTATAATGCTTTGTATTTCTGCAGTGTCAGTTGTGATTTCTCCTTTTTCATTTCTAATTTTATTGATTTCAGTCCTCTCCATTTTTTTCTTGATGAGTCTGGCTAATGGTTTATCAATTTTGTTTATCTTCTCAAAGAACCAGCTTATAGTTTTATTGATCTTTGCTATTGTTTTCTTTGTTTCTATTTCATTTATTTCTGCTCTGATCTTTATGATTTCTTTCCTTCTGCTAACTTTGGGTTTTGTTTGTTCCTCCTTCTCTAGTTCCTTTAGGTGTAACGTTTGATTCTTTATTTGAGATTTTTCTTGTTTCTTGAGGTAGGCTTGTATAGCTATAAACTTCCCTCTTAGAACTGCTTTTGCTGCATCCCATAGGTTTTGGATCGTCGCGTTTTCATTGTCATTTTTCTCTAGGTATTTTTTTAATTTCCTCTTTGATTTCTTCAGTGATCTCTTGTGTATTTAGTATCGTATTGTTTAGTCTCCATGTTTTTGTGCTTTTTACGTTTTTTTCCCTGTAATTCATTTCTAATCTCATAGCGTTGTGGTTAGAAAAGATGCTTGATATGATTTCAATTTTCTTAAATTTACTGAGGCTTGATTTGTGACCCAACATGTGATCTATCCTGGAGAATATTCCATTTGCACTTGAGAAGAAAGTGTAATCTGAGGTTTTTGGATGGAATGTCGTATAAATATCAATTACATCTATCTGGTCTGTTGTGTCATTTAAAGCTTGTGTTTCCTTATTAATTTTATGTTTGGATGATCTGTCCATTGGTGTAAATGAGGTGTTAAAGTCCCCCACTATTATTGTGTTACTGTCGATTTCCTCTTTTAGAGCTGTTAGCAGTTGCCTTATGTATTACGGTGCTCCTATGTTGGGTGCATATATATTTATAATTGCTATATCTTCTTCTTGGATTGATCCCTTGATCATTATGTAGTGTCCTTCCTTGTCTCTTGTAACATTCTTTATTTTAAAGTCTATTTTATCTGATATGAGTATTGCCTACTCCAGCTTTCTTTTGATTTCCATTTGCATGGAATATCTTTTTCCATCCCCTCACTTTCAGTCTGTATGTGTCCCTAGGTCTGAAGTGGGTCTCTTGTAGACAGCACATATATGGGTCCTGTTTTTGTATCCATTCAGCAAGCCTGTGTCTTTTGGTTAGAGCATTTAATCCATTCACGTTTAAGGTAATTATCAATATGTATGTTCCAGTTACCATTTTCTTAATTGTTTTGGGTTTGTTTTTGTAGGTGCTTTTCTTCTCTTGTGTTTCCCACTTAGAGAAGTTCCTTTAGCATTTGTTGTAGAGCTGTTTTAGTGGTTCTGAGTTCTCTTAGCTTTTGCTTGTCTGTAAAGCTTTTGATTTCTCCATCGAATCTGAATGAGATCCTTGCTGGCTAGAGTAATCCTGGTTGTAGTTTCTTCCCTTTCATCACTTTAAGTGTATCACGCCACTCGCTTCTAGCTTGTAGAGTTTCTGCTGAGAAATCAGCTGTTAACTTTTGGGTGTTCCATTGTATGTAATTTGTCGTTTTTCCCTTGCTGCTTTCAATAATTTTTCTTTGTCTTTAATTTTTGCCAGTTTGATTACTATGTGTCTCAGCGTGTTTCTCCTTGAGTTTATCCTGTATGGGACTCTCTGCACTTCCTGGACTTGGGTGACTATTTCCTTTCCCATGTTAGGGAAGTTTTTGACTATAATCTCTTCAAATATTTTCTCGGGTACTTTCTCTCTCTCTCTCTTCTCCTTTTGGGACCCCTATAATGTGAATGTTGTTACGTTTAATCTTGTCCCAGAGGTCTCTTAGGTTGTCTTCATTTCTTTTCATTCTTTTTTCTTTATTCTGTTCTGCAGCAGTGAATTCCACCATTCTGTCTTCCAGGTCACTTATCCGTTCTTCTGCCTCAGTTATTCTGCTATTGATTCCTTCTAGTGTATTTTTCATTTCAGTTATTGTGTTTTTCATCTCTGTTTGTTCTTTAATTCTTCTAGAACTTCATTAGATGTTCTTGCATCTTCTCGATCTTTGCCTCCATTCTTTTTCTGAGGTCCTGGATCATCTTCCCTATCATTATTCTGAATTCTTTTTCTGGAAGGTTGCCCATCTCCACTTCATTTAGTTGTTTTTCTGGGGTTTTATCTTGTTCCTTCATCTGATACATAGCCCTCTGCCTTTTCATCTTGTCTATCTTTCTGTGAATGTGTTTTTTGTTTCACAGGCTGGAGGATTGTAGTTCTTCTTGCTTCTTCTCTCTGCCCTCTGCTGGATGAGGCTATCTAAGAGGGTTGTGCAAGTTTCCTGATTGGAGGGACTGGTGGTGGGTATAGCTGGCTGTTGCTTTGGTAGGCAGAGCTCACTAAAACTTTAATCTACTTGTCTGCTGATGGGTGGGGCTGGGTTCCCTCCCTGTTGTTTGTTTGACCTGAGGTGACCCAATCCTGGAGCGTACCCGGGCTCTTTGGCGGGGCTGATGGAAAACTCTGGGAGGGCTCACGCCAAGGATTACTTCCCAGAATGTCTGCTGCCAGTGTCCTTGTCCTCATGTTGACACACAGCCACCCACCGTTTCTGTAGGAGACCCTGCAACACTAGAAGGTAGGTCTGGTTCAGTCTTCTGTGGTGTCACTGCGCCTCCCCCTGAGTCCTGAAGAGCACACTACTTCGTGTGTGCCCTCCAGGAGTGGAGTCTCTGTTTACACCAGTCCTGTCAAAGTCCTGCAATCAAATCCCGCTAGTCTTCAAAGTCTGATTCTCTGGGAATTCCTCCTCCTTTAGCCAGACCCCAGATTGGGAAGCCTGACTTGGGGCTCAGAACCTCCACTCCAGTGGGTGGACTTCTGTGGTATAAGTATTCTTCGGTTTGTGAGTCACCCACGCAGCAGTTATGGGATTTGATTTTATTGTGATTGCGCCCCTCCTACCGTCTCATTGTGGCTTCTCCTTTGTCTTTGGATGTGGGTTATCTTTTTTGGTGAGTTCCAGTGTCTTCCTTTTGATGATTGTTCAGCAGTTAGCTGTTATTCTGGTGTTCTTGTAAGAGGGAGTGAGACAGTGTCCTTCTGCTCCGCCATCTTGAACCAATCTCCCTATTTTTAGTTTTTTAAGAACCTCCATACTGTTTTCCACAGTGGCTGCACCAATTTACATTCCCATTAATAGCGTAGGAGGGTTCCCTTTTCTCCACATCCTCACCAAAATTTGGTACTTGTGTTATTTTTGATGATTCACATTCTGGCAGGTGTAAGGTGATATCTCATTGTGGTTCTGACTTGCATTTCTCTGATGATTAGTGATATTGAGCATCTTTTCATGTGTCTGTTGGTCATCTGCATGTCTTCTTTGGAAAAATGTCTATTCAGGTCTTCTGCCCATTCTTTAATTGGGTTGTTTGGTTTTTTGATATTGAGTTGTATGAGCTGTGTATGTATTTTGGATATTAACCCGTCATCGGTCATATCATTTGCAATTATTTTCTCCCATTTCATAGGTTGTCTTTTTGCTTTGTTTATTGTTTCCTTTGCTGTGCAAAAGCTTATAAGTTTCGTTAGGTCCCATTTGTTTATTTTTGCTTTTGTTTCCTTTGCTTTAGGAGACAGATCCAAAAATAATATTTCTATGATTTATGTCAAAGAGTGTTTTCCTCTAGAAATTTTATGGTTTCTAGTCTTACATTTAGGTCTTTAATCCATTGTTAGTTTATTTTTGTATATGGTGTGAGAAAATGTTCAAATTTCATTATTTTACATGTAGCTGTCCAGTTTCCCCAGCACCACTTATTGAAGAGACTGTCTTCTCCATTGTGTATTCTTGCTTCCTTTGTCTTAGATTAATTGACCGTAAGTGCATGGTTCATTTCTGGGCTCTGTATTCTGTTCCACTGATCTGTGTGTCTGTTTTTGTGCCAGTATCCTACTGTTTTGATTATATTAGCTTTGTATTATAGCCTAAAGTCAGGGAGCATGATACCTCCAGTGTTGTTGTTCTTTTTCAAGATTGTTTTGGCTATTTGGGGTCTTCTGTGTTCCATACAAATTTTAAATTTATTTTTTCTAGTTCTCTGAAAAATGCCCTTGGTATTTTTATAGGGATTGCATTGACTCTGTAAGTTGCAGTGGGTAGTATGGTCATTCTAACAGTGTTAATTCTTCCAGTCTATGAACATGGTATATCTTTCCATCTGTTTGTGTCATCTTCAATTTCTTTCATTTGTGTCTTATTGTTTTCTGAGTACAGGTGTTTTACCTCCTTAGGTAGGTTTATTTCTAGATGGAATAATTCTATAAGGAGAATCCATACCTTATAAATTATTTGGTTATTGAAAAGTACACGTTATATAGGAAAGAATACATAAAGAATAGCTGCTTGATGTATTCCCTTGGTAAACATATAATTGGTTAATTACTTACCATTAAAAAAAATAATTTATTTCCTTAGACTCTTCCAAAGAAGATGACTACCTTTTTTTCTGATGAGTGGATGGTATTTAAATGTATTTGTGTGTTTCAAAATACTGCAGTTATTTTTTTATTCATGGTTAAAATTAGTTTATCTTTGTCCAGCAGAAACCTCTTCAAATTGTCTTCTGAGTCCTTTTAACATGGCACTAATAATCCTTGTTACCTTTCTTACTATCTAATATGGCAAAATTCTTTGCATTTGTCCTATTAAATAGATGCCAGCTATACCAGGACTGTATGAAAGGTCCTTGTTCCTTATTGTGGAATATAGTATTTAGAAACTACAACTTAAGCACTGGAATTTTTCATTGCCTTTGGATTAGTTTTTGTTTCTAGACCTTTTATAGTTTTCAGAAGTAAGAAATATTTGTTTACTGTATAAATATAAAACACAGTTTAACTGTATCTCATTTATTTAATATATTAATAATTAACCAAATAATAATTCATATAATTAATTCAAACTCAAGACTGTAGGGCTTTTCTTAACCTCTTTGATCCCATTTCTTTATTTCACTTGTATTTCAATATTTCTACAGTAATTATTCATTTGCTTTATTCCACAATACACACACTACAGACTCAGTATAGTAATATCAACATTATTGCCAACACTGTAATTACTGAAAACAATTTCAGATTTTAATTTTCCTTTATTTGTCCTTCAGAAATTTCACAGTAGGCTTATTCAGTTAAAGTATTGTTTCATATTCACCTGGAATTTTCCTCTCTGTGTGGTTATACTGCCAAGTTAGTACAAAGTTTGGTTTGTGTAATTCTTTTTGCTTCAGACATTTAGCAGTTGACTTTAAAATTTAATTTTGTATTATAATTATGTAAAATGTTCACATGGACAAAAGTAAAATATATCAAATGTGCTATATTCAGAGAAGTATATTTTTCTGTTCCTTTCTCTCCAATGCATTCCCTCCCTCCCCTTAAATGTAAGGATATTATACAAACATAGAGCCTCATATAGTTTATCTTTATACATAAATGTATGCATCCACACATATATACATACATACATACACACATATATTCAGTATTCAACAATGCTGAATGAGAACTGAATGGAAATTTACTGTAACTTGTGGGAAATTAAATTTTTACATTAGCAAATGAATATAAATTACTTGAAAGTATAAAATGTGATATTTCAGTTTAGTTGCATTTGCCTATATTTTCTAAATTCCACTATTCATGTAATTCTGAATAAAACGGCATTGGCACCAGACTATGTGCCATTGTGATGTTCCTTTAATGAAAATGCTGCTACCACAGCCCTCGCCATACAGTGCACTTGCACATTTACACATTTGTAGATACTCATTGAACACATATCTTGCATTTAGTTCCCTTGTGAAAACAGTAAGAAGGAGTTAACAAGAGTTATATCCATACTGGCTGTTTTGTATAGCACTTCTCAGTATAAAGCTAAACATTTCTTATATTCAATTCAATACTAAATACTCATAGCTTAATGCTTTAATCAACATAGCTAAAGCATAATAGTTTATGCTTTACGATCCTCTACAGTGGTCTTGTGTAGTCAAACTCTTTGTATCAGTTTGAATTATGTTTGACTACATGTAACAGAAACCTAACCACAATAGCTCAACCAAATAGAGGTTCATATTTTCTCACATTATGAGAAATCTGGAAGCAATTAGTTCAAGATTGGTACAGCTGCTCAGGGAAGGTCCAAGATCTTTTCAAATTCCTGCCCCATTATTCTTTTCATATGGTATTTATTTTTTCATGGTTTCAAAATGGCTTCTCTGCCTCCAGGAATTATGTTTATATTCTAGGCAGAAAGAAAGAGGGAAGAGTAAAAAAATAAAACATGTCTGCCAGCTGAGCGTATTCTCTCTATACTAGGTAAAAACAGACTTCCTGTAAAATCTACCTAACAGATTTACTCTTTAATATCATTTGTCAGAACTGGATCACATGTCCATTCCTAGCTACAGTAGAGTCACATTACTGCTCTGAGAACAACTGGACCTCCCAGTAAGTAAAGGAAACAGAAGGAATGGCTACTGGACAAGGAACCAAAACTTTCTACCGGGGCTTCCCTGGTGGTGCAGTGGTTGAGAGTCCGCCTGCCGATGCAGGGGACACGGGTTCGTGCCCCGGTCCGGGAAGATCCCACATGCCGCGGAGAGGCAGGGCCTGTGAGCCATGGCCGCTGGGCCTGTGCGTCCGGAGCCTGTGCTCCGCAACGGGAGAGGCCACAACAGTGAGAGGCCCGTGTACTGCAAAAAAACAAAACAAAACAAAACTTTCTGCCATATGCCTTGAATCCTTGTCAATGATGTTTTAAGGTTTATTTTTTTCCTCAAAACAAAAGCAGTATATGCTTTGTGCTACTCAGCTATGTAAATATGAATCAAGTCTGCTTCCCTGAACACCAGAAATTTGTTTTATGATTTTCAAGGACTGTAATGGAAAAATATTTTGCAGCTGCTTATATGAGTTTTCTAGAGCTGCCATAATAAGGAAGCAAAGACTGAGAGACTTAAACAATAGATATTTATTTTCTCACAATTCTGGAAGTTAGAAGTCCGAGAAAAAGGTGTCAGAATGGTTGACTTTTTATGAGGCGTCTCTCTTTGGCTCATGGATGTCCATCTTCCCCTTGTGTCTTCACACAGTCTTTCTTTTGTGTGTATCTGTATCCTAATCTCTTCTTCTTATAATGACACAGTCATGTTTAATTAGGGCCCAATGATATGACCTAATTTTAACTCAATTACCTCTTTAGAGACCCCATTTCTAAATATAAATTCTGAGGCACTGGGGTTTAGGACTTCAGCATATGAATTTTTGAGGGAGCACAGTTTGCCTGCAACATTGCTAAAGCATAGAAAAAAATAGCAATAACAAAACAAAACAAAAACAAACCAAAAAGGCGAGGTGATAAGAGACATTTCTGGGTCATCCATTTCAATTTTTAAATTGTATCAACATTTCCAATCCCACCTCACTGGTATCATCTGCAACTGGTAACCAGAAAAAATTACTTAGCCAAATATAAAATATAATATTGCCAAATGATTTCTAACTCCTATGATTCATAGATTCTAATGGCTTAATAAATGACTGTTTAACTGGGATAGTAGAGTCATAGGTAATTGCAGTTATTCACACATTAAACTGTAGGGAAATAGCTAATCCAATTATATTGAATTCAAGCATATCTCTCTGGGATTTGTGGAAGATATTTAAGCAAAGAGACATGCCACTTTCATATTCCAATTTGCTTGTACGTGTCTACTTAGATTTATTGTGATTTTTCCTTGGTTTTTGTGTGTTCACTTGCAGATAACAATCAGTTGCAGGTGCAACAGACAGCAGTATAACTTTGGAATACTTTTGTTAATTAACTTGGGCTCAAATTCTAATAGCGTGCACACTATTGCTAGGGTACTAATAGAGTGTGGGAAATAAATGCTCTTGATCTTCCTTGGTTTATTTTTCTGCTTTTTATGTTATATAGAGTGTCTACAGGGCTGTGGAAAACAAAACAGACACAGGCAATAATGATGTTTTATGTGAGTCATAGAGAAAAGTAGGAAAGGGTACAATCCAAACAGATATAAAGTGGTATTGATTTTAATTAATGATTTTTTGAGACTCAGTCAATATAGAAGAGCTCTCATTCATTAGATAGTTATAGTAATTATAGGTTGCAAATTAGATATAAGTCTTGGGAGGCGGGAACTGATTTGGCACCCTGAGCTGGAGGTTATTATTGTCAACACTGAAGGATTTGCTACATACCATCAAGTTGAACTATCTAGGGATGATCTTCAAAGGTGAGCATTTGAAATAAGACCAGTTGAAAAAAAGAGACCAGTTCAGTGCCAGGGAGATAATCACTGCATGAGATGATCCTGATGAATTAGATCCTGATGCTTATTTCTTCTTCTGTCTCTTCTTTTTTTTTTTTTTTTTTTTTTTTGCGGTACGCAGGCCTCTCACTGTTGTGGCCTCTCCCGTTGCGGAGCACAGGCTCCGGACGCGCAGGCTCAGCGGCCATGGCTCATGGGCTCAGCCGCTCCGCGGCATGTGGGATCTTCCCGGACTGGGGCATGAACCCGTGTCCCCTGCGTCGGCAGGCGGACTCTCAACCACTGTGCCACCAGGGAAGCCCTTCTGTCTCTTCTTTGACTAAGGTGAAGATCATGGTGGGCAACAAACCCATGACTCAATTGCTTTCACAACTATCTAAAATAAAACCATCTATCTCAAACATTCTCTCTATTTCAGTTCATTGAATTAAATGAATTTAAATTAATCAAACATATAGAGCTTTTGTTAGATACCTTGCCCAGTCTAGGTATATGAGATCCAGTGATGACCAATTGTGTAGAAGGTTATCTGATGATAAATATTAAAAAAAAATGTAGAACAGGACATATATTGACACAGTAATGCTATATAATAATCAGTCACAGAACTTCATACATTATTGTTGTGCATTACAACAATAAACATTCATTTAGTTGATGTGTCTGTGAATCACTGATTTAGGCTGCAAAGTTCTTTTGGTCAGTGGCACGGTGGTCTCTGTCACATTCCATTAGGCAAAAAAGTCGCACAGACGACCCAAACTCAAAGGGTAGGGAAATCAACTCTACATCTTTAGTTGGAGGAAACACAAAATTACTTGGTACACGTACAGAGAGGAAAAAAATAAGTGCAATTATTAATATAATCAGCCTGCCATTCTTTGCCCTCAGGGAGGACACAGTTACTCACATCCCTCTTATGTATAAAATATGTTCTCCCTTTACCATGACTGTCAGAAGTCACATCCCATCACAGCATGAAATTCAAAGTCTATAGTTTTGTGATCTCTCTTGGTCTGGATGTAGCCCCTCTTGGTCCAGAGACCTATAGCCAAAAAGACAATTTATGTGCCCCTGAAACACCCAATATAAAATGAAGAAAAAAAAATTATTTATGAAAATGAAAAGAATGAGCAACACATTATAGTCTCTGGCCTATAGAAAGTTTGAAATTTCTTGAGCAAATATTCCAGATTTCCCTCTTGTTTTGGAAAATGTTTATTAGTTTGGACCTACTTCTGCTCCCTAGAAATGGATCCTCTGTTTATTGTTCTCCATGACTTTTAGCTTTTCCCTCTGATATATCCTTTCTTTTCCATCCATCCTGACCACTTTTGAAGAAATGGTCCTATTAGCTGAGTAGTCTTCTCAGCCTGTAGAAAGTTGTAGGTCCAGAGTCTTTGTTTTCCCTCAGTCAAACATCCTTTTTTTTTGCAGACTGGCAGGGCTTTTGCCAATACAGCTCTTTTAAGACATTGTGAATTTTCTTTTTTTTTAAATTGAGATATAATTGACATATATTTTATTAGTTTTAGGTGTACAACATAATGGTTCTATATATGTGAATGATATGAAATTATTGCCACAATAAGTTTAATTAACATCCATCACCTCACATAGTTAGCAGATTTTGTTCTTGTGATGAGAACTTTTAGGATCTACTATCTTAGCAACTTTCAAATATACAATAGAGTATCGTTAACTATAGTCACTATGCTGTACATTACAGGCATTCATTGTTTTATTGCACTTTGCTTTATTGTGCTTCCCAGATACTGCATCTTTTTTACAAATTGAAAGTTTGTGACAACCTACATCAAGTAGTGGCATCTATTGGCACCTTTTTTCCAACGGCATTTGCTCACTTCGTGTCTCTTTCTCATTTTGGTAATTCATGCAATATGTCAGACATTTTTATTATTATTATATTTGTTATAGTGATCTGTGATCCGTGATCTTTGATGTTACTAGAGAAATTGTTTTGGCGTACCAAGAATCACACTCACATATAATGGCAAACTTAATTGATAAGTGTTGTGTGTGTTCTCACTGCTCCACTGACCGGCCATTCCCCTGTCTCTCTGCCTCTCCGCAGGCCTCCTTACTCCCTGAAATATGGTAGTATTAAAAGTGGGCCAATTAATAACCCTCCAGTGGTCCCTAAGTGTTCAAGGGAAAGGAAGAGTCACATATTTCTTACTTTAAATCAAAAGCTAGAGATGATTAAGCTTAGTTAGGAAGACATGTTGAAAACTCAGGACGAAGACTAGGCCTCTTGGACCAAACCGTTAGCCAAGTTGTGAATGCAAATGAAAAGCTCTTGAAGGAAATGAAAAGTGCTACTGCAGTGGAGACATGAATGATAAGAAAGCAAAGCAGCCTTATGGCTGATATGGAGAAAGCTTTAGTGGTCTGTATAGAAGATCAAACCAGCCACAAAGTTTCCTGAAGCCAGCACCTAATCCAGAGCAAGGCCTTAAATATTTTTGATTCTCTTTGATTCTGTGAAGGCTAAGAGAGGTGAGGAAGCTGCAGAAGCAAAGTAGGAAGCTAGCAGAGGTAAGTTCATGAGGTTTAAGGAAAGAAGCTCTATCCGTAACACAAAAGTGCAGGGTGAAGCAGCAGGTGCTAATGTGGAAGCTTCTGCTAGTTATCCAGAAGATTCAGCTAAGATAATTAATGAAGGTGGCTACACTAAACAACAGATTTTCAATGTAGATGAAACAGCCTACTACTGGAAGAAGAGGCCATCTAGGACTTTCCTAGCTGGAGAGGAGAAATCAGTGTCAGGCTTCAAAGGACAGGCTGGCTCTCTTGTTAGGGGCTAATGCGGCTGGTGACTTTAAGTTGAAGTCAGTGCTCATTTATCATTCTGAAAATCCTAGGGTCCTTAAGAGTTATGCAATATCTACCTTCCCTGTGCTCTATCAGTGGAACAACAAAACCTGGATGATAGCACATCTGTTTACAACATGGTTTACTGAATATTTGAAGCCCACTGTTGAGACCTACTGTTCAGAAAAGAAGATTCCTTTCAAAATGTTACTGCTCATTGACAGTGCACCTGGTCACCCAAGACCTCTGATGGAGATGTACCGTGAGATTAATGTTGTTTTCATGCCTGCTAACACAAGATGCTGTCTGCAACCCATGGATCAAGGAGTAATTCGACTTTCAAGTCTTATTCTTTAAGAAATACATTTCATAAGGCTATAGCTGCCATAGATAGTGATTCCTCTGATGGATCTGGGCAAAGTCAATTGAAAATCTTCTGGAAAGGATTCACCATTCTAGATGCAATTAAGAACATTTGTGATTCATGGGAAGAGGTCAAAAATATCAACACAAACAGGAGTTTGGAAGAAGTGAATTCCAACCCTGATGAATGACTTTGAGGGGTTCAAGACTTCAATGAAGGAAGTAACTGCAGATGTGGTAGAAATAGCAAGAGAAGTGGAATTAGAAGTGGAGCTTGGAGATGTGCCTGCATTGGAGCACTCTCATGATAGAACTTGAATGGATGAAGAGTTGCTTGTTATGGATGAGCAGAGAGAGTGGTTTCTTGACATGGAATCTACTCCTGGTGAAGATGCTGTGAGGATCGTTGAAATAACAACGGAGGATTTAGAATATTACATAAACTTAGCTGATAAAGCAGCATCAGGGTTTGAGAGGATTGACTCCAACTTTGAAAGAAGTTCTGCTGTGGGTAAAATGCTATGAACAACATGCATGCCAGAGAGGAAACGTTCTTGAATGGAAGAATCAATTCATGCAGCAATCTTAATTGCTGTCTTATTTTAAGAAACTGCCACAGCCACCCCAGCCCTCAGCAGCCACCACCCTCGTCAGTCAGCAGCCATCGACATTGAGGCAGGACCCTCCACCAGCAAAAAGATTACAACTGGCTGAAAGCTCAGATGAGGGTTAGCATCTTCTAGCAATAGTTTTAAATTAAGGTATAATGCCATTGCATACTTAACAGACTGCAGTATGGTGTAAACGTAACCTTTATATGCATTGGGAAACCAAAAAAATTCACGTGACTTGCTTTATTGTGATGTTTGCTTTATGGTGGTGGTCTGGAACGGAACCTGGAATATCTCTGAAGTATGCTTGTACATCCCTAGGACTTATTTATCTTATGATTGGAAGCTTGTACCATTTGACTACCTTCACCCACTTCCCCCACCCTCCACCCCTCACCTCTGGCAACCACCAGTCTGTTCTCTGTATCTATGAGTTAGTTTCTTTTAGATTCCACATATAAGTAAGTGAGATTATATAGTATTTGTCTTTCTCTACTTCACTTAGCATAGTGCGCTTAAGGCCATCCTTGTTGTTGCAAATGGCAGGATATCCTTTTTTACGGCTGAATTATGTATATGTACCACATTTTCTTTATCCATTCATCTGTTGATGGACACTTAGGTCGTTTCATTGTCTTTTCTATTGTAAATAATACTGCAGTGAACAAGGGGATGCAGATAACTTTCTGAGTTAGTGTTTTCTTTTCCTTTGGATATATACCCAGAAGTGGAATTGCTGGATCATATGGCAGTTCTATTTTTAATTTTTTGAAGAACCTCCATACTGGTTTCCATAGTAGCTGCACCAATTTACATTCCCACCAACAGTGCACAAGGGTTCCCTTTTCTCCATATCTTTGCCAACACTTGTTATGTCTTACCTTTTTGCTAATAGCCGTTAACAGGTATAAGGTGATATCTCATTGTGGTTTTGATTTGCATTTCTCTGATGATGTGAATTTTCTATGTATTTGAAAACAAAAGCCCAATTCATTATTTCACTCATAGGAATTTACGAAATGGAAATACATATGACTGTATGAATAATACATTCACATGTATTATTAATTTATATTAATGAATAATATAAATCTTTTTATAAAACAATAATTATTACACAATTATATTGAAAAATGAACACTTGTATACATTATTTTTAGTTGTATTCTTTTAACAGAACATTTTAGCAAAATTGTTTTTCAGTATGATCTACTTATTCCTTTTCTAGGCTTTTACCTAATAGGATAGATCTATGCAGATGTGTGAACATTTACATATAACCATGTTCACTGAGCATAATTTAAAATATTAGAAGATTGGGAAAAATCTAATAGCATATATTACATTTGTACTTTAAAATGTTCTATTTTATATATAGTTAACTTACTTGAACAATGTATTCATTTTATAATTGGCAAAATATAACCTTTTTAAATATGAAAAATAAAAATATTGCTTTATCTGTTGACTAACATTTAAGGTAAATTTGAACCGTTTTACTTAGCCTCAGGATATGAGTGGAAAAGTCAAAATGATTAAAACTGTGTTGAAACATAGCTCATGGGTGATGCCATTACCTAAAATAGGAAAGTAAAACAGAAGTTATTGGATTTTGGACATGTTCCATTTAAAGTGCCTCTGAAAGCCTCCGTGGGAGGTATCCAGAATATACTTGGAAAGATATGTCAGGTGCCGTAAAAATAGTTCAGATGTAGACAGATCTGTTTAGGATCCGGAAATGTGGGAAATAATTAGCACTCTAAGTGAAAATTTATTTATAGATAAACACTCTAAGGCCCTCAACTTGGTGAATGTCTAAATGCGAGGTTGGGAGATGTGAAAGGGTATAATGAAAAAGGCCTAGAATGCATACTTAGAGGCATAGAGGGTTGTAACAATGCGGAGTCGCAAAAGGCAAGGGAGGAATATCTCAAGGGGGCCTGCAAGCCTCAGATGCTTCAGGGAGCAGTCTGTTAGAATGCCTCCATATTTTTTAAAAATAACATTGTGTTCAGTAATGAGATGGTTGATGAAAACTTTCAAATGAACAGTTTCAACAGAAAGTTAGAAATATTATAGACAGTTGAGGAGTAAGTTGGTGAAAGAAAGTAAGAGGTAAAAATATAGGTAACTTTCAAAATGCCTTGAGATGAATCCAGTTACAGAGATCAGGCAGTAATAGAGGGAGACTGACAAAACTATTAGCAATTACTCAGATTTCTTGCCAGCCTCTACACCAAGACTGTATTATATAAGCAGAGTATAATGAGAGTGTAAGCTCTCAGAAGCTTTTGGAATTTGATGCATTTTAATGACCCAGAAAATTCTTCTCATTCTATGGACAAAACTTTGGAAAAAATATTTGAAAGAAGGTCCCAGCTTCTGTGCTCTGAAATTCATGACCATTCCTATGGCTGTTTCCACAATGATTGAGCATGGCAGGGATTGTAAGGAAGGATGTCCCTGGGACAGAACACCTTTGGCTCCAGAACTCTCCAAGAGCCCTGCTGACCACTCCTGAGACAGTAAAGCATTCTGAGGTACTTCACCCAGCCTTCATACTCTCCTCTACTGGAGTCAGACAACCTTGCTGCCTGGTGTTTTCACCCAGCCTTTCAGCTCCTGCCCTGTTTTCTCTCACACACGTATTTCCCCTCATAAAATCCTTGAACATTTAACCCCAACTTGGCATCTGCTTCTCAGAGGACCTAGAGTAACACACACATATAATAGAAGTTTTCAGATGTTCTTTGAAGCTGTGAGCTGCTAGACTTACGCTATTTATTAAAGACAGCAGCTTACATTTATCACATAGTTTCTCTTGATGTTTGCAAAACAGATACTAGTTAGACTTTTCTGATTTTACAGTGGGAGCAGCCCATCTGTGGTCACATTTCTTTTTTCATTGTCCTCCCAATTTTCAAATTTTGAATATCCTGCTTTAAAAAAATCATGACTGGTACCATCCAGTGATTTCTGCTGATCCTTTTTGTTCTTGCATACGTTTATAGGGTCCATTTGTGAGCTTGGTGAAATTGGTGGATCAGAGCAAGGATTCTTTACATTTCCTCATTCGATATGTAGTGTTTATGTTATTTGATATTTGTCCATTTTGTGGAAATAACATTTCCATCTGTGAAATGATGGATACTGGTTGATGAGTTAGACACGTTATAAATCAAAGTAATAACCTTAGTACTATGGTGAGGGAAGTGCCAGGAATCTCTGCACTCATTAGCATGGGCTTTGCATCAAAAGATGGTAGGAGAACAAAGAAGAAAATATCACTGGGTGAAAGCCCCAAAGAAACACACCTCTAAATTATGGGTGAGACTTGGTTCTCCAGTCTTTTCTAATAATGTCCTATTCTTCTTGTGGGATAATTGGATTAAGGATAGGAGTATTGTATGGGGATAAGTTAACCGAATTTGACTTGAATTTTATTAATTACTTTTTCAGTAAGCCTCTCCCGACTTATTAGGCAAGTGTACTGGTCTCTGTTGTCTCTCTGTCACTCTGAGGTCACAGGGTTGGGAGGAGTCCTGTAGTGGTCACATATATGCCAGCATTATAAAAAATGGAGCTTCACACTCTGCAAATGCTCCTTCTGTAAGAGACTCTGAGCTCATCCAGTTTGGAGGGAACCTCTTGAGAATGCAGCTTTATATAAAGGCTTCATATTAAATGATACTTGACCGTATTTAAGTGAAGACATGTGAAATGTGCAGAGTGGGTATAATTATTTTGATTAGTGAACTCTAATGCAGACACCATCGCATTTCCATACCACAGTTAACGTTTAGCAGAATAGGGAGCCTCAGATCATTAACAACAGGGCATAAGCAATCCTGGCATTTCCCGGGAAACCTATAATTAATTGGAAACCATGAATTGAGGAGAGGCATCTATTTCTTTAAAGTTGATTACTTTGTTCTATTCAGATAAAATAAAAGTATAGAATAGGCTGTTACCTAGTATATTCTACTGAATCGTCATTACCTAGTGTACTGTACTGAGAAACTAGACTAGTGCTCTAGGAAATAGTTCCAGAAGACAGGGAGTAAGAAAATTTGCAGGTAAAGCAAAATACACAAAAGTCACAAAATCCTTCCCACCCATTAAAGATTCACCAACATTATGAAGACACAAAATGTTGACTACTAAAATAATCAGTAAAATCTTTGGAGTAGATATTTACATTTATTTTGACTCATCAGAATCCAAACTCCCTTCCCATTTTGGAAGAATGCCTTATCCTCACTATTTAGCTAAAGGGGTACAAATTCTTTCTCTCTCTACCCCTTAGTAGGTAGGATCTATGAATCCGATTCTTTGTCAGATTGATGTTTCAAACAAAGCTTAAACTCTGGAGGGAGTGATGCAGAAAAGAAGGGACAGAATTTATTTGCAAGAGCTTTACAGATTTCTCTGAGATATGCATCAGCAACAGGATTGGCATATAGCCTTGGTTTTAAGTATTCCATGAGGGCTGGGTTAGGCACAATGGATGGCTCTGATACCAAAAGCAACATTCTCATCAGACTAGACTTCTGGTATGAACTTGGCTGTGGTTGTTGTTGCTTAGACTTCCTTGGTCTACCCATTTTCCCAAGCTTGTTTCTCCAGTTTCCAGTCTGTCAGCTACCACATAACTAATTCCTTCCATGTTAGCTAGAGGTTTAGTTGGTGCTTATGGTCAAGAACCCTGAATGATGTGCCACCTTGTTTAAAAATTAGATGTTTTAAAATAACTCTGTTAGGTAATATTTTTCATCCATCATTTTCCTAGAATTATAGCCACTGAATATTGAAAGTAACCCTAGAAGGCATACTTTAAACAATTCTTTAAAGAGTGCATGGTACCTTCTACAACATTTCAGATTAGTGGATATTTGGTCTTCACTCAGATGTCTTCAGTGGCAGAAAGCTCACAGCTCTTCAAGGCCAGTTATTCCATATTAAGACAATTCTAATTTTCTATTGTTATTTCTTTTAACTAGCTTTCTTTACCTGTAATACTGTGATGATTTATTGGGCAACCTCATCTAAGTTTTAGTTCATATTGAAATTGCAGTAAGTATATATCTCTGTTTTGACAGTGTATAAAGATTCAGTTTCACTGAAGTTTAGAAAACAGAAAATATTTTGAAGAATGGATATGCCACAAATATTGGCTCTAAAGCACACCTTTTGGGAAAAAGTTCACTGTTGCAGACTTGTGACGTTTCTAGCCCAGATTTAGGCCTGGCTCCCTAAATTAAATACAAGTTTGAGTCTTACTAGCTCATCACCATTGGCAACTGCCTCCAGAACCATGTGTCTTCCCCAAACTGCCTGATTTAGTATCATATTTGGGTTCAGTTATAAGTGATAATTAGATCAATATGAGTGTCGGATTGGCTCAAACTTCCTATGACAAAGAGAAGGAAAAGTGTTCATGTATATGAACATTATGACAAATAATTTCCAAAAATAATAACTTGCCAAAGTGAGTGAATAAGATGTAGATAATTCAAAGCTCAAAAAACTCTTAGCGTGAATAATAGTCTCCACTTGGCCTAAAACGTGGCTAATTGCTGTTTATTAACAACACACTTCCCTCTTTTGCAATGGCTACAATAAATGAACTGTTGGAATTCCCCTGATGAGCTATTTCATGGGCCAGGATTTTCATTTCTGCTTCAGAAAACATACCTTCATTGATTGAAATCATGTAGGTGAAGAATAAAGACACACTTGCTTCAGTAAATTAAGCAATTTATATCAGGAATGTATTTGTCCGAAAGGACACCTGATCAAAACAATCCCTCAAATCTCTAGCTGCTTTATCACTTTTTATTTAGTGGTGTCTGCTTTCATCGATGGAGAAACGCAGGGAAATAGAATTTGTTGTGAAACAATACATTAATTTACATTAATATGTGAATTTAAAATTGTTTAATCCATGTATTTCAAACTCTCCTGTAAATGCAACTGAAGTAGTGTGGCTTAGGAGCTGTAACTGAAGACAACCCTCAAAAGTAATAGGTGCAGAACTTGTATGACAATATGTATAGTAGTTCAGCCCTCTGGAAGTGTGTATCGTTCAAAATTAATCCTTGGGACTCCTCTGGTTAATTTCCCATTAAATTCACCCTATTCCCCTCGCCACACCTAAGTCCCCTTGAGAAATGTGAGAGATGGAGGCACAGAGGTAAAGACGGAATTTCAGGATGACCACTTCTGCTGTCAGGTGTCCACTCTAAATCCACTTGCTAAAGTGAGTTTGTAAGATGTACAGAATCCAAAGTTCAAAAACTCACAGCATTTTTAATAAGACCATATGGTCCCCAAAGCTACCACTCTGTCTAGAATATCCTTCCTACCATGTCTTTTTAGTTAACTCCATTTATTCCTCAATTATTAGCCCAATCATATCTTTCTCTGGGAAGTCTTCCCTGATCTCATTGAAGACTAGGTATTTTATGAACTGTTTTGGAAAAATGTACTTTTCTTCTGTTACTATTCATTACTGCATGATCATGTATATGTGGTTATATTAGTAATAGTTATTATAATAATAATAACCAATAACAATGGTTATTATAATAATAATGGTCTCACCTCCTGAAACCCTTGAGCCACTTGAGTGCAGGAGCCATATCTTTTTGTTCACCAGTGTATTCTGAGCACCTTGCACAGTGACTGACAATCAGGAAGCACTTGATAAACGGTGGTCAGATGGGTAACACCTTCACACCGTTTGAGAATATGACTTCTCACAAACGTACCATTTTCCTATCTCTCTGCTATTGAGGGGAAAAAAGGTTCCTCCTCTAGTCAAGGAAAATCCCTTACCTGTGCTTTGGGTCACTTCCCCCCAAGACCCCTTCACTGTCTCGTCCCAACACTCCCTGATGTTGCTTTTATCTTCAACCTTTCCTCAAGTTTCTTCCAATTTAGCAAACAAATAAAAACAAACCAACAAAGAGTCCCCCAAAATCCTTCCAACCGTCCATTCAGTTACTTTACTTATCGGACATACATGGCAGAACACTTGCAGGTTTTGTCTGGCATTCACCGACATTTTAGGTATTGTAGGTGACTAACATAGACATAAAATGTACGCTCAAAAAACTGGGTCTAGCCAGCATCCTATCTGCTTTACTGCAGAGCCAAGTTTGTAGTTTCTTTAAAGGATTAATTTTCCATAGTTCTCCCCCCATCCCGCATCCTGCTCTCTACTGAACTGCTAACCAGCAAGTGGGTAGTCCTCAGGCCCTATCAACTTGATGTCTCCGTAGCATTTGAATCCACTGACCATTCCCTCCTCAATCCTCTTTCCTTCATTGATTGCCTAACACTTCTCTTTCCTGGATCTCCTCCTACTTCATAGAAGCTTTTTCTTGGTGTCTAAATGAACTATTATTCCTCAATTCATATTTCACTTGGGTATTCCCTGTGGTTCAGTTTTTATACTTCTT
Source organism: Pseudorca crassidens (assembly GCF_039906515.1). NCBI lineage: Eukaryota > Metazoa > Chordata > Mammalia > Artiodactyla > Delphinidae > Pseudorca > Pseudorca crassidens. Next base: position 43,169,235 of record NC_090309.1, read on the forward strand.
AGGCATTTCCTGGGTGGTCTAATTTAATCTATTGGCTTAAACTATTATGTACAGTCTCAGTGTATACTGCAAAGATCTCTGTTTTGATTTCCAAGCCTATGTATCCAATAATTTTCTGGTTTTCTTCTTCATCCGGATATCCTACAGATCTTTTTCAGAACAAATCCATTGTCATGTCTTTCCCAGATCTTATTCTCAAATTTTATCTTGCTGCTTTTTCTTATTCTTATTTTCTTTCTCTCTCAAAAAATTGTCACCCTCCTTTCAGTGGTTTGAGGCAGACCGTTGGTTTTCATCCCTTGATTTGTGTCCACTTCTTCCCCTCACTTGCTGTGATGGTCAGTCATCAAGTAGCATCGATTTCACTTGCTTAAACTTCTTTAGCTTCTATCCTCTTTTCTCCATGTTCACTGGTACTGCTTTTTTTTTTTTTAGGGTTTGTCTTCTCTTGCCCAGATTACTAGAAGAGCCTCCTAAGCAGTTACCCTTTAAATATAGTTTTGCCACGCCTCCCAGCATGATTTTTCTCATATGCAAGTGTGGCCATGCTGTTTCAATGTTAAACCTTCTTCAGTGGATCACCAGACTGTCAAATCACTGTCAACCTCCTTAGCATGTCATAGAAGGCTTCTTGTGCATAAGCCGTTCATATTTTTCATCACTTGTGTATACCTCTTTCAAATCCTATATTTCAGTCAGATTATAATACTTCTACTTCCCCTGAGAGGCCATGCTCCCTCTCACTTCCAGGATTTACTACATGATTTTCCTATTTCTGTTGTCTTTTTTGATCTTCCCAGTATTATAAAGGGGTCCCTTCTTTGTCCTTCAATGATAGAATCCCGTGATTGTCTTTATATACTTTTTCAATATCTACAGGATAAAGTTTACTCAAAAATTTTCAACTACTTGTACCCTTTTCCCACCATCACCCCTCACTCTCCTACACATACACACACAAATATGATATAAGAGAGAGGGAATTGATCATCCGATTTGATTTTCTAGTAGGAACTCATGTAAAGTCATACTGTGAGAGTGGCACTTTCTTCGGTCTTCTCCTCCCTTTTAATTTAATGTAACTATATTAATAAAATAATCCAGTGCTATTTTTTCCCCTGCCTGTGGAATAGGCTACACCATTTTCTCCTGCCTTAGGTTTGCTCCCTTTTCTTTTTGCCTCTGTAGGATTAAGTGTGAATTGACCCAGGGCTTTTCTCCTGGGGTAGCCATGGCCAACTCTTATTTCTGCTTCCTTTCTCCTGTGGCTCCAACTGTAAAAAGGCTAAGATTGTGTCTTGAATATGAAAAGTCATAGTTACCTCTGTCTTCTCATATTAAGATCAGGTATTCTCATCAATTATTTTTATTCTTTTAGTTGGCTTGAAAAGTTCTTGAGATTTAAATTTGTATTCATGGGAAGAAATAATTTTTTCCATATTTACTATTATCATTCTAATTCAACTTACCATCTTCTTTCATGAGACCTAATACCATAATAACCTCCTAACATGTGTTCCCATTCCGATTCTTGCTGTCTTTCCAATTCATTCTCTACCCAGAACTCAGCGTGCTATTTCAAAAATATTTGTCTCCTGTTTAAAATGGTTTCCCATTTAGTCACGTCTATTCCCTGCTTAAGTGGTTTCCCATTACACTGAGAATAAAATGTAAACACCTTCTCGTGGTATAAGAGGATTTACTCTCATCTGTCTCTTTTTTTTTTTTTTTTTTTGCGGTACGCAGGCCTCTCACTGTTGTGGCCTCTCCCGTTGCGGAGCACAGGCTCCGGACGCGCAGGCTCAGCGGCCATGGCTCACGGGCCCAGCCGCTCCGCGGCATGTGGGATCTTCCCGGACCGGGGCACGAACCCGTGTCCCCTGCATCGGCAGGCGGACTCTCAACCACTGTGCCACCAGGGAAGCCCTCATCTGTCTCTTGAAACTCATCCTTCTCCATCTTGCTCGCAACTCTCCAGCCCCACTGGCCTTACTTCAGATCTTTAACCGTGTCAAGCTCTTTCCAGCATCACAGTCTTTGCATGTGGTCTTTCTGTCTGAATACTCTCCCAACCTCTGACCCCTCCGTTCTTTATCTGGCTGTTTGTGCCCATCTTTCAGGTCTCAGATTAAATGTCACTATCTCATATAAGACTTCTTTGACTTCTTATTTTATAATGAACCCTCCTTTCTCACGCCGCTCCTCACCATGGTACCTCATAGAATTATCATAATTTATAATTATAATCTGTCTCCTCCATTTTACTATAGGGCCCATAAGTCTGGAGACCCTCTCTCTTTTGTTTACCCCTGTATAATTTGTCAGGCATCTACAAGTGCTCAGGTACCTGTACTGAATATGTGATAAGTGTAGTGTTTTGGGGAAAAAGAAGGTAACATGCTTTCATTGCTTGCCTTTTGGAAGGACTGGAGATGGAGGCTGACCCTGTTGGCCTTTGTAACCTACACGGATGTCCTTTTGGATCCGTTACTCTTTTGGTGCATTTCAGTTGCCTGATTGCGTTCACTCCCTGAAGCCAGATTCCACCTCTTTTTGTGAAGGTTACCCTCAGACTAGTTAAGAGATGCTCGGGATGTGAATGCCTGGGATTCACAACCCTCTGGAGTCCGAGTCCTTAAGCAAGGTCTGATGCGCTTTGGAGGATGGGCTATGAACACACACATCTCTTTCATTCCCAATTAAGACCACAATCTCCTCTGTCTCTGTTGTTCCCATGTGGAGTTGAGCCACAGTTACTACGACCTGTGTGATTTTGCTTAGTTCTACACACTTGACGGACCTCCCTTCATCCCTTCCTCATACTATTTCCTCACTTGCCTAACAGTTTTTCTAACAAATCACTTTTGCAAGAGTTCTTGACTCGGAATCTATGTCTGGGGAACTCTGTCTGAGATATCCAGCTTCACAGGAGAGGCTTTTAAATGTTTTTCATGTCCTTAGTACATAATGTTGACCTAGGTTGTCAATCAAATCCTAAATTATTTCTTGTTTAAACAGGCACAGATGGAGAATGTGCTAGAAAGGCCTTAGTGATCTACCCATCCAATGGCCTTGTTTTATTGATGAGGGACTGAGCGGCAGAGGGCATGTGCTCTGCTCAAGGTCACAGCCTTCCTGAGCAGCGGGGTGGCAACCAGGACTCGCATCCTGATATCCCTGACACCCAGCCTCATGCTTTACATCAACAAGTTTTCATAAATTTAAATTGGGTGATTTAAAAAGGATGAAAAGAAACCGAACACTATTCAAGTAAAACAAATTGGCCTGCAGATGAAAATAATTCATTAGGGGTATTAGAAATCATTAAAATACAACCTAAGGAGAAACTGAACCGATAGCAACTTAGTGTCTTTTACTGTGCTGTACTCTGCAGCTTCATGTAAATGTCATTTCCTCTAATGCTTCCTTCAGAGAAAACCTTGGGTAAGTATATAGCTGTAGGATGTGTGTGTGTGTGTGTGTGTGTGCGTGCGCGTGTATGCGTTCATGCGTCACATAGCATTGTCTTAAGAATCTTCTTAAAAATAAAAATTTGAAATATTTACAAAATTACCATTAAATGCCACAGTACAGCTGCTTCACAGATCGTGATGAGTAATAGCTTCATATGTCTTACTTTGAGGCCTCAAAGTGCCTTAAGTGTATTGTAGGTCTGACTTAGGAGGTTCCCAGACAAGACATAAACCCATAATTTTCTGCAGTCGCTGTTACTCAAAATGATGGACTCAACCTAGAGTAGAATTGATTTATTAGATTTTTTTATTCAGATGATGAATAATTATCTGATTAATGAAAAGGTTCTAATATCAGAGCTAGCACATCATCGAGATTTGGTCTCTAAAACTACTTTAAGCAAAGTTGTAAATACCATTCAGTAAAAGACACCTATTGCACCGTGTGTGTGTGTGTGTGTGTGTGTGTGTGTGTGAGTGTATGTGCTAATGCACTGTAATAGGCCCATGAAATTTTATGGGAGGTGGAGGGGGTCTTTTCTTGTGACATCGATTTCATTATTACTAAAGGGTTTGAGAGCCATTATGATAGTTTTGCTAGAAGGAGGGGCAGGATCGGAAGCGTGAACCTATTGCCTTGAAGCCCATTTCTGATAGCTTAGCATCATTTCAACTGGGATGAAAACACCCGGTGCAATGCTTTTCAATAGGTAGAGTGAGAAGGGATCTAGTTATCAAACTTCCACGCCATGCAAAAACGCCCTAAATATCCTGTTTTAGAAGTGATGTTTCGTACTGGCAGGGATGAAGAGATTAAAATTTACAGTTTTAGACAACCATGAGTTTTAGAAAATTTTAACTTGTATTCATATGAGATATATGTTTTTATAAATCCAAAGCTGTTGTCAGTATTCTGCCCTCTGGTGACATACAGAGTTAGCGTAGTCCTTCTTGCATAGGACACTTTCAAATCCTTGAAGACAGACAGCTGTCATGTGTCCATCCCTCTTTACCTTTTTAGATAGAAATTGGAGGCTTTCTAGTCCTTAAAGCACTTCTTATGCCGCATGCTTTCTATATTTTTCATAACCCTGCCATAGTTTAATTGGTGAAATTCCCTCTTCAAATGTGGTATTCAGTTGAGAAAACAGTACCTTTGCTGCTCCTGATTTGTCCATTCAACAAATATTTATTTAGTGTCTATTTTGTATCAGAAATCACTCTGGGTATTGGTTGAGGCATACAAGGGGAGGAAGAATAGTCCCTATCTTCACAGTGTCTCTATGTTTGCTCAGCAGTGCATATTTTAAAATGTGATTTACCTCCTCTAGATCCAAACACTCTTTTATCTTTATCATCTTACATTTCACTAGAAATTTCAGTTCAGCAGGTAAATCATGTTATTTACTCATATTTACCTAATCACTAATGAAAGCATTTAGGGTTTTTCAGATGAGGATCGTGCAATCTCACATTCTAACCTCCCTTTTTAATTGTCTCTAAAATTAATACGTTTATTATCTTTTTTTTTTTTTTTGGCGGTGCACGGGCCTCTCACTGTTGTGGCCTCTCCCGTTGTGGAGCACAGGCTCCGGACACGCAGGCTCAGCGGCTATGGCTCACGGGCCCAGCCGCTCCGCGGCATGTGGGATCTTCCCGGACTGGGGCACGAACCAGTGTCCCCTGCATCGGCAGGCGGACTCTCAACCACTGCGGCACCAGGGAAGCCCCGTTTATTATGTTTTTAAAATTTCATCTTATCATCCAACTTGAAATAATCTTTATGATTTAATTTCTTATCTGTGAATTGGCCCTTTAGGTGTTGGATCAACAAAAAATTGATAAGGAAATTTTTTGTGACTTTATTAAGCTATGATTAAAGTGTTATTTAGGAAAAGAGCCAAGTACAGAATCTTGCAATCCTACAGTAGTCACATTACTCTTGGTTTCAAATGGTGGTATCACTTAAAACAAACGTCATGGTTAAAAACATTTTAAAAAGACTGTTCAGTGCAACCAAAAGTTTCTCAGAGAGTCTGCTCCCATGTATAACCATCATTAACAATTCATTGTTTACCTTTACAGAATTTTAATCCACATATTTTATATAAATAGTATCATATACTTTTTAAACTAACATACATATATACACATTTGTTTTCAAATGTAATAAATATTCCTGTCCTTTTGAACATATGCATGTTTTTCTACTTTATGCGTATACTGTAATTTATTTATTATTCATTGACAGTTAAGCTGTTTCCAAATTTTTTCCATTGTAAGCAACATGGCCCATACATACAGAGATATACATCTTCGTGTACTTACACTAGTCTGCCTTAAAATAAAGTTTCAGAGGTAGAATAGTTCCAGAAGTGAATTAAATTATATACAAGTTAAGATTTTGGAACACATTACCAGATTGCCCACTAGAAAGTGTGAACAATTTCACACCACCGCTTCCAGTATATTAGAGTTCTCATTTCTTTACATCCTTGTAGCAAAGTGAATTGTAAATCTTTCTAATCATTACCCATCTGATACTTTTGTTTTACTTTGCATTTACATGTTTAGTAATAACCTTTTCTATACTAACTTGCCATTTGCCCAGGTTTTTGTTTGAGTTATTTCTTTTCCTTTTTGATTTGCAGGAAGATAATGAGTTTTTAAAGTCATATTTTGCACAAACTTGTTTTTTAATACATATCTTTTGCATATGGTATATATGAAATGTGTGCTGTCAAATCTGAAATACTTATCTCTACTGTTAATTTGATCTTTAATCGACTCTCTTTAGATGCAGTTGAAAAACAGATGATTTATAACAGCATTCCAATATCAAAATGGAACTTGGAGAGTGCTGGAGAGTTATAATAAAAATAGTCTTGGCAGATGTATCATGTCATCTTTTGCTAAGTATTTCAGTCTCTCCAAAATCTCAATTTCCATACTTGTAAACAACAACAACAAAGAAAATTGGGAATAATAATACTTGTCTTGCATAAAGGGATGTTGTGATGATGAAATGTGTTAATGTAAATGCTAGGAATTTTTACTGTATGAGAAACAATTCAAGTAATATTTCATTCTTTTTTTAACTACTCTGATTATAGAAATCCAAGAGGGTATGGCATCTAGCTATCTAATCTGTAGTTTGCAGAGCCAGTATCTTTAGTTCTGTTCAGAATGTGGTTCATATTCCATCTTGGAGGACTCCTTGCATTTCCTGTTATTCTTAAACATCACTGGCAATGTTTGGACAATCACAATTGCAAGCTTTCTCAGTGTTTAAGATGCCATTCATCTTAGTCTAGAGACAAAAATCCACTTAAGGCCTCTGGGGGCTCTCTCACTACCTTCTTATCTGTCCTGAGTTTCAGTGTCCTCTTAAACATATTTACTCTCTCTTTTTGCAGATTATTCTCCTTGAGGGAAAAGACAGAGTAGTTTCCCTTTCCTTTTGTCATCTCTTTATCCCTGCTTCCAAGCAGTGTGATTATCTGTTTCTGTTTTTTCTCATTCTGAACAATGCTCCAGGCACCCTGTGGTGATTGTTGATAAGTTTTTCAAGCTTTCCGTAACATAAGGTTTAACTTTCTGAAATAAATTTGTATGTTTTCTTGTTTCACTCTTCTGTGTTTGTTCTAGCTTTTTTGTCGCATTTCCCACCTATCATGATTTTATAATTTGAGTGACTGGATGGCCCAGGTAGATTTTCCTAGTACCAGAGACAACAGAGAGTTTTCTCAACCAAGACAAGTGGAAATACCAGAGCCAGGGCAGAAACTGTGGGAAGACAAAGCCAGAAAGGAAATCTGGAGGTGAACAATCAGTGGGTGAAAAGACATTATGAAGCCAGCAACCAGAGCAATTAGAGGAAATGCAAAGTGAAGCAGAAGACCAGGAGGAGCTGCGTTTATCGCTTGCTTTAAAGGACCAGCTGGAGCGTGGTTTCTGGCCCAGCTTAGAAATGTGCAGTCTTGTACTCTTGCTCAGATCCTGACCTAGGATTCCCCTAGGTTTCCTCTGGAATTCAGTGCTTCCACTTCAGATTCATTGATTGTTCTCTGTGATATGGACAGGGCCGTTCATAGATCAGTGGTTCAGCTTTGTGAAAGTCTAGGGTTATTTATTTATTTATTTATTAACATCTTTATTGGGGTATAATTGCTTTACAATGGTGTGTTAGTTTCTGCTGTATAACAAAGTGAATCAGCTATATGTATACATATATCCCCATATCCCGTCCCTCTTGCGTCTAGGTTTTGTAGAGCTGGGTCGCGAGGTTGAGAATTAATAGAAAACTTAGCATTTTTTGCAATGGCATGTATTAGTTCTGTCACAGGTCATTGGGAGTATATAAAGAGACTTGTGTTGTAAAGCGCTCTGGTCCTTTGCTGGGAAGATGGAGGGGCACCTAATGAACCCTTGCTATAAGGTTCTGCCTAGGTAATAGTGGAAGAACTTAGTGGCATGCTGGAAAAATCAAACATGATGAAGAGGCAGGTGACAGGAAACTGCCCTTTGGCAGTCTGTATTGCAGCCTGATTCCTCTATACCAACAGAGAGAACTGACACCTTGATGATAATGAATAATGAGTCTTCCAAACCATGGACATCATATATAAGTACATTGATTAGGTCTTTTAAAATTTCTCTCAATAATGTTTGCATAGGTTTTATGTGTTTTTAGTCGATTTATATGTAGATATTTGATATGTTGATGCTATTGTAAATTGGTTTTTTTCAGTTTTATTTTCTAGTTGGAGCCAACAAAAGAAACAAATTATCCAGTAACCTCCCGAAGTGCACTTCTTTATTCTAATAGCTTTTCTGTAGTTTGGTTTCATTATATACACAATTGTCATTTGTATAAAGTAGATTTTTAGGTCTTTTTTCGAAAACTTATACCTTTTGGAGGTAAGCTTTTTTGGGGGAGAGGAATGATACATGTTGTAATCCTGAACCAAAAGGCATGGAGCCTGAGACCTGGAACAGGGCTAGAAGTAACACTCTGAGTAAAGTGTAGCATTTCCAGGTGCTTGGTAAGAACCATGGGAAAACATGGGTGATGCATAACACCAGCTTTTCGGAAGTGGCACTATATGAAGCTTGATGTGGGGAGTTTCATAGATCCCTTCCTCTCCCTTAAAAGAGTATATTTGATTAAGTCAGGTTATAATAGCATTTTAAAAGATTCATTATGTGTAGGATATAATATGCTTTAAATTTTAACTCATTTCCCCTTCAAAACACAGTGAGGTATTAACAACTATTATTCCCATTTTACAGATGAAAAGACATAGTCACAAAGAGGTTAAGTAACTTTCCTAAGATTATACAGTAAGACGGTGAAGTATGATGCAAATTGAGATGTTCTGTTTCTAAAACTTGTGCTCTATATTACACTTTTTCGAGTTGATCTTATGGGTCATAGATTATTCACAAAGCTATTACATATGCCTTGGTCTACCCTAAGGTGAGTATATCCTATGAATGATGAAATAAAATTCAATACATCACTTAGCGGCTAAAGCCAAGATACAGTGTGGGCGTGTAGGATGGACTCCATTAGTTGTCCTTCTATTGGCAAGCTACTTTTCCGCCGGTGGTTGTGGTGTTATTTGGGCCAACACCATGCACAGGACTTGCCTTGTCACTTTGAGGGCAAGGCTGACAGCAAGCCGGTGGCAGGTATCAGCAATCAGTTGGTTTAGAGAGAGAGCCTCATAAATTTCCCACCACACCTTGTTTTGGAGAATGCATTTGCCACAATGGCAAAAGCATGACCCGATCCCTGTGTCAGGTATGGTGCATCGTGCAGTCCAGGAGCCGCTAGTAAATGTCTCCAAACTCAGACACAAACCAACCATTACTTAGAGAAGGATACTTTTAACTTCCAGAGCTACTTCATCACGCAGTGACTCCCAGGAGGGTCACCTGAGTTAAACCTATACTCCTGAGTTAATCTAATGCAGTTTGTTTCATGTTGGCGCATTATCCCTAATCACAGAAGCCCAGGAATTATTAGGGGTTTGTAGCATTGTAGCTGGTGTAGTTGTCAAACATACGAGGAAGCGAGGAAATACTATTTAGTTCTAAACCTGCTGCCTTGTTGACACCTGCAGTTCAACATCCTAAAAAGGCTACCTCAATTATAAAATAAAGATTAGTTAACTTTGTAAAAATATTGGCTATTTTCATATAGGACTAATATTTCCTATTTCCAACAGTTCGATGACAAGTGGTCTGCATTTTAGCTGCCAGTATTCACAGAGGAATAAACGAAAATACCAACAGCCAGCCGAAGATGTTCAAATTCAATCTAGTTAAAATTTTTCTTGAGATCCACAGTTCTCAAAGCCCATTAAAATTGCACAAGGCAGGTCATAAGGCAATAGCCAGGGCATAGTCTGTGGGGACTTAGAGAAGAAAGGTAAAAATAGAACACCTCCTTGCTCTTCAGAATACAGGTATAAACTACCTTAATGTAAAGTGCTTATTTGCCAATAAGTTGGCTAATTGCCAGCTACACATAGACCATTCTAAACAAGATTTTTCACAAGTGGACTCTAGAAAGTGAATTAGTTGAGAGAGCTAATGACCACATATCCCTATTAAACATTTTGAAAATACTAACCTACAATGCTTTGGTCTGCTTCAATGATAAGAAAACAGATATGATTAATGATGGCAGTGAGCCTTCTACTAACACCTGAAAGACAAGCCAGCACTAACAGGGGGGATAAGTCATGGGAGAAAAAAAATCTATAAATATCACATAAGAGCAGCTCCTTTGAGAAGAAACCATTAAAAGAGTTACCCCTCCCCTCCCCCAAAAAGGCAAAATGAAGAAAAGTGATTATATTATCCACCCTGAAATAACCAATAAAGATAGAATACTAGCCTGAATTTAAAGGGCCGGACTACACATCAGACGCGTTGCCTTCCCTTAAATGCTGGTCCTAGGAGAGTATGGAACACTGGTGAAGCATAAGAAACCTGTGATTGAACTGATGGCCTCTGGTTTCTCCTGGAAAGGGGCAATTAATTCAGAGTGAGAAGGGGTATGCAGTACTACAGAGTAAAGAAATAGAGATGTTGAGGGTCGTATAGGGGTAAGTGCTCTGAATCTTAAGTTAGAAGGGAGGGGAAAGTCATGGGAGTCTGAAAGGTATTTTGAGTCAGGAGGGGAGAAGATTATTAATTGGTGGTTGTTGTTGTTTATGCTTTGTGTTGGCAGTGCTTTTATGTTGAGCCTGAAACTCTACTAGGAACCATACATACATTTTTTCATTTAATATCACGATAGCTCGGGGAGTCACACATTATTATTCCCATTTTACAGACCAGTAAACAAGTGCTTGGTGACATTAAATCCTTGCCAGAGATGAACAGTCAGTCCATGAAAGAACCAGATTGCAAACCTGTGTCTCTCTGGCTGCAAGGGCCAGACTCTCTTTTGTAGCTGGCTGGTTGTAGAAGTTTGAATAGGTCACTTATCCGCCCAGGCCTCAGTTTCCTCATCTATACAGGTGGATAATAATACAGATCTGATAACGGTTGTGGTGAGAAGTATTTGGGGATGATTTCCAGGAAAGACTCAGGACGGGGCTTGTCACAGGGTGGGGCTGGCCACCTGATGGTTGAAAGCTTGGCACGATGGAGCGCAGGAGAGCGCTTTGGTGAGGCCCGAGGCAGGTGCTTTATCAAGAGGCGGGACCCTTGCTGGAGTTGCATATCTTCTCCCTGTCAGGACCGAAAGACAGTAACCCTAATTCCAGGCAGTCATCTTGAAAATCTGTTTGTAATTGCTCACATGAGGAAGCATACAAGAGAATATGGATGGAATAGTGATAAAACCCATGTTCATTACTGAGAAAACAGTTGGAACTACTTCCCTGATTGGGCTCAGTACCATCTCTGTACAGAAAGTGTGTTATTAGAGCACAGATCCCCCAGCAGTATTCTAAAACCAGATTATTTACTGCTGCTATCCAGCGCCACCTACTGGTAAACTGACAGAAAGAGACCGTAAACTGCACTGCTGAAATTGAGCAGATTGGTTTTTAAAAGTCAGTAGAGGTAGGAGAATGGTTAAAGGAGACACTGCACAGCTACGTAATGAGCACTTCATAGTCCTGATGTAATAGGGAGAATATGCAGAAACGTAGATGTTGGAATACTGAGTAAAAAATTAGATTACAATATTATAAACAAGTATGTAAACGTGTCTTCAGGGCATTTAGAAGTGGGAGAAGGAGGAAGTGCACCCAGTTTGATGAATTTAAGATTTTTTCTTTCAAATTTGTTGTTTTGTGCACTGGCCACAAACATAGCCTTCCAAAGTAATCTGTAATAGATTTGCAACTGTACCAAAATATGTATTAAATAGATAATCATAGGTGGGAAAAAGAAATGAAAGTAGTTATGCATTTTGGGGTGCATTAACTTTTATCTAAAACTTTTATCTATAAACTTTTCTTATAATTTTTAAAAAATTAAAGCCGTTTAAAGAGCTAATATATGCACATAGTAAACAAAAAATCTAAACTGCAAAAGGTATGTAATGAAACATAACTCTCTCTGAACCCCAGAATTGCAGTCCCTCTCCCAGAAACGGATCAGGTTTATGAGTTCTTGTTTACTTTTCTAAATTTTTTCTGTGCATATTTCAGCAAGTGTTTGGTGTCTGTTCCATGTCTTGGTCAGGAGCCTCTGGGACATCCCTAAATGCTATCAAATCATTTCAGCATTAGCTAAAAAGTTGGCTGGTATAACTAGATGACAATAAAATAATTTGAATTTAGGCAACAGAGCTATGTTTAATATGTGTTTCGCTTTTTAGAATTCATGTCAAAAATATTGGTGAATTCTTTAAATTCAGTTTTATTTTGATCAAAGATATACTTGCATGGTGTATCTTATTTCCACATAGCATACTTACGGCCAAATTTCTTACTGATATTTAGTTAACTCCATATAATGCCTATTTCTTTTCTACTGTACAAGATGGAGATTTAGCTTCTTTAAACTGTCATCCCAAACACACAGGCACACAGTCCCTCCTCCATCCAACCAGTAGAGTTATTTCATATTTGGCTTGAAGTATGACCAATACTCAACATATACACTGTTATGATTGTATAAATATTATTTGAAGGTGAGACATATTTATGCTTCAGGAGCACTTGGACATTATAGTGTTTTATTTCTCGTACCAATGTTGCTTTTCCTGGACTTAATAAATGTCTCTTTTTAAACTTTATACAGGTTTCTATGTACCTATTAGTAAATCATCCCTAAACTCTCAGACATCCCCAGACTCTCAGAAAATATCTTCTCTGCATATTCAAACATAGGAGGTTATCTGTCAGTTATTAATACATTTTCTTTTTAAACAATCCTTGTTGTCACATTCAAATGTGGATGGATGGCCCCTGGACCTGCTGCTAAGCTACCCTGGATATTTTCTCTACCCTTTCCAGTGTCGTATCCCCTGGATTCTGTCTTAAACTGTCTTAGTTTATGCCTTCATTTGAGGAACTGTTTAGAACCTTCTAAAGAAAAGGTGCTTGGGATGTTTTTGTTTGTTTGAGATGTGATAACCTGACTGAAAAAGAACTTCTAAGCTGACAATCATTTTTTCCACAAAAATTTAAAAGCATTATTCCTTTGTTTTCTAGTTTCCAGGGGGGTTTTCTTTATTTCTATTTTGTTTGGAGAATTCTAACACAATTCTAACTCCTGATATTTTGTAGATGACCTGTGGTTTTCATTTTTTAAAAAAATTTTATTGGAGCATAGTTGATTTACAATGTTGTGTTAGTTTCAGGTATACAGCAAAGTGAATCAGTTATACATATACATGTATCCATTCTTTTTTAGATTCTTTACCCATTATAGGCCATTATAGAGTATTGAGTAGAGTTCCCTGTGCTATACAGTAGGTCCTTATTAGTTATCTATTTTGTATATAGTAGTGTGTATATGTCAATCCCAGTCTCCCAATTTATCCCTCTCCCTCTTACCCCCTGGTAACCATAAGTTGTTTTCCACATCTTTATTTGTAGATAAGTTCATTTGTACACTTTTTTTTAGATTCCACATGTAAGCAATATCATATGATATTTGTCTGTCTCTGTCTGACTTCACTCAGTATGACAATCTCTAGGTCCATCCAGGTTGCTGCAAATGGCATTATTTCGTTCTTTTCTATGGCTGAGTAATATTCCATTGTATATATGTATCACATCTTCTTTATCCATTCCTCTGTCGATGGACATTTAGGTTGCTGCCATGTCCTGGGTATTGTAAATAGTGCTGCAGCAAACATTGTGGTGCATGTACCTTTTCGAATTACGGTTTTCTCTGGATATATGCCCAGGAGTGGGATTGCTGGGTCATATGGTAGTTCTATTTTTAGATTTTTAAGGAACCTCCATACTGTTCTCCATAGTGGCTGTACCAATTTACATTCCCACCAACAGTGTTGGAGGGTTTCCTTTTCTCCACACCCTCTCCAGCATTTATTGTTTGTAGATTTTTTGATGATGGCTATTCTAACTGGTGTGAGGTGATACCTCATTGTAGTTTTGATTTGCATTTCTCTGCTAATTAGTGATGTTTAACATCTTTTCACATGCTTTTTGTCCATCTGTGTGTCTTCTTTGGAGAAATGTCTATTTAGGTCTTCTGCCCATTTTTTGATTGGGTTGTTCATTTTTTGATATTGAGCTGCGTGAGCTGTTTGTATATTTTGGAGATCAGTCCCTTGTCGGTTGCTTCATTTGCAAATATTTTCTCCCGTTCTGAGGGTTGTCGTTTTGTTTTGTTTATGGTTTCCTTTGCTGTGCAAAAGCTTTTAAGTTTAATCAGGTCCCCTTTGTTCATTTTTGTTTTTATTTTCATTACTCTAGGAGGTGGATCAAAAAAGATATTCCTGCAATTTATGTCAGAGGGTGTTCTGCCTATGTGTTCCTCTTAAGAGTTTTGTACTATCTGGCCTTCCCTTTAGGTCTTTAATCATTCTGAGTTTATTTTTTGTGTATGGTTTTCTCTTGAAGTGTGTAGGATCATTTCTTTGTACCCAGGGTTCTGAAGTTTCACATGTAGGTCTTGGTGTGGTTCACACTTCTTTCATTTTGCAAAAAACAAGGTGGATCTCTTTTTGAGTTATTTCTTCAACAATTGTATTTTGTAAATTTTGCCCTGTTCTTTTTTTGTCTCTCCTTTAGAACTTCTTTTATTGTAAATTAGACTTTCTGTGTCACCTTCTGAATTATCTTCTCTTGAAGTTTCTATTTCTCTGTATTTTGGGTCTTTGGAGATTTGCTCAGTTTTATTTTCCAAAACTTCTGAATTTTCCCTTTCCTTTATCATATTTTTTTTCTTTCAAGAGCACTCTTGTTCTCTAAATGTTCTTCTTTTTTGTAACTGTCTCTTCTTTCAGGGATGCAGTAACTTCATTTATCTCTCTGAGCATAATACAGCTTTTTTTCCTTGTTTCTGTTTAGCCTTCCCACACTCTATATTTTTCAAGTGTAATTTTTTTCTCCATTTGTTGATTTTGATCTTTGTCAGTTCTTTTAGGGACTTTCCTCAAATGTTTGGCGAGCCATGAAGCTATCTAACGGCACACATGCAAGAGGGAGAGAAATAGAGAGAGAGGAAGAGGATGAGGGAGAGGGGAGAGGGAGAGAGAGAAGGAGAGAAAGGAAGAGGTGTTTGGTGGGATTTATTGTGGAGAGATGTTTATTTAGGGACTCTCTCCTGTTAGGATTGTTTTCCCAGAGAAGAAACCTCTAATATTCTTCCCAGTGAATATAAAGCTGGCTTCAGGGTTCTGGAGCCAAGCAGAAAGGGACTGGAGGGGTCCCAATATTCAGTATATAGACTCTTATTTAATCTTTATCCCCACCCACTGCTGCTGTATCTGGTGTCTCTAAACCCAGACTTCCTCTGTTCTGCCTCCTCAGTAATTAAACCTACTCTTCTACCAGGGTTATAGAGGTCTGTCTAGTTGCTCCTTATGCAGACTTGAATACATTAATTTATTTCGTCAATAAAACTTACCAAATGCCTACTACATGCCAAACATTGTTTTCTGTAGTGTGGAAATGATTGTCTGCGGAACAAGTAATATCCCCTGTTCCCTGTGGAGCTTTCATCCCCAACTGAACCCTTACTTTCAGAACTCACCGATGTCTCCAAACTTGAAACTTTGGTCTTCTGTAGCATAAACTGGCTTGCTTTTTGTTTAGCTCTTTGTATAACCTGTTTTGATTTTCTGTTTGGTGTATTCAGTCAGACACCACTTTTCCAGTTCCCATATTGGGTAGCTTTCACCTCCTCTTCAGGCTTTTTTGTTTTGTTTTGTTTGTACTTTGGGATTGATTTCACACCCTTTTGGTCATTTCATGGCATTTAGGAAGAACATAGGGGTAAACATGTGTTGTCCAATAGACCACCTTTGCTAGAAACAGCTGTGAGTAATTTTGCCTAATGAGCCTAGCACCCGAATGTCTGCCAACCTGTGATGTGCGTGGGTAGCCCAAAGTCTCAACAGAGTTGGGAGTCTGGAGTCTTCTCTACTAATATTTATCTCTGTTACAAGCTGGTCCTGTCTGAAAAGATTTTGAGTCACCAGATCATGCACTAAACTTGTGCTACTCTTCGTGCAATTGCTGTGTCCTCTGACGGAACCACAGTTGCTTTTCTGGCCAGAAAGGACCCAGATCTCTGAGGACATGTGGCTATCAGATGCCTCCCTCCAATCCTACCCTATGATAAATGGAATATTGCCTGCCATATCAGTAAACAAAGGATGTCACAGTCATCACAATTGCAGCCACAGCCAATTGCTGGCGAGCCCTGAGGAGACTCAGGAAGGAAAAGAATACCTGCCACCTAGCAGCCATCCGACTGCAGCCACTCCCTGCGGTGCGCCCTGAGGAAACTCAGGATGTGAAAACAGCGTACTGGCCCCAGAGAGCTGAGGTGCTTATCAAAGGAATGATTTCAGTGAATCCAGATTCTTGCATCTTCCCATAGGTAGCAAAGCACTAAATTCCTTAACTTGAGATTTCTAGTTTTCTTGAATTAACAGTAATCTTTTGTTCCTACTATGTGCCCTTTGTTGCAAAACCATATATCCTAGCTCCCCCCTGGCCTCCTTGGAGCAGTTCTCTCAGGGTCACTTGAGATGCTGCCTCCCGAACTTGAAGTCCTAAAAATTTCTGCGGAATAAAACATAACTCTCAACTTTTAGGTTGTGAATATGTTTTTTAGTCAACACCTAGTACCAACATATATCAGCACATTTCCTACCCCTCATCCCCCAACCTTTCCCTAGCATTATATATTGCCTGGATCTGAGAGAATCTATAGAGCTTCAGTTTTTTTTAGCTAAGCCTTCTCACATTTTCCCCTTCTGGGTCTTTGGAAGCTTCAAAGGAGGCAACATATAAGTTTGTATTTTTATCACAATTCTGTGCCATCTGTGATTTTTTGGGAGGAAATAGTGACTTATCTAGAAGAGGTAGGACCTTGATTCTTCTCACTTGGAACAAGAAAATTCCTATTGAGCACTTTTCCAATTTCTCAAGCAAAGGAAGGCGTATATGTCCTGCCACCCTCTGGAAACTTCACGGTAGCAGACTTTGTGGAGCTGAGGGACACGGGCTCTCTTTCCCTTTAGATCATCAAACTCTAGGCAGTGTGCTCTGAAACCCGCTCCACTCTCGCATGAGTCACATGCTTTTGCCTAGTGTCTAACTTTTTCTCCAGGAGATCAAAACTGTACACTTTTTTAAAATTTTATTTATTTATTTATTTATGGCTGCGTTGGGTCTTTGTCACTGCGCACGGGCTTTCTCTAGTTGCAGCGAGTGGGGGCTACTCTTCTTTGCACTACATGGGCTTCTCACTGCGGTGGCTTCTCTTGTTGCAGAGCACGGGCTCTAGGCACGCAGGCTTTAGTAGTTGTGGCTCGTGGGCTCAGTAGTTGTGGCTCACGGGCTCCAGAGCGCAGGCTCAGTGGTTGTGACGCACGGGCTTAGTTGCTCCGCGGCATGTGGGATCTTCCTGGACCAGGGCTTGAACCCGTGTGCCCTGCATTGGCAGGCGGATTCTTAACCACTGCGCCACCAGGGAAGTCCAAAACTGTACATTCTTATGGGAGATCTTTTATTGCTCACAGTCTTCTCATATTATCAGAAACTTCACTTTCCTAGTTTTCAAAATAGAGCCCAATTCCAGAGATGAAATTCTAGGATTTTAACTCTTGGTACTGTTTCCTCTTTGGACATCAAACCTGGAAAATGCATCTTATACTGTCTTGGGGGGGGATTTAGAGGAAGGGAAAAGCAGTCAATCTTCAATTAAGCTGTTAAACTGGTTTGTGAATTCTATACCGGTGGTGGGGAAGGAATGAAGAAACCTCTTGGTTCTGACCTTCTTGTTCCTAAAAATAACTCTCGTGTGTGAATAAAGATTTCACAGCTCTGAAAGGAAATCTTTCAAAGGGAACCAAAGAAAATGTCAGATTTTCAAACTATGAAAATTAGTTATGCCAAAAACTAATATTAGAACTCTGACCATTGATAAAGCACAATATTATCTATAACAACTCTTTGGGGCTTCCCTGGTGGTGCAGTGGTTGAGAGTCCGCCTGCCGATGCAGGGGACACGGGTTCGTGCCCCGGTCCGGGAAGATCCCACATGCTGCGGAGCGGCTGGGCCCGTGAGCCACGGCCGCTGGGCTGCGCATCCGGAGCCTGTGCTCCGCAACGGGAGAGGCCACAACAGTGAGAGGCCCGCGTACCACAAAAAAACAAAAACAAAAACAAAAACAACTCTTTGGCATCTTTTTATATTTCTTTCAAAATGCTTTGTAAATTGCCTGCCCCTTTAGACATTATTTTCATGAAGTAATAAAACTTTATCTGTACTTCCCTGAAAATCTTCTTATCACCTAGAACACACTTAGAACAATAAGTATTCATTCATATTTTAAAATATTAACTTTTATTTTCACCCAAGATAAATAGGAAAGACATCTGCTGTGAAAGACACCTAGAAAGAAACAGATCAGTTAATCACTTATTTAAGATGTACTTGTTGAGTGCACACCGTGTGTCAGGTATTATGATAAGCTTTAGGAATACAGGTATAAATTAAAGAGTTGTGGCAATGCATTCACCAGCCTACAGTAGAGTGGTGCTGACAGATGATTAAAAAAATATACACCAAATATGAGATACACGATGCAGTGGCAGAATTATAAAGTGTTTAGATGGCATTGCAGCGCAGAGTTCTACCCTATTCCAGAGGTGAGGAAAGGAGTTCTCAGTAAAAAGTGCTGAAACAACTAGATAATCACGTGGAAAAAATAATCATTGATCCTTTGCTCATACTAAGCACAAACAGTAATTTGAGCTGGCTCATAGACCTAAAGGTAATATTTAAATTTATAAATCTAGAAGAAAACATTTTACAAGTTTAGAGTTGGGCAAAGGTTTCTTAGGCAACCTCAGGAGACTCTATAATCATAAGAGAAAAAATGGTAAATTGGTTTTCATTAAAATTGAAAAATTTTGCGTATTAAAAACAGTATTAAGAAAGTCTAAATCAAGCCACAGACTGGGAGAAATATATGTGACAAAGGACTCATATTAAGATTACACAGAGAATACCTACAACTTAGTAACTAAAGGAAAAATAACTAAAATACGGAAGAAAGACTTGAACAGATATTTTACCAAATCTTATAAAAGAATGTCCATAGAGCATATGAAAACGTGCTGGGTGCCATTGGATCATTGGGAAAATGCAAATTTAAACCACAATGTGATGTGAGTACAACCTCACTAGGGTGGCGCAGTGGTTGAGAGTCCGCCTGCCGATGCAGGGGACACGGGTTCGTGCCCCGGTCCGGGAAGATCCCACATGCCACGGAGCGGCTGGACCCGTGAGCCATGGCCACTGAGCCTGTGCGTCCAGAGCCTGTGCTCCGCAACGGGAGGGGCCACAGCAGTGAAAGGCCCGCATACCGCAAAAAAACAAACAAACAAACAAAACACTAAATATTGGAGAGGATCTGGAACAAGCAGGACACTCGTGTATTGTTAGTGGTAATGGAAACTAGTGTAACCACTGTGAAAACTATTCAGCAGTTTCTTATAAAGTTAAAAATCTTCCAAAATACCCTCAGTATTTCCTCTTCTTGGTATATGTACTTTAAAAAATGAATGTATATGTATATATTTCACTGCAGGTAATTTATATATCAATAAAATACTGTTAACATTAACAAAAGGAAGAAAAGTTTAAGTTAGGATACTGATGAAATACAGGTGAAAGACGATGTTGGCCTGCACCACTGTGGTGGTAATGGGAATGGAAAAATTCATGGAGATTCAAGAAGTATTCAGAATGTAGTATTAATAAGACTTCGTATGTAATTTAATGTTAGCGCTTTAGATGGCAGATTCAGGGATTATTCCCATAACCAAATGAAGTAGATGCAAACAAAATGTTTTGTTAGAATTAATGGGAGGTTATGAGGAGTCCACAGAGCTGGGTCTCAGGTGAGAGACTGCTGGTCACTCCAACCAAAGTAAGAAATATATCAACCATTTCTCTGCCCTGTACCGACATCAGAAAGTTCCCAAATGAGAGGGCAGGAGATGAGGTTGGAGAAAGCCTGCAGGCAAAAGGAAGAGGGTGAGGGAAAATGGGCAGTCACTGCGGGATTAAACATCCTCCTGCACCCCAGCCTACACATATGCTTCTCTGTTTGAGTGAACTCAAGTCCATGCCATCTTTGCCTATTTGTGTTAGCCTTTCGGCTAGGAACAGGATCCTGACTTTTAACCGGGCTTCTGCCACTTATTAAACCTTAATACATCTTCTTCCTCATTGCAGTTTCTGCCCTATCATTAAAACTTGTACTACTTGACCAAAGAAAGAATGAAGTTATTTTATGGTACGTAGAAGACTCACATTACTGGGTAACGTACAAGTGGGGCTATTCTGCTGTGGTGAAAAAGAGGAGGCTCTTGGGTCCCCTTGAAGAAAATGCAACCATGTAAACATGCACTTTCTTGAAACTTAGTCTCTTCCAACCAATTTGCTTTTAGTTGTATGGGAGAAGGTGAGGTCTTGTCTCATTTGTAGGTGATCTTTGTGCTTTTAGTAATTAAAAAAATCCCCCCATCATGAATCATACAAACTTTAGATTTTGATGGAATCATCTGATGGTTCTTCACTGGAATCTCTTTTATCTGATCTTATGCCCACCTCCTCCCATAGTCCTTGAATTTTGTTCCTTTAGGGTTTTACATTCCTTTTTATGTGTGGCCTCATAAATATGTTAAAGAAAAATATAAGTTACCTAATGATCGATTGTAAAACTGCTACATTGCCAATCCTTTTTCTGGCTTATATTTATAAATTAAGAATATATAACGTTTCTAGAAGAATTAACTTCAAGATACATTTTTTATTAAGAAGTACATTCTTGCTGGTTGGTTTTTTTACCTAAGTGGGAAAACTCAGTTTTAGAATATAGTGAGTCTTCGTTCAAGCCATCCAAACTTATTTTTAGCATGGAAAAGGACCAGAAGTAATGACAAGCATCACTGGATATTTAAGATCCACAGAAACTGAAAATCTTCATACATATGAAAGAAAAGTCTTCACAATAAAATAAATAATATAAGACATCTTACACAAAGAAAACCACTTGTGAATTATAATGATGATTTCTGACATGTAATCATAATAAGTGTCTCTATATGCATAACCAGATCTTAGCTAACTCTGAGTCATGAGGAGACATTATAATAAGAAAATTTCTATATACTTGCTAAGCTTTTGTTAGCCACTGTATCAATCATTGTGACAGTCCTTTTCACCAGCCAAATTCTTTATTTCTATCCCCTTCATTATTCTTGGTGGAGACTCTAATAAGCAGTGAAATGTCCAAACTGTAGGAAGCAGAAGGTAAGAGTCCTTAGTAAGCCAGCAAGGAAAAGTCAGTTCCTCCTAATGTTTTTTGAATCAAACCAAAAGAAATAAATCATCAGATACAGAAAAGGCACAATTTTCATCACAATGTAATTTAATTTACAACTCTTTTTCTAGAAATACTCTTAGGTAAATAACCATTTTACCTCTTCAACTATATTTACCTTTAGTTAAATCACCAGATAACTTCCAATGAAAATTGCGAAGAGTATCTGCATTGTTAATGCTATCAGGACATGGGGCATATGGATAACTTAAAAGCAAACAAACAAAACAACAGCTGGAGGATGAAGAATTCATCTGGCTAGAAACCATCTCTGGAGATTTCCTGATAAACCCCTTGCCGTGAGACTCAGGCAGTGTGACAGCCCTTCTGATGCTGATGTAGAAGAAAAGCCCCCAATATAATAACGACATAGATTTTCTTCCCAGCTGAGTCTACCTCCCATATCCATGATAATTCATATAACAAAAAGGGGCAGGAAGGGACATTCCTTATGCTGTGTTTTTCCAGGGCGCTTTTTCTGTTTGATAGGCCATGACAGGAAAACTCAGTGTGCTACGTCATATGTTCCAAGTTCTCAGTATATGCTATACATATCAGATAGGTGATACAGTAGTGTTAGCCATTTTTCAATATGTACTAATGCTTACAGACCTTGTCACAAGTCCCAACTAAATTGTTTCCAACCTTGAGGGGCTATGTTCTGAAGAAAATTTTTACGAAAACAGCATAAAAGAACAGCAAAGTCATTATGCAAATGTAAGGTCATTCAAAGCTTTCTTGCATGGAAGAGATAAGGTATAAAAGTGAGAGAAGGAAAATATAAGAAGTTTTCTAGCACATATCAGATTGTTTCAAATCTTTTTTCAATAATACCTCTCTGTGATGTTCAATGTACATCCCCTTTTGCCAAACCAAAAAAAGCCTCCATTTTTTGCTCTGTGCCTATAGTTTTACTTTTTTTTCAGATGTTTAGGCAGTCACCTTTAAGCATACACTCATGTTTTTGGCTACCTCAATGGTTTAGTGTTTAGCCAGGGAGCTTTGTTAAGAGTACCAGAGACTCTTGTCCAAAATGCCTCCCCACTCTACTGGTCTCCCCATCTCACTGGTCTCCTCCTCATGCAGGCAAAACCTTATGAAATTTCAAAGTATTTAGGGACATGATATTTTGGAACAGGTTTAATTTCCAACAAATAACATTAGAAAATAAATAAAAGTTCAGAGTAGTATAAAAAGACATGGTGTACATCTTAAGAAATTTAAAAGAATAGAAATCATACCAAGTATACGCTTAAGAGCATAATAGAATTAAGTTAGCAATCACAGTAAGACAGCTAGAAAATCTCAAATATATTTGGAGATAAACAACCTATTTCTAAATCACACATGAGTCAAAGATGTTTCAAGATACATTTTAAAATGTTTTGAGCTAAATGAAAATGAAAATACAGCTTACCAAGTTTGTGAGATGCAGCAAAAGCAAAGCTTAGAGGGAAATTTATAGCACTGAGTGCATACATTAGAAGAGAAAAACGATCTAAAGTCAATGATATGCACTTCAACCTTAGGAATAAGAAAATGGAGAGCAAATTAAATCCAAAGTAAGCAGAAGAAAAGAAATAATGCAAATTAGAGCAAAAATCAGTATAATTGAAAACAAGAAATTAATATAAAACATTAAAACAACCAAAAACTTCTTTGAAAAGATCAATCAAATTGGCAAACTTCTAGCTGTGCTCACTAAGAAAAAAAGTGAGACGTCATACATTATGACTATAAGAAGTTGAAAAGAGACCATCACTGCTATTCTCATGGACATGAAAAAATAATAAGCAATATTATGATGAATTCTATTCCCATAACTTTGATAACTTAGATGAATTAGACCAATTTCTTGAAAGATAAAATTTACTAAAACTCACACAAGGAGAATTTGATAATCTGTATATGTCTTTATCAAAGAAATTAAATCAAGAATTAACAGCCTTCCCAAACAGAAATCACCAGGCCAAGAAATGTTCACTAGCAAATTCTACTGAACATTTAAGAAAAAGATTATACCAGTTCTCTCCAACATCTTCCAGTAAATAGAAACAGAGGAAACACTTCTTAACTCATTCTGTGACATTACAAGAAATAAAAATTAAAGACCAATGTCTCTTATGAACATAGATGCAGAAATCCTCAACAGAATATTAGCAAATCAAATCCAACAATGTATAAAATAAATATACACCATGACCAAGTTAGATTTATTCCAGATATGCAAGGCTGGGTCAACATTCAAAATTCAATCAATAAAATCCATCATATCCACAGGCTAAGGAAGAAAAAACAAATGGTCATATCAATAGATGCAGAAAAAACATTTAACAAAATCCAACACTGATTCATGATAGAAACCAAACAGCCTTTCCAGAAAAGAGGGAATTTTAGGGCACCAGACTAAGCTTGGGTATTAGGAATCTGAGTACATCACAGGAGTACATTCTACTCTCCCCAAAATGATAGAACTGAAAGAGATTAAACAAATGGCACCCACAGACTGAGAAGGAAAATGCAAGTTAGAAAGTGCAGGGCAAAAAGGATGAAACTGAATACAGAGCAAGATCTGAAACTCTAGATCAAAGCACTTGGAATTGTCACTCTTTTTAATGTAAACCATTCTAATAGGTGAATAGTGGTATCTCATTATGGGTTTTTAAAATATTTTTCTTTGTATTAAGGTATAGTTGATTTATGATATTATATTCGTTTCAGGGTTACACATAGATATTCAAGTTTTTTATAGATTAGACTCCATTTGAAGTTATTATAAAATATTGGCTGTATTCCCTGTGATGTACAGTATTTCTTTGTAGCATATTTATTTTATACATGGAAATTTGTATCTCTTTGACTCCACCTCATCTTGCCCCTGCCCCCTTCTCTCTTCTCTCTTCCCACTGGTAATCACTGGTTTGTTTTCTGTATCTGTGAGACTGTTACTTTTTTGTTATATTCACTAGTGTTTTTTAATTTTTAGATTCCACATGTACATGATATATCATACAGTATTTGTCTTTCTCTGTATAACATTTCACTTAGCATACACACTCAAAGCCCATCCATGTTGTTACAAATGGCAAAATTTCATTCTTTTTTATGGCTGAGTAGTATTCCATTGTATGTATATACCACATCATCTTTATCCAATCATCTGTTGATGGGGCATTTAGGTTGCTTCCATATCTTGGCTATTGTAAATAGTGCTGCTGTGAACATTGGGGTGCATGTATCTTTGCAAATCAGTGATTTTTGTATTCTTCAGATATATGCCCAGGAATGGAATTGATGAATCATATGGTATTTCTATTTTTAATTTTTTGAGGAACCTCCCTACTATTTTCCATGGTTGATGAACCAATTTACATTTCCACTAACAGTGTACAAGGGTTCCCTTTTCTCTGCATCCTCACCAATATTTGTTATTTGTGGTCTTTATGATGATAGCTATTCTGATAGGGTTGAGGTGATATCTCATTGCGGTTTTGATTTGCATTTGTATGTGGATTAGCGACGTGGAACATCTTTTCATGGGCCTGTTGGCTATCTGTATGTCTTTTTTTTTTTGGAAAAATGTCCGTTCAGGTCTTCTGCCCCTTTTTTTTTCTTTTTGCGGTACGCGGGCCTCTCACTGTTGTGGCCTCTCCCTCTGCGGAGCACAGGCCCCGGACGCACAGGCTCAGTGGCCATGGCTCATGGGCCCAGCCGCTCCACGGCATGTGGGATCTTCCCAGACCGGGACACGAACCCATGTCCCCTGCATCAGCAGGTGGACTCTCAACCACTGCGCCACCAGGGAAGCCCTGCCCATTTTTTAATCAAATTTTTTTTTTGATATTGAGTTGTATGAATTGTCTATGTATTTTGGATATTAACCCCTTGTTGGTCACATCATTGCATATATTTTCTCCCATTCAGTAGGTTGTCTCTATTTTGTTGATGGTTTCCTTTGCCGTGCAAAAGCTTTTAAATTTAACTATGTCCCATTTATTTAATTTTGCTTTTTGTTCCTTTGCGTGAGGAGGCAGATCCAAGTTGCTACAATTTGTGTCAGTGCAGCTGGCTGAGGGGCCCAAGGTGTTTTGGGCCTGGTCTTGGCCTGCTGGTGGTTTTGGGGGCTGTGCCCGGGCATCCCCAGGGATATTGCTGGCTCACTGGTGGGCGGAGCTGCCTGTAGGGCCCCAGGAGTCCTAGGGCTAATACCTGCAGACTTGTGTGCAGGGCCAGGTACTGGGCCCTGTGGTGGGCAGGGCCATCCATGTACTGGGGTGGCTTTGGGGTCAGGAAGTCCTAAGGCACCCTGCTTGCTGGTGGGTGGGGCTGTGTTTCTGCCTGGCTAGTTGATTGGTCTGAGGTATCTCAGTACTGGTGTCGACAGGCTGGTGGTGGCGGCGGTCGTGGGGGTTGGGGGGTGGGGGGGGGAGGGGGCTGGGTCATGGTGTCAGTTAGCCAGAGAGAGGATTCCGAAATGTGGCTTGCCAACCCCAGTGTCCGTGTGGTAGAATGAGCTGCCCAAAATGGCTTCCATCAGTGTCTGTGTCCCCGGGGTGAGCTGCAGTTGCCTCCTGCCTGTCTGGGAGACTCTCCAAGATCAGCAGGTAGGTCTGACGCAGGCTCCTTTTAAATTACTGCTCCTGCCCTGGGATCTGGAGCATGTGAGATTTTGGATGTGCCCTTTAAGAATGGAGTCTCTATTTCCCACAGCCCTCTGTGTCTCCTGAAAATAAGCCCCACTGGTCTTCAAATCTACCTGTCCTGGGGGCTCATCTTTCCAGTGTAGGACCCCTGGGCTGGGGAGCCTGATATAGGATTCAGACTAATGGCTCTTTGGGGAGAACCTTTGCAATTGTAATTACCCTCCCATTTGTGGGTCGCCCATTGGTGGGGGTAAGGGTCTCAACTGTACTTCAACTCCACCACTCCTACATGTCTTTTTGTGGTTTCTTCTTTAAATATTTAGTTATAGAAGACCATCTCTGCTATTTCTGCTAGATTCTGGCCTTTCTCATGAATAGTTGCTCTGTACAGAGTTGTAGTTTTGGTGTGCCTGGACAGGACGTGAGCTTGGAGTCTTCCTACTCCACCGTCTTGACCAGGCTCCTCTCATTGTGGTTTTAATTTATGTTTCCCTAATTATTAATGATGTTGAACGTCTCTTCATGTTTTTCTTTGACATTTTTATGTCTTCTTTGATGAAGTGTCTATTAAAACCTTTTAGCCGTTTTCCTTAATTCTTTTATGTTAAATAGCATTAACTTAGTTGTCTTTAAATGCCGCACATCCTAAATATATTTGTTTGCCTCCGCACCATTTAATATACCCCTTTATTCCCTATATCTTCTATAAAGCGAAGTTCTCCTAGAAGGCTTCAGCTCTTTGGGCGAGAACACCTTACTGTTGGTGCTGTGTGCTTCATATGAAATCACATCAGGAAGTTGTCACATTTTTTAAATGGTACCGACGTTGATCAGTGGAAACAGTCATTGTAAAATTCTTCATTAATTTGTAAACTAATGATTGCTGCCTGAATCAATTATTTCATTAAAATTTGCAACGTTGTGATTTTAAAAATTTCTTCCATATTTACTATAATAGGAATTTTCTGTAAGGAAGATTTTTTCCTTCATTAACAGTTCATCCAGCAAAAGGTAGAATACATGTGTATTTACTTCCTTTTAATTTATAATTTTCATGCTAAGGTGTTGGTGTCCTAGTTATTTCCAGATTTCTTAACTGTTGTCATTGTTTTTGTTGGATTTCCCTGTTAAAAATTGAGTATCAACACAAATTGATGTTTTTTAAAAAAATACGTGTAGTGAATTTCTATTAAATGCACTCATTATCCTGTTGATGCTTGAAGTGTCCCATGTTTGGCACAGCCGAGTCCTTCACACTCGTACCTCTGTGTTGATAATTTTGTCAAGCAAATGGCAGTTGTTATCCCCTGCAGGGAGGGGTTCCCACTCCATCAGAAGCAGCAATTCCAGAAGCCAACCCACTCCATGGTTCAGGGTCACCAAGAAAGACACACCTCACACGATTTTACAGTGAAACGACGCTTTACTCACATAGAGAGGAGACAGAGCAAGATGAGCTTCATGAGTGGACATGGGTTTCCCCATGGCCAGCAGGTCACCTCCCACAGCTGACCCAAGGTGATGACCTGCATGCGCCCTTCTTGTGCTGTGGGTGAAGGACCCCCTTCCCTCCCCTCCTCAACACCTGTGAAAGGATGCAGTAGGCAGTTGGCAATGTGCTCTTTGACAGCCTGATCAAGCAGGACAGAGGAGCATATACTGAGTCTAAAACAGAGAAGGATATTCCCACACAGGTCCAGAAGCCCACACGGGCTGTGAGGGCTCCTTGTCTCTCGGTAAGGAAGTGTTCCAGGCCCAAGGTCCATTTTCACGTGGCTGAGTGGGGAGTCGGAAAACTGGACACATGTGATTGCCTTTCCCAACAAACTTCCTTACTTTCTGGCACAACAAAATGCCCTGGAACCTCTTGATGCCTCCTGCTCCAGGTATGGAATCAGATGTTCTTCAAAGGAGTCCTGTTTTTTTCTTAGGAAAGTGTATCGAGGGTGCTAGATTTCCTCATTGTTATTAGATTGTTATTGCTTCTCAGCCTTTTCAATAACATAATTTGAAGGGGAAAATATCATAAACTCATTTGTCTGGCTGGGTCACTTGGCAGCGTCCTTCCCAGGTATGTGGCAATGCTTTCTATGTCTGTCTCCGTCCCTCTCTTCCTTCTCTCCAGCTTCTAGCTACTGCTCCTTCCCCCTACTCTTTTGAGCTAAAGAGCTAGAGAAGTTCCCCTGCTCTTCCCAGCTGCACTATTTCTTCTAATTTCCATGCTCTGTCCAAACTTTGCAAATTATCTTTTTAAACAATCTTCGTATTACCGAGGTAGAGTGTGCTGTTTTTTTCCTGCTAGTAGATTCTTCCTGACATAGAAGGAAGAAAGGAAATGATCAGGATAAGCCTTAAGATGAATATTAAGTCAAGTATGAAGTGTATAAGACCTTTGACTCCAGTAATATTGTGAATTTATTGGTATTTGGTAACTTGCCCCACACCTCTTTTATATAATTCCTATAATACTATAGATATTGTACTGTCCAATAAATACAGATGAATTTAATATCCCTTGCTTAACTCAAAGAAACCAATGTACTTTAAAAAAAAATGCCATTTTCATTACTTAGGAAGAAATTGGGCAAATGAAAAATTATGCCTGTGGGGTATGTGTGTGTGTGTGTGTGTGTGTGTGTGTCTTAAGGAACTGGTCAGATAAGGAGCAAAAATCTAGATTTCTTTTTTATTGTTAAGCTGCAACGTACATGGTTTCATACAACAAAAGTATTTAATCGAGTGAAAAGTAATAAACTGAACAATAAACAAATAAATACTCAAAACAACATATTTTCCATTGGAAACATGTTAAGATGAATATGGGGTTTCATTACCATCTTACTGCAATTTTCTTATGTGTTACTAGCCTACATACCCCATGTTTTCTGTAATCAGGCAGATGTGAATGGAAGTTTGAATGATTAAGTAAGTGAAAAGTCCGTTTAGTGCAGAGGATCATTTCACAAGGCAGTCAAACTGGGTTTAGAGAACAAACTTATTCAAGAAATTCTCCACGTATTTAGGTTCCTTTTAGAATCCATGAACCTTAAGCTGTTCCTCGTTGACAATGCCAGTCTCCAAGAGAAACTGGCAAATGTTTTTTCTTTGGTCACTTGGAGCTGAATAACCTCTCCGTATTCGGGATGTTCAGTCACAGTACCATTACAGGGAAATTTCTTTTTGAAAGCTTTCACACGTTTCTTTTTGTCATAATCATTTGCAATGCCCTGAACAGTCGAGATAGTCGTGATTTTAATAAATCAGTTATTAATCTTCTGGTCCCAATTCTAATTCTCTCTTTAGTCAGTCTTGTTTAAGAAGGTTTGTTTTACTTTCTAAAATCTAAAATTACCTAAAATCTAAAATTGCGTAATTGAAACTGAACAATTACACAAGTGAGAAACTTCTAATTTAAAAATCTGGGTTATGTTATACTGGTTGTTACTTATGCTGACAAAAGGAGGGCAACTGTATATTTATCCCGACGATACTTGCATTAGGACCTTAGGTAAGTCATTTAACCTCTCTGTACTTCAGATGCCTCTTCTATTAACTAGAATAACAATTTCTCACAATAGTGTTGGCTACAGAAGGTACTCCATAAATAGTAGTGATGGCTGTTGTTACCATTATAATTCTGACTATATCTGGACTCCATCTAAATTTGGATTTTTTTTATGCCAGGATCCAGCTTTGCGACATGTGTTTTTTGTCCTGTAATTTCAGTAGGGAGGATGGTGGGAAAACGAGATGGTCTATCCCCCTGGATTCATTGACTCTCTTACTGAGTTTGCTTTTGTTGGCTTAGCTAATTAACTTAAGTATTTTGAGATTTGTTTTACCTGCTATAAAATGGGAGTACTGTTACTGCTTTGTAAACTCCAAAGTGCCAAACATAGATGAGTAGTCTACATAGTAGGTTTGATGAAGAATTGTAATACAGGCTAAGTAGTCACTGTTCATTTAGAGGTTTATACCATTACTTTGATTAATTAATAAACTATGTGCTGTAGACAAATGGATCAAATGGCAAACAAACATATGATGAATAATTTGCAGTTGGCAAATACTGTGAAGTGAATATGGGCAGAAAGTGGTCTGTTCTCATAATACACACAGGGTGCACTTTCGCTAACCAGCCTCAGACTCTGTACCCTTGTTTAACCTTCCTCAAGGCTTAACTGATAACATTTTTTTCTTATTTGGCAATGATTGAGACTTTCAGATTAATAAAGTCACTTTCTGTTTGGAATTTTACTGGCAGAATAACAGATATCTGAAAGTGGATCAGTGAATTTTGATTACTATAAAATCCTCATGATTTTCTGTGTCTATATAATTGGGCTTCTTTTTTTGCTTTTTACAATTGCAGTTAATTCTGACACGAAGACACCGTGGTATTAATACCTTGTGTCCACGAGATGTCACTATTTTCAAAGTAATAAAATAGAATTTGTGCCATGATGTAATCGAAAGGAGTTTGCTCCTTTCTCCCTCCCTCCCTCTCACCTCTCTCTTTAAATCTTTCCCCTTTCAGCATGTGAATTTTGCTTTAAAAATAAATAAAATTAGGTTTCTAAAAACCATTTGGAAAGTAAAGCTGGTTGATATGCCCAAACTTATACATCATCCTTTGATACTGAAGTTTATCAACCTGAAATTTTGTGTGTTGAAAGAAAAAAATATACAGAATTAGGGCAAAAAGAAATGGGGTTTTGCCAACAGTTCTTTAGCATCTTCTAAATTACCATAAGCCATTTGTAAAGAGAAGGACTGGGAGACAAAGGAAGTTGTTTTTATATGAAAGAAAAATTTCTGTGTCACTTGCTTCTTGTTTGATAATTTAGAGAAAATTTCTCCTCTGCAGTTGTATAAAAAACAGAATTCACAGATATTATTCCGCTCTGGGAGAGATTCAGTAAACAGAGCCAGGCAACATTACACCAGAACTCATAAAAGCCCACCTTGAGGAAGGGGAAAAAACTGTCGGTAGCACATCATTGGCTAGAAAACTGACATTTTTCAATAATATTTTTCAAGAAAAGAAAGCTCATAAAGGTGTTATATATTTAAAGTGGTTCATATACCCCAGAAGTTATGCTTCATGGGATTTTTATATTCTTATTTCTGATTTTCTATATTTTACAAAGTACAAGTATACTTTCTTGTTTGAAAAATATATAAACTGTACAATCAGCTAGTGTAAACAATTAATAACATCTCAATCCTCTCTCTGGAATATCAACAGCATAGAGCTCCACGTTCTGTAGAACTGAGCTCTGGACCTGAGGACCTTACCAACTATTAACCTGTTAAGAGAATGAACTACCTGTAATGTTGGGAGAAACATCAAACATATTTTACTTGCTTCTCTGTTCTCTAAACTTTCCCTATTTCTACTTTCAAGCCCAGGTGGCATCTGGGAAACTGTATTCTATTATCCCGAAAGGAAAGTCCCCTGTCAACAAACTTCAATGATTTTCTAAGACCCTACCTTTTAATAAGAAAGAGAAACAGACATGAAACCATGTTAACAAAAAGCAAAAAGGAACTTGGAGATACCAGTGGTCCATTAGCAGAGCCACTGAATGGAGCCACTGTGGCTCAGTAAGTGTGGCTGCATCCTTTCGCCAGACTCACGGTGACTTCCTTGAGGGTGATAAACTTTAGAAGTGAAGAGAACACCCTAATTGGTTTGCTGCTTCTTCCTAATTTTACTATACCTCCTGCTGTCCTCTCAAAGGGAATTCAAAAAGGTGCTGGTTGGAAACATGAGGTTTTATAATTTCATGACAAAATTCCATTTTTGCTGAATAGGTTCGATCTAAGTCTGGTCTATATTTTTCTAGGCTTATTGAGGAATTGAAGGGAGTAATTTTCTTCATGTGTATTAATGAAACAAATCTCTTTAAGTAATGATTCACTCATTCATTCACCAGATATGTACTGAGCAACTTACCAGATCCTGGTACTACTCTGTGTACTTGGGATACAGCAGTGAAGGAAAGAAAGCAATAATCTGTGTCCTCATGGAGCTTATATTGTAGTAGAAGAAAACGTGTAATTGTTTTCATTTCTTATTTTTTAATTAAACCGAAGTTTAGTTATAATGTTTTAAATAATTCTTCCAATAACACTCAAATATTTATTCTTTGACATTTTAAATGGCCTACAACTAGCATTTCTCTGAAAATATCAATATATTAATGTAAAACTATGTTTTACAGGTTTTTGTGCTAAATAATATTTTCCCACCCAACAGCAGTTATTTTTATTTTGTTTAAGGAGCTATAATGTCATTGAAAGAGGGTTTATCTATCTATATAGATAGAGAAATCTCTCTCTCTCCATATATGTATCTGTAGATATACGTATATATAGAAAGATAGATATCTATACATGAAAACAGACATGAAAAAAAGCAAAACTATTTGATATCTCGGTAATTTTGTTATTGGCAAACTATTCTAGAAACTTCTCTATATTAGGCTACTTTTATATCTGTAAGGATGATTTCATATTGTTAATGTGTTTTCAAAATAAGGCATAACTATTTCTTTCTCTTCTAAAAGATGTAATCAACCTGCTAAAAGATTTCTATTGTATCTGTTGAAATTGAGGATTTATACTAATTAACAAATCCAGTGGTCTTTCCTCAGGTTTTTTCTTTTTTATGTTTTATTATGGTGTTAGTGATGAATAATCTGTCTCTTCGAAGTGAAGAAGAGTATTATTTCATAGAGGAAAACAGTCATTTACGTAAAGGGAAATTTTAGAACTCTTTTTTTTTTTTTTTTTTTTGCGGTACGCGGGCCTCTCACTATTGTGGCCTCTCCCATTGTGGAGCACAGGCTCCGGACGCGCAGGCTCAGCGGCCATGGCTCACGGGCCCAGCCGTTCCGCGGCATGTGGGATCTTCCCGGACCGGGGCACGAACCTGTGTTCCCTGCGTCGGCAGGTGGACTCTCAACCACTGCGCCACCAGGGAAGCCCTAGAACTCTTTTTTTACATATTCTTCTGCTGTCTGCATTATTAAGGCCTGTTCTTATTTTGCTTCTCTTTGTGGTTCTTCTGTTTTGTTTTTTCTCAAATGTTGATGGTTCTTGTTTTACCATTTGTATTTCTTAACGAAGTACTGGTTGACTGGGTAGCTGGTGAAGGTTTCCTTTGCATTTAATAGGTTTCTCCTTCTTCTCCTCACTCCCTCCTCCCTCCTTTCTCCTTCTTCCTTCTCTTCCTTTTCCCTTTCCCTTCCCCTTCTCCTCCTTCTTCTCCTTCTCCTTCTTCCACTTGCCCTTCTTCTTCTCCCCCTCCTCCTTCTTGTTCTTTTAATTGAAGTATAGTTGACTTACAATAGGGGTAAAAGTGTCATTCTATTGTCAAGCAGACTTTCCTCTAAGATGGGAGGTCAGGACCTCCAAATTTGCCAAACTGACTTTGCTTGCTAAGGAGGGTTTCTCAATTTAGTAAATAAAAATACAGGATACCTCATTAAATGTTAATTTCAGATTAACAATAATGTCATGTGAATATGTTATATAAGGTATTTTGGACATACTTATTCTAAAATATTTTTTGTTGTATATCTGAAGTTCACACATCTTGTATTTTTTTGTATTTTGTCTAGTATCCCTATTACCAGATATCTGTGGAAGTTCAGCTGTATCTCAGATTTTGCCCTTCTCTCTTCATTCCAATCATGCATTTCATCATCCCATAGAACTAGATAAGTCTTGCATAATGATTGCTAAATGGGGTTGAGGGCACATGAGCCATCCATGTAGACACTTATTCTCTTATCCACCCAGTTTGCTGCCCTGAATGAGCTCCTGCTTGGAGCCACTCATGGCCACTTTTGCTCATAGCTGTGCTGTGAAGATCGGTGCTTATGTGGAGCATTTTTTATCTCTTCTGCTTTGGTTAAGCCATCAATGCACCTGCATTCTATCTTCCAAATATTTGTCAAAATACCTGTCCTGAAAATGACATACTTCTATATTTTACTTTGCTGTGCTTCTCTTTGTTTTACATATTTTTATAATCCTTTCCGTGGGATCTTAGAGAGGAAGAGAGACTACTTGGATGACAGGAGCCATTATCTTTCAGTGTGTACCCACACCTCTCATTTAGAGTTATCCATCCAACCTCCAGAAAAACAAACAAAACAAAACTGTGTGAAGAATTATTTCAGAGAATTCATAAGTTCTGACTGCACTTCTCCCAGCTGCTACCACATTTCTCTTCTGCAGTTTACAGCAAAACTCTTCAAAAGAATTGTTCCCATTTTTTATCTCCAAGCCTCCCTGCCGTTCTGCTGTGAATCCACTCAAATCAGGCTTTCATCCACAACGATTCCATCTTACTATGGAGAAATGAGAGAATCACTTTCACAGTAAATAGAGTATCTCTTTTCTGCATGGTAATTTTAGTCATTATTCAAAGCTTTTGTGGCTTCAACCATGGTGTTAATTCAGTAGCTAAGTGTATGACAAAAAGAGTGAATGTGAAGTGAGGAAGCGTGAATCCCTATTTCATAATTTTTTTCCAAATAAATTTAAGATGAATTAACTATTTATATAAAAAGTCAAAGTATTAAAAGAAAATATACTAAGCGTTCACAAAATTTGGGAGTAAAGAAACCTTTCTTAACATGACGTGCAATGGATTATCCATAGGGAAAATATTGATAGGTTGAATTACAAAAATGAATACTATTGTGATTCAAAAGAGAGCATGTCTTAGTCTATTCAGGTTGCTTTATTTAAAAAAAAATACCGTAGGCTGGGTGGCTTAAATAACAAACATTTATGACTCACGATTTTGGAGACTGGAAAATCCAGATCAATGTCTGGATCATGGATGACCATCTTCTTGCTGTGACCTCACATCATGGAAGGGGTGAAGAAGCCCTCCTGGGTCTCTTTTGTAAGAGCACTAATTCCATTCATAAGGGCTCCTCTAATTACCTCCCAAAGGCTCAGTCTCCAAACACCATCCTCACTGGGAATTGAGCATTTCAGCATATGAATTTGGGGGTCACAAATGTCCAGTCTGCAGCAGAGCATAAAAATAGAAAAATTAAAATGTTGAGGAAATATGTGTAGGAATTATTGATGAAGAATCATAATTCTTGATAAGTAATACCTTTCTTAAGAATCAATGAAAAAAAAGACCTAATAGCAAAATGGTCACAGGGCATGATCATGTTTGCCAGAAGGAAGATGTGCGAAAAGTTATAAACATCATACAGAACGATTCAGTCTGATGATATTTAAAGAAATGTAAATAAAACAGCAATTTTTGCCATTCCTTGCTTATCAGAGATATATAATCTTTAAGAATGTCAGTACTCTGGGAGAGAATAAATACATAGCCTCTGTCATGCATGGCTGGTAGATGTTTAAATTAATAAAAGAAATAAAAATCTCAAGGGGGCAAAATGGCAATATGAAAATTTTTTTTAAAAATCTGTAAAATCTATTTATATTTTATTCAGTCTGTGAATTTATTCTAAGGAATAATAAAATAATCAGGAGTGTGCAAAGATGTATTTAAGGATATTAGCTGCGATGATATTTATAAGACAGACATTTAAATATTAAGAAAAAGTAGGGGTTTGGTTATCCAAATCATAATTCATCTTTATGATGGTATATAATTCAATCATTAAGTGATATTATATAATATTTACAATCATTGCTTTACATTCACAATTATATTGCTAAGTGATAATATTAGTGTACAAAATGGTACATATGATATGAATACAAAATTTGCCTGTCTTCTGAAATTTCATATTTAACAAGTGCAAGTCCTGTCCATTCTATTATTTATCTCTCATATCCTTTCTATCCCTGAAACCAGTGAACTTACTTAGACTTTTCCCAGTTGAACTGCTAAGATAGCTTCTTTATCAATTTTTCCATCTATCGTTTCCATTCTACCACCGAAACAATCTAATAGTCAAATCTGATCATTCAGCTCCCTCTAACTTCATCAGTGGTTTTCTGTAGCATGTCTGTTGTGTGACCATCACAGCCTATCCATAACCAGTGTTGTGGCTGGACCCGCCCTTGTGGTTCTTACTATGACTGCAGGACGCACTTCAGCAATAACCATCAGGAAACTTCGAAAAAGAGTTTATTACTTACAAGTCCTGGGAATTACATGACACACCTGGGGCCACAGCGAGGTCACAGGTAGAGAGAGAGTGCAGATCTGAGGTTCTGCTTTTATTAGGGTTGAGGGTGGGGACTAGGGTTTCCTGGGCTCACTCTTTCTTGGTGAATTTAAAACATAAAAATTGGACGTACCCTGTATTATTTCCTGACTACATGATCTCAAGTAAATTACATAGACACCCTTAATCTGCATTCTTATTCATAAATTATGGGTAGGAAATCTTGCCTCTCCGGATGTGAATTAAAATGACAGTACATATGGAAGGTGCTGCTTTATGGGTGTTAAGTCTGTAAAAGTGCGATCCCTTTGGTGTTGTGTCTTCATATTGTGGTAATCATTTGTTTTGTTTTTCCAGTAAGCGGGTAGCAAGGTCAATTTAAGATAGTGATGATATGTCTGTCTGACTTGATGTGTTGATTTAGGTAAGAGAACACTTAAAAAAACTGTTGTTGATTCAGCTAGAGAGAACACTGAATCTGGAAACCAGACACTTAGTGCATGAGTTACGCTTGGGGAGGTCATGATAACCAGGCTTGACCGTTGAACAGGCAACAGAAGAGAGCGTCGGTCACCCCCCTCCTCAGCAGGGATAAAAAAAAGGAGAAGACAAGGTGTTCACTCAGGGTTTACAGCTTCTCTGTGGGAAGATGTTAGATTTGTACTGAGTTGATATCTAGCTGAAATTAAGAGCCAGCTGTAAGTTCACCGGCTTTTCTGATTAAACTTACAGAAAGCTAAGTAGGCAGAAAAATGAAAGGAGTCTTCTCTTTCAAGAATTTTCTCTAGCAGGGCAACTATTGTTCTTTGCTGTACTTATGGGATAACAGTTCTCAAATTTGAGTGTGTACTCGAATTTCCTGGAGGGCTTTTAGGCATAGATTCCTGGGCACTCACTCCAGCATTTCTGATTTAGTAGGTGTTGGGCTGTGGCAGGGGGAAGGATCTGTTAATCTGCATTTCTAAGAAGTTCCCAGGTGACGCTAATGCTGCTGGTTCAGGGATTGTGCTTTGAGAACCACTGTATTAGTGAAACAATATGATCACACACACAAAAACTTGGTCTTTAGTAATAATGTTTAAGTGGTTAACATGTCATTGGAATATATTCAGAGATTACTTTACTTTACTCTGATTGAAAGATACTGCCCATGCCTCATTTTTTAGACATAAATTCATTATGTCACTCACCACTCTAAAACTCCCACTTGTCCTCTCTTTTCTGTACTTCTGATGCCCTCTATCTGTAACAGGCAGATTCCAACAGATTGACAGGATTTACCTGAAGTACAGTGTTAAGAAGGATTCTGATGTTGGGTTACCAGGTAAACTATAAGATGCCGTGTTAAATTTGGATTTCAGATAAACAACAGACACTTTTTGGTCTCAGTTTGCCTCATGCTATGTTTGGGATTGGCTTATACTAAAATATGATTTGCTGTTCATTTGAAATTCAAATTTAACTGGGTCTTCTGCACTTCATTTATTAAATCTGGCTGTCCTACTGATGGTGTACCAAGGTTAATGGGGAGGGTGAGGTGATCCATTTGTTACGTCTGCTCTTGGAATGGGAGTGGGGATTAATGGCTATACACAAAGAATTGAGCAATCTTTGCATTGAAACTGGAATTCTCCATCAGACTTTCACTTATACTGAATTTGTGGAGCCTTCTTATCAGTAGAGGAACAAGGGAATATATCTTCTGTCATAATATATGTCATAATATGTTTTCTGTCAACCACTTCTCACCAAAAACAATCTGATATTCATCACCTGGAAGTCACATAGCATGGGATGTGAGAGAAGGAGAATGTGGGCAGAAGCTGCTGTGATAAGTGTTGCATCATTTTGTGATAATGGCACTTAACAGTGGAAGCCATCAACTGCTTTAAAATTAGGGCAGCTACGGCTCTGCCATCAAATGAATGTTTGTCACTAAACCAGTCTCAGTTTCAGCTGATTCCAAGAAGACTGCAGGATGCATTTGCACTTTAATCTATGGGTTTGACCAAATGGCCCTGGTACTTTATAGCCAGAATATCCTTATACCATCAGCTCCAAGTCAGTGTTTGAATAGATGCCCTATAATTTTCTCCATACTAAGTATTTTCTTAACTGAAATTCTTTGTTCATATCCTGAAATAAAAACATAGGTCCGAGTGACATACTTGGAATAAAATGCTTCTTATCATTGAAAAACAGCTGATAAGAACCATCAATATAAATTTAGGTGACCTGGATCTCCAGTGAAGGAAATATTGTTTCCACTTTAATGTGGGAGAACGCATGCTCCTTTCAAAAATGTTTATGTTTATTCTAAAGAAAAGTTTATTAAAATTTTGAAAATTGGTACAGTATGGACTTCTGCTTCCAAGATGATGAAGGAGACATACTTTTTCCTGTTTCTCCTGCTGTGTACATGTCAAAATGCTAGGTATTTATAAACAAAACAAACTGAAGAAGGTTCTGAAAGAAGAGGGACAGACTAGGGATGTCAGGACCCAAGGACCAACACAGTGTGAGTTCGTTGGATTTTCTTTTTGCCTCATATATATCCCAGACTTGAGACAGAAGGAGCTGACAATTTGAAAATACCACTGGGCACTGTAAAAAGAAACACCAACAAAAGTTTAGTGTCTCTAGTCAAAGGGCCAGGGAGAAGAGGCAGAAGTAATGAGGCATCTGCCACCTTCCCCACTGGGGCAGTATCAGAAGAGACCTCGTGGAGGTTCAGGACTCTCAGCAATGCACAGCTAAATAAAATTGCTTCTCCCTCCCCCACCGCCTGTGGTGGAGGCCACATGGAGAGCAGTAACCAGCAATGAGGACTCCTATCTATATCAGACACGTCGAGGCTGGCTGCAGAGCTCTAGGGAAGCAGGAAGAATAGACTTTAGAAGCCAAAACTTTGGACTAGTTGAGTTCCAGTCCAATCTGTGCCACTCGCTACCTGTGTGGCTTTGGGAGAATCAATTTCTCTGAGCATCAGTGGAGGTCTGTTGGGGAAGAGGAAATCAAACAGTACATTGAACTAAACAAAAATGATAGAAAACAATATTATAATCTGTGGTATACAGCTAAAGAAGTGCTGAGAGGGGTATTACAGAATTAAATACACACAATTAAAAAGAGGAGAAGGCTCAAATCTGTAATCTAAGGTCCTCCCTCAAGAACCTAGAAAAAGAAGAGAAAAATAAGTCCAAAGCAAACAGAGCAAGGAAATAATAAAGATAAACCCAGAAACCAATAAAATTGAAAACAGGAAAACAGTAGAGAAAAGTCAATAAAACAAAAATTTGGCTGTTTGAAAAGATCAATAAAGTTGACAAATCTGTGACACAGTTGACAAAAGAAAAAAGAGAGAAAACATCAATTATCAATATCAGAAATTAAACAGGAAATCACAACAGGCCTTTAGATGTTAAAACAGTAATAAAGGAATACTATATACAACTCTGCCCCCATAAATTTAACAACTCAGATGAAATGAAATATAACAATTACCTGAAAAACAAAATGCCACACTTGTACAATATGAAATAGGTCATTTGAATAACTTTATAACTATTAAGGGAATTTACTTCATAATTTAGAAGTTCCCCCCAAAAATTCACCAGGCCCAGGAGTTTTCATTGGAAATTTCTGGCAAACATTTAAAGAAGAATTAACACCAGTTATGCACAATTTCTTCCAGAAAATAGAAGAGGAAGTATCACTTTCTATTTCATTATATGATACTATTCTATTATTAGAATAGTATTAGAATACTACTATTCTAATATGAAAACCAGACAAAAGCAGTACATAAACAAATAGCAGGCCAGTATCTCTTATGAATATGGATGCAAAAATCCTTAATGAAATATTAGCAAATAGAATTCAGCAATATATAAAAAGAGTTATGTGCCATGACCAAGTGAGGTTTCTTCCAGGGATACAAGACTGATTCACTATTCAAAAAATCAATCCATGTAATCCGGTATACTAACAGGCTAAAGAAGAAAAATCATGTGATTGTGTCAATTGATGGAGAAAAAGCATTTTTAAAAATCCAATATCCATTCATGATTAAAAAAAACCAAAAAACAAAAAAAAACCTATCACAAAAATAGGAAGAGAGGGGGACTTATCCAACTTGATAAAGAGAAAACTTGCAACTAACATGATACTTAAAGGTGAAAGACTGAATGCTTTTCCCTAAGATCAGGGCCAAAGCAAGATATCGGCTGTCACCATTCATTCTTATTCAACATAATGATGGAAAAATTAGCCAGAGCAACAGGCAAGTAAATAAAAGGCATATAGATCAGAAGTGAAGAAATGAAACTGTTCCTATATGCAGATGACATGATCATTTATGTAGAAAACCCCAAGGAATCTATAATAATAGTAATGATAATAACAAAGTAATAATAATACTCCTAGAATTAATTATTGAATTCAGTAAGGTGGCTGAATACAAAATCAACATACAAAAATCAAACTGATTATATTTCAATTTACTAGAAACGAATATATGAACACTGAAATTAAAAATGCATTTATAATTGTTCACAAAATGGAATGCTTAGGTAAAAATCTAACAAAAACTGTACAGGATTTACATGCTAAAAACTACAAATTGCTGTTGAGATAAATCAAGGAATATCTAAATATATGGAGAGATATACGGTGTTCATGGATTGGAAGAATAAATAGTAAAGATGCCAGTTCTCTTCAATTTGATATATAGGTTTAAGGTAATTATGATCAAAATCCCAGGAACATTTTTTGTATATCTAGACAAAATTTTTCTAATATTTATATGGAAAGGCAAAGGAAATAGGATAGCTAATACAATTTTGAAAAATAAAAATAAAGTGGGAGGAATCAGTCTTCCTGACGTCCAGGATTATTATATTGCTATTGTAGTCAATACTTTGTGGTGTTGGTGGAGAGACATAGATCAAAGGAACAGAATATAGAACTTGGAAATAGATCTACAAAAATCTGTCCCACTGATTTTTTTTTTAAGTGTGCAAAAGCAATTCAATAGAGGAAAGGTAACATTTTCAACAAATAGTGCTGGAGCAATTTGACACTCACTGTAGTAAAGTGAACCTTGACTTAAGTCTCACATCTTACAAAAATTAACTCAAAATGAATCATGAACTTAAGTGTAAAATGAAAAACTATAGGGGCAGAGTCAAGATGGCAGTGTGGGAAGATGCACAGTTAGCTTCTCCCCAAAGTAGGGCACCTGCTGGCTGTTGGTGGGGGACTCTGACACCCAAGGAGATGGGAAGAACCCAAACTGAACCGGTAGAATGTAGGGGACTGAGGGGGAAGGAGAAGTGGAGGCCAGACAGGATCGGCGTCCCTGAGGCTGGGGAGATGAGGAGAGGCAGGTGGGAGGGACTCTCCAGGAAGAGCAGGAAAGGAGCAGAGAGTGATCACCTGGCCCACTTGGAGGGGGAGCCTGCTGGTCTTCCAGGTGAGGTCCCCCGCCCTCTGAGACCAGGAGTGGGAGTGTCACGCCTGGGCCCCTTCTGTTCCTTGAGCCTAAGCCCCACCCCCCCACAGCCCCCAGGGCCTTTTCCAGCCCTGTGCGTTCTGAGCATTGGCCATGCCCACCACCGAAACCTCGCCCTTGCTTAGGCCCTGCCCGCTACAGCCAAGGCCTTCCTCCCCTGCCTATTTTGTTTTTCTTTTCCCTCCTCCTCTTTTTTACTATTGTGGTACTGAGGTAACTTCTGGCTGTCGATTCATCTATATTTTTATTTTTATATTCTTTCTAACATATCTGTTAGTTTCCTAGTCTAATTTTATTTTTTACTTTGTTATTGTTCTCTCTTT
This sequence comes from Pseudorca crassidens, assembly GCF_039906515.1. Classification (NCBI taxonomy): domain Eukaryota; kingdom Metazoa; phylum Chordata; class Mammalia; order Artiodactyla; family Delphinidae; genus Pseudorca; species Pseudorca crassidens. Next base: position 43,211,443 of record NC_090309.1, read on the forward strand.
TTTTTTTTTTTTTTTTAACCGCCCCACGTAGCTTGTGGGATCTTGTTTCATGAGCCTGGGGTTGGGCTGAAGATCCTGAGGTGGGAGCTCTGAGTCCAAACCACTGGCATAACAGAGAACCTGAGGCCCCAGGGAATGTTCATCGGAGTGAGGTCTCATGGAGGTCCTCATCTCAGCACCAAGACCCAGCTCTACCCAACAGCCTACAAGCTCCAGTGTTGGAAGACTCAGGCCAAACAACCAGTAAGATAGGAACACAATCCCACTCATAAAAAAAAAAAAAAAGCAAAGAAATATGTCACAGATGAAGGAGCAAGGTAAAAACCTACAAGACCAAATAGATGAAGAGGAAATAGGCAATCTACCTGAAAAAGAATTCAGAGTAATGATAGTAAAGATGATCCAGAATCTGGGAAATAGAATGGAAGCATGGATTGAGAAAATACAAGAAATATTTAACGAAGATCTAGAAGAACTAAAGAACAGAAAAACACAGATGAACAACACAATAATTGAAATGAAAAATACACCAAAAGAAATCAATAACAGAATAACTGAGGCGGAAGAGCTAATAAGTGAGCTGGAAGACAAAATGGTGGAAATAACTGCTGAGGAGCAGAATAAAGAAAAAAGAATGAAAAGAATTGAAGACAATCTCAGAGACATCTGGGACAACACTAAATTCACCAACATTCGAATTATGGCGGTCTCAGAAGAAGAGAAAAAGAAAGGGTCTGAGAAAATATTTGAAGAGATTATAGTTGAAAACTTCCCTAACATGGGAAAGGAAATAGTCACCTAAGTCTAGGAAGCACAGAGAGTCCCATACAGGATAAACCCTAGGAAAAACACACCAAGACACATATTAATCAAACTAACAAAAATTAAATTCAAAGAAAAAATATTAAAAGCAGCAAGGGAAAAACAAAAAATAACATACAAAGGAATCCCCATAAGGTTATCAGTTAATTTTTCAGCAGAAACTGCAGGCCAGAAGGGAGTGGCAGGATATACTTAAAGTGATGAAAGAGAAAAAGCTATAACCAAGATTACTCTACCCAGCAAGGATCTCATTCAGATTTGACAGAGAAATCAAAAGCGTTTCAGACAAGCAAAACCTAAAAGAATTCAGCATCACCAAACCAGCTTTACAACAAATGCTAAAGAAACTTCTCTAGGTGGGAAGCACAAGGGAAGAAAGAGACCCACAAAAACAAACCCAAAACAATTAAGAAAATGGTAATAGGAACATACATATCAAAAATAACCTTGAATGTAAATGGATTAAATGCCCCAACCAAAACACACAGATTGGCTGAGTGGATACAAAAACAAGACCCATATATACGCTGTCTACAGTAGACCCACTTCAGACCTAGGGACACATACAGAGTGAAAGTGAACACTCGCATTTACCATTGCAACAAAAAGAATAAAATACCTAGGAATAAACCTGCCTAAGGGGGCAAAAGACTTGTACTCAGAAAACTATAAGACAATGATGAAAGAAATCAAAGATGACATAAACAGATGGAGAAATATACCATATTCTTTAATTGGAAGAATCAACATTGTGAAAATGACTATACTACCCAAAGCAATCTACAGATTCAGTGCAATCCCTATCAAACTACCAATGGCATTCTTCACAGAATTAGAACAAAAAATTTTACAATTCGTATGGAAACACAAAAGACCCTGAATAGCCAAAGCAATCTTGAGAAAGAAAAACGGAGCTGGAGGAATCAGGCTCCCCCACTTCAAACTATACTATAAAGCTATAGTAATCAAGACAGTATGGTACTGGCACAAAAACAGAAATATAGATCAACAGTACAGGGTAGAGTGCCCAGAGATAGACCCATGCACATACGGTCACCTAATTTACAACAAAGGAGGCAGAACATACAATGGAGAAAAGACAGCCTCTTCAATAAATGGTGCTGGGAAGACTGGACAGCTACATGTAAAAGAATGAAATTAGAACACTACCTAACACCACACAGAAAAATAAACTCTAAATGGATTAAAAACTTAAATGTGGGGGCTTCCCTGGTGGCGCAGTGGTTGAGAGTCCGCCTGCCGATGCAGGGGACATGGATTCGTGCCCCGGTCCGGGAAGATCCCGCATGCCACGGAGCGGCTGGGCCCATGAGCCATGGCCGCTGGGCCTGTGCGTCCGGAGCCTGTGCTCTGCAACGGGAGGGGCCATAGCAGTGAGAGGCCCGTGTACCGCAAAAAAAAAAAAAAAGAAAGAAAGACTTAAATGTAAGACCAGACACTATAAAACTCTTAGAGGAAAACATAGGAAAGACACTCTGACATAAATCACAGCAAGATCTTTTTTGACCCACCTCCTAGAGTAATGAAAATAAAAACAAAAATAAGCAATGGGACTTTATTAAACTTAAAAGCTTTTGCACAGCAAAGGAAACCATAAACAAGACCAAAAGACAACCCTCAGAATGGGAGAAAATATTTGCAAATGAAAGAACAAGTAAAGGATTAATCTCCAAAATATACAAGCAGCTCATGGAGCTCAATATCAAAAAAACAAACAATCCAATTAAGAAATGAGCAGAAGACCTAAATAGACATTTCACCAAGGAAGACATACAGATGGCCAAGAGACACATGAAAAGATGCTCAACATCACTAAGTATTAGAGAAATGCACATCAAAACTACAATGAGGTATCACCTCAAGCAGGTCAGAATGGCCATTATCAAAAAATCTAGAAACAGTAAATGCTGGAAAGGGTGTGGTGAAAATGGAACCCTCCTGCACTGTAGGTGGGAATGTAAATTGATGCAACCACTATGGAAAACAGTATGGAGGTTCCTTTAAAAACTAAAAGTAGAACTACCATATGACCCAGCAATCCTACTACTGGGCATATACCCTGAGAAAACCATAATTCAAAAAGAGACATGTACCACAATGTTCATTGCAGCACTATTTACAATAGCCAGGACATGGAAGCATCCTAAATGTCCATCAACAGATGAATGGATAAAGAAGATGTGGCACATATATATAATGGAATATTACTCAACCATAAGAAGAAACGAAATTGAGTTATTTGTAGTGAGGTAGATGGACCTAGAATCTGTCATACAGAGTGAAGTGAGTCAGAAAGAGAAAAACAAATACCATATGCTAACACATACATATTGAATCTAAGGGAAAAAAATGGTACTGATGAACCTAGTGGCAGGGCAGGACTAAAGAGGTAGACATAGAGAATGGACTTAAGGACATGGGGTGGGAGGGTGAAGCTGGGACTAAGTGAGAGTAGCATCAGCATATATACACTACCGAATGTAAAATAGTTGGCTGCTGGGAAGCAGCAGCATAGCACAGGGAGATTGGTTCGGTGTTTTGCAATGACCTGAGGAGTGGGATAGGGAGGATGGGAGGGAGGCTTAAGAGGGAGGGGATATGGGGACATGCGTATGCATATGACTGATTCGCTTTGTTGTGCAACAGAAACTAACACAGTATTGTGAAGCAATTACACTCCAATAAAGATCTATTAAAAAAATGAAAAACTATAACGCTTAAAGAGTTAGAGAAAATTTGGGGGAATTAAAGCTTGGGAAGGAGTTTTAAAGGAAGAGTTTGTTGTTGACAACAAAGCTATGATCCATAAAATGAAAAATTGATAAATTGAACTTCATCAAAATTCAAAACTTTTATTCCATGAAGGACCTCAGTATAAGGATAAACAAGCTCAAGCGGAAGAATGTATTTGCAAACCATATATCCCACAAAGGACTAGTATCTATAATATATAAAGAACTCACCAAAACTCAAAAATAATCTAATTAGAAAATGAGCAAAAGACACAAAGAAATTTTTTCCCCAGAAAGGGTATACAGTTTGCAAATAAGGTCATGGGAAGATGTTCGACACCATTAGCCATTAGGAAGAGACAAATTAAAACCACAATGAGGTATCACTATACATGTCTCAGAATGGCTTAAACAAAAGTGACACCACCATATGCTGGTAAGGATGAAGATTATTCATACGTTGATTATTCATACATTGCCAGTGGGCATGTAAAATATTACAGCCACTCTGGAAAAGTTTGATAGTTTTTTTTAAAAAAATGCAGCTACTATATATCCCATGCTCCATGGGGGATGTTGTACTTCTGTACAAATTTCCCAGAGAAATGAAAATTTATGTTCGCTCAGAAACATGTGAATGAATATTTATGCAATTTGGGGCTGTTATAGCCCCAAACTGGGAACAACCCATATGTTCTTCCATGGGTGAATGATTAAACAAACGGTGAGACATCCATATCATGGCATACCACTCTGCAAAAAAAAGGAATAAACTACTGATATACAAAAACCTGGATGAATCTTCAGAGAATTATGCTGAGTAATCCCCCAAAGTTACATAAATTATGATTCCATTTATATGACATTCCTTAAATAACAAATTTGTAGAAATGGAAAACATTAGTACTTGTCAGAGATTAGGGTTGGGGTTGAGAGGGAGGTAGTGTGGTTATAAAAGGACACCATAAGAGATCCTTGTGATGATGAAAATATTCTGTCTTGACCGAGTCAATGTCAGTATCTTGGTTAGTACATTGTACCTTAGTGTTACAAAATGTTACCATTGAGGAAAACTGGGTAAATGTAAATCTCTCTAGATTATTATTGTTATTATTATTATTTTTTTGCGGTACGTGGGCCTCTCACTGTTGTGGCCTCTCCCGTCGCGGAGCACAGGCTCCGGAAGTGCAGGCTCAGCGGCCACGCCTCACGGGCCCAGCCGCTCCGCGGCATGTGGGATTTTCCCGGACCGGAGCATGAACCCGTGTCCCCTGCATCGGCAGGCGGACTCTCAACCACTGCGCCACCAGGGAAGCCCCCCTCTAGATTATTTTTTTATAACTAAATGTGAATCTACAAGTATTTCAAAATAAAAATGGTTAATTAAAAATTACATAATCTGATAATTCCAAGGCGTTCAGACTCAACTACTCCTGAACTGAGGGCTATCAGTCATCATCTCATTTAATTCACATTAACAGCAAGCTGTAATTAATAGTCTACTTTTGAGGATAACATTGGTGTTCAGAAAAATTAAATAAGTTTTCTAAGGTTATGTTTTTATTATAAGGGGTACTTAAAAAAAATTTAAGATAGGTAGATAAAAGTCACAGCCAAAATTAAATCAGGATCTGCCAATGTCAGATTTAATGCCCCCTTTTCCTACACCACATTGCCTTCTCAGGAAACTCTGTTATTTATTCTTTGAAGTGGTTTGTCGAGATAAATTATTCTAGAAGGCTGAAGATTTTATATTTAATTTTTTTTTAGACCTCTGAATTAAGAAGCATAGGTAGAGGATGGAGTCTGGATGGCGGTTTGGGAAGACACTGCGGTAGCGTCTCCCCACAGCTAGGGTGCCTCCCCGCTGCTGGTGGGGGACTCTGACACCCAAGGAGATGGGAGGAACCCCCAAGTGAACCGGTGGGAGGTGGGGGGACAGAGGAGGAAGGAGAAGTGGAGGCCAGACTGGATGGGCGCCCCTGAGGCTGGGGAGATCAGGAGAGGTAGGAGGGAGGGGCCCTATGGGAGGAGTAGGAGAGGAGTGGAGGGTGTTTGCCCCACCCAACCAGGCCTGAGCTCCCAGGCTCCTCCCAGAGGGCCCCTCCCTCCCTCCTGCCTCTCTTGATCTCCCTGGCCTCCCTCCTATGCCCCCAGAACCCACGTGGCCTGGAGGGACCTGCTGGGCTCCCAGGTGAGGTCCTCCACCCTCTGAGACCAGGGCTGGGAGGCAGGCCTGGGCCCCTTCTGTTCCTTGAGCCTAAGCACCCCCCCCCCCCCCCCCCCGCAAGGCCTTTTTCAGCCCTGTGGGCCCTAAGCATAGGCCCCGCCCACTGTCCAAACCTGTCCCTTGCTTAGGCCCTGCCCTCCACAGCCAAGGCCTTTTCCCTGTTTTTTTTTTTTTCTCTTTTCCCTCCTCCTCTTTTTCACTGTTGTGGTACTGATGTACCTTTTGGTTGTTGATTCATCTATATTTATGTATTCTTTCTAATATATCTGTTAGTTTCCTAGTCTAATTTTATTTTTTACTTTGTTATTGTTCTCTCTGTTTCTGTTATTTTTTGCCGCCCCACACGTCTTGCGGGATCTTGGTTCTCCAGTTGGGGGTCGGGCAGACACTCCTTGTGGTGGGAGCTCCATGTCGGAACCACTGGACTAACAGAGAACCTCAGACCCCAGGGAATATTCATCAGAATAAGGTCTCATGGAGGTCCTCATCTCAACACCAAGACCCAGCTCTACCCAACAGCCTACAAACTCCAGTGTTGGAAGCCTCAGGCCAAACAACCAGTAAGACAGGAACACAATCCCACTCATAAAAAAAAAATAGAAGGGTAGGTAATAAAGTCCCCACTTGAAAGCTGAGGGAATTGAGGTGTATCATCATGATTAAACAGATTGCTTTGCCTATCTTGGCTTCTACACTGTGTTCTTCCAGTGTAGCATCAGAAGAAAGGGGCCAACAACTCCCAAGTTTCATTAGTGAACATTTCTACTGAGGTAACTCTTGCATTTGTTCTAAATTTACTTCTTTCTCCTTTTGTATGATTTAAATAGTAAAAGTTGTCAAGTCTAAACCACCTGAGCTAATGTCATTCATGTCACTGCTATTCAGTTTTGAAACAAAGTCATCCTGTCCACGCTACCACCAAAGTATATCCCTTGTGTATCCAGATTGCTTCTTTCTTCCACAACCATCTCAGTTAGAGTGACTTTTCTCTAAGCTTCAGTCCTACGACAAACTCCTGGTTGGTTTCCCCACTTCTCATTTTAGTGTCCTTTAATTTCTTCCTTATCCTGAAGTTACTAATCTTTCAAAAATATAAGCTTACTTTCCTCATTCCTTTGCTCTGTGGCATATTTTATTATTGCTCAGAAATAATTTCTGCCCCTTTCTCCTAGGATTTCCTTGTGGGAGGGTTTTGTTTTTGACTCTGTTGTGATCAGGCTTAGCCATGTGAATTGTTTTGGACTATGAAATGTGAGTAGAAGCTACATGTGCCACTTCTGAAGAAACTTTTAAGAGTTTTTGAGGGACTTTGTCGTCACTCTTTTTTCCTGGGCCATATGGGTTACAAGGCTTCTCCTTCAGCTGTGGTCCTGGATTGAAGGAGATACAGAGCAGAGGCCCAGTGGAGCCGTAAAATAGGCATTTCATGTGAGCCAAAAAATATGCCATTGTTTTGATAGCACTTTGGGGCTTGTTTGTTATTATAGCAGAACATTGCTTAGGCTGTCTGACACATGGGCTACCATCTCTGAAAGGTTACCTGTGCACTTAGGATAGAGTCCATAACAACCTTCAAGATGCTACATAATCTGGCCTCAGCCAACTCCACTGTCCTTATCTCCAACCACATTTCTTACCCCTAAAGATCTCAAAACGCATGGAACACACTTGTTTATTTTTATTTATTTATTTATTTTTTTGCGGTACGTGGGCCTCTTACTGTTGTGGCCTCTCCCGTTGCGGAGCACAGGCTCCGGACGCGCAGGCTCAGCGGCCACGGCTCACGGGCCCAGCCGCTCCGCGGCATGTGGGACCCTTCCGGACCGGGGCACGAACCCATGTTCCCCGCATCGGCAGGCAGACTCCCAACCACTGCGCCACCAGGGAAGCCCCACACTTGTTTATTTAATACATTCACCATGATATTCCTGTTGTGAGAAACACTCCTTCCTTCATCATGAGTCAAAATTATTAATTCTTTATGGTTCAGGTTAATTATCATTTCCTCAGGAAGTGTTCATGGCTACCTGCAATGTAAATTATGTCTCTCCTTCACACAATCACAATTCTTTGTTTTCTAGAGTATTCTTCAAATACCTTTTCTGCTATAAAATAAGTGGACTCAGGAAATTGTGAGGCAGTTGCATTGCTATTGTCATTATGCTAAAGAGAAAACCAGGGAACAGATTGTGATGAGGACTTGACTGAGATTAGGGCTTGCTTGAGGTTTACTTTCTCAAATTTGTTGGACTGTATTTCTGGGAAAATATGCACATTGAGTTAAGAATTTATATATTATGTACTTGAAGCCTAATGAATAAATATTAAATACAATTCATTGAAGCACTAATAATTCATTCAGTTTTGAAAATTGAACATTGAATTTCTAAGAAATTACATATAAATAATTAAATCTAATCTTAGCTCCGTAGTAATAGGATGAGTTCCATGCTTCAGAATCCATATTTCTTTTAAAAATAAAATTGAAATCAAGGCCAGCCAGGTCTTGAAATTTTGAATCTCAAAATATCCACTAGTTCCAGGGGGTATGTGGTCCCAGGAGCACAGGATTTGTAATTATTGCATTATTATCATAATCTATCTTCTTCACTTGTCTGTAAACTCTGCAGGGACAGAGGCCATGGTTGTATCATTGTCTCCACAGTGCCAAGGACAGTACCTGACATAGTGTGGAGGCTTAAATAGAATGACAGTAAAGATTTTTTTTGTAGAAATACACTATCCACCTAAATTGTCATGTGCAATTGAGTAGTGGTAATATTTCCATAAAAATACTCAATAATAGCTCTACCTATGAACACCTAAAACCACAGGGTGCTTGGTATTTGTTTAGGAAGATATATTCTCCATTATTTTTATGAAGGTTATTCTCTATGTTGACATTTGGTTTGAGCCAGTAATAGCTACTATTTATTGCATACATTATATGTTAGGCACTGTTGAAAAGTATAATATATTTTATGTTATTTAATCTTTACAGTAATCTTGCAACAATTATTTTTCTGTTTGATAGATTGACAAACAAACAAACAAAAAACCTCATGACCAGAGAAATTAAGTCGTTTGCCTAAAGTCACATTAGATATCAAGTGGTACGGACTTAGGAAATCAGCTCTATCCAAGTCCAGTATCCTCAACCCTACAATGCCTGCCTCCCCAGAGCTCCAGGGCCAGTCTCTTTGTGTCTGGTATAGATTTCTGACTGATCATTTTGGAAGGTTATAAGTTTCTTATACTTTCCTCATTCAATGCTAAATTGAAACAAGAGATTACATCTGCTTTTTAGTTGAATTTCACTGCACAATGATAAAACTAGAAGTTTAATGATCTTGAAAATGCTAGTATTTCATGATAAGGAGCCTATGTGGACAGTGTACTTGATACCTTAATTGATACTTTTATCTTATGTGAATATAAAACAGCCAACATCATTGTATAAACTACCTTCTTCTGTGTAACTTGACAGGATCAATATTCTCTGGGATTCTAAGTTTCAAAGACAACTAAACAGTGGGAAGTTGATAAGTGAGGTGCATTGTTATCACTGAGAAACTCACATTTTATTAGGTCTTTTTCTTGTTAAAAAATGCAGATAGGGACATTTTTAAAGGGATGATACAAGGTGTCAGGATGGGTCAATAAATGAAAACAGACTACGTGGAGTGAATAACTAAACTTCCATTGATTGGTACTCTCTACTTCTCCTAGGAGTCCTATCTAGTTTTAGAGAAATTTTCATGTAATTATGTCAGCATTCTTACAAAATACTTTGATTTGCAATTTATTTTAAAGCACCCCCTCCAAAAATATCATTGTCAGAATACTAATGTCCTAATCCCATTTCCTGCACAAAGACAGACAATAAGAGTCTTCTAGAAGTGCCACTCTAGCAACAGACAATCTACAGAACATCATGACATTGATGTTAGTGCTAACAGGGGTGGGCAAAAGGCAGAAATATTCAGTCCCCCTCTCTTTACAGAATTCCTGGGAACAAGAAGAATAATATTTAAGGACTCTTTCAAATGCCATTTAATGGAGAAATTATCTCATCCATTCCAGCTATATTTATGGAAAATAATATTATCTTTGTAAAGGACTAACATTTATTATTCATATACTTTGTGTTAGGCACTGTGTTTGGTACTTTACTTTTGATTTTGTTTAATTTCACAGTAACCCTATAAGGTAGGGTTATATCTAACCCTATAAGATATGATTGACTCCATTTTACAGTTGAGAAAATTTATGATTTTTAAAGATATCAGTGTCTAAAATCACCCTCCTGGCAAATAATAGAGCCAGAAGGTGAAGTAAGGGTTTCTAACTTCAACTTCTAAATTGCTTCCTACCTAGTGCCTATTATGTGCAGAAGCTTTTCCCAGGCACGCAAGTAACAGCTCCCAAATCGAATGGTTACCAGAATTCCTGGGGTGCTTGTAAGGCATACAGATTCCTTGAAGACATCTTAAGAGTTCTGATCCATACGTCTGGAATGGACTCTCAGAGCAAAGTATCTTCAGCAAGCGTCCTAGGAGTTTCTGATTAGCCAATTCAGAATAACTTCCAGGATGTAAAGGGATCTATAAAAGGACTCTACCCTCTAGGTAATTTGATTGTTGCAAAGAATCTAAGCCACTGACGATGGGAATATACATTCTGCATGTATCTCCTTCTGTAATGCCACACAGTACACTTTATAAATTCTTGATCAATCAAGAGAACAAAGGCATTTATTTGGATAATAATTACTTGTGTTTTTCAAGATGAGACAAAAGCAAAATGGTTTCAAATGAGTATTCACATAAACCTTTGTACACATTTTAAACTCCAAAATATACAAATTCTCTGTGTAAATTTTAACTTACTTAAACATGTTAAATAGCCATGTATGATACCATCATTACTGTCATATAATCCCAATAGCAAATGTTCTCATAGGAGTTAGTGGAAAGTGTTCCGGTTTTATGGTTTTCTTCTATGTCTTTATTCATCTGTTTTTTATTTTACTCGATGTCTATGTATCCATCTGCTCTGGATTTCCTGAGGCAATCTTGTTATCTCTGTGAGGATATTTACCATGAAAATAATACTTAATTAAAGTTCTTAGACCAGTCACTTGTTTTAAGCCCTTTAAATATATGAATTCATTTGATCCTCAAAATATCTCTACAAAATAGCTCCTGTTATTATGATCCCCATTTTACACGTAAGGGAACTGAGGCAAAGAGTGACTAAGCGTATACCAGTGATCTCTGCTGCATTTAAAAAGTTGCAGTATCTGCATGTGCAAGAAAAATAATGAAATATCCTATTTCCACCTGGGAACAATAATGTTCTAGGTTCTTCAGCACTGGAGTCCAGCCGAGGAAATTATCTGTTTACCGAGCAGCAGTGTAACTCCCTGGAATATCACTCCCATAAAGCAGTGGCTTAACATTCTACATTACGTACTTATTAACGTGGGCATCGGGCAAGGGTTTGTTTTCACGGGAAAGAGGCAACATTTAGTATCTACAGTGAAATTAAGCCAAATTAGCAACACTCATAAAATCAAGAAATTCTCAGTAGAATTCTCATCAAGGTATTTACACACGATGACTTGTATTATTTTCTTTGTGGAATTTTATGTATGCTAAGTATGCATAGAGATATGGGATATGTAGATGATAATTATCACTGTGGCTAACATTTATAGAGCAATTACTATCTGCTCGGCACTGTGCAAATGTTTTTCGTGGATTATTCCGATTAATCCTGGCACATATCTTGATAAGTAGTTTCTTTGTTCCAGTTTTACAGATAAAAACAATTCTAGAGATATACTTAACATACCTAAGGTCTAATGAAAGAACTGGTGTTTGAATGTACATGTCTAACTACAGAGACTGCCTTCTTAATCACCATACTCAGACTGAAACCCAGGTCCACAGATGGACCCAAATATTGAATATTGTCCGTTGGTGAGTAACTACCTTCCCCCTTCCCCAAAGAAATCACCTACACAACTACAGGAAATGGAAATTTGTCTTTATACTAGTGTAGGTGAAAACATAATAGATGGACTTTTTAATTGACCACAGTTAGGACTGTAACATTTTAAAAAGCTCATGTAATTTTAAGCGGTGCTGATAGTTGGATTTAATCCAGAAAACATTTTTAAGCACCCACCAAATGTCCAGCACTGTGCTTGCTGTTAGATTTACAAAATTTTATAAGATGAGGTTGCAGATCTAGGGAACTTAAGAGTTCCACAAGACTGAGAGGGTTTGTCTGAGACTTGGACACCAGATGGTATGTCCTATAAGCACAGAATCAACAAGTTGCTGTGAGTCCAGGATGAGAATCATTAGTTCTGCTGCAATGGAAATGAACCTAGGACGTTTTCACAGTGGAGATATTATTCAGAGCGGAGTTTTAGAGCTGGGTGGATAGAATTTCACCAGATTGACAAACATGTGGAGGAAGAAATGTGTGATATAATTGGGGATGGTTTGTGCGATGATGTGGTGAGGGGGGCAGTGAGCCTAAAGAGGGCAGACTGGGCTCTCCGGATTATAAAGGAACCAGAGTGCCTTCCCAAAGAGTTTGGATTTTATTCTGTAGGCAGAAAAAATTGTTGTAATCAGGGAGTTATCACTTTTAGGTATGCGTGTCAGATATGATTAGGGCAGTAGCGATGGAGCCAGAAGGGAACAGCTGTGGAGCTGAGGTGGTAGACCTTTGTCCAAGGCATTGAGCACAGAAGGAGGAGGAACAGGTTTGGGGAAAATTAGTTTGCTTTTATATTATGGAATTTGAGGTGCATGCAGGCCACCCAGGTGAGAGATGTTTGATTGGCAGTAGGAAGTGCACGTGATAGGCTGGAACCAGAGGAGAGCCCCTGAGCCATGCCTGGGAGTTGCAAGTCCAGATGCCTGGGAAGCAGCATCCCAGTGCTGCTTTGTGTTGCTCAGATAGCAGCTGGATTAAATACTCAGTTCTACTTGTCACCTTTAGAAGGAAACCTGGAAGATCCCTCAAAGGCAGCTAGATGATGAAGAATCTGGATTCTACCTTACCTAAGATACCCTTAGTCTGGAAAAGAGAATGCAAAGAGGGAATGATCAATTTCTTTAACTGTTAGCAGGATTTCGGGAGACAGATATTTAGGTAGAGAAATGCAGCTCAAAGTCAGTGGTTCCCTCTCACTAAAAGGCAGCACAGGGAGCGGAGGCCAGTCAGCTGCCTGGGCTTTCTGCAGTTGGACAAGAGTGAAAGAAAAACGATTACAATTGGGTATGGGGAAGGCAGCTGCCACCAGAGGGCAGCCACACTTTGAGAACCCCAGCCGGCCAAACCGAGCAGCTGTACCTGAGGGTTTTGTCGGGGAAATGCACAGTGTGGTCGCAGATGAACAACACGTGGGTGGGTAGGAGGGTAAGTCAGAATTTAGAGCCTGCAGGTTCCCAGGGTAGCAGGTAATTTGATTCATTTACCTGGCCATTCAGATTTAACCGGTTAATTTCTCTAAATAGGCTTTTGAATTTCCTTTCTCTTGTAAGGGAAGTTTCCCACTCTTTCCAGAACACTGTACACTCAGACTAGATTGAGGTAGTAGCTTCCTTTGTATCTGAAGAGGCTGCTGTGATCTCAGTCACAGACAACTTATGAGTTTTGAGAAAATATTAAACAGTAATGGTGGAGCCTGAAAGATTGATACAGACTCTACCAGTGCAGAGATATTTGTGGATTTTAGTAGTAGCTACTCTTTCTGAAGTGTGACAAGAGATAATAGGGGTTTAACTCTTTAAATCGCACTATGACAATGCTGCAGACTGTGTGATGCTATTTTATTTAACAAATGAGCAAACCAAACCTCAGAGAGACTATCTACCAGCTCCAAGGTATCGCAGACAGAAAATAGCAGGACTGAGGTTTGAGCCCAGATGTGTTTTGCTCTAAAGGCCCTGTTTTTTTTGTTCTGCACAAGGTCTTTATTCTGTTGTCAGAGCTTCTTCCAAGAACATCATGGACAAGGCAGGAAGGAGATATGAAAATGCATCCAGGAAAGCATTGGGGATGTCCTGACGTTCTCCAGCTTTGACCCCAGAGCAATGAAAACTTTCTCTGCCGGGAGATAGTGGCAACTCTCTGACCTTTTCCAGAAGGAATTGGTGCTATGACTGATATTTAGGTGCTGCCATAGTTCATCTGAATCTGCTTGGCAATTAAACCACGTATTTTCCCATGCAATTAAACCACTTTGCATGTGATTTTTTTTTTTTTTTTTTTTTTTTTTGCGGTACGCGGGCCTCTCACTGCCGTGGCCTCTCCCGCTGCGGAGCACAGGCTCCGGACGCGCAGGCTCAGCGGCCATGGCTCACGGGCCCAGCCGCTCTGCGGCATGTGGGATCCTCCCGGACCGGGGCACGAACCTGTGTCTCCTACATCGGCAGGCGGACTCTCAACCACTGCGCCACCAGGGAAGCCCTGCGTGTGAGTTTTAATAAACCAGGTCATCTCCAGTGAGGGGAGGAAGGAGCTCTCTGGACATCAGGACTAACAGCTAAGTCCCTACGGAGGAGAAAATAGATTAAATCCTCCTCTCAGGAGAAAAGATGGAGCAGAATCTATCCTCTGCCCTCAACTGGCTTGATGACCTGCACCCCACACCACTCGGGAATTTGGGAGGGAAACAGACAAAGCTTATGGCCCTTTGACGGCTTGAAAGGGAGCATTGCACTGGAGTCAGGAGATGCCACTGGAGCTCCTCATTTTTCAATTTGGAAGCTACTCTTTCATAGTAATAATAATGATCCCAGTCATAACAGACACCATATCAAAGTTAAATGTAAAGAACATATCCTTTCTACAGTATTGAACTAATGTTAAAGGCGTGATGCTCTCAGTTGAAAACAACCATTTTAAACAGCAATAATAACAAGAAAATAAGCACGTTTTGAGATTCTTCCTTTCCACCCTGTCGGGCACCCCTGCTTGGTGCTGTTTCGGTACATGAACACAACGGCATATGCAGCTCTTCTCTTAGCATAAATGTTTTGGAAGCTGGCGTTGCTAAGCTATGGCCAATTTCAAATGCAAAAATCTACTTCCCCTGGAAAACGTGCTTGCTACAACCTTCATGCCACCTTCGACTATTTGTGTAGTTCCTAAGTGGAATATGTTTGGTTTATGCAAAGCTGAAGGAAAAGGAAAACGGAACAAATATCCAAAAGCACGTTGCTATGTCTTCTTTCTGTACCTTCAAACAATCACACATTTACTCATAAGAGATGCTGAACAAGGTCATCAGATCTAGAGGACAGTATATTTTTTGAGTTGATGATATATTGATCGTATTTTCCTCCACAGAGACTGCATTTTTGAAAAGTAGGAAGTTATGTATTTTTTATTTAAACTCCATGTACATGGCTATGATTTATTTGTATTTTATTAATTAGTTTACACATAAGAGTTGTGTACTGAGTGTCACTTCTATGTCAGGCACAGTGATGGCCAACAGATTCTGATTAGAATCCACTTAGAGTCTTAAGCCCTGGCATATTGTGGTTTTATTGTTCACAATTAGGGAATTTTATGGTACTTTTCTTGGACCCTTTCTTTTGATGCATTCTATTAGTTTCCTATTGCTGCTGTAACAAATTTCAACAAATTTTATGACTTACAACAACACAAACCTATTATCTCACAATTAGAGTTACTGAAATCCAGGTGTCAGCAAGGATGTGTTCCTCCTTTCCGCACTACCCAGACAGGGGTCCATACAGCGTTGTTCTGGACTCCCATCCTAACTTAAAGGGAAACTTTCACAATGTCCGGAGCCCTTGACGTCCTGCAAGTGAAGGAGGAGTATGTCCTCAAATTCCTTGCAGCAGGAACCCACTTAGGTGGCACCAACTTTGACTTCCAAATGGAACAGTACATCTACAACAGGAAAAGTGATGGCATCTACATCATAGATCTGAAGAGAACCTGGGAGAAGCTTCTGTTGGCAGCTCGTGCCATTGAATTCCCAGCTGATGTCAGTGTCGTATCCTCCAGGAATACTGGCCAGCAAGCTGTGCTGAAGTTTGCTGCTGCCATTGGAGCCACTCCTATTGCTGGCCATTTCACTCCTGGAACCTTCCCTAACCAGATCCAGGCAGCCTTCCGGTAGCCAAGACTTCTGGTGGTTACTGATCCCAGGGCTGACCACCAGCCTCTCACAGAGGCCTCTTACATTAACCTGCCTACCGTCACTCTGTGTAACACAGGCTCTCTGCTGTGCGATGTGGACATTGCCATCCTGTGCAACAACAAGGGAGCTCACTCAGTGGGTCTGATGTGGTGGATGCTCGCCTGGGAAGTTCTGCACATGCGTGGAACCATCTCCTGTGAACACCCTTGGGAGGTTATGCCTGATCTCTACTTCTACAGAGATCCTGAAGAGATTGAAAAGGAATAACAGGCAGCAGCTGGGAAAGCTGTGGCCAAGGAGGAATTTCAGGGTGAATGGACCGCTCCTGAGTTCACTGCTACTCACCCTAAGGTGGCGGACTGGTCCGAAGGTGTGCAGGTGCCCTCTGTGCCTACTCAGCAGTTCCCCACTGAAGACTGGTCTGCAGCTCCCACTGCTCAGGCCACTGAATGGGTAGGAGCAACCACTGAGTCATCTTAAGCTGTTCTTCCACAAACTCTTCAAATGGAAATAGGTTGACGGAAAACGAACAGTTTCTTAAAAAAAAAAAAAAACAACAATGTTTCCTTCTGGAGGTTCTAGGAGAGAATCAAGTCCTTGCATTCTCTTTGCTGATGGTCCCTTCCCTCATTTTCAAATCCAACTGGGTAGCGTCTTCAAATCTCTCTATTTCTCTCCTCTCTCTCTCTCTCTCTCTCTCCCCCCTTCTCTCACCCGCCCCCCCGCCTCCATCTTCACATCTTCTCTGACTCTCTTGCTTCCCTCTTATAAGCAGCCTTATGATTACGTTGGGTCCACCCAGATAATCCAGGGTAATAATCTTGCCAAATCACGTTTGCAGTCTCTTGAGCATGGAAGGCAACATCTACACAGGTTCTGGGGATTATGATATAGACTTCTATGTGTGTGTGTGGTGTTCGGGGGGGGGGGGCGTTATCCCACCTACCACATTCGCATATTGAACTCATCTCCTAGCTAAAATTCCTCTGCTTACGCTGTGTACTTTAAAAAATGAAATGTTTTTGAAACATTTTCCCAAAAAAATGACATGAAGAAATTTACACCCTTTTTGGGTCTTCACATAGAATGTAACACCAATCCTCTGGATGCCAGGGCAGATATCCTAGGAAGTGAATTTCTAAGTGTTGCAGAAGGAAACTGTTCACTGAGTCCACATTTTCTTAGCACAGCACCCCCAGAAGTTCAGTTTCTCTAGCTAAAGGTAAAAGCTCTCTGAGTTCTACTGGATGGTACTCTGGGGAATATTTTTGTGTGCTGAACACAATTAAAATTATAATTCTTTTATTGCATTTATGCATATTAAAATAGAATATCAACTTAATATTTTGATTAATAAGTTTTCCCCAAAAGGAGGTCATTACTCACAGTTCACACAGTGCGAAAGCCATGAATGTGTGCCTCAGTAGCCTGAGATTTACTGTGACTCTATTTCTGTACTGAATACAAATTCATTTAAAAATATATTCATTCCCCTATTCTCCCTGCATTGAGGTTTACGAATGAATAAATGGCGGGTTAGCAGTTCTAAGAATGCTGGGGCAGGGTCATAAGGACTTTTATGCCTGCTGGAAAGATCCTTTGGGGCAAGAGAGGTCTATTAGCCCATTCCATGTTTCCCAAGCTGAGGGAGAGGCCAGAGGGCCACATTCTGAGCTGAGAGGTTTTGAAACTTTGCTTTCCTTGGCCCTACAAAGCATAAGCTTTCTGATATTTCTCTCTCTTAAGCTATTTAATGAGGAGGAAGAGAGACATTTTCCCCAGTGTTGAGTATAAAGGAAGAGTAGATGAGAAGGTATGGCTGGAGGATTTCTAAACCCACAACTACACCCCAGTTTACTCCAAAGATGGAGACACTGTAGCATGAACAGCTGAAGTAGGGTTTTGCTCTTCATTGAAGGTATTTTCTGCAAAGTTTTGGAAGAGTTATGAACTAGTGGGAAGAAACCACATATATAGGCCTTGATACACACACACACACATATTTAGATTAATAAGTTCGTGTTTTAATTAGCCAATGATACAGTGCCATATTATGAATAAACTGGCCATCAGGGATGAAAGAATGGAGTGAGGAAGAGGTTTCCTGGGCCTCAGAGACTCTGATAGGAGCCCAAAGCTGTTGATACTAGTGTTTGTGCAAGAAACGGTTTCATGAGATCAAGAGAACTCAACTCTTGTTGTGGTGTAGTCCTATACGGTTATATTATCATTCAGGAAGAATATACCTTACATTTGACAGAAGGTTTTCAAACATCAGGACATCCGTGTTCTTGATCCAAATTCAGTGTCAGCAAAGATTGCGTCATCGCCTCTCACTGGCAGTTGTTGCTTTACTTTATAATACTTTTTATATTAGTTATCCTTTGGGGGCAACATGATGAACTTCAGATCTTTTATTGGCTTAGTGTTTTGTTTTTTTTAAATATTTATTTGGGCTGCTCCTGGTCTTAGTTGCGGCATGTGGGATCTTTGTTGCTGCATGCAGGATCTTTAGTTGCGGCATGTGAACTCTTAGTTGTGGCATGTGGACTTCTTAGTTGCGGCATGTGGACTCCTTGTTGCGGCATGCAGACTTCTTAGTTGCAGCGTGCGGACTCTTGTGGCATGCATGTAGGATCTAGTTCCCCAATCAGGGATCGAACCCGGGCCCCCTGCATTGGGAGTGTGAAGTCTTACCCACTGGACCACCAGGGAAGTCCCTCAATGTTTTTTCTTTTTTTTTTAATAGATCTTTATTGGAGTATGATTGCTTCACAGTACTGTGTTAGTTTCTGTTGTACACCAAAGTGAATCAGCCATATGCATACATATATCCCCATATCCCCTCCCTCTTGAGCCTCCCTCCCACCCTCCCTATCCCACCCCTCTAGGTCATTGCAAAGCACTGAGCTGATCATGATCACCCTGTGCTATGCAGCTGCTTCCCACTAGCTATCTATTTTACGTTTGGTAGTGTATATATGTCCATGCCACTCTCTCACTTCATCCCAGCTTCCCCCACCCCACCACATCCTCAAGTCCATTCTCTATGTCTGTGTCTTTATTCCTGCCCTGCCACTAGGTTCATCAGTACCATGTTTTTATTTTAGATTCCATATATATGTGCTAGCATACGGTATTTGTTTTTCTCTTTCTTACTTCACTCGGTATGACAGACTCTAGGTCCATCCACCTCACTACAGATAACTCAATTTCGTTTCTTTCTTTGGCTGAGTAATATTCCATTGTATATATGTGCCACATCTTCTTTATCCATTCATCTGTCGATGGACATTTAGGTTGCTTCCATATTCTGGCTATTGTAAATAGTGCTGCAATGAACATTGTGGTACATGACTCATTTTGAACTATGGTTTTCTCAGGGTATATGCCCAGTAGTGGGATTGCTGGGTCATATGGTAGTTCTATTTTTAGTTTTTTAAGGAACCTCCATACTGTTCTCCATAGTGGTTGTATCAATTTACATTCCCACCTATAGTGCAGGAGGGTTTCCTTTTCACAGCACCCTTTCCATCATTTGTTGTTTCTAGATTTTTTGATAATGGCCATTCTGACTGATGTGAGGTGATACCTCATTGTAGTTTTGATGTGCATTTCTCTAATATTCAGTGATGTTGAGCATCTTTTCATGTGTCTCTTGGCCATCTGTATGTCTTCTTTGGTGAAATGTCTATTTAGGTCTTCCACCCATTTCTTAATTGGATTGTTTGTTTTTTTGATATTCAGCTCAATGAACTATTTGTATATTTTGGAGATTAATCCTTTGTCTACTGTTTCATTTGCAAATGTATTCTCCCATTCGGAGGGTTGTCTTTTCCTCTTGTTTATGGCTTCCTTTGCTGTGCAAAAAGCTTTAAAATTTAATTAGGTCCCATTTGTTTATTTTTGTTTTTATTTTCATTACTCTAGGAGGTGGGTCAAAAAAGATCTTGCTGTGGTTTATGTCGAAGAGTGTTTTTCCTATGTTTTCCTGTAAGAGTTTTATAGTGTCTGGTCTTACATTTAGGTCTTTAATCCATTTGAGTTTATTTTTGTGTATGGTGGTAGGGAATGTTCTAATTTCATTCTTTTACATGTACCTGTCCAGTTTTCCCAGCACCACTTACTGAAGAGGCTGTCTTTTCTCCATTGTATGTTCTTTCCTCTTTTGTTGTAAATTAGGTGATCAATGTGTATGGGTCTATCTCTGGGTACTCTATCCTGTACCATTGATCTATGCCAGTACCATACTCTTTTGATTACTGTAGCTTTGTAGTATACTCTCAGGTCAGGGAGTCTCATTCCTCCAGCTCAATTTTTCTTTCTCAAGATTGCTTTGGCTATTTGGGGTCTTCTGTGTTTCCATGCGAATTGTAAAACTTTTTGTTCTAAATCTGTGAAGAATGCCATCGGTAGTTTGATAGGGATTGCGTTGAATATGTAGATTGCTTTGGGTAGTATAATCATTTTCACAATGTTGATTCTTCCAATCCAAGAACATGGTATATTTCTCCATCTGTTTATGTCATCTTTGATTTCTTTCATCAGTGTTTTATAGTTTTCTGAGTACAAGTCTTTTGCCTCCTTAGGTCGGTTTATTTCTAGGTATTTTATTCTTTTTGTTGTGATGGTAAATGGGAGTGTTTCCTTAATTTCTTTCTGATTTTTGTTGTTAGTGTATAAGAATGCCAGAGATTTCTGTGCATTAATTTTGTATCCTGCAACGTTACCAAATTCATTGATTAGTGCTAGTAGTTTTCTTGTGGCATCTTTAGGATTTTCTATATATATTATCATGTCATCTGCAAACAGTGACAGTTTTATTTCTTCTTTTACAATTTGTATTCCTTTTATTTCTTTTTCTTCTCTGATTACTGTGGCTAGAACTTCCAAAACTATGTTGAATAATAGTGGCAAGAGTGGACATCCTTGTCTTATTCCTGATCTTGGAGGAAATGCTTTCAGTTTTTCATCATTGAGTATGATGTTTGCTGTGGGTTTATCATATATGGCCTTTATTATGTTGAGGTAGGTTCCCTCTATGCCCACTTTCTGGAGAGATTTTATCATAAATGGGTGTTGAATTTTGTCAAAAGCTTTTTCTGCACCTATTGAGATTATCATATTGTTTTTATTCCATCATTTGTTAATATGGTGTATCACATTGATTGATTTGCGTATATTGAAGAATCCTTACATCCCTGGGAAAAATCCCACTTGATCATGTTGTATGATCCTTTTAATATCTTGCTGGATTCTGTTTGCTAGTATTTTGTTTAGGATTTTTGCATCTATTTTCATCCGTGATATTGGTCTATAATTTTCCTTTTTTGTGATATCTTTTTCTGGTTTTGGTATCAGGGTGATTGTCACTTTGTAGAATGAATTTGGGAATGTTACTCCCTCTGCAGTTTTCTGGAAGAGTTTGAGAAGGAGCAGTGTTAGCTCTTCTCTAAATGTTTGGTAGAATTCACCTGTGAAGCCATCTGGTCCTGGACTTCTGTTTGTTGGAAGATTTTTAATTACAGTTTCAATTTCATTACTTGTGATAGGTCTGTTTATTTTTTCTAATTCTTCCTGGTTCAGTCTTGGAAAATTGGACCTTTCCAAGAATTTATCAACTTCTGGTGTTGTCCATTTTATTGGCATATGTTTATTTGTAGTAGTCTCTTATATTCCTTTGTATTGCTGTGGTGTCAGTTGTAATTTCTCCTTTTTCATTTCTAATTTTATTGATTTGCATCCTCTCCCTTTTTTTTTCTTGATGAGTCTGGCTAAGGGTTTATCAATTTTGTTTATCTTCTGAGTCTGGCTAAGGGTTTATCAATTTTGTTTATCTTCTCAAAGAACCAACGTTTAGTTTTATTGATCTTTGCTATTGTTTTCTTTGTTTCTATTTCATTTATTTCTGCTGTGATATTTATGACTTCTTTCCTTCTACTGACTTCGGGTTTTCTTTGTTCTTCATTCTCTAGTTGCTTTAGGTGTAGGGTTAGATTGTTTATTTGAGATTTTTCTTGTTTCTTGAGGTGAGATTGAATTTCTATAAAATTGCCTCTTAGAACTGCTTTTGCTGCCTCCCATATGTTTTGGGTTGTCGAGTTTTTGTTGTCATTTGTTTCTATGAATTTTTTAATTTCCTCTTTGATTTCTTCAGTGATTTCTTGTTTATTTAGTAGCGTCCTGTTAGCCTCCATGTATTTGTGGGTTTTTTCAGTTTTTTTCCCGTAATTGATTTCCAGTCTCATAGCATTGTGGTCAGAAATCATGCTTGATACGATTTCAGTTTTCTTAAGTTTTCCGATGCTTGAGTTGTGACCCAAAATGTGATCTATCCTGGAGAATGTTCCATGTGAACTTGAGAAGAAAGTGTATTCTGCGACTTTCAGATGGAATGTTCTATGAATATCAATTAAATCTGTCTGGTCTATTATAAAGCTTGTGTTTCCTTTTATTTTCTGTTGGGATGATCTGTCCATTGGTGTAAGTGGGGTGTTAATGTCTCCTACTATTATTGTGTTACTGTTGATTTCCCCTTTCATGGTTTTTAGTATTTGCTTTATGTATTGAGGTGCTTCTACGTTGGGTGCATAAACATTTATAATTGTTATGTCTTCTTCTTGGATTGATCCCTTGATCATTATGTAGTGTCCTTCCTTATCTCTTGTAACACTATTTTAAAGTCTATTTTATCTGATACAAGTATTGCTATTCCAGCTTTCTTTTGATTTCCATTTGCATGGAATATCTTTTTCCATCCCTTCTCTTTCAGTCTGTATGTGTCCCTAGGTCTGAAGTGGGTCTCTTGTAGACAGCATATATACGGGTCTTGTTTTTGTATCCATTCAGCCTGTCTGTGTCTTTTGGTTGGGGCATTTAATTAATTTATATTTAAGGTTATTATCGATACGTATGTGCCTATTACCATGTTCTTAATTGTTTTGGGGTTGTTTTTGTGGGTCTTTTTCTTCTCTTGTGTTTCCCTCCTAGAGAAGTTTCTTGAGCATTTGTTGTAAAGCTGGTTTGGTGGTGCTGAATTTTTTTAGCCTTTCCTTGTCTGAAAAGCTTTTGATTTCTCCATTGAATCTGAATGAGATCCTTGGTGGGTGGAGTAATCTTGGTTGTAGGTTTTTCTCTTTCATCACTTTAAGTATATCCTGCCACTCCTTTCTGGCCTTCAGAGTTTCTGCTGAAAAATCAGCTGATAACCTTATGGGGATTCCTTTGTATGTTATTTTTGTTTTTCCCTTGCTGCTTTTAAATTTTTTTCTTTGAATTTAATTTTTGTTAGTTTGATTAATATGTGTCTTGATGTGTTTCTCCTAGGGTTTATCCTGTATGTGACTCTCTGTGCTTCCTGGACTTGTGTGACTATTTCCTTTCCTATGTTAGGGAATTTTTCCACTGTAATCTCTTCAAATATTTTCTCAGACCCTTTCTTTTTCTCTTCTTCTGAGACCACTATAATTCGAATGTTGGTGCATTTAGTGTTGTCCCAGACCTCTCTGAGATTGTTTTCAATTCTTTTCATTCTTTTTCTTTATTCTGCTCCTCAGCAGTTATTTCCACCATTTTGTCTTCAAGCTCACTTATTCGTTCTTCTGCCTCAGTTATTCTGTTACCAATTCCTTCTAGTGTAATTTTCATTTCACTTATTGTGTTGTTCATCTCTGTTTGCTCTTTAGTTCTTCTAGATCTTTGTTAAATATTTCTTGTATTTTCTCAATCCGTGCCTCCATTCTATTTCCAAGATTCTGGATCATCTTTACTATCATTACTCTGATTTTTTTTTCAGGTAGATTGCCTATTTCCCCTTCATTTATTTGGTCTTGTAGGATTTTACCTTGCTCCTTCATCTGTGACATAGTTATTGCCATCTCATTTTTCTTTTTTTTGATGAGTGGGATTGTTTTCCTATCTTACTGGTTGTTTGGCCTGAAGTTTCCAACACTGGTGCCGAGTTGAGGACCTCTGTGAGACCTCACTCCATTGAATATTCCCTGGGGTCTGAGGTTTTCTGTTAATCCAGTTGTTCAGATTTGGAGCTCTCACTGCAGGATCTTTGGCCTGACCCCCGGCTTGTGATCCAAGATCCTGTAAGCCACGTGGGGTGGCAAAAATAAAAATAAAAAAGAAAAGGAAGAATAACAAAGTAACAAATAAAATTAGACTAGGAGACTAACAGATATGTTAGAAAGAATATAAAATTAAAAATATAGATGAAACAGCAACTGGAAGGTAAAACAGAACACAATAGTAAAAAAGAGGAGGAGAAAAAAAAAAGGTGGAAAAGGCCTTGGCTGTGGAGGGCGGGGCTTAAACAGGGGCGAGGCTTGGGCAGTGGGCAGGGCCTATGCTTAGCACCCACAGGGCTGGGAAAGGCCCTGGGAGTTGTGGGTCATGGGGCTTAGGCTCAACAGAACTGATGGGTCCCAGGTGTGCCTCCTGCCTCTGTTCTCAGAGGGCCGGGGACCGCACCTAGGAGCCCAGCAGGCTTCCCAGGCTGAGTGGGCAGGGTAAACATCCTCCGCTCCTCTACTGCTCCTCTGGTCCTGGAGGGCCCCTCCCACCCATATCTCCTGTTCTCCTCCTGGTCTCCCTCCTATGCCCCCAGGACCCATGCAGCCTGGAGGGCATTTTGGAGGGCAGGGGACCAGCCTGGGAGCTCAGTAAATTTCCCGGGGTCGAGTGAGCAGGCGCAACGCCCTCTGCTCCTCTTCCACTCCTCTGGTCCTGGAGGGCCCCTCCCACCTGCCTCTCCTGTTCTCCCCTCCGGTCTCCCTCCTATGTCCCCACGACCAAGTGGCCCGGGGGTGGGGCTCTGAGAGTGTGGGACCCAGCCCAACTGGGCAGGGGAAATACTGAGTGTGCTCCCCCTTGATCTGAGCCCCAGAGGATCCCTTCATGTGTGTGAACCCCTCCCCCCCCTCAGCCACCCCTCAGGGGCGCTGGTCCTGTCTGGCCTCCACTTCTCCTCCCCCCACATCTTACCAGTTAGCTTGGGGGGTTCCTCCTGTCTCCTTGGGCATTGAGGTCTCCCACCAGCATCTGGCAGTTACCCTAGTTGTGGGGAGATGCGAACCCCGCATCTTCCCACACCGCTGTCTTGACTCCTCAGATGTCCCTCAGTGTTTCTAATTGACAGCAATCTTTGTTTCTCTTTTGATGTTCAAATTGTCATAGTTTGAGAAGTAGGAGCCCCATCAAGTCCATTCTTGTAGTCATTTTCGTACATCTTAAAAGTTAACCTTGCTTTCTAATATCAGCAAACTATTCCAAGACGGTCTTGAGTTCTCCTGCACTGAACGTGGACTCAGTGGCTCTCTAAAGTGCCCTGATTATCTTTGGTGGAGAATAATGTTAAAGACCAGACTCTGTATACTAGTGCTGCAGACTATATTGTTTCACAGGAGAACTGGCAGTAGATCCGAGTGACAAAAGAAAAGGGGCAGTTTACATCAGTGAAATAATTAGAAGAATCTCCAATTCCACAAAAAGGTCATTATTTCAATTTTGGTCTTTTATTAAGGTTATTTTCCCCTTTCTCTGGTATGAGAGCTTCCTCATCTAAAATCCCCCCTCTCTTTTTATACCAACTTTAATAATAGTTTGATAGTCATAGTTTGATATAACAGTTACACATTATCATACCAAACCATATGTATTTAAAGTGAAGATTTGACCCCAGATTTAGAACTCTCAATTTTCCTTTTCACTCTTTTTTTTTTTTTTGTGGTATGTGGGCCTCTCACTGTTGTGGCCTCTCCCGTTGCAGAGCACAGGCTCTGGACGCACAGGCTCAGCGGCCATGGCTCACGGGCCCAGCCGCTCCGCGGCATGTGGGATCTTCCCGTACCGGGGCATGAACCCGTATCCCCTGCATTGGCAGGCGGACTCTCAACCACTGCGCCACCAGGGAAGCCCTCCTTTTCACTCTTGGTCCAAGCATCTTTAATGGATGCAGGTCAAAATCATCTAACATTAACCTCACCAAATTTCTGAAAACAGGAAAAAAAAAAAAAGAACTTCTAATTTCCTTCTGGAGCAACATTTACAAAATAAATAATTCAGAATACACTGAGATACAGGATCCACATAAAATTATGTATAATCGTTGAAGGATAATAATAAAGGGTATAATGTAGGCAAATATAATCTTTTGTAGTTCTATTTAAGTTTCACTTTTACTACTCTATAAGAACTATTTTTTTATTTCTCTTATAATGTTTTTTTCTTAATTTATTTTAATTTTATTTTTAGTTGAACTGGGTCTTTGTTGCTGCATGCAGGCTTTCTCTATTTGCAGTGAGCGGGGGCTACTCTTCATTGCGGTACACGGGCTTCTCATTGCGGTGGCTTTTTGTTGTAGAGCAGGGGCTCCAGGCACGCGGGCTTCAGCAGTTGTGGCACATGGGCTCAGTAGTTGTGGCACACAGGCTTAGTTGCTCCGCGGCATGTGGGATCTTCCCGAACCAGGACTCGAACCCGTATCGCCTGCATTGGCAGGCAGATTCTTAACCACTGCACCACCAGGGAAGCCCAATTCCTCTTATAATGTTTGTATAATGTTTATTTCTGCTTTTAAAAAGACATTCAGATAAATGTAGATATTCATTATTTAAATATTCTAATGAGTTAACTTTCCCAAATCTAATTATAGTAGCAGAATAAATGAACAACATGATAATAAAAATTATGAAGCATTTTAACCAAAAATGTTATGTGCAACAGCTTTTGAAGGGCTGTTTAACTGCTTAGACACACGTGTACATGCACATCCTCACACAGAAGCAATGCATATCTCACATCGGCACATCTAGATTGCAACATACTTCACATGTATTTTTTCTTTTTTTTTTTTTTTTTTTTGCGGTACGCGGGCCTCTCACTGTTGTGGCCTCTTCCCTTGCAGAGCACAGGCTCCGGACGCGCAGGCCCAGCGGCCATGGCCCACGGGCCCAGCCGCGCCGCTGCACGTGGGATCTTCCCAGACCGGGGCACGAACCCGTGTCCCCTGCATCGGCAGGCGGACTCTCAACCACTGCGCCACCAGGGAAGTCCCTTCACATGTATTTTTATGTTTTCATTACACTTACATACTTCTTTATTTCAAGTTAGGAAGTGGTCTACTTGAGGCCCAGTAATTTCCCTCATGTAGGTTTCATTTTCACCAAAATACAAATGGGCCAACCAGACTTCCAGTTTGCTGCTTATGATTATATTGATGTCTGTTCCTATGTTTGTGTATTTCCACTGTTCTACCTTATTCCATTGTTTGACTATATTGCAATTTCTGTGTTCTACTAACGAACACTTATGCAGTTCTCCATTTTTCTATTATAGACACTGCTGCAATGACCATTCTAATACTTGACTCCTGAGACAAAAAACATAAAAGTTTATCTAGATTATATTCTTGGGTCTTATATTTATTTTCAAATTTACTAGAAAATCTCAAATTGCTTTCTAAAGTAGTTGTACCACTTTGCAAGTTTATTTAAACACTATCATTGTGGTTTTAATTTTAATTTTCCTGACTGCCAGTGAGCTTGAGTAGCATTTCAAATGATTTTTTTTTTTTTTTTTGGCCAGTCATATTTCCTACTTTGTGAAATACCTGTTGGCACCTGTTGCCCATTTTTCTATTGGGTTATCTGTCCTTTTTTATTGATAGTAATTAATTCTTAACTGCCCATGGATGTCTCCAGCAGAGACCTCCAACACTACCTGAAAGATCTAAACTGCATCAAATGCACTAGAATTCATTGCCATCCCACTAGTAGACTCTGCTACTCTCTTTTCCTCAAAAGGCCTCTTGTCTCCTTAGTTGAGAAGTCTGGGAAGCCCAGGTCCTTCCTCCCATCAGTCTTGGGGAAGAACTTAGCAGATATTCTTTGTCAGGGATTAAGCACCCTCATAGATCCTTAGTCTAAGCCTAGCATATTTCCTTCCTGACTCTCTGGATCTTCTTTTATTTCTAGCAAAATGGGGGAAATCTTCCTTTTGACAGGGACTTGTTTGATTCTCATCCACCTCTGTCTCGTTGCCTCTTTCAGTTTAACAGGGTTTGTTCTGGGCATTGTGACTACTTCCAGTGCAGGCCGTGGGGCCACGCCTCCACTTGTGGCCACTCATGCCTCTGTCTCTGAGTGCAAAGCTGTTCCCATACTCTCCTCCTCTCCCACGTACCAGGTACTGCTATATCCTGTGAAGTCCTTCACAAGATGGCAGTCTTCTTCTTCTCAACTCCTAATTTTTCCCCACTAGTATTAACGTTTTATTAAGTTTTCTGATTTCACATATTCTTACTGATTGACCTAATAGTTGTACTCCTCTAATACAATATATTTTCCCTCAGTAAAACTCTAAAGTGACCCAGATGTGAGAGAGGGTAGACATTCTCAGATTTGTAGCCTTGGAGAAATCAGGCACATCACTAGCCATCCACTTTATCTCACTTGACTTCAATCCAGCAAGGTTTTCTTCTTCCCTGAATAAAATCCTATTCAGAACACGGTAGTTATGAAAGGAGGAGATCAAGGTGGCAGAGTAGGAGGACACAGAGCTCATCTCCTGCCACAAACATCAAAAATACCTCTACATGTGGAGCAGTTCACACTGAAACAAGCTGGAGAGTGGCAGAATGACTCTCATACAACCAAGGCTGTAACATGGAGTCAGGTAGGAAGGGAAGAGAAGTGATGAGGTTGGGACCTGTGCCCCTTGGAAGGGACACAGAGGAGGAGGGGGATTACATTGGCTCGAAGATCCTCCCTGGGGAGCGAGCAACTTGAACCACATATTGGGTGCCCACGTCTGGGGCCCAACACTGGGAGGGATGAGTCCCCTTAGCTCATTTGAGAACCAATGGGACTGACAGCAGGGCTGTAAGAAGCCTAAACCCCACTTGTGAAACAGATGCACATGCTTGCTTACTCCTGAAGCAAGGCAGAAGCAGGCTAAAACTGCCTGGGACTCTGGCTGGTTTCCCAGAACTGCCCCAGCGTTTGCCCCAGCCTGATCTGAGTGCCCGCTCCAGCCCATTTTGCTCCATGGTACAGCTCCACACTAGGGCGAAGGCTGCTGCGGCTGAGGAGAGTATGCAGTTGTAGGAGACAGAGCCGGTTTGACGCAGCACAGCAGCAATGGTGTTCATGGGGGTGGCAGATTGGGAGCGGTCTGGAGCTCTGACTGGTGCTAGGACCATGCCAACGTGCATACCGGCCCACACTGAGTGCCCACTCCAGCCCTTCATGCTCCTCCGCGTGAGGGTGAAGCTGCCTCCACTGAGGAGAGTATGCAGTTGAGGGGGACAGAGCCAATTCATACCTGATCCTCAGGGCTTCTGCTCCTGCAGCTGGGGAGCCACACCCACCGCCAACAAGGTGGTACTGGCCACTGAGCAGAGGAGAAGCCCAGACTTACACTTGGCTCTCGCTCTAGCCTCTGCGTCTCCAGCCCTACTTCCTACCAAGGTGATAGCTGCTAGCACACCCTGGGGGAAGACATGACTTGTGCTCACTGCAGATCCAGCTGTCCCACCAAAAATGCTGGGCACATGCAGACTGAATAGGAATGCTCCCTCACAAGGACACTCCTTCAAGACTGGGATAGGAAACTGTTTCACTTAATTTTATAAAGACAGAGAAAGTTAAGCAAAATGAAAAGAAAGAGGAAGTAGTTTCTAATGAAAGAACGAGAAAAAGATCCTTAAAAAAAAAAAAAGCTAATAAAACAGAGATAAATAATTTACCGGATAAAGAGTTTGAACCATTAGTAATAAAAATGCTAACTGAACTAAGGAAAAGAATAGATGAACACAGTGAGAATTTTAACAAGAAACTAGAAAATATAAAAAAGAACCAGTCAGAACTGAAGAATGCAATAACTGAAATGAAAAACACACTAGAAGGAATTAACAACAGACTAGGTAATACAGAAGAATACGTCAGGGATCTGGAAGATGGAACGATGGAAATAACCTGATCACAACAGCAAAAAGAAAAACAAATTAAAAAATGAGAACAGTTTAAGGGACCTCTGAGATAACGTCAAGCATACCAACATTCACAATATAGGAGTCCCAGATGGAGAAGAGGGAGAGAAAGGGATTGAAATTGTATTTGATGAACTTATGGTTGAAAACTTCCTGAGCCTGAAGGAAACAGATATCCAGGCAAGGGAAGCACAGAGTGTCCGAAACAAGATGGATCCAGTTTTTTTTGAAAAGGAAAGAAATGCAGGAAAAAAAACAAGATAAATGAAGACTGAGTGAATAGTTGCATAGACCCATATCCATAGAGGACAGAAGATATGATTGACAACAGGAAAATTAGTGAGCTGTAGCAACATGAAACTCACACGCATTCTAGAAAGGAGAAAAAAACGGGAAATGAGGAGGAGAGGGAAAAAAAGCTAGGAAATAGAATAACAGCAACACAGGGAAGAAAAATGATCGTGTCAGAAATAGAGAGAGCTAAAATGAACAGTTAATGTAAGAATTTGTAAGGGAAGAACTGGGGCATCATACAAGGAAAGATATATAGCATCAGGGGTTGGTCCTGCCCATAGCCTATTAGACTCAGATGGCTGGATCCTTCAGTTTGGATTTTATGTTGGAGTATTGGCAAAGGACAGGGTACTAGCCCTCATTTTAGACCCCACTAAGGTATATTCACGTTGGATTATATAAAGCATCAGGGATGCTTTAAAGCAATAATATTAGCTCTTCCTGTTTTTCCCTGAAACCCCAGTTTAGGACTTGGACAACATTTTTAGACAATATATTTTACATCAAAGACTGGCCCAGAGAGAAATGTAAACATCCACAGTGTAAAAAGCAATTTATTTTTATCCATAAAATTATGAAATTTTCTACACATGTATCTTGTACATAAGTAGAGACCATGGCAATGTATTCATTTTCAGAAAAAAATACATGTCATGCATAAACAGTATGGCACACACACACATCCTAGAGAAGAAAGATGAGGCTTAAGAAGAGACAGAGAAACAGGCAAAGGTGAGGAAGATGGGAGTGGAACAGATACACGTGTCCTGAAAGGAGACAGACAGCCTCAGGTCTCGTCTTTCTACTAAAATATTTCAATATTCTGGCTTATTTCCAGCCTCTAGTTTTACACTGTCCAAGCCACGATCTACACTGCTATGAGCATCATCTTTGCAGAAATCTGATTATATAATTGTCTTGCTTCATTACTTTCAATGCCTCCTGTATTCTCTTGAATAAAGTCAAAATCTCTTAGCTTGAGATTTTTTTCGGAAAACCTACTTTCCCCCTCTTTTTTCCCTTTACTATCACTACACACATATCACTATCACTTACCCTTTAGCTACAGTAGGAGTAGTAAAGAGCTACTTGCCATTTCTTTCAAGCATGCTATTACCTCTGTGTTTACTATTCTTCTTTTTTTTCTTTAACAGAGTTATGCATGAACATAAAAAACAAAATGATTCTATATCATTTATTGGGACCAAATAAACTTTATCGCCATTCCTCCTATTCCCACTCCAGAGACAGCCACTTTCATCTCTACTGATTAATTATTTTGGTAATGATCTTAATTTCTAAATAAAATGCTTGAATTGTAGCATCTTGATTTTTTAGTTTTAGTCCTTATTAGCTGACCTTTCCCTTTAAATAAGAATTTAGATCTTTTTAGTTTTCCTATTGCTATCCCCACCACACATGAATGCTCCCCCTATTCAATCATGTTATATGGAAATTTTTATAAGATACTATTCAGTATTTGCATTATTATGATAATGTAAACCCTATTCACAGGTGAACCAGTTAACAAACCATAATTGCTTTTCCCTCCTGGAACTACTTTTTATTTTACTGGGAGCTAATAATTGTCATGATTTACTGTACTCATCAGTAACTAACTCTGCCAATTTCCTGAACCTCCTCTGAGAACATTTAGTTATTTCACATATTCTGTCCTTTTCATCTTCCTGCCTCTTCTAATCTTGGTTGCCCTCTATATTTGAAGCTCAGCTGTCATGCTGGACTCTCCCTTCACATATATTCAAGGATTCCCTTCAGCTGCAGCCTATGTTTGATTTTCTATTTCCTGATATCTCATGCCTTCCTTTTTCTTAGTTTATATCCTCATCTTGGTGGAGCACACCCTTCAGTAACTTCCTGTGAATGTGTGCATGGGAGGTAACTTTTTTGAGACCTTGTATGTTTGAAATTATTTTTTATCTCATCCTGACTCATAATTGAAAATTTAGAAATGTGTAGAACTCTAGGTTAGAAAGAATTTTTCTTCTGGATTTTGGAGGCAGCTGTGCAGTTAATCATGACTGGGGAAAGGCACACAATCAAACCGATTGGTCTGACTTAAAATTCATGACCATGAACCTCAGATGACCAGAGAATCACACTGTATTTCTAAAGCCCATTTACTCTCCTACTCTCCTAAATACTTATTTCACACCCCTCCTTTCACCTCATATCCCCTATATTGCCTCCCTCCTCCCTCTCAGCTGGTGACCTTACTGACAACTTCACTGAGAAAACTGAAGCAATCTGCAGGATGCCCCACAGAGTCCCACAACTATGTCTACCCACCTACTGATCCAACTACAGGGCATTCCTGCCTTGACAGAGATGGATTGATAAACCATCCATTCTCTGTTCTAAAGCCTTTTCTCCCACTTGTACACAAGATCCAGTGTTCTCTATCCTACTCAAGAATATCTTTTAAAAGATTTTCCGCCCCCTCTCTCCTACATGGTCATATTTTCCCTCTCGAATGAATCAGTCCTGTCTGCACAGAAACTTTGTTTCTCTCATTTTAGGAAAAACGAGATAAAAATTTCTCTTGACCCCATTCAAGCTCTTATCCCTTTGCTGCCTTTTATAGCAAAATTCCTGGGAAGGTTTTCTACTCACACTGTCTCCCATTTCTTCTTGCATTTATGATACTCATTCCAACTAGGCTTTTGCTTTAATCCGCACCTGGAAGTTTCTCTTTTCGATATAAATTATAGCCTCCATGTTGCTAAGTCCACTTATTAATTCTCGGTTCTTAACTGGCTTGATCTATCACTCCTTCCTCCTTGATAGTATTTCTTCTCTTGGCTTCATGGACACCGCATGTCCTTGGTTTTCTTCGTTCGGTCAAGCCGAGTGGTCTCAATCTCCTTTGCTGGTTTCTACCCTTGCTCACCCTCCTAATATTGAAGATCATCTTCTTTTCTTCCTTAGCTACATTTTTCCAGCTCAGTTCATGGCAACTCCATCTTTTCTGTGGATTAGGCTAAAACTTTGGCTTCAACCTTGAATCTTCTCATACACTCCACATCTAATACAACCAGAGATCTCATAACCATACCTTAAAAATATACACAGAATGTGAAATGTCTCAATTGTAACTACTTGCTTTGAGACACAATCATCTCTTGCCTGAGTTACTGCAACAGTCTTCTAATTGGTCATCTTGACTCTACCCTTGCTGTCCTTTCAGTTGTATTATATTCTGAATACAATATAGAGTATTTTATTTGTAAAAATTGTCTATCTTTTTTAGTTTTTCTTGGTGGGAAGATTTGACCTCCATTGCATTTGATTTTGAAAGCTTTAGAAAAATGCATTAGATAGATCATTTAACTAGCCACAAAAATCTCCAGAATATACAAAATTTCTAAAGTTCTAGATTATTTTGAAAATTCGTAAATAAATTATTTATATTTTTTATATTGAAACCATATCCTTAGGGATTCTGAAATATAACTAATAGAAACATCTCCATAACAGTCCCTGCTGAGTCAGAGAGTAGTTACTAATATTGACTGACCTCTTTCTTTCTAAAACGCATCCCAGTATGGACGATAAAGTGTATGGTCACCCTATGTATCAAAATAAATAGATAAATAGATTTCACTTAATAACTTTATCTTGCCAGAAGCTAAATGGAAATATTTAATTTTGAGTATACAGATGTAGTATATTGTGAAATACATGTTTTAAATGTATGGACAGTTGACTATATCACTTTTTCTTGTTTATTATGTCATATGCGTCTCATCATCTTTCAATATTTTTGCTGGCTACCCTTAGTCATTAGGAAGACTGATAAATGTAAGGTTTTATAGCCTTTTAAAACAAAATATAAATAACATTAGATACTTACACTGTATGTAATGATAATAAGTAAGTGACAGTTTCGTGTGCATGCACAACCAAGAAGTTGGGGAAAAGTCTCACAAGTGAATTTTGCTAGTATATGATTTTATTGCCTTAACTTTAATTTTGGGGACATATGTTTTATCCTACATTACATTTTATTAGAATTCAACCATTTCTTAAAACAAAAAGCATATAAAGAGCTGTATACATAAAGATGCATCTAATCCCCAAAGACCATAAATACTTTATAGAGTCATGAGTCAAATGGTTGATATTTCTTGCAGGGTAAAATGGTTCAGTTCAAATTTTTAAATGCACTTGAAAAAAGCCAATCAGTTTCTGAGTGACTCTTAGCCCTGGTTTTACATCAGAAATATGTGCAGATTTGTGTATGTATGTGTGTGAGAGAGAGACAGACAGACAGACAGACAAACGGATGACATTCTTAGGTGTGCTATGGAGACATGTTACTTTTTAAAAGTTTACAGGTTCTCTCTGATGCGCAGTCACAGATGGAAGTGTCTGTAGCATGAGCATGTCAGGTTCAACTCCCCCACTGAGGCAAGTGGCCACAGGTGAGAAGATATTTTTGAGTCAGATGAACATATTTTTCTGAACACAGAGGTTTTTCCAATAACTAAAGTGAATCATCTGATGTCTGTGTCACAAAACCAGGTGCCCAAGCCTGATTTGAGAAATCCCAATAAAATAAATCTCTCTTATTGGGAGTTTAAGTAATTAAACTTATAAGAACACATGCACATACACAAAAACACAGAGGTAGAAAGTTGAATCTAGAGCAGTGAACAGAAACACAAACTATGATGGGAGAAGCAAAAGGAGAGTGAGTGGGAGTGAGAGCAAGAGTGAGAATGAGAAGAGAGCTCTTAAGCATAATATAGAGACATCAAATACCCACATCTTATGGGAGGACATGATAATCATATCTCCGGATCTGTACTTGGGTCAGGAGGCTTGCAGTTATAACAAGAAAAGAAGTTGTTATTTTAGGAATTTATAAGGACTGTATGCAGCTACTTGACTGGCTTGGGGCATATTTTTATATTCTTGTGTATTTTTATATGACCTGAAGTAACCTGAGTATAACCTATTTTTTGCAACTTGAATGACACTAATAACAGAATTCATAACAGAATTATGAATGAACATGTCTTTAAAATTAGAAACAAGTGTTATGTGGGAAGAGTAAGAGGTAACAGATGTGAAAATACCAAAAGGAAGCAATATTTAAATGAGATATTTTACATTTTAAAGAGACTCTGTCTTCATTTAGAATAGAAAAAATTTATGTTGCTTTGAAATAAATCACTGGGTCACAATTTTAATAGATAAAATATGATAGTTCTGCCTCAAAAATATATCCTTCATATCACTTCTATTTTTCACTTATACTTTGCCATCCTGGTACAAAGTACATGGTCTATTGCAGCAGACTTATCAGGGGCTTATGCTTCCTCTCTTGTCCCCAAAGTCTATTATGAGAATGAGAGTGATGCTCTGAATTTACTTATCAGATTTTATCACCCCCGAACATAATACTCTCCAATTGCTTGACATTTGCGGTGGAACAACCTACAGACTTCTTGACCATAGCCTGACATGTGCTCCCTCGTGCAGCACCTGTCCTCCTTTATGACCTAAACTCGTACAGTTCTCTCCTTTCTCCTGACATTCTGGCCTCACCTCATCACTGCCTTGAAGGCTTTGCTTTAGCATTTCTATCATCCTGTGTTACTCTTTCTCTAGATCATAGCATGGTTGGTTTCTTCTCATCATTTAGTTTCCACAGAGAAGCCTTTCTGCCCACCTCATCTAAGGGGCCACCCATCTCGCCAGAAACTCTCTATCCCATTATACTTTTGGTGTATTCATAGCATTTATTATTATTTGAATTTATTGCATTTATTTTTCATGTGTTTAATATATATTTTCCTCTTCTAGAGTATAAACTCCAATAAGGTTGGAACCTTGTCTATCTTCTTCATCAATACAGTCACCTTCCTAGAATTATAACTACATAATCAGAGTTTGATAAATGTTCCTTAAATGAAAAGCATGTCAGAAATTAGCTGGCTTATATATGTACCTGGAACTGCTTTTATAGGCTTGTTTTTCCCACTGCATTTCTAATTCCACTCTTTTTTTTTTTTTTTTTGCCCTTCATAGTAGAATTGTTTACCTTCTTCATGACACTAAGGTATTCTAGTATGATTCATTGTATACAAGCCTTTTCTTAAATTTTTTTTCCCACAGAGCACTATGTTATAAATGGGATATATTGCTTTCTAGGTTGATGTACAAATGTTAACTTAGGACATCTCTTCATTGTTGTCCTGGGTTAAAGTCACTGCTTCTTACTTTCCAAGTCTTTGTTTCTTTCTTATTATTGTTTCTTTCTTATATTCTTCTTTAAAGAAAGATATTCAGATACATCTTATAAAGTTTTATTTCCTTGTTCAAATGAGTGGAAAGTCCAATTGAAATTTCAAGTCTAATTGAAACCAGTAAACAAGCCATATGATAATATGGAACCCATTGTGACAGATCTGTGTTGCCTGTGAGAAAATTTCAGACCCGTCTTTTGAAATGTTTTTTTCAGGGAGAACTTTTTCGTGGCAGCTTTAGCAATCTTCTCAATACTTGCCCTTCTATTTTCATAAGATTGCTTATTCACTAAATGCAATGGCAGTGCTCTTCATAATTAATAAGCTCTTCTCTGTAAAAGCACATGTTCGCTGTCAAGGCCCCAAAAAGTAACACAGATTTTTCCTGGGAGTCAGCCTGAATTCTTCAAATCTGGCAAATGTGAACCAAACCAAACTGTAAGAATACAGTTCTATCTAGTTTGTATTCTGTGGAAAATCTCCCTGCTCTATGCCTCTCTTTCTCTCTGTGCCTCACCACCACCCCACTGTTGGAACATGGTACTTTACCGTAATTTCTTGTCTAGTATCACTATCTAAAACATTTCTTCAAACGTTTAAATTCTGTGAAGGCAGGTACCAGGCCAACTGTACTTACTATCTACAGCACTGAACATAGGCTTCTGAAACATAGTAAATATTCACAGACTATCAACTAAATGATTTAATGAAGAAAACATGGTAGATAGATAGGCTAACTCTTTCTGTTTTTCTATTTTGTTTGTTTTGACTTTAGCCAGTGTATCTTAGAGACATTCTCCTGGTGGGATATTTAACAGTTTAAAGAAAAGGTTAACCATGGACAAAATGTAAATCCAAAGGCAGGAATTCAGTAATTATTGAAAGCAGCATTAAGCCCACCGGTGTTAAAGCTGAAAATAATTATCTTTTGATGCCTGTGATATTGCTAATGTGAAAATGTGGAGAGTGCCAAAGCATACGGAGAAATTCAGAGACATATAATTTAGTGGTAATCCTGTTACTATTTTATGTGAGGCCTTGTATTATAACCTCATTAGCTCAAAGAGGATATATTCAGGGCATGTTCTTCTGAATTCACACAGGAATAAGCAGGAAAGCCCAACACCTCTTGTATAACACGTGTCTGCAGATGGTGTCGATAGCCGTGCTCTTCTCTTCCACCTCCCTTTGCTCCATACAGAAGGCAGTTTATAGACGGTATTTTGCTAGTCTCAGGTCTCCAATGAGTATTCATCATAGCAGACATTTTCAAGAGGATCGTTGCCTCCTTAGCCGCTCATTGAAGGCCCCTAACGAGTTAGCTGACACAAAAAGTTGGGAAAACAGCTTAACCTTGCCAGCAAATGGGATCAGATCTGTCAGCAATACCAGTTTGCCCCACGTGCTGCAACACCTGCTACAGTAAAAGAAGATATAATACAACTGCTATTGGGAGGAGGTGTCCAACCAGGGACTACAGCAGGAGCTTCCACATCTGTTGGCAGTGGAAATCTGTCACCTTCTATCTGTGCTCAGTGCTTTGACAGAGTCATACACATGCCATTCTTATAGAATTAGCAATGCTTTCCTTTGGAAACTTTACCAACATGTACTTATAAGGAGACATATTGAGAAAGTTCAGTAAAACTGTGTGATGCTACTGAACCCCTAAAAAAGAGTTGATAGTTTGGTTCATTCAGTAATCAATCAAGATTGGTCTGTATTATCAAGTCTACTAAGATAATTGTAATGTAACTTTTCGTGTGTTTACATCGAATTTCCATCATTAGGTCATAAGCAACTTCAAGGTTGGGTGTGCCTGATCCATATATATATGTGTCACCTATACCATCTGACCTTTCAACTAGTATGCTCAATATCTATATGTTTACTAGATTTTTGGTAGAAGAATAATATATTCTATGACATTCTTTTATGTTTATAACATCTGAATTTGATTAAGGCATGCAACCTGATTGTCAGTATATCTGATACCAAGTCTTATGTGAAACTGATCCCCTCCTATGCTTGGAAAGAGGAACCACATGATTTGCTAAGCTTGAGATTTAAGCTAATACCTAAAATCAAGAGATTTATTTTAAGGGATATTTTAAATAACTGCTATGGCCTCCGTCCAGCAGACTGAGAACATAGCTATATTACATCATTGATGGAAGGATTTAATTAAGCCAAATCCATAATATCTTTCATTTTCCATTTCCCACATAAGCAAGTGAGTTCCAAGATGAAATACAAAGTCATTAAAGTCAGATGGTGGAAATAGATCTTGGTTATCCCCTCCACCACTGCTTGATGGGCCTCTGATAGATTTCTTTGCTGTACTCTCCTCACCTGCTTACGGCAGGTCTGTCACTATACATCTAGTTTTCGTACCTAATGCTCTTAGCAAATGATCTTTGTTTTTTTTCTTTTTCTAGTGGGAAGGTATATCATGCATTTGGCTGCAAAATGATGGGAAGCATTTTTATCTGAAATGTCCACCTAGAGCAGAAAAATCACATACAACACAAACATCCAAACTCTCCTGTTAACAGAAAAATAATATAATAAATATCAGACTTATCAGATATCTTATTATCAGATATAATAAATATCAGGCAGGACACTTGCTCAGTCTAAATCAACTACAAGGTAACTGAAGTGTAGAAAATGTTAGTCAGGGTAATGCCTGGTTCAAATATGTCTTTTTCTTTCCTTCATTTGATCTGGATCATCATCAATGGGACTTTTAATTTGCTCTGAGACCAAGCAAACTATGCCAACCTACTTAAAAGATCACCACTCCTTCAACTGCTTATTTAGGAAGGTTTAGGCATCAGAACAGCCACAGCAATAAAAGCTCAAGAAGTATTCAAGCCTTCAAAATAAATGAGTGTTCTTTTTTCTTCAGTTCCTCTTGTAAAGTAATTTTGGTCCCTTGCTCACTGCTTGTCTCCAGTGCTGCAGTACCATGGATATCTATGTTTTCTCCCTGGTCACCACAATAGGTCCACCGCTCTTGTGCACATAAATTTTTATCTCAGTTTGGAGCATGGCCATATATATATATATTTAATTTTAAATATTCAGAGAATTTTTCTTCCCCTAGAATGTAAACTCTTTGGTTTGGGACTTGTTTTGTTCATCGCTATGTTTCAAGCTTTTCAAATAATTCCTGGTATGTAATAGATGCACAAAAATAATTATTGAATAAATCATTGAATGAATGTATGAATGAATGATTTCTGTTTTTCTGGAGTTATGTTTTGGATGTTTAGATTAGGAATGTGGTTTAAGAATATCAGTGTCTGTTTAGACAATTAAACTTTTTGTTTTGGGTTGTCTGCAGCACATCAAGGATTACTTAATGCCTTTACCCTGTCATAGAGAGATATCAGGAACAGAAGAGAAAAAACTTGGCCTTAGAACAGAAAATCTGATTTTCTGTGTTTGTGTGTGTGTGTGTGTGTGTGTGTGCATGTGTATTGCTCCAAGGATTTCAAGCTTCTAAACTACGCAGCTACTGGGATGCGTGTGGGGGGTGCAATGGGTAAACTACGTAAAATATTCAGCCCGCGGTGGTAGAAGGAAATTTTATGATTTTATTAATATTTAAATTTGTGAGTTTTGCAAATGAGTCTGGAAGTATATTCCAAATAAATTTATTTTAAATTATAGTGTTGGAACTACAGAATCCAATTAAAAAAAACTATAAAGGATTGGGAAAAAATCCTAGGAAACATCTAAATTGTGTAGGTTCTAATTCCATTTATACACAAAATATAACCTGCCAATCAGGAGAAGGATTCCAGTGATTGACATCAAATCACCAGACCGACTGTTTAGATCCAGTAAATGCACTGACTCTTTCCTGACGTGGCTCAGCCCATCTTAACGTCCTACAACCCTGGCTTCTTTTTGAGGAGACATTGAGCACTACTTACTAAGAGAGGTCGCTGAAGTTTTGGTTAATTTTCTACAGTGCCAAATATAAAGCAGCAATTAAAACTTTACATATACAGATATTTTAAGTAAATTGAAAATGGTATTGATTGGACCTGTAATTTAAGTACATTTACCATCCCTTGCTTTTCTATTTTGTTTTAATCCTTAACAGATGATACAGAATTCATTATGGCTCAGCCAGAATTACAGCAAATTTTTCCTTGTCACCAGAACAACATTCTTAATTCCTTAGAGAGTGAGTGAACTTTGAAACTCTTACAAAAGACTTAACTTTTAAGAAGGAAGTTGTCAAAAGATGCATTTAAGTTTATTCATCATTTCTGTCTCATTCTGTCATTCCAGAGGAAGGGAATAATAAATTAAAGGCTCTATTATTCAACAACTATTTATTGAAAAGCTATGATGTGTTTGGCACTAGGCTAAGGCAGTAACATAAATAAATGGAGAGAACTTTACCCCTAAGTATACACATTTTACTGTGAGATGTAAATATAATAACATATACTTAAATATATATCAATAATAAAAGCTACGATAGAAATAAGAAAAAGGAGTTTAGAAGAGTGACTAATTCCCCTTTAAGACAAGCGTGAAGCCAAAAGAAGCCCAGCTGATTATTAACTTTTTTCAGTATTATTTGCCAAAAATGAAAGCGTCATGTTCCAAAGTTGCTTAGTTGCAATTGTCTTTTTATTGCAAAGGACAATAGGGTTACTTTGCATGAAAAGTTATTTAATGATTCAAAAACACCATTATTTACAGTTGACCCTTGAACAACAGGGCTTTGAACTGTTCACGTCTACTTATACAAAGGATTTGTACTGCACCATCCAGGGTTGGCTGAATCCACGGATGCAGAATCATGGATTGGAGGGCTAGCCATGGTGCTTGAACATCCACGGATTCTGGTGTACACGATGGGTCTTGGAACCAATCCTTTGCAGATGCCAAGGGAACACTCTATTTTACACTTAAAGGACCCATTAGTTGACTCATTAAGAAAATAAGATGTCAAAGACATACCTGAAATGTGAAGAAAAACCACAGGATTAAAAATATTGATGTTTAAAGGGTATTTGATAAAACTTAGCAACACATTTCTAATAAAAAAATTAAGTACAATAAAAAAGTGGGGCTTACCAAACTGTAAGAAAGGCTTTTTACCAACAATAGCAGCAAATACTGTCCCCAAACTCTAAGTCCACTTCAATTAATATCAGAAATTGGGCCAAGATGTCAGAATCATGATTATTTGACACTGATCGTAGTGAATAAAAAAAAAAAATAATATTCCTAACTGGAAAATTTATCTTGAAATTTATAAGAAAGAATAAATACCTAATATTTGATGGGAAGAATAGGGGAATGAAAATAGTGACCATGTGTAAAAAAAAAAGAAAATTAGATTGTATATGTATAGCTGATTCACTTTGTTATAAAGCAGAAACTAACACACCATTGTAAAACAATTATGCTCCAAAAAAGATGTTAAAAAAAAAGCTACATTAAAAATTAATGTGATTGTGATGTAAATTTGCAATTGATAACTTGTTCAGTGGAATCTACTAGTGTTCAAAATTAGATACCAGTATATATGCGGCAATTTATATATATATATATATATATATTTTTATAAACTTATTTATTTATTTATTTTTGGCTGCATTGGGTCTTTGTTGCTGTGTGCAGGCTTTCTCTAGTTGCGGCAAGTGGGGACTACCCTTCGTTGTGGTGCACAGGCGTCTCACTGCAGTGGCTTCTCTTGTTGCAGAGCATGGGCCCTAGGTGCTCGGGCTCAGTACTTGTGGTTTGTGGGCTGTAGAGCGCAGGCTCAGTAGTTGTGGTGCATGGGCTTAGTTGCTCCGCAGCATGTGGCATGTTCCTGGACCAGGGATCAAACCCATGTCCCCCACATTGGCAGGCACATTTTTAACCACTGCACCACCAGGGAAGTCCCATATGTGGCAATTTAAACATAAGAATTTGAATGGTTTTTTTTCAGTGAGGAATGCATGGTTTGTTTAATAAAAGTTTTAAAATGGAGGGGCCATTTCTTGGGAAGAAAATACCATATTCAAACACTCATTCCAATAACATTAAATAATGTCTGATGCTAAAGTATTTACAAATTACAAAGAAAGGAGCAAATAACCTGGTAGAA
This sequence comes from Pseudorca crassidens, assembly GCF_039906515.1. NCBI lineage: Eukaryota > Metazoa > Chordata > Mammalia > Artiodactyla > Delphinidae > Pseudorca > Pseudorca crassidens. Next base: position 43,254,141 of record NC_090309.1, read on the forward strand.
AAAAACAGGAAAAAAAAGTTGAGACAATTTGGAAAAGAGCAAATGACCAACATACAAATGAAAAGATACTCTCTCTAGCTGATGATCTGAAAAATGCAAATGGGTATAACATTGCATACCACTTTACATCTATCAATAAACATGTTGATGGAAAATAAAAGAGTACTGTTAGTAGTAAGTACTGTTGGGAGGATGTGGAGAAATATATGTTCTCACATTTGTCTGATGGAACTGCAAATTGTACAACTTTTGAGGGTATCAGGAAAGATTGATTGAAATTCAAAACATATATACCTTTGTATATTTTGGAGATTAATCCCTTGTCAGCCGCTTCATTTGCAAATAGTTTCTCCCATTCTGTGGGTTGTCTTTTCATTTTGTTTATGGTTTCCTTAGCTGTGCAAAAGTTTTTAAGTTTAATTAGGTCACATTTGTTTGTTTTTATTCTATTACTATAAGAGGTGGATCAAAAAGCTATTGCTGTGATCTATGTCAAAGAGTGTTCTGCCTATGTTTTCCTCTAAGAGTTTTATAATATCCAGTCTTACATTTAGGTTTTTAATTCATTTTGAGTTTATTTTGGGTATGGTGTTAGAGAACGTACTAATTTCATTCTTTTTCATGTAGCTGTCCAGTTTTCCCAGCACCACTTATTGAAGAGGCTGTCTTTTCTCCATTGTATATTCTTGCCTCCTTTGTCATAGGTTAATTGACTATAAGTGCATGGGTTTATTTCTGGGCTCTCTGTTCTGTTCCATTGATCTATATGTCTGTTTTGGGGCCAGTAGCATATTGTTTTGATGACTGTAGCTTTGTAGTATAGTCTAAAGTCAGGTCGTCTGCTTCCTCCAGCTCCATTTGTCTTTCTCAGGATTGCTTTGGCTGTTTGGGGTCTTTTGTGTTTCCATACAAATTGTAAAATTTTTTGTTCTAGTTCTGTGAAAAGTGCCATTGGTAATTTGATAGAGATTGCATTGAATCTGTAGATTGCCTTGGGTAGTATAGTCATTTTGACAATATTGACTCTTCTAGTCATGGTATATCTTTCCATCTGTTTTTGTCATCTTTGGTTTCTTTCATCAAAGTCTTATAGTTTTTAGAGTATATGTCTTTTGCCTCCTTAGCAAACAGCCCATGGAGCTCAATATCAAAAAAACAAATAACCCAATCAAAAAATGGGCAGATGATCTAAATAGACATTTCTTCAAAGAAGACATAGAGATGGACAATAGGCACATGAAACGATGCTCAACATCACTAATTATTAGAGAAATACAAATCGAAACTTCAATAAGGTCTCACCTCACACTAGTCAGAATGGCCATCATCAGAAAGTCTACAAATAATAAATGCTGAAGAGGGTGTGGAGAAAAGGGAACCCTCCTGCACTGTTGGTGGGAGTGTAAATTGGTACAACCACTATGGAGAACAGTATGGAGTTTCCTTAAAAAACTAAAAATAGAACTACCATATGATCTAGCAATCCCACTACTGGGCATATATCCAGAGAAAACCGTAATTTGAAAGGATACATGCACCCCAGTGTACACTGAAGCACTATTTACAATAGCCAGGACACGGAACCAACCTAAATGTCCATTGACAGAGGAATGGATAAAGAAGATGTGGTACATATATACAATGAAATGTTACTCAGCCATAAAAAAAGAATGAAATAATGTCATTTGCAGCAACATGGATGGACCTAGAGATGGTCATACTAAGTGAAGTCAAGCAAAGACAAATATCAAATGATATCACTTATATATGGAATCTAAAAAAATGATACAAATAAACTTATTTATAAAACAGAAACAGACTCACAAACATAGAAAACAAACTTATGGTTACCAAAGTGGAAACAGTGGGGAGGGATAAATTAGGAATTTGGGATTAATATATACACAGTATTATATACAAAATAAATAATCAACAAGGATCTGCATAGCACAGGGAACTCTACTCAATATTCTTTAGTAATCTATATGGGAAAATAATCTGAAAAAGAATGGATATAGGTATAAGTGTAACTGAATCAGTTTGCTGTACACCTGAAACTAACACACTGTTGTAAATCAACTATACTCCAATATAAAATAAAACATATTAAAAAAATAAAGTTCGGGTTTGAAAAAATTAAAATATTTAAAATACCTTTTAAACTATTAATCTGCCTTCTGAGAGCCCATTCCATGAAAAGAAAACCACTGGTATTTAAGGTCATAGGCACAATGATGATTATTTCAATATTGTTTCCAGTGACAAAAATGTGGAAACAAAATGACCACCAATTACAGAAATTCTTGAATACATTATGATATGTCCACATGATAGAATATTAAATCAGTAATAGAAAGAATGAATTTAAAGCTATGGTCATTTACTGGAGGAATTTTCTAAAATACTTATCAGAGTGAAAATTAAGATGCAGAAAAATATACGTAGTGCTCTACCATTTCTTATAAAGAAACAATGGCAATAACACCTGTATATTCATGTGTATGTATGGTCGATTATACTGATTATAGATTTTGTTTGTGTGTGAGAAGAATATTTTCATTTATGTGTTTGTGTATGTGTATAGATAAATAGATACATATATATTATACATACATATGTTTTCTAGAAAAAAGGGGATATTTGGGCTTAGCAGTATTTGGGGTTGGGGTGAGGTAGTAAGCTGTGTAGGATGAGGGAAGAAGAGGAAAAAGTGTAGCCAAGTAGAAAATGAAGAAAATGATAAAATATCCAAGATATATATTATTTTTATGGATTTATTAAAAATTTAAGTATATGTATACATTTTTAAAGTAATTCTTAAAACAATTGCAGACTAGAAAACAACTAAATTACATTGATTTGCAATTAAATTTTCATGAACAGGGTTTAATGAAACATGTATTGGTAGGCAGTGAGGACTGTGATTTGTATATAATCACTAGGGGTATTTCAGTTCACAAATTCTCATGGAGCATAGACCTCCCTATTAGATGAAGCTCATATTTGAATGAGGTAGTCTGTGAAATTGTTCTCCCAATGCTTGGCAGTTTATAGGCATTCAGTAAATGATAACAATGCCTCAGGAAGTTAATATCTGTGCACTGGACTTTGGCTTCTGATAAAGGTCAATTCATATCCTAGTTTAGCTCTGCACAACTTCTGTCAACTAGAGTAAGATATTTGAGCTAACTTTAAAATTGTCTTCTCTTTGTAAAATGAGCATCATGATGCTTAACTCTTCTGCCTATATTGATGATTAGATAACAGAGGGCTTGGTATAGAGGAAGTGTTTAGAAAATACTCCTGTGAATGGGGCCTCACAATATAGAGTGGTACAATGTACAGTGTTACAGTGGTGAAAAGCGCTTTCCAATGTCTGATGAGATGTATCAAGCCAAAGAAAACTGACAGGTGTTATACATGAATTAGTCTTAGGGTGTGGCTTTTGTTGCACAGAAACTAGTGAAAGAAAGCTGTGAACCTCCCTTTCAAATGCTCTTCAATAGAAATTCACTTATCACTAAGTAAACGTATCATAGGAGCACCTCATTTTAGGTCTGCAACAGAATCAAGTCTGAGAGGTGTTTGTTCTAACAGGATATTACCGTCATTACTGGGGTGTCAGAACGCTGAGTTGAAAAACTCTAGATGTATAAAGGAATGAGAGAAAAAGTACTCTTGGATGTTTGCCTTTTGGGATTTCATTCATTTCCTTTTCATGCAATCCTGACATGTTGAAATATGACACGTATGACAGACTGTGATAATATATGTTATCATGATCTGGAGAGTGAGAGAGAGGGAGAAATATGCTCACTTACAGTCTTCTTCACACATCAGGAATGTCTGTTGTTGGCACTGGTGTCTCAGCTCATTTTTCAGGCACTGGCAAGTCTCTTTAATCTCTTATTTGTACCATCTGTGTAAATGATGGTTTAAGAGCTGTATGTGTGACTCCTATATTACCAGTAAATTGTATATATGTACGTTGAACAGGGTGAACATAAACAAGATGGGGAAAGGTAACTAACTGGACTGGAATTGAAGAATTTCTGGTTTCTCATATCTGAAACTAACTAGCTATATGACCTTAAGTGGTATCTATTATAGTCAAGGCCCTTTGAATATATATTTTCTCATTGAATCCTTACAATTACACTTCAAGGGATATGTTGTTACCCTCATTTTGCAGATAAGGAAACTGAAATGAGCTAGGTTCCAAGTCACATAGTTTCTGAGTGGTAAAGATGGTATTTGTATCTATGACTGTCTATGGCCACAGCCCTAGGTCTTTTCTTGACAGACTTAGTCTTCTCTCCCCTCAACTCAATTTCCTCTTAAATTAAACAAAAGAAGTAGGCTAAGTGAACTCTTAAGTCCCTTTTTGACTGTAATTCTATGATTCATAGGGGTAGAATTTGGTTGTGTCGAGTTCTCTGAGAGCCTTAGAATAAGGGGCTTTGTAAAAAAAACAGGAATAGAAGAGAAAGTCTTAAACATTTAACATTTACTACTACCTCCTAAAGCAAACAGTTTTTCAGAGTGGATGTTTCTCTTTTATTTTTGGACAATTGGGAATTGCAACAGATTTAAGTATCATTTAGAAGTTTTTCTTTTCCTTTTGATATGTTACATGAAGTAGTTGTTCTTAGGTGAAGGAAGATATTAGAATAACCTTACTTTCGTAAATTTTTATACTAAAATTCACATCTTAATGCACTGTCCTATACAGTAGTCTTGCAGTAGTTAAAGGAAATATAAAAACTGGGAAAATTAGTTTAAAAAGTCCTTTCTTGGGCTTCCCTGGTGGCGCAGTGGTTGAGAGTCCGCCTGCTGATGCAGGGGACACGGGTTCGTGCCCCAGTCCAGGATGATCCCACATGCCACGGAGCAGCTGGGCCCGTGAGCCATGGCCGCTGAGCCTGCGCATCCGGAGCCTGTGCTCCACAATGGGAGAGGCCACAACAGTGAGACGCCCGCGTACCGCAAAAAAAAAAAAAAAAAAAGTCCTTTCTATTAAAAAAAAAGAAAAAAAGGAAAATGGCCATTTTAGGATTGAAGCCAGATCATATAATTCAGTTTCTTAACGTGATTAGATTTCCTTACATAGCTTGGGAAAAACGAGCCTGAAATCGAGGCAATTACAGAATAAAACTGTTTTTTTTAAGTGTCTTTTACGGGGTTTCCCTGGTGGCACAGTGGTTAAGAATCCGCCTGCCAATGCAGGGGACATGAGTTCGAGCCCTGGTCCGAGAAGATCCCACATGCCGCGGAGCAACTAATCCCGTGCGCCACAACTACTGAGCCTGCACTCTAGAGCCTGTGAGCCACAACTACTGAGCCTGAGTGCCACAGCTACCAAAGCTTGCATGCCTAGAGCCGGTGCTCCGCAACAAGAGAAGACAGCGCAATGAGAAGCCCATGCACTGCAAGGAAGAGTAGCCCCCGCTTGCCGCAACTAAAGAAAGCCCATGCGCAGCAACGAAGACCCAAGCAGCCAAAAATAAATAAATAAAATAAGTGTCTTTTATGTAAGAAAAGGTCCTGAAAGGGCACCATCAAACTATAAAATACTTCCTGCCCAAAGTAATCCCATAAGAAATAGAGCTTGACTTGTGATAAGAAAAAAACAGAACAATGGCATTATCTTACTAAAAATATCCTGTACAATAAGGGAACATTTAGTAAAAGGAGTAACAACTGTAATCATCAGTTACAAAAGGTGCTTCATTTCTTTATTCTGTCCTATACCTACAAAATAGTTGCTATAACTAGTGGCATTTATCTTAAAGTTTCAAAGAAAAACAATATTGCCTTGTCTTTCTTTTTCATTCTTCCTATTTGTCTATTTTAGTTAAAAGTCTACTTATGATTACATGTTAAACTCTCACATGGTAGAGTGGTGTATGTTTTCCCATATTTATTTCTTTGTCAAATCCACATTCAGTATCCCTGTCTCTGCAGGAAAAATGAAGAAGAAACTGAGTAGATTTGGTAAATTGAATTATTCTTCGTGTTTCCCTGTATCCAGGACCCAGTTCCTCATCCATCCTGTATCCAAGTCATGCGCCATATACTTCGCAGCTATCTCCATACAAATGGTGACATTTATTTCCCTACCCTTTAACTTTGAGTTCAGCCCCGAGACCGAGACTCTCTTTTCAATAAAATGTTGCATTAGTACCAGTATGCCACTTCAGAGTTCATGTGTGGCTTCAATTTGTGTGAATAACTTCTGCCCTGGCCATAAGAAAAACTCTTGCACTAGACTGCTGACTCCAGGAGGAGAAAGAGAAACATGACGTATAGAGGGGTTGGCTGACGTAGGCTAGGCTTGGGCTTGGCAAAATATATATATATATATATATAAAAAAAAATATATATATATATATATAATATATATATGGAGAGAGAGAGAGAGAGGGAGAGAGGGAGATAGCGAAGTCCAGCCTACCTACGTCAGCCAACCCCCAGTGGACCCAAGATTAGTGAGAATTAATGATTGCTATTTGAAGCCACTTAGCGTTTGAGTAGTTTGTTATAAGCAGTATTTGCCAGCAGATATGTGTGAAATCTGATACATGAGACGACTACACACACATAAATACACAGTTAGCAACTACTATTTTTTCATGACAGTAGAGCTTTTACTTGAGATTTCAGAGCTTTCTTCAACTCATCTCCTTAACGTGCTTTGGCAGGATGAACCTGAACATGGAATGAAGTCAAGTTTTCTCTTACTTTCCACTAAATAGCAGGACTGCTTGTTACATAATAATAAGTATGTCAATCTATTGTATACTCTCCTACAGAATTACTCTCCTGTAATTCTCCTTCTTGACACATGTTTGTAATAAACTATTAATTTGATTTCAATTTCTGCTTTGCCCAGTGGGATGAATAATAGCTAAAAACCGCAGGCGGGCTTTAATACTCACACAATGCTATGAGGAACTCAATATCACCATTTGACAGATGGGGAAACTGAGATCCAGAGATGCTAAGGAAATTTCCCAACATCACACGGCTGGGAAGTAGAATAACTTTATTTCAAATCCAAGCAGACTGATTCCAGAACGCTTGCTCTAAACCATTGATAGATACCACATGGTTTTGCAAGTCATCTATCCCTAACACTTTGCCCAACACGTGACATGTAGGTATGGAGCAGTTGTTGAAAGGTTTAACTGAGCATACTTGAGCTAAGGTGGCATATACTATGAAGAGAGGAAAGCTAACATGTTGAAGACAGTGATATTACTTCATTTGATTAACTTCTTTTGAGAACAACCATGAAGCAGCCACCGGTGCGTGTACTGACAATTTCCAAGCTGGCAAAAAAAGACAGGGTCCCCACTCTCCTGGCGCAAATACTCTAGTGTTGGAGATAGAAATGAACAAGAAGTGCTGATTACAAAATATGAAAGTGCTAAGAAAGAAGCAAACAAGGTGATGATAGAAAATAATAGATCTGAGTGAAAAACATTTTATGTTTTTGGTGGTCAGGGAAGGCCTCCATTGAAGAGGAAACATTTAATCTGAGACCTGACAAGTGGAGGAGATCACTGCAGGCAGAATGGGTATGCATCCTGCAGCACGAAAGTGCTGCCATTCCACTTGCTCTAGATCATTGCCGAAACTTCCCAAAGCTCTGTCCGCTTTCTGTATAATTTCTACACTGTAGCCACAGTGATCTTTCTCAAATTGTTCTCTGGTATTTTAAAGAAGAAGAAAATACTACTTAACAAGGCCTGCAAGTTTGGCTCCTTCCTTTTTTGGCGAAGTTCATCTTGTTCTCTTTTGCTTTCTGCCCTAGTTATCTGTCCTTTTATCTTTGTGTCCTTGTCATGCCTTATCATACCTTAAATCTGCACACTTACATGCATAGTTTTCTACTTGAGCCCCTGTTTTTTAGATAATTTATGCTAAAGAATCTGTATCCCAAGGAGCCTTGCTTTGTCTCCTAACCATATAAAATTCCTATTTGAAGATATTCATAGCACTATTCATTACTCTTCTGTATATTTGACAGAGTTAACATTTTATAGCTGTGTGTGTGTGTGTGTGTGTGTGTGTGTGTGAATATTGGATAAATGTAAATTTATGAAGTTAGGAACCATGTCTTTTTTTATTTAACATGTTTATTGGAGTATAATTGCTTTACAATGGTGTGTTAGTCTCTGCATTATAACAAAGTGAATCAGCTCTACATATACATATATCCCCATATCTCTTCCCTCTTGCGTCTCCCTCCTTTCCACCCTCCCTATCCCACCCCTCTAGGTTGTCACAAAGCATCGAGCTGATCTCCTTGTACTATGCAGCTACTTCCCACTAGCTATCTGTTTTTACATTTGGAAGTTTATATATGTCCATGCCATTCTCTCACTTCATCCCAGCTTACCCTTCCCATTCCCCATGTCCTCAAGTCCATTCTCTACGTTTATGTCTTTTTTCCTCTCTTACCTCTAGGTTCCTCAGAACCATTTTTTTCTTTCTAGATTCCATATATAAGTGTTAGCATACGGTATTTGTTTTTCTCTTTCTGACTTACTTCACTCTGTATGACAGACTCTAGGTCCATCCACCTCACTACAAATAACTCAATTTCGTTTCTTTTTATGGCTGAGTAATATTCCATTGTATATATGTGCCACATATTCTTTATCCATTCATCTGTTGATAGACATTTAGGTTGCTTCCCTATCCCGGCTATTGTAAATGGTGCTGTAATGAACATTGTGGTACATGACTCTTTTTGAATTATGGTTTTCTTAGGGTATATGCCCAGCAGTGGGATTGCTGGGTCATATGGTAGTTCTATTTTTAGTTTTTTAAGGAACTTCCATACTGTTCTTCATAGAGCCTGTATCAATTTACATTCCTACCAAAAGTGCAAGAGGGTTTCCTTTTCTCCACACACTCCAGCATTTATTGTTTGTAGATTTTTTTTGATGATGGCCATTCTGACTGGTGTGAGGTGATACCTCATTTCAGTTTTGATTTGCATTTCTCTAATGATTAGTGATGTTGAGCATCCTTTCATGTGTTTGTTGGCAATCTGTATATTTTCTTTGGAGAAATGTCTATTTAGGTCTTCTGCCCATTTTTGGATTGGGTTGTTTGTTTTTCTGATATTGAGCTGTTTGAGCTGCTTGTATATTTTGGAGATTAATCCTTTGTCAGTTGCTTCATCTGCAAGTATTTTCTCCCATTCTGTGTGTTGTCTTTTCATCTTGTTTATGGTTTCCTTTGCTGTGCAAAAGCTTTTAAGTTTCATTAGGTCCCATTTGTTTATTTTTGTTTTTATTTCCATTTCTCTAGGAGGTGGGTCAAAAAGGATCTTGCTGTGATTTATGTCAGAGTGTTCTACATATGTTTTCCTCTAAGAGTTTTATAGTGTCTGATGTTACATTTAGGTCTTTAATCCATTTTGAGTTTATTTTTGTGTATAGTGTTGTAGAGTGTTCTAATTTCATTCTTTTACATGTAGCTGTCCAGTTTTCCCAGCACCACTTATCGAAGAGACTGTCTTTTCTCCATTTTATATTCTTGCATCCTTTATCAAAGATAAGGTGACCATATGTGCATGGGTTTATCTCTGGGCTTTCTATCCTGTTCCATTGATCCATATTTCTGTTTTTGTGCCAGTACCGTACTGTCTTGATTACTCTAGCTTTGTAGTATAATCTGATGTCAGGGAGCCTGATTCCTCCAGCTCCATTTTTCTTTCTTAAGATTGCTCTGGCTATTCGGGGTCTTTTGTGTTTCTATACAAATTGTGAAATTTTTGTTCTAGTTCTGTGAAAAATGCCATTGGTAGTTTGATAAGGATTGCATTGAATCTGTAGATTGCTTTGGGTAGTAGAGTCATTTTCACAATGTTGATTCTTCCAATGCAAGAACATGGTATATCTCTCCATCTGTTTGTATCATCTTTAATTTCTTTCTTCAGTGTCTTATAGTTTTTTGCATACAGGTCTTTTGACTCCTTAGGTAGGTTTATTCCTAGGTATTTTATTCTTTTTGTTGCAGTGGTAAATGGGAGCATTTCCTTAATTTCTCTTTCAGATTTTTCATCATTAGTATATAGGAATGCAAGAGATTTCTGTGCATTAATTTTGTATCCTGCTACTTTACCAAATGCATTGATTAGCTCTAGTAGTTTTCTGGTGGCATCTTTAGGATTCTCTGTGTATAGTATCATGTCATCTGCAAACAGTGACAGTTTTACTTCTTCTTTTCTGATTTGGATTCCTTTTATTTCTTTTTCTTCTCTGATTGCTGCATCTAAAACTTCCAAAAGTATGTTGAATAATAGTGTAAGAGTGGGCAACCTTGTCTTGTTCCTGATCTTAGTGGAAATGCTTTCAGTTTTTCACCATTGAGAATGATGTTGGCTGTGGGTTTGTCATATATGGCTTTTATTATGTTGAGGTAACTTCCCTCTATGCCTATTTTCTGGAGAGTTTTTATCATAAGTTGGTGGTGAATTTTGTCCAAAGCTTTTTCTGCATCTATTGAGATGATCATATGGTTTTTCTTCTTCAATTTGTTAATATGGTGTATTGCACTGATTGATTTGCATATATTGAAGAATCCTTGCATTCCTGGGATAAACCCCAGTTGATCATGGTGTATCACCCTTTTAATGTGCTGTTGGATTCTGTTTGCTAGTATTTTGTTGAGGAGTTTTGCATCTATGTTTGTCAGTGATATTGGCCTGTAGTTTTCTTTTTTTGTGACATCTTTGTCTCGTTTTGGTATCAGGGTGCTGGGGTCCTCAGAGAATGAGTTTTGGAGTGTTCCTCCCTCTGCAATATTTTGGAAGAGTTTGAGAAATATAGGTGTTAGCTCTTTTCTAAATGTTTGATAGAATTTGCCTGTGAAGCCGTCTGGTCCTGGGCTTTTGTTTGTTGGAACATTTTTAATCACAGTTTCAGTTTCAGTGCTTGTGATTGGTCTGTTTATATTTTCCATTTTTTCCTGGTTCAGTCTGGGAAGGTTGGGCTTTTCTAAGAATTTGTCCATTTCTTCCAGGTTGTCCATTTTGTTGGCATAGAGTTGCTTGTAGTAATATCTCATGACCATTTGTATTTCTGCAGTGTCAATTGTTACGTCTCCTTTTCGATTTCTGATTCTGTTGATTTGAGGCTTTTCCCTTTTTTTCCTGATGAGTCTGGCTAATGGGTTATCAATTTTGTTTATCTTCTCAAAGAACCAGCTTTTAATTTTTATTGATCTTTGCTATCGTTTCCTTCATTTCTTTTTCATTTATTTCTGATCTGACCTTTATGATTTCTTTCCTTCTGCTAACTTTGGGTCTTTTTTTGTTCTTTCTCTAATTGCTCTAGGTGTAAAGGTAGGTTGTTTATTTGAGATGTTTCTTGTTTCTTGAGGTAGGATTGTATTGCTATAAACTTCCCTCTTAGAACTGCTTTTGCTGCATCCCATAGGTTTTGGGTCGTCGTGTTTTCATTTTCATTTGTTTCTAGGTATTTTTTGATTTCCTCTTTGATTTCTTCAGTGATCTCTATTTAGTAACATATTGTTTAGCCTCCATGTGTTTGTATTTTTTACAATTTTTTTCCTGTAATTGATGTCTAGTCTCATAGCATTGTGGTCGGAAAAGGTACTTGATACAATTTCAGTTTTCTTAAATTTACCAAAGCTTGATTTGTTATATAAGATATGATCTTTCCTGGAGAATGTTCCATGAGCATTTGAGAAGAAAGTGTATTCTGTTGTTTTTGGATGGAATGTCCTAGAATTATCAATTAAGTCCATCTTGTTTAATATGTCTTTTAAAGCTTGTATTTCCTTATTTATTTTTATTTTGGTTGATCTGTCCATTGGTGAAAGTGGGGTGTTAAAGTCCCCTACTATGATTGTGTTACTGTTGATCTCCCCTTTTATGGCTGTTAGCATTTGCCTTATATATTGAGGATTCTTATGTTGGGTGCATAAATATTTACATTTGTTATATCTTCTTCTTGGATTGATCCCTTGATCATTATGTAGTGTCCTTCTTTGTCTCTTGTAATAGTCTTTATTTTAAAGTCTATTTTTTCTGATATGAGAATTGCCACTCCAGCTTTCTTTTGATTTCCATTTGCATGGAATATTTTTTCCATCCCCTCACTTTCAGTCAGTATGTGTCCTTAGGTCTGAAGTGGGTCTCTTGTAGGTGGCATATATACGGGTTTTGTTTTTGTATCCATTCAGCCAGTCTGTGTCTTTTTGTGGGAGCATTTAATCCGTTTACATTTAAGGTAATTATCGATATGTATGTTCCTATTACCATTTTCTTAATTGTTTTGCGTTCGTTATTGTAGGTCTTTTCCTTCTCTGTGTTTCCTGCCTAGAGAAGTTCCTTTAGCATTTGTTTTAAAGCTGGTTTGGTGGTGCTGAATTCTCTTAACTTTTGCTTGTCTGTAAAGGTTTTAATTTCCCTGTGGAATCTGAATGAGATCCTTGCTGGGTTGAGTAATCTTGGCTGTAGATTTTTCCCTTTCATCACTTTAAATATGTCCTGGAACCATGTCATTTTGTAATTACCATTATATCCCCAGTGCTTTGAACAGTGCTTGAGACACAGTAAATGATTAATACATATTTATTTAGTTCATTGAGTAAATGATATTGAAGTATTTTAGGCAGGGGAGTTATATAATACAAAGTGTATTTGAAAATGATCACTTTGGCTGCTTTGAGAGGAATAGATTAGAGGTGGGCATAAGTGAAGAAAGAGCTTGTTAATAGGCTGCTGTAGCAGTCCAGGTGAGAGATAGTTTTGTGTGGGTATTGAAGAGATAGAGCAGATCTTAAAAATTTGCTGGATTTCAGATGATTTGGGGAAAAAAATTGAAGGTTTACTCTTATTGGCTGAGGATGATAAGGAAAGAAATGAGTTAAGCATAATTTTATATTTCAGAGAGCAAAGTAATAATATTTGTGGAAATGAGGAAAAGTTATATGGATGGAACAGTTCTGTTATTTGGGAAATTAAGAGTGTTTTTCGCTATGTTGAATTTAAGATGCCTTGGAAACATTTGAGGGACAATGTCAAACAGACAGTTGAATTGACTTATCTGGATATCCAGGGGAAAGTACTCAAATGCAGATATACATTTAGATATCATCAGTATTTAGATTTCATTGATAGTCATGGAAAAAGGCAAAATCATATAAGAAGAGAGTGTTATAAAAGAGAGGTTTTGGCTGATTCCTGAAGAAAATATATATATATATATATTTAGAAATAAGAGGTAAGAGTTTCAAGAAAGACAGAATAGGAAATAATTTCAACAAAGGATGCTGAAACATCCAAATAGCCATATTGCAAAAAATAAATTAAAGGAACTTTGATTTCTAGCTCTCATTATATAAAATTTAATTCAAATAAGATCACAGACCAAAAGAAAAAAGCTAAAGCTCTAAACATATAGAAGATAATATAAGAATATATCTTTACAACTTTGGCTTAGGTAATATTTTTTAGCCTGCATCATAATAGAATACATTTATAAGTAAAAGAAACTGATAAATAGGACTTAATTAAAATTAAAGCATCTGTTCTTCAAAAGACACCATTAACGATTGAATAAGCAAACCACAGACCAGGAAAAAACATTAACCATTTATATACTTGACAAAGAACTTGCAGAATAAAAAGAAGCTCTACAACTTGGTAATTAAAAGGCAAACAGTCCAATTTAAAATATTGGGAAGACTTCATAATATTGGCACAAGATACTTCACAAAAATGTTCTAATGACCAATGAGCATATAATAAGATGCTTAATATCATTAATCACTAGGGAAAAACAGATTAAAACCACAACCACTTCATACTCATTAGAATGGCAAAATTTTGTGATTGACAATACCAAATGCTGGTGAAAACGTGGAAGCAGAACTCTCATACATTCCTGGACAGGATATAAAGTGATTCAGTTACTTTGGAGAACTGATAGGAACTTTCTTGTAAAGTTAAACATATGCTTATTCTATGACCCAGTGATTCTACTCCTAGATATTTACCCAAGAGAAATGAAAAATATGTCCACAGAATACTTATACTTAGATGTTCATAGCAAGTTTATTCATAGTAGCCAAAGAATTAAAGTTGAGGTAACCACCAATAGGAAAAAAAATATAAACTTGTGGTATACAAAATATTTAATGTAGTAGGCAGAATTCTAAGATGAACTCCAAGATTCCCACCTACTGATACACATGCCCTGAATAGTCCCCTCCCCTTGAGTATGGGCAGCTCAGGTGAATATGATGGGATCTCATGCTTGTGATTAGATTGTATCTTGTGGATAGGTGAAGGGATTTTTGTAGGTGTAATTAATATTTCATATCAGCTGATTTTGAGTTAAAAAGGAAATCTTCCCAGGTGTCCTGCTTTAATCAGGTCAAAACACTTAAAAGTAGGACTGGGCTCTTTCTGAAGATATAGAGATGTTCTCCTGTTGGCTTTGAAGAAATAAGCTTCTATATTATGAGATTTGTGAGAGATCCATGTGGCAAGCAATTTCAAGATCCTCAAGGAGCTGATAGCAGACCCTGGCTGACAGTCAATGGGAAAATGGAAACTCAGTCCTACAACCACAGAGAACTGAGTTTAGCCAACAGTCCGTTGAGCTTGGAAGAGGACCCTGGCTTCTGAAGGAAATGTAGCCCAGTTGACGCATCTAGATTTCAGCCTTGTGAAACTCTGAGCAGAGTACTCAGCTAAGTTGTGACTCAACTCCTGACCCATGGAGACTGTGAAATGATAAATGAATGCTGTCTTGTGCCATTAAGTTTGTGGTAATTTGTTACACAGCAATAGAAAATGAATACACTTAGCGATAAAAAAATATGACTTATAGACAAAACGTACATAAGTCTCAAAAACGTTAGTGAATGAAATCAGACACAATAGATTACCTGTTACATTATTTCATTTATGTAAGTTTCAAGGACGGGTAAAGCAGATTTCTAATGATAGAAATGAGTACAATGGTTGTTTCCAGAAATGGAAAGATTGACTAGAAAGGAATACAAGATGACTTTCTGGAGTGTATAGAAATATCAGTAGTTCAGTGTCTTTGTTTATATTTGTCAAAACTCATTGAACTGTACACTTAAGATTTGTGCATTTGACTCTATGTAAATTATACCTCAATTTAACAAAAAAGAAAGAGTGCCTGATAGTGTCAAATGTAGCTAAGAGTCTAAGACAAAAATAGAGAAGTGCTTATTGGATTTGGCCTTCTCAGTTACTTGGTGAACTTGGTAAAGGCACATTCTGCCCAAAGTGCTGATAAAATTAGATTAGAATATGTTGTAGTGGGAAGAGAAGCAGAAGAACTTGAGCCGTTGTATATAGACAACTCTTTCGAGATGTTTAGTTATCAAAGGGCAATAGAAGATGGGGAAGTCTTTTGATTATAAATGTGAAGTAAAGGGGGTGTGTGTATTTCAAGATGGTAGATCCCAGAGCATGTTGGAACTGATCAAGTATAGATGAAAAATTCATCATGCAAGGTTTAGAAGGAATATATAAATGGATGGATTACTTGAGAAGGTCAAATTAGATGATCTTCAGAGCATAAGTGAAGGGAAAACCTGACAAGAATGAAAAAAATAAATGTATAAATTAAAATTGTGTTGGAAAATTGATAAAATAAGTAGACAAATTGTTAGTAAGGATATAGAAGACAGAAAGCATTTCAAAGAAATTTACCTAACTTACATTATAGAGCAGTCCCCCAACAATATCAGAACACACCTTCTTTTTAGTTTTTATTATTACTATTTTTTAATGTTAGGTAGAAACCTAATTAGTTATTTATTTATCTATCTATTTTTACAGCTTCTTTTTAAACATGCACAGAGCATATAAAGATAAAGCCTATACTGAGATATAAAGAAAATCTGAATAAATGCAAGGAGATTAAAATCGTAAACAATATGTTCACAAACCACAGTAGCATGGAATTGAAAATAATAGACAGCTATCTGGAAAATATCTACACATTTGGAAATTAAACAACACACTTCTAACTAATTCATGGGCCAAAGAAGAAATCAAAAGGGAAATTAGAAAACATTTTGTAGTGAATAAAAATAGAAACACAAGATTCTTATTCCAGCTAAGCTGGGATAATTGTAACTAAAAACTTTAGAAAAATGCATCTGTAATCCTGTTGGTTCAATCTTCTGGTTAATACTAAATTCTGCTACTTCTCACCACCCCACTACTACCATGCTAGTCTAAGTTGTCATCATTTTTGCTTACATCTTTGTAATAGCCTTCGCTCTGCTCTTTCTGTTTTTTGTACTTCCCCTACACACCCTATCCCACTCCACAATTTTAGTCAAACAGCATCTTGAATGGACCTTGTGAGATGTATGTCAGATCGTATTATTGCTATTTTCAGAAATAGTCAATGATTTCTTGTTACTCTCACAGTTAAAATGATGACGGTCCAAAGAGGCCAGTAGAACTTGTCTCATCATTGTTTATCCAACCTATTTTTACTACTTCTTCCTTTCTTGTCTCTTATTAATTTTGTCTCCTTGACGTTTCTTTTCTTTTTCCATTTTTTTTTTTCTTGTATTTATACCTTCAAGGGCTTCCTACCAGCTTAGAGTAAAATTTAAAAAAAATGCTTATCTGTAAAGACTCTATCTGATATGACTTTTGTTTGCCTCTGTGGCCTCATTCCCTCACCCGCCCCCCCCCCCCACTGCTGCCTGTCTCTCTCTCTCTCTCTCTTTCCCTCTCTCTCTCTCTCTCTCTCTCACACACACACACACACACACACACACACACACACACAATGTCCCAGCCACCCTGAACTTCTTCTCATTACTTGAACACACCAAGTACTTTCTTGTCCCCATGACCTTGTCCTTGCTGGTCCCTCTGCCTGGAACATTTTCCTCTCATTTCTTCATATAGGCCAGTTCCTTTTCATCTCTCAGGCCTCAGCTTTAAAGCAATTGCTTCCGAGAGGATTTGCCTGTCCAGCCCAGCTAAAGCTGCCCACCCTCCAAATACCATCCAGTAACATCCCATTTCATTTGCTGTGGTACATATGTGCTGAAATTCTTTTATCCAATCACTTCTACGTTATCCTTTTCCCCTGTTGGACTCTGAGCTCCAAGAGCAGAGACTATATCTGGTTGTTCATCCTGATATTCTCAACTCAGAATATGTGTACAAAAAATATTTGTTGCATAACTGAATGACAGATGGAGAAAATAAAATAGCAATAATAAATAAATAAATACGGTGTTCATTGGATTCCCAGTTCCTTCACTTGAACAACATAGAACAGATATTTTTTCCCTCACCGAAAAAATTGAGTGAGAATACCATATCACTCCAGCAAGTTTGTAGTGAAGATTTCAGGAAAAGCCTTGTAAAATGGGCCTGGAGCAGTGATTAATACTCAAAAGTATCTCAACTGCAAGGGAGCTTAGAGTTGCAATGAAAGGCTGAGAATCTGGGGTCAGACCACTTGAGTTTGAATTCTGACTTTACTAGCTTTACATCTTTTACCTCTCTGTGCCTCAGTTTGTCTGTCTATAAATATCTGAACTTACTACATAGACTTACTGTGGGGATTAGATGCCTTAGAACCTGTAGAAGTCTCAGAAAAATGACTGGCAGCTGTAAATAGTCTAAAAGTGTTTGATAAATCTGCTCGGTCTTCCTGGAGGCATCAAGGAAGTATGAAGGATGCTAGTAATTAACAACTCCTGGCACTGGTTCTGGTGCCAGCCCACTAATGCCCAACGTTGCTTAATGAAATAGATGAACAGGGTGAATACAGTTTTCCCTGAGCCCAAACTTCTGAGTTTCTTCCCCATCCTCTTCTGGAACATCCTCCCCTGTTCCTAGCCCCTGTGTGCATGTGCATTGATTACAGAGCAGCTGGAAAGCTCAGCAGAGCTAGCTTCTAGCCCAGCTGGACCAAGGAGACCCCCCCAGTAGGGCACACCGTAGGTGCTTCAGTACTTTATTATGAAAATATTGGACTTATGTAAAAGTTGAAAGAATTTTTACCTTGAAAATCCATACATCCACTAGCTAGATTCTTTTATTAACATTTCTAGACATACCACATACTCAGTCCATCTGGTTATTAATCCATCATTCATCTTGTTTTACATATATTTCAAAACAAGTTGCAGACACCAGCACCCTTCACTCCTAAACACTTCAGCATGAATATCATTAGCTTGATGTCAGTATCTGATTAGCATTTTAAAAATCTTTTCTTTTTGATGTTTAAAAAAAACCTACAAGGAAATATTAAATTTATTATGCCTTCCAATGAGTTTTGACAGTTGCATACAACTGGGTAACTAAACCCCTATCAAGATATAAAATGTTACTATCACCACAGAAATGTTCCTAGTCAACCTTTAACGCTATTCCCTGATAATAATTCCCATTAGCCCCCTCATAGATTAGTTTTATTTTCTAGAACTTAAAATAAATGAATTAATTTGGACAAGCCTTCTTTTACTCAGCATAGGTTTTGAGTTTCACTCATGTTTTTGCATGTTTTGCATGTTCATTTTTATTGCTGCATAGTATTTCATTATATGACTATACCACAGATTATTTTTTATCCGTTCACCAGTTGATGGACATATGTGTTTTCTCCAGTTTTGCTTTACTATGGATACAGCTGCTTTGAACATTCTTGTATATGTCCTTCTGTGGATGTATGTTTTTGTTTCTCTTGGTCACATCTAGGATGAGAATTGCTGGGTTACAGGGTAGATATATACCTAGTTTTATAAGGAAACAAAAGACTTTTGTCAAAGTGATTATAACACATTCCCTCAACAATGTACAAGAATTCCCATTTTTCACTTCCTCTTCAACATTTGGTGCACACCATCTCAAGGATTTTGTACTTCCTGTACCCTCTGTCAGGTACGTTCTTCACTGTGGATTGTTCACTCACATACTTCAGACTTCTGGAAGTCTTTTTCTCAGTGCAGCCTTCCTTTTCTGTCATACTTAAAATTGCACTCAGCGCACCCACCCAGCCACCCACCAACAACACTATCTCCCTTACTTCTTTAATTTTCCCAGAGAATTTATATACTTGTCAGTTTGTCTATCCACTCTCCCCCTCCAGTGAATTGTGATCTCCATTATACCTTGTAATTTTTGCTCTTTTTTCCATATGTTTAAAAAGAATGGGTATTCTGATATTGTTGGGTGGATTGTTCCATAAAGTGAAACGTTACTCTTGCGTTCCTTGTCTCCGTAAGCATTCCTGGCTCACAGTAGGCAGTTAATATATATATCTGTTGAGTAAATGAATATATGGAAACACTTGTGGAGTGGATAGAAGCACAGCAAGACTCTGTATTTGCAAAAGTTTACTTTTGTTTGTAGTCAAAAGCCATCTAGGCATAAATTTGAAATACTTGGGTTAAACCTGATCACTTGTTTCACCAATTAGAATTTGTCACTCTTTTCCTTTGCTTGAACCTAAAAAGGGACAACAGATGAGACAGTAATTCATCATGACTGATGGTATATGCTTCAGTGCCTAGTAGTGAAGGAATATCTTTCTCAAAGCCAACAATGGCAACTTTCAAGAGAAGTAGATATTCTTCCAGACTAATTTTAACATCCCTTAGAATGTCTGGAAGATTTTCATGGTAAAAATAAAAAGTCTGTGAAGTGTTGTAGCCCCTACCTCATTATATATTGTGTATCACTCATACAGAGGAAACACATATGGCAGCTTAATTGTATATTGTTTCTTGAAATTGTTTTAAGATCCACTTATCTTCCCAGAATTCTTTGCCTTGTTAATGAGATTCTCATTTGAAAATATTGAGAAAAGTTTCGGAATTGGTCCAGCTGTTCAGTGAAACGCTATTAAACTGTTACTTCTATCATTTTTTCTCTGTTTTATTTTCTTTTGAGTAGATCATAACTTTGACTCGTTTTCATCAGAGTAAGCCCACAAGTTCTCAAAGTAGCCTTGATAGGAATATATACGTTGGATTTGCTTTAAAGATTGTTTACATTATTAAATACAGAAGTCCATCTACTTACAAAGTGGTTAAGTTCTAAAAGACAGTTTGCAAATACTTTTCATTTTAAAGTCCACATAGTGTCCAAAGCAGGGGAAATAGGAAATTAAGTTTGCAGTTCATGGATATACAGACGCCAATTAGGAAGTCTGTTGTCTCTTTAAAAAATAGCTTTTTTAAATATTTAAAATTTAAGTATTTATATAAAACATAGCTTTTTAAAATATTTAAATTTTTTCTTCTCTTCCTTGATGATGTAACAGCAGTGACGCTTTAAAATCCTTAATGTGATTTTCTTATTTGCCTTTGTGAACTTTTATCCTTGGCCCTTTTCTGCCTGAGACATCTGTTACTTTGGAGAAGAATGAAGATTTATAAAAGAAAGAAATAGGGCCTATTAAGGAAAGAATGTATAGAAAACTACAGTGGTATTTAAAAGTATAAATAGTGGTATTATTGAACTTGGGTAGATTTTCCAGATCCCTTTCCTTTTTTTCCTTTCCTTCAAAGAATATCTAGGATCAAGCAATGAAGACTCATCTCATAGTTTGAGCCACAGTGTAGACAAGATACCCATTTGCCTAGTACATCAAGACTGTAGAAGGAAATCATAACTTAGAATTAAAAGGGAAAGCCAATTTCCATTTCTGAGGATTATGGGAAGATGGAGGAAGAGAGAAGCAGGAGATAACATAGGTATCCTTAGGAAATATCTAATTTGAAAAAAAAAAATTAGGATTAAGTCCTGTGAGAAGACTGGAGTTTCACGTACTGTGGATAAGAATTGGATAAGATTTCAAGCAATATTTATTACAAGCCGGTCTTAAAGGAGCAAGTTAGACCAAAGACTTAAATGCTTTAAAAAGGAGCACACTGCGTGTGTGGGGAGGTCAGTGCTGGTGTGTTTGTTTATGGCGTAGTCATTTGATTACTGCAAGGCTAGTGAGCTCATTTCAAGTTTACATGAGCAAATTCAATTTTCTAAACTAGATATGATTTACAGGCTTTGTGGTTATCACATGTCCTGCTGTTAAGTTTACCTTTTAGAAGATTAAATAATATCTTAATATTAAACTGCCAAATGACTTGAAGGGACTTTTGCCCTTTTATTTTTTATTTATTTATTTATTTGCGGCGTGCAGGCCTCTCACTGTTGTGGCCTCTCCCGTTGCGGAGCACAGGCTCCGGACGCGCAGGCTCAGCGGCCATGGCTCATGGGCCCAGCCACTCCGCGGCATGTGGGATCTTCCCGGACCGGGGCACGAACCCGCGTCCCCTGCATCGTCAGGCAGACTCTCAACCACTGCGCCACCAGGGAAGCCCACCCCTTTTATTTTTGAATGAAAGAATATGTAAGGAACTATAATCACCATAAAAAGAAATGGAGCATGCTCAGCTTTAATTTTAAATGAAGTCTTTCTTTCAGCAGTACCCTTTGTTCCCTGTGCTTCTGAGATCATCAGATTGTTTATACCATAAAACTCTGCTATAACGTTCATAACAGTAACATGGATTAAGATGTATTGTCATTGGTTCCAGTCCCCTGCCACCTCCTGAAAATGAGGGCTGGGAGTAGGCTAATGTTCTTATTTTGTGAGGCAGGTAGGATGTGAGGAGAAAAAGCAGGCAGCTCTGTCTTGTTAAAGAGGGATCTCCAGTGTTCTCCAGGCTCAGTTTCCTTGACAAGGCTAATGAATTGGATATAGGTTGAAGATTTAACGCTTACAAATACAGCATAACCTGTTAAATTTGAATTTCAGATAAACAACGAATATTACTTAGTGTTAGTATGTCCATGTAGTATTTGGACATACAAAACTTATGTACATACAAATACAAATACAACATACAAATACAAAACTTATTTGTCACTTACCTGAAGTGCAAATTTAATTGGGCATCTGGTATTTTTCTATCAACCCTAATTGGATGCTAACTGACCAGAAGATTCTTAGGATTATTGTCCCTGTCCTTCATGTTACACTGGCCGGCCACAAGCCCCATAAACATCTTCATGAATGTTTGATCACTTTCCTTTTCTGGCTGCTGCTGGGAGAGGAGCTGCCTCCAAGTCCACACATTTGCAGTGAATGGTCCTGTGGAACTGCTCCAATTTCTGGATCAAGAAGAACAAACAGATATAGGGCATCCACCCCAATAATCTGAAGGTCCACAATTCTTTCCATTACAACCAGCTGATGGACCACAAGACTGTGGCGTGGAGCCGGCAGCAGGTGGCAGAAGTGGCCTGGAGGTGGTGAAGTGGAGAGCTGGCCTTACAAAGCCCGCCACCTCCTACATGCAGACCACCATCAACAAGAACTCCCCTGCCACCCTCAGCAGTATCCAGAACATAATCTGCAAAATCAAGTACCTTTGGTATCTGAGCATAGTCTCCAACTGCAGAGCCAGCGCCATCCTGCACAGCAGACGCCGGTGACGGTGAAGAGGAGGCAGATGTGCCCCACCAAGAGCTCTTGAACACAGCCCTCACTCCCTGACCCCCAAAGCAACAAAGATGTCACCCAACTTTTCTCAAAAAAAAAAAAAAAAAGCCACCAGGTGATTCTAAACTGCAGCCGGAACAAAGTTGGATTTGGATTGTGAAGAGCCTTTAGCATCCAAGGTCAACTAGTTGCCCAGGTCTGCTGTGGTTATTTCAGTAACTTCACAGTACTGCAATTCTGCATCTTCATGTTTTGGACCCTACTTATTGTATTATAGCAACTTTCTCTTTTGTATCTCACAGAAAGGAACAATAATTAGCTTAGTACTTGCAATGAGGAAGTTTGTATAACAGCAAGATTATGTCCTCTTAATATCTTTTCAACAAATAGCACTGTGATCTACAATTCTTTTAATTTTTAAAAAAGAATATTCACATTTTAAAGCTTAAAATGTTGATTGTAAAGACTAAAGATAGGGAGAGGCATATCTGATAAATAAGGGCTTTCTTGCCTTCTCATTTGTGAGTCTGGGATGTGGCCTCCTGAAAAGCTGCCCAATCAGGGGCTCTGCTTCGTTAAA
The DNA here is from genome assembly GCF_039906515.1 of Pseudorca crassidens. Classification (NCBI taxonomy): domain Eukaryota; kingdom Metazoa; phylum Chordata; class Mammalia; order Artiodactyla; family Delphinidae; genus Pseudorca; species Pseudorca crassidens. Next base: position 43,277,241 of record NC_090309.1, read on the forward strand.
TCAAATGTGTTAGTGCTACACGCTTTTACAGGTGGAGCTGTGAGGCTCAGCTTTCTCAGCTACCCTTGGTTTCCCTGGGGCAATCTTGCAGAAGTAGCTAGCATCTTAATGAAGAACCTGCTAAGGGGACCCATTAACAATAAAATGACTCTGGGTTGAAGGCAAAGAAGTAGTCACCTGAGCAAAGCCAAGGGGAGGGAGTGGATACTAGGAACACAGAGAAGTCTGTGATACCAAATGAGGGAGATATGGTTGAGGTCCTTTAGTGGCAAATCTGGAGGTATTTCTGAGCCAAAGGAAATGTCTTTGAGTTATACCAGCTGCAGACTTCTGCTAGAGATGTAAAGTCTCATAGGTGTACAAAATTCGTCACCCAGTGATCAGAAGACCTACTTTTGTCTCCGCCAAAGTCACATAAACTACACCCTCCCTCTTTATATGCAGACACCACTGTAGGGTAAGAAGCAGAGGAGGGAGGAATTTATCTGAGAAACTAAGCACTGTTCTCCGGAGAGACTCCTTTCTCTCACTGCCTCTGTATCAGATATCTTGGATTCATTGCACACAACAAAAATCCCTTATATAGATAGCTTTATCATCATATGACTCTGAAATCCTTGAGGGTAAACATTGTGTCTCAGTATACTTGGTAAAGTGCTTCAGGAGAGAAGACACACATCTAAAGAGATCAAATTGTGCAGAAAAACATGCAGCAAAAAGAGAAATGTGCCAAAGACATACATGCCTAAAATCAATCTTTCTCTCTCTATCCAGTATTCATAGAAAATTATAGAAAACATAGGCAAAAAATATCAATAAAGAGTGAAAAATCACCTGTAGTTCTGTTGTTCAAACATGTTTCCTATTCGTATTTTGTCACTCCTGCCTCTACCCCTTGCAATGGAATTATATGAGGCACAATGGTTATACTAGCTTGTCAGTTAAATATATCCTGAACAACTCTCCTTGGTAATAAACCCAAATCTACACCCATTCTTAATGGTGAGGCATGATTCTTTGCATTAAATTTTTTCAGATTAAATTAGCCATTTAAGTAATTGTTATTTTTTATTGCTTTAAGCAATGATGTAATGAGCAGCCATGCATAGACATAGTTGGTTATAGGGTGTTTATTACTTTATTTACTTTGATGAGATCATGCTTCATTATTTTTGAAAAAATTCACCTATTTTCTTATTTTTCTTCCATATGAATGCTGTATTTATTCGTGAAGATTTTCTTCAGACCCTTTGTGTTGATTTGTAAATGTTCAAACTTTTACGGTTTTGCATCTCCTTATATAATTGTTGATTCATTTAACAAATATTTATGAGGGACCTGCTATTTGCTTGGCACTAGACATATAAAGGTAATAAATATGGCTTAGTGGGAAGAGGCATGGAGAAACACCAGTAATCAGAGAGTAAATAGATGATTCTATTTGCAATGAGAGTTAGGACAAAAGCTCACAGTGATTAAGTTGTTAATCCTGTGTCAGAGACGGCGTCTTTGTGAATGGAGATTTAAGCTGAGACATGATATAGGCAAAGTGCAGGAGGAAACACATTAGTGAGAGAGGGAACAGCTGTACAAGGGTCCTGTGGCTACATACTTGTGAAGACCTGAAAGACTGGCATGGCCAGAGCATGAAAGCAAGGGAAGTAGGTACACAAGATGAGCTAGGAGAGACAAAACAGCACTTTAAATGCTTTGGTAAGGACTTTGTGCTTTGGGGTTGCATTGTGCAGCTATTTAAATTGTAGTCATCTACGAGACATACACGTAATTTGTTTGAGGAAGATTTTAAATCACCTCTTGTTTATTAAGAAGTAGATAGTCATGTAATTTCCATTGTGAGATAGTTCTAATTATTTAAGATTTGAAGCCAATGACGATAATTGGAGGTACATCATTGAAAGAGGCAATGATTCAGTCGGATTATGTTCTAAACACACATTTGAGAGGTTTTTTTGCCTGTATGCAATAGAAGCATATATCTTATCGATGCTGTTATTTTAACTTAATCTTTATTTTTAACCATGAGTCTTATCATTCTGATGAATCCGTTGCATTTCGAGCAAGGTGTGGCTAATCAAAAGTGGGGTTGAACCAGGAGCTACCTGGATCTTGCCACTGGGCTAGGCTCTTGCCTAATGGAGGTTATCACAGGATGATCTTACAAGACAATTCCTTCTGTGCCAAGAAGCTAGATTTTGAGAACTACAGCCAGCCTCCAATATCCACAGGTGTAGCATCAGCAGGTTCAACCAACTACAGATCAAAAATATTAAAAAAAAAAAAAAAAAAAAAAAGTTCAGGAAAGTTCTAAAAAGCAAAACTTGAATTTTCCATGCTCTGACAACTATTTACATAGTATTTACATTGCATTAGCTATTATAAGTAATCTAGAGTTGATTTAAAGTATACAGGAGGATGTGCATAGGCTATATTCAGTTATTATGCCGTTTTATATAAAGGACTTGAGTGTCCATGGATTTTGGTATTATGAAGGGGAGGGTCCTGAAACCAATCCCCCCAACTGCTGAGGGATTTAGAAAACTAAGTTTTGGAAATTCAAACTGATCAGTTCTTACACAAATCCTTAGGGATATTTTGTTCAGAAGTGTTTTTCCTGAACTGAATTATAACATACTACTTTCTTTTATTCTTCCTATTGTGACTTTAACCAGTGATTTATGTAATTACATACCTAAAATAGAACTGTATCTATCAAAAACCAATCACAGAACCAAGGATTAAAGCTCAATGACAGAACTTCTCTTAGAATTTATTATGGATTCTATTTAAATAATTTCTACTCTGTAAGACACTGTATTTCATGCTTCTCATGTATTAGCTCTGTTCTTCACATCAGCTCTGAAAAATAGGAATTGATATTTTCATTGTATTTGTGGGGAACCTGAAGCTCAGAGAGGTTGCATCACTTTCGCAAAGTCACAGTACTGTAAGTGGCAGAGCTAGGATTCACACTGCATCTGTTTTTTATGCCGAGACTCTAGTGGCGTTTTTATTATACCATTTTCTTTGAAGGAAATTGCTGTAACATCATGTCTCATACCAGGGACTCTACTAAACCATATGGCATCATTTTAATGCAAATTCAAAAGAGCAGCTCATGAACGTACTCTGAGCACGCTGGTGCTAAAGGTATGTGACTTGGTAGACAGAGGACAGGCTGAACTTCAGTCCCCACTCGCTCCCTCAACCAGGACCCTAGAGCTGTGAACAACAGATACAAGCACATCTGAGGACCTTGAACATGATGGAAAGTACATTATGTAAACAAGTAATCTAAATTAGAAAGTCTACTTAATATTTGAAAGCCATTTAGTAAGTTGAACTGCAATAAAACCAAAATAAGTCCTTAGTTTTTCCAGAGAATTTGATTATTCCAAATATTAAATTTTATTTCCTGGTATAGTGCAGAGTACAGCCTTCTGTTATATCTTGACAAATTCTATATGGCCTTGTTAGTCATGGGCCTGGTATCGCTTCATAATGGGATTCAACTCTGGTTTTTTTCAATTCTATCTTTTAATTATTAAAGCTAAGTAAAGTAAAATGCCCAATTAAACTTCATTTCATAATGTATCTTTTTAAATTAAAAAGTTTACGATCGAAAATTATAGATATCGAAAGAGTAACATAAACCTTAGGCAAATATAATTACAGGAATCAAAACATTGAGTTCACTTATTTATTAATCAAAATTTTAATTTGCTGAGCCCTTTTTTGATAGTGGGACATGGAGGAGGCATAAGGAATCTAGGGCAAGGAGATATGGTTAGAATGTCATTTTAAAATGAGGTCCAGGTGTGTGACTTCTGAGACTAATTCATAAATGTAACACAGCTTCCATCTGCCTTTCTGTCTGAGACACCCACCCTTGGAGTCCAGCTGCTGTGATGTGTGGAAGTCTCAGACACATGAAGAAACCACATGTAGGTGTTCTAACTGAGAGCTCCCAGTGCGATCTTAGCTTGCAGGAAGCAGCAGCCTCCAGACACTTAACAGAGGTGGACTTTGAGATGACTTCAGCCCCAGGTGCTGTCAGATTGCAACTGCCTGAAAAACCCCATAAGTCAACTGCCTAGCCAGAAAGATAGAGGATAAGACTAATAAATAATTGTTACTGTTTTTGCTAATAATTTGTCATTTGTTAAGTAGCACTAGATAACCAAAGCCTTTCTACCTGAAGGAATAACACATATACACATAAGCATCAGAGAAAAATGACAGTGTTATTCTGGGGTCAGAATACATTTTGTTGGGAAAAAAAGTGCTCTCCAGTGAATAAGTGAAATATTACATAGAATTGATAACTTTTCTTATAATGCTATACTTATAACCAAAAAATAAAAAAGACGCAAAATTTTAAATCCAACAGTAGTCAACCATTTGTCAATGGAGCAAAGAAGTCATTGTAAGATATGCAGACCATCACCGATATGTGGCTCAAGCAAATATTCTTATCACTCAATCCATATTTGGCTCTTCACTTGTTTTTAGTTCACAATCATTGCTGCAGTTTACTTAACCACACTCTAGATTGGTTTCCATGTTTTTATTGTTTCACAGTACTTTCTTGCATAGAGAAATTATGTTGGGAAGTTCAAGTATTGCTTGCCTAGACTTTCTCTTATTATGAAGAATAAGATCTTGCTGGTGGTGGTATGATAAAGCTGCCACTTAGAATGGAGGTAAACATTTCAATCTCCGTTCCATTGCCTACTCTGCTTTATAATTTTGGTTTCAATTCATAGTCTAATTAAATTCTCATTTTAAATCAAGATGATCTGTAGACTACATATTATCTGCAACTCTTTAATGAACATGTGCTACTTATGATTATCTTTTTGGGTCATAAGATTATATTCACTTATTCCAGAGATACATGAATCTGGTATGCAAAATAAAAACTCAGAGAGTCCACCCCTGTGAAATTTGAACAAAATTGCTAAGTTAAATAAATAGATAATAATTTGATATGGGTCATTTAGATACGTACTTGCTTCAAAGTAGAAAATGGGTCATTTAATATTTTGGAGGCCAATCTTCAATCTACTTAACGGCTTAAACATTCTTTAGTGTTAAACTTTTTATTTCTTTAATATTTCTTATGGTACTGTAGTATGTAATTCTATATAACAATCATTCTGCCACAGACAGTTTGAATAGCATTTGGTCATTTAGTCATAAGGCCAGAAGAGCAGGGTACCTTGCATCTGAGCTTGGGGATTGTGCAGAGCTGTTTATGCTCTAGGTCTCATTCATAATGGGCAGCTGGGCCAGAGCATCACACCTCAGTTGGTAGATGCTGCTTTCAAAATCCAAAAAGGCCCAACAAGTACTTATGTCTCTTCTTAGTTGTGGGCTGTGCAAGTGGAACAGTTTTTCTTTGCTTATAAGGGGTGTCTTGTACCCCAGGTCACTAAACTTCTAGAGACTTCGCTGATACTATGTCAAAGAACATACAGGAGTCCCCCGTTACCTGCAGTTTTGCTTTCCACAGTTTCAGTTACCTATGGTCAACTGAAGTCCAAAAATATTAGATGAAAAATTCCAGAAATTAAAAATTCATAAGCCTTAAATTTGCACTGTTCTGAGTAATGTGCTGAAATCTCACGCACTCTGGCTCTGTCCTGCCCAGGACATGAACCATCCCTTTGTCCAGCGTATCTCATCCATTAGTCACTTAGGAGCATCTCGGTTATCTGATCGACTGCCTTGTATTGCAGTGCTTGTGTTCAAGTAACCCTTATTTTACTTAATAGCCCCAAAACACGAGAGTAGTGATACTGGCAATTCAGATATGCCAAAAAGAAGCTGTAAAATGCTTCCTTTAAGTGACAAGGTGGAAGTTCTTGATTTAATAAGGAAAGGAAAAGAAATCGTATGCTGAAGTTGCTAAGATTTACAATAAGAATGAATCTTCTGTCCGTGAAATTGTAAAGAAGTGCTGCCACACTTCAAACTGCAGAAGTTACAGCCACACTGTGTGATTGGTGCTTAGTTATCATGGAGAAGGCATTACATTTGTACAATAAGGTATTCTGAGAGAGAGGAAAAAAGACCATATTCGTGTAACGTTTATTACAGTATATTTGTTATAATTGTTCTATTATTAGTTATTACTGTTGATCTCTTACTGTGCGTAATTTATAAATTAAACCTTATCATAGGTTTGTATGTACAGGAAAAAACAGTGTGTGTGTGTGTGTGTGCGTGTGAGTGAGTGAGAGTGTGTGTGTGTGTATAGGGTTTGGTACTATAAGTGGCTTCAGGCATCCACTGAGGGTCTTGGAACATATCCCCGGTGGATAAGGGGGAACTACTGTACTATGTCAAAGAACAGGAGGCAAAGCAGTGAAGGTACATTTCTGTCCCTACGACGTATATGAAAACTCTTTTAGATTATCTTACTTGATAAGAATTGAAATGAAAGCATTTTGGGGAGTGGAAGTTGGCAAGCTTTTTCTGTAAAGGGCTAGACAAAATATTTTAGGTTTTGTGAGTTACATAGAATCTCTGTCATATATTGGTCTTGTTTGCCTTTAGTAAAACTTTGACAGTGTAAAAGCGTTCTTAGTTCTTGGGCTATACAAAAACAGTCCACAGGGCGCAGTTTGCTAAACTCTGTTCTAGGTACTAGGTTCTATTTCTAATTGGCACCACCATATAAGTTTGCATTAATCCACAGTCATTTACCAAGATCTTTCTGGCTATCAGGAGACTTAAATGATGATGTGGTGATGCACTACCCTGCCACCTTCCTGAATCTTTTATGTTTTAAAGATACTAGTAATCTCAGAAAATTCTAACAAAAATTCAACATTTGAAATTTTTATTGTAAGTGTAATTTCAATTTAGTTTTTTTAAAAATTCTTACCTTTTCACAAATAATTAAAGAAATCTGAGCTTTTTGTTCTATAAAGAAAGTCATTATTCTAGGCATATTTCCTCCTATTTAGCTTTGGCATAGAGGTTAAAATGTCTGTGTGTTATAATACTGTATTAGGAAAAATACCACTAAAATATGAACATTCATTTAGTTTAATAGAACTACTTACAGTAATTCCCCTACATACGAACATTCAAGTTGTGAACTTTCAAAGATGAAAACGTGTGTTCGCATGTCCAATCACGTAAGTTAGTTCACACGTCTGGCGTACATTGTCATGTGCGTGCATCCTCTACAAGTGGTTGTGCTTTTGTATACTTTACCGTACAGTACTGTATAGAGTACAGTAGTACAGTATCTTTATTTCAAGGCCAGGATATCCAGAAGCAAGCATAAAATCAGTGGTATATAGCCGATTGTGTTAGTTGGGTACCTAGGCTAACTTTGTTGGACTTACGAACAAACTGGACTTACGAACTCGCTCATATGTTGGGGACTTACTGTATTAAGTGTTTTTCTAAATTTTCCCTGAGGTCTGAATTATCAGCCTGGTGATTAAACTACTAGTTTATTCTATGAGAAGGGATACAGTTTTTCAATTTTTAAAATTATTTAATTGATTAATTAATTTGACCGCACTGCATGGCTTGCGGGATCTTAGTTCCCTGACCAGGGATTTAACCTGGGCCACGGCAGCGCCAAATTCTAACCCCTGGACCGCCAGGAAATTTCCAAGAAGGGATAAAGTTAAAGCAGTTCTTTTGCATATAAAACCAAGAAAAGGGATCTTTTGTTAAATTCTTTGGCTGTGTGAATAAATAGGCACAGTTTAGTATCTGTTAGAATTTTTCTACTCTCTTAAAATAAAAGACTTTTTCAAGTTTCTAATAGCCTAGAGTACATATTAGAAATTATTTTCCCTGAACACTCACAAAAGGTTTTTCATTAATGTTCTAGGGCTGAAGAGATGCCTTATAAGAAACTCAACTACTTTACCAGAGGGTTTCTATTCCAATAAAATTTTGACAATGGAAGTGATTTATATGTAAATAAAGTGTACGGTGTAGGTTTGGAAATTATTCCGTTTCTTTTGTTCAACTAATATAATGACTAAAAGAACTATTCTGAAGGTAACACAAGTTGCAAATAAATAAATAAATAAACTGTATGTAGCAAGATCAGTACTTTGGCAAACATATGGGCAAAAGATCCTACTTGTCTAAGTCTGGTCTGCATTTTGTGGATTTAGGATGTCACCTTTTTATTCTAATGGGTAAATTTTCCCAACTGCCATTTTGACTTAAATGGTTAATAAGGTATATAATGTATACAAAAATGTTTATAATCTTCATCTGTCATTGTATTACATTTGGATGAAGTCTTTGATTCACATGGAACTTCTGTACTTCACGAGCTGAAAACATGGTATTAGAGAAATTGCTCTAACTTTATAAAATATCACATAGGTTCCTAGTCTTGGCTGAATTAGAATAAAGTGTTTGATTTTTCTTCTTTACAAAGACAATACTAAAGTAGTTTTTCTTTATCTTTGAAAGTTCCTGACCTTTAACAAACAGCCTGAAGATTTTCTTTTTCTTTTCACCAAGATATGAGAAGCTTTATAAAGTCATTCAGCTATGTGATTCAGTGTACCCTTGGTGATCATGTTGACAATACTAGATATATGGTCACCAAACGCAGCACATACTGTAATTGAAAATTTTATATGAGAAAATGCTGTGTTCAAGACCTTATTGTTGCAGAAATGCAGCACCAATAACACGGAGATATTGTTTTCTGGTTTTTTGGAAGCAACGTTTTTCAGTGCAGAATGAATGTTATCAGTGGTGCTGTATAAATTAGAGTCTAGATTTAAATAAGGAAATATCTTAATATTTTCCTCAGAGGCCAGTAGAACTGTCACTTCCTTATAGGTAAAGATTGTTTAAAATTCATCCAATAAAACAGTTTAAGTGAAATGAGGTATTATTAATAATGTCAGAATAATAGATATAGAGCTACAAAAATGACATTGTGCTGTATATATTATTTTTAATGTATTTTGTCACCTTAGTATATTGGAAACGTTATTTTATTCAATGAAAATTCTTCCATTTTTAATGACTGCGCAGTATTGTTTTCTTGGCTATTTAGTATGGTTGCGTTTTAAAGTTTTTTTCATTTTTGTTTGTTTTTTGGACTATAAAGACTAACCTTGCAACGTACCTTTTAATATTTTCTTATAGTCATATGTTTGCACCAATCAAGTAATATTATGTTTAGACAAATTCCTAGATGAGTAATTATCTGCATAACTTATGTCACATTGTATTCTTCTTTCAACTTGTATTCATATTTAAAATTTTTTAAAGCACACTTCCGCAAACTACTCTTCAAAGAAGGTAGAGCAAATTTTAACTTCCTGCCTCAAAGTATCAGAGCATCTTTGCTCATCTCCCTCAACAACTTAATTTTTTTTAAAGAAAATTTACTGTATATTTGAGATTCACCAAATATACATGTTGGTCAAACACTGAAAGCTCATAGTTAGAAATAACATATGGCTTAAGTTTAGTGTGAAATCAAGTATCATCCACCCATAGAATGAACTCTGAAATGAAAGAATAAAATGTTATCAAAATGTATATCAAAATAATTATAATTTTTACGACTTTATTACTAAAAATTTTGTAGTCAACTTTTAAAATGTTGCATTACTATGCAGGAACAATAAACATTCAGCATCTTCTGCTGCTAAATTAAGTATACTGCACTTCTGCTGTAAGACAATGATGCCTCCATTTCACCAAAATAAATGGAGTGCAGGATATTTTTGTTGGCATCTCATTTTTAAAAAGTAGTTTTTCCCTCATACTGTTTATATACTTATTTTTTCTTATTTAAATATTTTTATTATAAACTGTTACATACATTTACGATTTTTTAAAATGTAGAATTCTCATATAAGATTTTATTTAGAAAGGCTGATAACCTAAATGAAATTCAGTATCTTAATATAAAATGGAGGTCTTTTAAATTATTTTTTGATATTTTGAATGATAGCATACCAGAGATTCTGCAGAGTTTTTATTAAAGTAATGTAGTACTCGTATTCTGCCATGTAGTTTTTCACATTTTATAAATAAGATTTTCTACATGTTTTTTATATTTATTGACTCAAAAATATATCTAACATTCTTTCAAATATTATCTAGTTAACATATTCTCTCAATGTTTGTATAGTCTGCTAATTCATTTTTCTATAACTATTTAAAAGTTAATAATACATGTTGTATTATATATAATTAGCAGCTTTCAAAATCATAATCGTTGCAGAATTTTACCCAAGCAATGATAAATTTTATACTTCAAATTATATACAGAAATCAACAATTAAAATATATAAGAGCTTTTCTATATGTGATACACAGAGGCTTACCTATTTTTGAAAATTAATATTCAGATATTAATAATAATTCTGAATGGTATGCCTTAATTGTATTACTGATATTGTTACAGTGGTTAGATATGATGCTATAGCCTATCAGATTACACATTTATTATGCAAACTCTAGACCTGCCATTAACAATGTTGAAGGAGACATTCATCATTAAATGATAAAATCTGTTGACTTGAAATAAATAGTCTGCGAGGCGTTTCTCCAGAAAAGATGGGTTTATTTGGCAGCAGCAGAGAATTGCAATTTGGGGTTTGCAACCATGGTGAGCCATGTGCAAATCCCTACAGGGCAAGGGAGGTGTAACCTTTTATAGAGAGGAATAGGGGGCTGGAAGGGCTATGGTAAACGGAGTCCACGGCTTTTCTTGGGCTGAGCTGTTGCCAGGAAAAGGAGTCTCTTTTTCCTGTTGGGATCTGCTATCATCAAAGTCTATAAGAGCGCCCCCTTCTGGTCTTCTGACTTCATTTAATTGAGATTTCTGTTAATTTCTTACAAATGAAAGCCAAATGGTAGATTGGGACAGAATATTAGCATGTCGTCAAACTTCAATAAATGCCCAAGTCAAAATGAACCATATATATTTTTTAACATCTTTATTGGGGTATAATTGCTTTACAATGGTGTGTTAGTTTCTGCTTTATAACAAAGTGAATCAGTTATACATATGTTCCCATATCTCTTCCCTCTTGCGTCTCCCTCCCTCCCACCCTCCCTATCCCACCCCTCCAGGCGGTCACAAAGCACCGAGCAGATATCCCTGTGCCATGCGGCTGCTTCCCACTAGCTATCTACCTTATGTTTGTTAGTGTATATATGTCCATGACTCTCTCTCGCCCTGTCACAGCTCACCCTTCCCCCTCCCCATATCCACAGTCCGTTCTCCAGTAGGTCTGTGTCTTTATTCCTGTCTTACCCCTAGGTTCTTCATGACATTTTTTTTCCTTAAATTCCATATATATGTGTTAGCATACGGTGAACCATATTTTAAATCTATATCTGCATTTATCTTCTGTATTTTATGTGTTGCTTACTCATTCCTGTTCTTTTTTTTGTAGAGGTACTTATTTTTAAATGACACATAATTACCATTGAAGAGTTACATCCATTGTGGAAAATATTTTAATCTTTTAGGAGATTATCTAGGAAGTAAGCTGCAAGATTTACTGGAATTCTTTTTTTTTTTTTTTTTTTTTTTGGCGGTACGCGGGCCTCTCACTGTTGTGGCCTCTCCCGTTGCGGAGCACAGACTCCGGACACACAGGCTCAGCGGCCATGGCTCACGGGCCTAGCTGCTCTGCGGCATGTGGGATCTTCCCGGACCGGGGCACGAACCCGTGTCCCCTGAGTTGGCAGGCGGACTCTCAACCACTGCGCCACCAGGGAAGCCCTGAAATTCTTATTTAAACTTCTCTTTGTTGAATTAAAATTGATTTTACTTAAAGCCTTGTGAACATGTACTCTGATAAGTGGAGATTTTCTCGAATTTTTAAACATCTACTGACTTTTTTGCAGTGTATCATCTCTTTACAGTTTATTTTGTCTTCTTAGATGGCTGACTGAATGAGAAAGTAATTTTGAGAAAGTTAACTGTGTAATTCTTTTTACGATTTTATACTGATATGGGTAAAACAAGATCGTTTTTATGAATTTAAACTGATCTTAATCAATATCCCAATTATACTTCATAATTCATCAATTCTCAAATTTTGTTTATGTGAGGAGAAAAAACTGTTTGGAACTAACTTTCTATCACAAATATCTATATAAACTAATTTTCAACTCCTCCTTAGTTGGAACCATGATTTCCATTTGGAGAAAATGTATATCCCTAATATGACCATCATTTTATATAAGCCCACAAAACCTAGAGGTGATAAAAAAGAAGAAAGAAAATACATACATATACAGCTTTTTTAAATGCAATTTTTTTTATAGATAACCATTTTCAAAAAGTGTTCCTCTGTTCTGACACTAGCCAACTTCAATCAAAATGTGTCTTCATAAATTCATATGTCTTACTGTCTGTACACATCTGATTCAATATTGACCTTGAAAAATGATTTAAGAACACTACAATATGGCTAAACGACATAGTTATCAAATTGTTTAAAAGATAGCAATTGACTGTCAAATACTACTTATCTTCAAGTATGTCTCTTCATTTTTCATTGCTTTTGCATGGAAAGAGAACAAAAATATCACTGATATCAATATATCTATCATCTATATCTATATTATCTATTGATATATATATACATAAATATAATACTTTACATATAGGTATACATGTATGTATATAGATAAAGAGGTATATATGTGTGTGTATATATAAAAGATAGATTAAAATATAGATATAAAACAATTATAATTTTGGTTTTCTACCTCCATTAATTATTTTTAGCCACTTTCAAAAATTAAAAATTACCTTTCTTCTCCAGGCTTCCTTTTTTGACTATTAAACTGTTGAGTGCATGAACCTAAGAAAAACATAATTATAAGGAAAATGCACTATACATATAATTAGAAAAAGAAATATATTAAAAAATCTGAAGTCTTTATACCTTTGTGTTTAGATCATTTATATTATGCCACATTTTATTCATTCTAAGAAGAAGTTAAAAAAAATCTCCAAATCAGTTTGCATTTTGCAATCCCCTTTGATCAAATGGAAATCTTACTTGCCTGCACATGCACATTAAAATTTGTATATGGGTGCCAGTGGATTGGAAGAAAATCTTAAAGCCTATTGAAGTAAGGCCACATTGTAAATGCTCTTGATGGCAGAAAGGACAATATTTCTGATAAAGCATGCACATTTATGATGCAGAGTTATAAAATGGTTCAGAAAAATTAGACATTGAAAGTGACAGTGTTTTAGTAATATCTTAATTATTTTTAAGTTTTATGTATGCATGAGAGTGATATATGATAAAAATGTAAATAAAAATAAGTCTAAGAGAACTCTTTAAATGTTTGTAAAGCAAAAATACTAAATGTGATGAAAGCTTTGTACCAAGGTTAAATTGTGTCAGTATATTTTATTCACTTATAAATAGTGTTCCATCTATTTACATCTAATTACAATTAATGGGGTCTTAGATTTAATGACATATAGTATTAACAGTATTTATTTATTTTTAAAGTTTCTTCTTTTCTACAGCCATTTTCTCTTAAAGCCCTGTTTTTTTTATTTTTCAGCTTTATTGGGGTATAATTGACAAATAAATTGTAAGATATTTAAAGTATACATCACGGTGACTTGATATGCATATACATTTTGTAAAGATTCCTCCCATCCAGTAATTAATACATCTATCACTTCACATATTTATCTCTTTTTTTTTTTTTGCAAGTAGATTTAAGTTCTAATCTCTTACCAAATTTCGGTTATACTATACAGTGTTATCAACATATTCACAGCCCGTATTTAAATGAAGGAATCTATACAGACTGCCAACAAACACATGAAAGGATGCTCAACATCACTAATCATTAGAGAAATGCAAATCAAAACTACAATAAGCTATCACCTCACACCAGTCAGAATGGCCATTGTAAAACATCTACAAACAATAAATGTGGAGAGGATGTGGAAACAAGGGAACCCTCTTGCACTGTTGGTGGGAATGTAAATTGATACAGCCACTATGGAGAACAGTATGGAAGTTCCTTAAAAAACTAAATATAGAGCTACCATATGACCCAGCAATCCCACTACTGGGCATATACCCTGAGAAAACCATAATTCAAAAAGAGTCGTGTACCACAGTGTTCACTGCAGCACTATTTACAATAGCCAGGACATGGAAGCACCCTAAGTGTCCATTGACAGATGAATGGATGAAGAAGATGTGGCACAATATACAATGGAATATTACTCAGCCATAAAAAGAAATGAAATTGAGTTATTTGTAGTGAGGTGGATGGACCTAGAGTCTGTCATACAGAGTGAAGTAAGTCAGAGAAAAACAAATACCATATGCTAACACATATATATGGAATCTAGAAAAACAATGGTTCTGATGAACCTAGGGGCAAGACAGGAATAAAGACACATATGTAGAGAGTGGACTTGAGGACACAGGAAGGGGGGAGCGTTGGCCGGGATGAAGTTATAGACTAGCATTGACATATATACACTACCAAATGTAAAATAGATAGCTAGTGGGAAGCAGCTGCATAGCACAGGGAAATCAGTTCAGTGCTTTGTGACCCCCTAGAGGGATGGGATAGGGAGGGTGAGAGGGAGACTCAAGAGGGAGGGGATATGGGGATATATGTATGCATATAGCTGATTCACTTTTTTATACAACATTGTAAAGCAACTATACTCCAATAAAGATGTTAAAAATAAATAAATAAATAAAGGAAGGAAGAAAGGAATCGAAGGTCAGCATCATGGAGTAACTTGCTCATAGCTGCACAGTTACTAATTTGGTGTATTAGTTTCTTTTTGTTGCTTATTCACACAAACTTAGTGTCTTGAAACAACACCAATTTATTGTCTTGCAGGTCAGGAAATCAGAAGTCCATAATCAGTCTTACTGGGCTAAAATCAAGATGTCCACAGGGTTGTTTTTCTTTCTGGTATCATTTTCTAAGGAATAATCCATTTCCTTGCATTTCCCAGTTTTTATAAGTATCCACATTTCTTGGCCCCCTTCCATCTTCAAAACCTGTAGTCGCTGATTGAGCCTTTCTCATATCACATCATTCTGACACTCTTCAGACTCCCTGTTTCACTTATAAGGTCCCTGTTATTACATTGAGCCCATCCAGAGAATTCAGGCTAATCTCCTTGTCATACAGTAAGATGATCAGCAACCTCAATCCCATCTCCTACCTTTATTCTCCTTTGACTTGTAGCATAACATATTCACAGATTCTGGGGATTAGGATTGAACTTCATTGGGGGCCATTTTTCTCTCTGCTACAGGTCATGAAGAAGGATTTAGAAATGCGTTTGACTACAAAGCCAATGCTCTTTTTCACTGTGCCATATCACTTATTAAGATGTCAATGTGTGAAGTTTTCCTTTGGGAATGTGTGCATGTTATATCACTCTGGGATGGATAAAGCATGGCCAGTTATTTACTACAATTTTGAGCAGGAATAAAGGGTGAGAGACCTGGCACTACATCTGTTAATTGATAATGGACATCAAGGGTAACAGATCTGTAGCCCTTGATTGTAGAACATTAGTTTCTTCTAGCACAGCATCCAAAGTGTCAGGTAAAAGCAGAATGCAATTCCGGTAGCCAACTGGTAATGGGAGGGGGGAGTGAGAAAGGGATATTCCAACAGATAGGTTAGGTACAGAGCTTGAGAACAATAGCTAGAAACATATACAATTGAATAACGTGGGAACTAGGGTCACTGACCTGCTGTACAATCGAAAAGCCACCTGTAACTTAGAGTCAGCCCTCTATATCTGAGGTTTTGAATCCCTGGTTTCACCCAACCACAGATCATGTTGTACTGTAGTATTTCCTACTGGAAAAAAAAAAAAAAAATCCACGTACAAGTGGAGGTGTGCAGTTCAAACCCATGTTGTTCAAGGGTCAACTGTACTTAGAAGTATGGGCAAGTAAACAAGACTCCCACCATCTATGTAACTGGGCTCCTGTAACCTGCTAGGGTATAGGGCAGGTTCTGAGCCATAGGACTTGAAAGAACAACAGATTTCAACTCCAAATTTACAAAAAAGAGTCAGGAGTGCTAGGGAAATAATCAGACATCAGAAACAGTAACCAAGGCTGAAGAGCAGATGAAAGCTGGAACAATTATGAGTGGCTGTTGGCATGAGGCTTGGACTTGTGTTTGAGGAAGAAATCCAGTTATCAGAATTAAGATACAGATTAGGGTCAGATGATATGTAAGAATGATGGTGCTCATTCAAGCTATGGAGCAAGGACTGTTCAACACTTTCTGATTCATATCAGGACTGGCCTTGGGAGTTGAGATGTGTTTGAGTGCAGAGGGAGAGATAAACATAGCTCTGGGGAGCAAGAAGGTTGCAGATGCTGGGATTAAATCTCTCTCTTTCCCTCCCACTACCATTTCTTTTTCTCTCTGCCTTCTCTAATCTTTTTATATCTTGCTTTGATTCTAGGCTCTCTGAAATTTGTTCATCCATTCCACAAATGCTAGCTGACTATCTATCTACTGTGTTCAAGTACTCTGTTAGTTGTTGGGAATACAACAATGAAGAAAATGTAGTCCTACCAGCTGTAAAATATCGTTGCCTGCTATTTGGTTTATTTTTCCTTCAAAGGCAACTATTGCTGTTAGTTTTTTTAGAAACTCCATCAACTTCTTACTGCTTTTTTCGATTCTTGTGTATCTATAATATATTAAAATAGGTGCCGTTTGGATTAAAATTATTATTTTGTTTTATTTAAAGGATAAATAACTGTAGGGACAAAAATCATAATTCACTCTCCTGCACTCAAGGGGCTAAAATCTCTCCTTTGTTACTTGATTTCCATCTCGTTTATGTAAAACTTCACACACACACACACACACACACACACACAAATGCCTTTGTTGGGTGTAACAGCATTTTATTTAATTTTATTCTTCTTTTAAAAATTTTGAATTTAATTTATTTTTCATACAGCAGGTACTTATAAGTCATCAGTTTTATACTCATCAGTGTATACATGTCAATCCCAATCACCCAATTCATCACACCACCACCACCACCCCCTCCACTTTCCCCCCTTGGTGTCCATACGTTTGTTCTCTACATCTTTGTCTCAATTTCTGCCCTGCAAACTGGATCATCTGTACCATTTTTCTAGGTTCCACATATATGCATTAATATACGATATTTCTTTTTATCTTTCTGACTTACTTCACTCTGTATGACTGTCTCTAGATCCATCCACATCTCAACAAATGACCCAATTTAGTTCCTTTCTATGGCTGAGTAATATTCCATTGTATATATGTACCACAACTTCTTTATCCATTCATCTGTCAGTGGGCATTTAGGTTGCTTCCATAACCTGGCTATTGTAAATAGTGCTGCAATGAACATTGGGGTGCATGTGTCTTTTTGAATTATGGTTTTCTCAGGGTATATGCCCAGTAGTGGGATTACTGGATCACATGGTAATTCTATTTTTAGTTTTTGAAGGAACCTCCATACTGTTCTCCATAGTGGCTGTATCAATTTACATTCCCACCAACAGTGCAAGAGGGTTCCCTTTTCTCCACACCCTCTCCAGCATTTATTGTTTGTTGATGATGCCCATTCTAACTGGTGTGAGGTGATACCTCATGGTAGTTTTAATTTGCATTTCTCTAATAATTAGTGATGTTGAGCAGGTTTTCATCTGCTTCTTGGCCATCTGTATATCTTCTTTGGAGAAATGTCTATTTAGGTCTTCTGCCCATTTTTGGATTGGGTTGTTTGTTTTTTTAATATTGAGCTGCATGAGCTGTTTTTATAATTTGGAGATTAATCCTTTGTCCATTGATTCATTTGCAAATATTTTCTCCCTTCTGAGGGTTGTCTTTTCATCTTGTTTATGGTTTATTTTGCTGTGCAAAAGCTTTGAAGTTTCATAAGGTCCAATTTGTTTGTTTTTATTTCCATTGCTCTAGGAGGTGGATCAAAAAAGATCTTGCTGTGATTTATGTCAAAGAGTGTTCTTCCTATGTTTTCCTCTAAGAGTGTTATAGTATCTGGTCTTACATTTAGGTTTCTAATCCATTTTGAGTTTATTTTTGTGTATGGTGTTAGGGAGTGTTCTAATTTCATTCTTTTACATGTATCTGTCCAGTTTTCTCAGCACCACTTATTGAAGAGACAGTCTTTTCTCCATTGTATGTCCTTGCCTCCTTTGTCATAGATTAGTTGACCATAGGTGCATGGGTTTATCTCTGGGCTTTCTATCTTGTTCCATTGATCTATGTTTCTGTTTTTGTGCCAGTACCATATTGTCTTGATTACTGTAGCTTTATAGTATAGTCTGAAGTCAGGGAGTCTGATTCCTCCAGCTCCATTTTTTTCCCTCAAAACTGCTTTGACTATTCAGGGTCTTTTGAGTCTCCATACAAATTTTAAGATTTTTTGTTCTAGTTCCATAAAAAATGCCATTGGTAATTTGATAGGGATTGCATTGAATCTGTAGATTGCTTTGGGTAGTATAGTCATTTTCACAATATTGATCCTTCCAATGCAAGAACATGGTATATCTCTCCATCTGTTGGTATCATCTTTAATTTCTTTCATCAGTGTCTTATAGTTTTCGCATGCAGGTCTTTGTCTCCTTCGGTAGGTTTATTCCTAGGTATTTTATTCTTTTTGTTGTAATGGTAAATGGGAGTGTTTCCTTAATTTCTCTTTCAGATTTTTCATCATTAGTGTATAGGAATGCAAGAGATTTCTGTGCATTAATTTTGTAGCCTGCAACTTTATCAAATTCATTGATTAGCTCTAGTAGTTTTCTGGTGGCATCTTTAGGATTCTGTATGTATAGTATCATGTCATCTGCGAACAGTGACAGTTTTACTTCTTCTTTTCCAATTTGTATTCCTTTTATTTCTTTTTCTTCTTTGATTGCCATAGCTAGGACTTCCAAAACTATGTTGAATAATAGTGGTTAGAGTGGACATCCTTGTCTTGTTCCTGATCTTAGAGGAAATGCTTTCAGTTTTTCACCTTTGAGAATGATGTTTCCTGTGGGTTTGTCGTATATGGCCTTTATTATGTTGGGGTAGGTTCCCTCTATGTCCACTTTCTGGAGAGTTTTTATCATAAATGTGTGTTGAATTTTGTCAAAAGCTTTTTCTGCATCTATTGAGATGATCATATGGTTTTTCTTCTTTAATTTGTTAATATGGTGTATCACATTGACTGATTTGCATATGTTAAAGAATCCTTGCCTCCCTGGGATTAATCCCACTTGATCATGGTGTATGATCCTTTTAATGTGTTGTTGGATTTCTGTTTGCTAGTATTTTGTTGAGGATTTTTGCAAATATATTCATCAATGATATTGGTCTGTAATTTTCTTTTTTTGTAGTATCTTTGTCCGGTTTTGGTATCAGGGTGTTGGTCGCCTCATAGAATGAGTTTGGGAGTGTTCCTCCCTCTGCAATTTTTTGGAAGAGTTTGAGAAGGATGGGTGTTAGCTTTTCTCTAAATGTTTGATAGATTTCATGTGTGAAGCCATCTGGTCCTGGATTTTTGTTTGTTGGAAGACTGTTTGTTTTTTTTTTTTTGCGGTACGCAGACCTCTCACTGCAGTGGCCTCTCCCGTTGCGGAGCACAGGCTCTGGACACACAGGCTCAGCAGCCATGGCTCATAGGCCTAGCCACTCCACCGCATGTGGGATCTTCCTGGACCGGAGCACAAACCCGTGTCCCCTGCATTGGCAGGCGGACTCTCAACCACTGCGCCACCAGGGAAGCCCCTGTTGGAATACTTTTAATCAGAGTTTGAATTTCATTACTTGTGATTGATCTGTTCAGATTTTCTCTTTCTTCCTGGTTCAGTCTTGGAGCATTATACCTTTCTAAGAATTTGTCCACTTCTTCCAGGTTGTCCATTTTATTGGCATAGAGTTGCTTGTAGTAGTCTGTTAGGATGCTTTGTATTCCTGCGGTGTCTGTTGTAACTTCTCCATTTTCATTTGTAATTTTATTGATTTGAGTCCTCTCCCTCTTTTTCTTGATGAGTCTGGCTAATGGATTATCAATTTTGTTTATCTTTGCAAGGAACCAGCTTTTAGTTTTATTGATCTTCGCTACTGTTTTCTTTGTTTCTATTTCATTAATTTCTGCTCTGATCTTTATGATTACTTTCCTTCTTCTAAATTTCTGTTTTCTTTTTTCTTCTTTCTCTAGTTCCTATAGGTGTAAGGTTAGAATGTTTATTTGAGATTTTTCTTGTTTCTTGAGGTAGGCTTGTATAGGTATAAACTTCCCTCTTAGAACTGCTTTGGCTGCATCCCATAGGTTTTGGATTGTCGTGTTTTCATTGGCATTTGTCTCTAAGTATTGTTTGCTTTCCTGTGTGATTTCTTCAGTGATCTCTTGGTTATTTAGTAACGTATTGTTTAGCCTCCATGTATTTGTGTGTTTTACGTTTTTTCCCCTGTAATTCATTTGTAATCTCATAGTGCTGTTGTCAGAAAAGATGCTTTATATGATTTCAATTTTCTTAAATTTACTGAGGCTTGATTTGTGACCCAAGATGTGATCTATCCTGGAGAATGTTCCGTGTGCACTTGAGAAGAAAGTGTAATCTGCTGTTTTTGGATGGAATGTCCTATAAATATCAATTAAATCTATCTGGTCTACTGTGTCATTTAAAGCTTCTCTTTCCTTATTTATTTTCATTTTGGATGATCTGTCCATTGGTGTAAGTGAGGTGTTAAAGTCCCCCAGTATTATTGTGTTACTGCCGATTTCCTCTTTTATAGCTGTTAGCAGTTGCCTTATGTATTGAGGTGCTCCTATGTTGGGTGCATATATATTTATAATTGTTATATCTTCTTCTTGGATTGATCCCTTGATCATTATGTGGTGTTCTTCCTTGTCTCTTGTAACATTCTTTATTTTAAAGTCTATTTTATGTGATATGAGTATCGCTACTCCAGCTTACTTTTGATTTCCATTTGCATGGAATATCTTTTTCCATCCCTTCACTTTCAGTCTGTATGTGTCCCTAGGTCTGAAGTGGGTCTCTTTTAGACAGCATATATATGGGTCTTGTTTTTGTATCCATTCAGCAAGCCTGTGTCTTTTGGTTGGAGCATTTAATCCATTCACGTTTAAGGTAATTATCGATATGTATATTGCTATGACCATTTTTTTTAATTGTTTTGGGTTTGTTTTTATAGGTCCTTTTCTTCTCTTGTGTTTCCCACTTAGAGAATTTCCTTTAGCATTTGTCATAGAGCTGGTTTGGTGGTGCTGAATTCTCTTAGCTTTTGCTTATCTGTAAAGCTTTTGATTTCTCCATTGAATCTGAATGAGATCTTTGCTGGGTTGAGTAATCTTGGTTTTAGGTTCTTCCCTTACATCAATTTAAATATATGGTGCCACTTCCTTCTGGCTTGCTGAGTTTCTGCTGAGATATCAGCTGTTAACCTTATGGGATTTCCCTTGTATGTTATTTGTCGTTTTTCCCTTGCTGTTTTCAATAATTTTTCTTTGTCTTTAATTTTTGCCAATTTGATTACTACGTGTTTCAGCGTGTTTCTCTGCAACACGCAGAGAAAATAGGGAGCAATAATGTATTAATAAAAATTCAGATTTTGTTTTCTCATTTACAGGGTTCTCCTCATATTACTTGAGATTGAAAATATTATCTAAGTGGATTTACTTTCTTAAGGTATCTTTCAATATCCTATCTGAACTCTAGAAGTTTGGGAGAGAAACCATCGTAGACCTTTTAAAAAATTTATTCTGAAATAATTTTAGACTTACAGAATAGTTACACACATAATAAAGGGAATTTCCATATGTATATTGTTCACCCAGCTTTCCCTAATGTTAATGTCTTAGAAACCATTTAAAACTATCAAAAGGAGAAATTAACTTTGATATAATCACATTAATCTACTGATCCTATTTGAATATTGCCATTATTGTGCTTTTTCTGACTCAGAATCCCATCCTGGACCTCACATTCTGTTTAGTTGTCATGATCTCTTCCTTCAGTCTAGGACAGTTACTCATTTCCTCAGTTTTTTTTTTTTTTTTTTTTTTTTTTTGTCTTTCATGACCTTGACACTTTTGAAGACTCTAGACCAATTATTTGTAGAATACCTCTCAATTCAGGCTTGTGCAATATTTTCTCATAATTAGGTTATGCATTTTTGGCAAGAACACCACAGAAATGATATACCCTTCTCAGCACATCATTTCAGGAAGGCCATAAAGCCAATATGTCTTATTTCTGGTAGTATTAATCTTGATCACATGGTTAAGGTGGTGTCAGTTTTCTCCACTGTAAAGTTATAATTCTTCTTTTGTAATTGACAAGTCTCTCTTAAGGAGATACTTTAAGACTATCCAAATGTCCTGTTTCTCATAATACTTCTATCCAGTTATTTTATCATCCATGGATAATTCTTGCCTGCCACTATTACTGTGGTATTTGTCTAATGGTAAATTTCTATTTTGTTTATTTCTCCTACATTTGTTAATTGGAATTTCCTATTTAAAAAACAGCAATTTTCCTCCTGCATTTATGTAACTATCTATTTATTTTATTCATCCATTCATTTATACTAATATGGATAAATGCATATTTATTTTACTTTATTTCTTGTAATCCAATATTTTCATTGTTTATTTTGTTGCTAACTGTGTGCCAGATTTAGCCATTGGCAGCTCCTTTGAGTTGGCCCCTGTGTTCTTTCAACATGCCCCCCATTTCTTTGTGTGTATGTACTTTTTTATTGCCAATTCAAGATGTTCCAGGGGCATGTTGTACATTTCTGTGCCCCATGTCTGACATCAGACATTTTCCAGGGAGACCTAGTTCCTTTTATTGGAGAATAGTATTGAGAAGCCAAGGTCTGGGCTAAGTAGTCCTTTTAGAGGTTTTATTGTTAAGACTTCAAGTCAGAAACATGTGGTCCTTGATGTGAGTCATCTTCAGAATAATACTTTCCAGAATTAAAACCTTAGAAACTTTACAAAAACACTAAATGAGTGTGTGAATGTGACTCAGCGTGAGAAATTTACAGTGGCAAATAAAACTCAAAAAGGTAGTAGAAATCCATTACGGGAACTATTTAACTTCATTTGTAAAGGAAGAAAAAGTCAGTGAACTTCTGATGTATCAGAGGATAGGCGATGGGTAAGACCTAAAACAGGGCACATTCTTACATTAAATGTAATTATAGGTAAATGTAAGGGACTCTATTAGTCACTAAAAGTTTAGGGTTCTCATCCTTTCAGTGAGAAAATAGAGAACATGATATTACTGTGAATATGCAAGTACCAAAGGCTTTTAATATTGTGGTCCCTAACACTAAAATGCTAGTTGATGAACATTTTTTACATAAATATAAGAAGAATAAAATAGTGTCAAGACTATTTTCACAACTCTCTGAATTAATGAACTCATTGAGTAACAATAGGTATATTAGAAAACTGTGGATAATCATAGATATTAGAGATTAATTAGAAATTATGATAAGTCAGGGCAAGTAAAAATTTTAGATAATTACCATTTTTAGAGCTTTGCAAATATTTTCCCTCTCTCTGGCTATATATATACATATATATATATTATATATATATATGTATATATATAATATATATAACATAAGAAAGTGAGACATTTTACTCATTTAAAATCTATTTCTGAAAAAATACAGACTGCCTAAACTCAAAGAAAACAAAAATTATTGTGGGACTTAGAATTTTAGTGGAAATATTTCCTGAATTATTTGTACTTAAGTTCAAATCCTACTCATATTCTCCTTTATAACACAATTCTCAGACTTGAGGTAGCTCATCTTTTCTAGGAGTGTATTTATTATCAGTGCTGTTAGGAATATCATGGTATTTTATTATCAGAAAACCTGCTGTAATCACTGCTAGTTTGGTGTACCAACTGAGAATGCTCCAAAATGACGCCACTGTATCCATTGGTTGAGTGTTCTCTCATGGGCATGTGACATCTAAAATGCCAGGGCTTGTATTCAACACAACTCACAACTTTATTTGGCACCTTAGATTCACCTGAATTCAACCAAATGACAAAGTTGTGAAAATATATTGCAGTTCATTGTTAATTAGCACACAATCTCTGAGGGAGCTTTCAAACTCCGAGATAGGATACATATACAATTCTACCAAACTGGCAATGAGACTTGTCAGTCTCCAGCTATCAACCAGGATCATGTGTTCTCTTTATATACTGTCCCATGACTAATGTTAAGATGTAAAATTCAAATAAAGATTTTAAAGGAAAGTACACCAAATGTTAAAAAAATGAGGTGGAAATGAATTATTCGGGAGGATATTCTGCTTAAAAATTACTAACACATGAATCATGTTTTTTAGAGAATTTCTTGTCAAACTCATCAACTTCATTCTAAGAGTCTCTTCATATTGTTAAATCTGAGGAATTCTAACTTTAAGAATTTAATAGTTTGTGTAATTGTAGGTATTGTATAACTTGAATCATTGTGATTTCCATTTCACATACCAAAATATAGTGTTTTTAATTTCATGGTATACTTTAATCAACTTTGACCTTTGACAGATAGGAAAATTATTTGTCCAGCTAGTCATTTACATCTATTCCTCCCTTCCCTGTTTATCACTGGAGAGTGGTTTTGTGGGTCAGGTGTGGTGCAGAAAATCAGGCCTCTTCTTCTGACTCAGGATTGAATCATAAACGGGCATATAATCTTAGAAATCCTTTAGTCCAGTGTTTTAGTCTATGTGCCTTTGGAAGTAGTAAAGTGAACTGTTTGCAATGTACTTTTTGAAGAACAATTAAAATTATGCATTTTAATTATAGTCATAAGATTATGCTTAACAGTTATAATTATGAGAAATTGTAATGCTGTATGAGACAGCTGATTGTTAATTATTTTTCTTCTTTTGGTCAGAATTTAAATCAACTCAGAGATAACATTGGAAACTCTCTTTGTAATTTTCTATGACTTTAATTAAAACAAAATATAATCAGTGAAATGGAAAATGACCACTGAATAAATGAAATTTTTTCATAGACAACAATTTTAAAACATGAATGCTTTGGGGGAAATAATAATAATTTTAAAAGGCCCTGGTAGTATTCACATGTGCCGTAAAATAAACAAACATTTAAAACCAACCGTGATGTGGTGGGAAACAAAAATTAAATACAGACACTAACAAGTGAATTTAACAGCATTACAAATGAATAACACACCCACATTGAATGGAGTGGAGAAGTCAAGAACTAATATAAGTAACTGTGGAAAATACTGTAAGGTAAAGTTAAACTTTGGTCAGTAAAAATGTTTTTCGTAGGGGTATGATTTAGCAATTCTGAAACTATTTTATGTGTATGCTAAAACTTATAAATAAGAAAATGTAGTGTAGATGTAATGAAAGCCAGATTTCTCATTTCTCACTTTTGGAGAAAGAATTTCTAAATATGGAAAGAAGGGAGGCTAGAATGAACCATGTGGTGTTGCATTCGAATTGGAGGTGTCAGTATAAACTCATGGTTTTTGATAGATGAATAGGCAGAACAATAGACATGGTGTGTGTTTATGTGCATCCACCCATGCAGGGGTTAGTACACAAACACATATTTCCTAGTTCTGTCTATTAATATGGCCTAGAAGCCATGACATCCCAGTAGCAATTAGCATGCCAAGGATCCAGATCTTGGTTTATAAACCCCATTCTCCAGTAAAAGGAGCTAGGGCTCCTCGAATAACTGTTTGATTCCAGAACTGGGGCAGGAAAATACAAGAGGAGTCTGAAACTTCTTCTCATCCCAGAAAGTAAGAAAGTGTTACAAAGGAAAGAAAAAAGAAAAGAAAAGAAAAGAAACAACACAAGAACCATCCTGAAGGAGCCCTAATGGAAAAAACCGGAATAAGTTTGCCAACAGAATAAAAAGTGATAGTATTGGAATATAACTCAGAATAAAATACATATTCATGGATCCTTACTAATGTAAGTAAATAATCAGATTAACTAAAAAATGGGGGAAACATGACAAACCTTCCTTACAGTAGAATTCTAATGAAAACATATAGAAGGAAGAAGGGAAATAAAGGATCATCATGAGGCAATAACTACAGTCATAATTGTTACAGACAAAAATCCACCAATGAATACTAAAATTAGGGAAATCTTGGGAAAAGGTTTGAGGAGGAAAAGATTTACATAGTCTCAGGTATGTCCCCCAAGATACTTACCAACTACAAAGGGAAGGACGGTAACTTTATATTGGAGAAACCTAGCGGATACCATCTTAACCTAGCGATCCAGGTAAACATCACTAGGAATAAAACATATTGACATCACGAAGCCCTTGATGTGAAGCACTGAGAAGGGTACAACATTGTTCGTAGTATTTTTGACAATGATGTATAACCTCAATCTGTGAAAACACCAGATGATCCCCAATTTATGGGCATTCTACCAAATTGTTGATGAGTACTCTTCAAAAGTGTCATAAGCATGAAAGGCAAGGAAAGCTGAAGAACTGCTACAGATTGTATAGCAAGTATAAATAACAACTAAATATAATACAAGATCCTGTATAGAATGCTGGAAAAGAAATATTACATTAGTGGAAAGTTGGTGTAGTTTACTTAATAACATTGTGTCAATGTTAATTTCTTGTTCTCTACCATTTTACTATGGTTGTGTAACATTAGAAGAAGCAGCATGAGAGGTGGAAGAAAACCCTTTGTACTACTCTTGAACAGTTATGTAAGTCTAAAATTAGTTTTTAAAGTAGTTAAATAAAATTTTAAAAGGAGCTTTGTAGTAAAGAACTTGGGGACCAATGTCTTCCACCTCCTCATTTTGCACATTAGAGGCCCCAAAATATTAAAGGATTTATCCACAACACAGAGTTTGGGGGAAGTTAAGATGAGATCTAAGGGTGTTGTCAAGTTTTCTGGAAACTTCTTTCCTCTGGTCCAACACATGAAAATGGAACTTTATTTCTCAGAAATTGATAACTGCTGGTCAGCTTGTCTAAATTAGAGCTTCCTGGTTTCAACTCCCTCAGTGTTTATGCAATGTGAAGATGAATGCCAAAATTGTTTTCACTATCTCTTGTCATACTGACAGTTTACAGTATGCTGAGTAAATGTGGCAGTGACAAAAATGCTTTATCTCAAGTAGTCCTGTTTGTCTATGTTGAAGAGTTAGTAAAGCTACCAGACTTTATCAATTTAAGAAAAAAACCCTAAGTTTATAAATTTAAAAAGATATATTTAATAATATTTATACACATTAAAAGAGTGTTCAGGGCTTCCCTGGTGGCGCAGTGGTTGAGAGTCCGCCTGCCAATGCAGGGGACATGGGTTCGTGCCCCAGTCCAGGAAGATCCCACATGCCGCGGAGCGGCTGGGCCCGTGAGCCATGGCCGCTGAGCCTGTGCGTCCAGAGCCTGTGCTCCGCAACGGGAGAGGCCACAACAGTGAGAGGCCCGCGTACAGCAAAAGAAAAAAAAAAAAAAAAGAGTGTTCAGGGACTTCCCTGGCGGTCCAGTGTTTAAAACTCTGAGCTCCCAATGCAGGGGGCACGGGTTCGATCCCTGGTGGGGGAACTAAGATCCCACATGCTGTGCAACGTGGCTAAAAAATAAAAATTTTAAAGAGTATCCAACTTTTGAAATGTGAATATCAAGCCCCTTTAATTAACTCAGAAAAATACGTTAGATTTATAAAGTAGTAAGTTGCACATGCTAGGAATACATCTATTTAAAAAATAAAGACAGGTTTGTATTTGTATTTTTCTATGGTCTCAAGACATCAGCTAAGACTTAAAGAACTCTCATTTATCTTTAGAAAAGAGGAAAGAACTATTTACCGTAGAAAGCTATCTTCATTCCTCATTCATTAATCGTCCAGTTTAGCACTCACTCAGTGAATGAACATTATCTTCAGGCCTGATACTGATTTTCTGAAATTTCTTTATTGAAAGGTATTATCCTGCCTTTGTGCTTTCAAAGTAGCAATTAACAAAAACAATAAAATAAAATATCAAAAATGTTAAAGGTGGAAGCAAGAACAAGTGATTAGCTCCCACGTCTATTCTTATTATTTATAGATACAGGTTGTTGGGCATCTGGCTCCAAGCTGAAAATCTCAGAAGGTTAGTTAGCATCAGAACTACTCTTGAGAGTTACATTTATGGTATGAATTGAGTTAGGCTGGTCAGAGCTGTCTGTTCCCATATAGTTCCCACTACTGAGTTGTCCATTACCTGAGACTCCAGCATGAGAGTTTTGGAGACAGTACATATCCGTGTTGAGAAAAGGAAAAGCTTATCTGGCAGCCTTGGGTTTTGGGTTGTAGAGTTTTCACCAATAATTATTTTCGTTGCTTTTTAAAAAAGTTTTATTTTATATTGGAGTATAGTTGATTATTTTTGTTGCTTTAGACATAGAACTTTATATCTCTTATTCTCCATTCCCCTTCTGAAAAAGTTTCTTTGAGTTTTATCACTCTACCCCTAGCACTCTAGAAGATGCTGCTAAAATTCACAGAGTCATTCTTCCTGGAACTTGCATGACTCTGTCATTATGTTACCTTTCCATCTTCCCAGCCATGGATAAAATTCATATTCCAAATTTGAAACTAATTTTAAATATTTGTATGGATTCTTAAGTGCAAGTGAAAAAGGAATGAGGTTTTGTGGCAAAACTCTCTTACCAAAAAGCATACCTTTTTCAGAGATAATATATCCTCCACTTTACATGTTTTACAGTTTATAAAACATTTAATACATACCACTGAAGCTTCTAAATGGCCCCAGTAGATAGTAGAATGATTTTATGGAAGTTGAAGCTGAAGACTAGTGAATGCATGCCTAGGATCTTCCATTAGTAAGAATTGGAGCTCATCCAGCTACTATGCTTTCCACTCTATCACACTGTCTATGGACACACCAGTTAGTGTAAGTTATTTGAAAGACAGAAAGCTCTGAAATCACATATTAGTTCTTAGGATTTTGGGTTTTTTTTTAAATATCTGTGCTTAATAATAAATAGATGGAAGAAAAGAGGGAGACAAATATGACTTGACATTTTATTTTGTTTTAGCCCGGTGCTAAAATGGTGCTTCCTTTGGGTATTTCTATCATCTCCTTGCAGTATTCATATGGAATTAACAGTGGTAGGTTCGAAATTCTTTTATAGGAATACCTCTCTTGACTTTGAGGTATAGAAAGAGAATGGCTGTGAATGAACATACTTGAAAGTGAACAGCACATTTTATGAGACTTGAAATACATCAAACCTAAGGTGCCTTACTTCTGAGACTGTTCATGAAAGGACCTGAGAAGGCTGAATGAGTCTTGTATATGACCAAAATTGAATCTGAAGAAAAGCTGTCTAAACTTGTCATTGACTACCACATTTCTAAATTTAGAAAAAGTGAAAAATGTGATTGTACAGAGTCTCATCCTGAAATCCTAGAAAATGACAGTCCTTAGGAGGTTTAGGGAGGTGGCAAGGGAGAAAGATGGGTATAGGGAACAAAGAAAATCAAAGTAAAACTTCTTAAAGATCAGAAAATAGTATTTTAGGTAAGAGAATAAATTAAATCTTTACTCAGGGACTCAGCATTAATAAAGCTGATTAGTCAAATTAAAAGCCTTTGGTTTTGGAATCACAATCACATAGATATGGCATAAATCCTAACTCACAGTTCTGAGCAGCTCCTTAATCACTTTAAATTTCGGTTTCTTTACACAGTGGGAATATGAGTTTATTAGAAATGGTGTTTTGAAAATTAAGGGAAAGGTATGTAAAGGAAGTAATACATTGCTCTGGCAAATCTTTTATTTTTAAGTAAACAAATTTTACCAAAGTTCTTACTAATAAAACTAGGTCATCTATATGGAATATATATATATATATATATATATATATATATATATGATGAAGAAGGGAGTAGGGGGAATTTCTTTTCACCATGTATGATTTAGTTAAGTTTAAAATTTGTACCATGAATATATATTGCTTCGTGAAAACAGTTATTATTTTTTAATGAAGCAAGATTATTATAGACATAAATCTTATATCTAGATCTCGAGAATCTATAAAATAATGGTTAGAAAGAAATATTTCTATTATTTCCCTTATAGAAGTAGTATAAAGGAATAAATGGCCCCCTGTCTGCACTGTTTTTCACTTATGTCCCAGCTGAAAGCCTCCCATCAATTTAGTACAAATCAGTATCAGAAAGCATTTTGTAAAATCCTTATTTTTTCATTTAAAATTATTCTTAATCATTCTGAAAAGGAAATACTTTTATTATTCCATTTTCCAGATAGGTATACTGGACTACAAAGATACTAATTAATTTGTTCAAAATCACACAGTAAATAAAAGAGGTGGGATTCAAATTTTTAAAACTTTTAAAATTTTATTATTTTTTAAAAATAGACTTTGTTTTTTAGAACAGCTTTATGTTCACTGCAAAATCGAGCAGAAAGTATGGAGATTTCCCATGTGCCTTGTCCCCAGGCATGCGTAACTTCCCCCATTATCAACACCCCTCACCAGAATGGTACATTTGTTATAATTGATGTACCCACATTGATATATCATAGTTACCCAAAGTCCATAGTTTACATTAAGATTCACTCTTGGGGGCTTCCCTGGTGGCACAGTGGTTGAGAGTCCGCCTGGCGATGCAGGGAACACGGGTTCGTGCCCCGGTCCGGGAAGATCCCATATGCTGCGGAGCGGCTGGGCCCATGAGCTATGGCCGCTGAACCTGCACGTCCGGAGCCTGTGCTCCACAATGGGAGAGGCCACAACAGTGAGAGGCCCACGTACCGCCAAAAAAAAAGATTCGCTCTTGGTGTTGTGCATTCTTTGGATTTTGGCAAATGTATAATGAAATGTATACATCATTATGGCATCATACAGAGTATTTGCACTGCCCTAAAAATCCTCTGTGCTTCACCTATTCATGTCTCCTTTCCCTCTAAGCAACTACTGAACATATGCATAGTTTGTCTCTTTTCTGAATTTCATATAGTTAGAATCATACAGTACATAACATTTTCTTTTTATTAATTAAATGTATTTATTTAGGCTGCGTTGGGTCTTTGTTGCTGCGTGCTGGCTTTTTCTCTAGTTGCAGCGAGCAGGGACTACTCTTTGTTGCGGTTCGCAGGCTTCTCATTGCGGTGGCTTCTCTTGTTGCAGAGCAAAGGCTCTAGGCGCAAGGGCTTCAGTAGTTGTGGCTCGCGGGCTCTAGAGCGTGGGCTCAGTACCTGTGGAGCAAGGGCTTAGTTGCTCCGCAGCATGTGGGATCTTCCTGGAGCAGGGATTGAACCCGTGTCCCCTGCATTGACAGGAGGGTTCTTAACCGCTGTGCCACCAGAGAAGTCCACTGCGTAACTTCTTCTGATTGGCTTCTTTCACTTAGTAATATGCATTTAAGTTTACTCCATGTCTTTTAATGGCTTGATAGCTATTTCTTTTTAGTGCTAAATACTATTTTGTTGCCTGGATGCACCCCAGTTTCTTTATCCATTCTCCTGCTGATGGGCATCTTGGTCACTTCCAGGTTTTGGCATTTGTGAATATAGCTGCAGTAAACATCCATGTGCAGGTTTTTGTGTGGATATACATTTTCAACTCTTTTGGGTAAATACCAAGGAGTGCATTTGCTGCGTTGTATGGTAAGAGTATGTTTAGTTTTTAAGAAGCCACCAAACTGTCTTCCAAAGTGACTGTACCATTTTGCACTTCTACTGGAAATAAATAAGAATTCCCGATGCTCCATACTTCATCAGCATCTGACGTTGTCAGTTCTGGATTTTAGCCATTCTGATAGGTGTGTAGTGGTATCTCGTTGTTTTAATTTGCATTTCCCTAATGATATAATGTGAAGCATCTTTTCGTATGTTTATTTGCTATCTGTAACTTTTAAATCTTTTTGACCACAAATCTGTGCATATTAAAAAAAAAAAAGCATATGCCAGCAGATGTGAGGAATCAACTCCCAAAGTTAGAAGTGACGAGCTGGCTGACATCAGGGGGCTGAGTGGCTGTGTGCAGAGCAGGCTGAAAGTGAATGCCAGAGGACTTGGATCTCAGCTAATGGATAGTATTCCAGTTACTGAACTTCCAGCAAGTGGACCTTTTGAAAGTCGTGATCTTCTTTCAAAATATTTTTCTTATGTGAAAAATTAACTTTTGCCCAGTCATCCTCTTGAATTATTAGAAAAAAAAAAACTTTTCAGCTTGTTACGTACTACTGAACAGTATTACCCAAATTCATATATTGAAGCCCTAACTCCCAAGGTGACTGTATTTGGAGATAGGGCCTTTAAGAAGATAATTAAGATTAAATTAAGTCATAAGGACCCTAATCCAATGATTGATATCCTTAGAAGAAGAGGAAGAGACACCACGGATTTACACAAAGGCCAAGTGAGGACACAATGAGAAGACAGCTGTCTGTGAGCCAAGGACAGAGACCTTAGGAGAAACCAACCCTGCCAGCATCTTGATTTCAACCTTCAGAATGTGGGACAATAAATGTCTATTGTTTAGGCCACCTACTTGGTGGTATTTTGTTATGGCAGCCCCAGCTGACTAGTATACCAAAATAAAATGCTCAGTGGAAATAAAATGAATTTATCCACATTAAGAACCATCCAGGGTCTATTTGCTCTAATAGAATTACAAATGGAATTCAATGCAGTGGAGCATGTTCAGTATCTTCCATTTTTTCCTAGCTCAAATCTTTAACTGGATATGTTGAGGGGTAATGATGAAGCTATTGGTTTTCAAGATATTTTTAATGATCCATCACAAAATGATGAAATGAAATAACCCCACTTGATGGTGGAATAATTTTGGCTTACTATAATAGAGGTGTGTGGTTAATTAAAGTAGAGGAACTGCATCTTGTTTATAGTTGTCTTTTTACTATAATTTGATGTATACAATATTAAAAGTACTGACACATGAGAAGTTTTGCCAGAAAATATAAATTCTGCTGCTGTGGAAACACCTCTACCAACAAAATAGACACTAAAAACATGAAGCCTCAAATATGACATTTTTATCCGATTTTAAATGATTCAAAACACTTAGCAAATGACACGACAATGAAAGGAACACAGTTATGTTTTCTTGTCTCAAAAACTTTACTTATATATATTTATATCATGTTGGCTTTGCATATGTAGTTTAAATTATTTATTGTATAAAACTTTAAGCATATATAGAAATAGAAGAGCATAATAAAGTACTTCACTGTGACCCATCATCAACAATTATCAATACCTGGCCCATCTTGTGTTATATACTCCTACATACTTCCCTTTATCTTATCATTTCTGGAGCAGATATAAGATGTATTATCTGCAAATATATCAGTATGTTTCTCTGAAAGTTAATAGTTTTCTTTTTAAAGATACCCATGATATCATTATTATTCCAAAAATTTAACAATAAATGCTTAATATCAGAAAAGATGCAATCATTGTTTAAATTTTTCCAACTTTCTCACAAATGCCACAATTATTTTTATATGTTGTTTTAAAAATCAGGAACCAACTAAATTCTAAACATTTCAATTAGTTGACATATCTCTTAATTCCCTTTTACTATAAAAGATTTTGTAACAGAGCAAGTGGCTTGTTGCCCAGTCCACAATGGAAAGATGAAATACTGAGGCAGTAGTCTTTTCCAGAAAGAAGAGGCTTTATTGCAGGGCGGCCAAGCAAGGAGACAAGAGGCAAAGCTCAGATCTGTCTCCTGGATAGGCTGTTGACTGGGGTATTTATAGTGGAAGCAGGGAGCAAGAGGGGGAGGGGGCCAGGAAATGATTGGTGGAAAGCAAACTGTAAGTTTCTAGAGTTCTCTGTGCAGGTGTGACTGTTCTTCAAACCTCATCATGGGTTGTATGTGCAGGGTTCATTATGTAACATGTGGTAGATTTTAGTCATTTGAGGTCTAAAGTTTACTATGTCATTCTAGTCCTTCAATGTGCCTGAGCCTGTGTGATGCTTAGTCAGGGTCTGTCAGCAAGTTGTTTCCTTGTCTGTGGTTTCTCTGGTCCTCTGCAAAACAAGCTTGGTATTCTCGATGTATCATTTTGTTTCTACCTTATGGGCCTTGTAACTTAGAGGGCATGGTTTCTGTTTCTCTTCATCTATCTCATTTTTAGGGCTTCCCTGGTGGCGCAGTGGTTGAGAATCCACCTGCCAATTCAGGGCACATGGGTTCGAGCCCTGGTCCGGGAAGATCCCACATGCCGCGGAGCAGCTAAGCCCATGTGCTACAACTACTGAGCCTGTGCTCTAGAGCTCTTGAGCCACAACTACTGAAACCCGCGCGCCTAGAGCCCGTGCTCCACAACAAGGGAAGCCACCACAATGAGAAGCCCATTGCATTGCAACGGAGAGTAGCCCCTGCTTGCCTCAACTAAAAAGAAAGCCCGTGCGCAGCAACAAAGACCCAACACACAACCAACAATAAATAAATAAATTTATACCAAAACTAAAGATAAAAAGATTACTTGCAATGTATCTGTTGAATCAGAAACAAGATTCTTTGTTCAGCAGTTTCCTACAGTTTAGCTTTTGCTGGTTGCACCCCTCGTGTGTCCTTTTAACATGTTCTTTTTTCTTTGTTGGAGGAGTTTTTGAGAGGTCATGACCAGCCGTTGACCTGTGAGTTGGGCCTGGGCAATCAGAAGCTCCTCACCCCCTCCTCTGTCCTTGGAATATATGTTCCACCCACTGATCCCACAGCTGGAGCTGTTTTCAAGGATGCAACCTTGAGAGAGTAATGTGCTGTTGAGACATCTGGACAGTGTACATGACCAGACCCAGTTAAAGCCTCTGTGTCAACTTTTAAGATGCTAGTGGGCAGGTGTGAAGGTCTACTTGTCTTGAAGCTGCCCAAAACAAACCTGGTAATTAAGTCCCCTTGCTTATTAAACCTGCCACCTACCAATCTGGAGTGGTCTGCCTCTTTCTTGGATCTCTTCCATGTATAGGGGCCAGTTTCAGATTTCACCTGGTAAATTCCCAAGTTTGCAAACCAACACTCATATATATTTTTCTCTCCATTAGAACTGGAGGCTTGATGTGATTAGATTTATTCATTTCTCTTTTTGTAGCAATGCTATTTCATAGTGTTGTGTTTATCTAAAATGAAGCACATAATACCTGTTTTTCTTGTCTTCTGATGTTAACAGTAGTTGTTGATCAATATCTAGATTAATTAATTCATTAGAGTATATAAAATGATCGTACATCTATCATATTATTTTATTATATGAAATTCTCCGATTTTTTTTTGCTATCTAAGGTAAAAGCTTGTTTTTCCATGCAGACATTATACAGTTCCTGACATTTTTAAGGAACTTTGGTTCATTTTATAGGAACATGATATATTAAGACCAAAGTCTGAGCACTGGAAATTATTCTCTGCTACCAGGTTGCCAGTGTTTTAAGAACTTTCCAATGGATGTGGATTGGAAAAGTACTTTTTAAATTTTATGTTTAGTGGTTGCATTTCAACTTAATTGTGTTTTATTATTACTAAAATATTATACAATTAAAAATCAAGCTTGTAAGACTATATTAAAATGTGTATATATATGCTAATATATATGTATATATCTGTTTCAACCTAATTCCTGGATACCTTAGGTAAACAACTAGAAACAGTCTTTCTCTATTTGTTCTATTTTGTAGTCTCTCTTTTTCTCTCTTTCTCTCCCTCTCCCCTGCTTCCTCTTACAGAATGAGGAAAGTTAGAAAACTTATTATGGCAGTATAATTGAGAAATGGTGGACCAGGGTGGTAGAAGGTGTTGAAAAACAGTCACATTTGGATATATTCGGAAGGTAGAACCAGCAGCATTTGATGATGGATAGATTGTAAGTGTAGAATGAGAGAATGAGAGAAAACAAGAATAGCTGTAGTTTTGGGCATGAGCAACAGGGTGAATGGACATGCCATTTACTGAGATAGGAAAGACTGGAGGAGAAATACATTTGAAGGGGAAAGGGATTGAGAATTTTTTGGACTTGTCACGTTTGATATGCCCATTAGATATCCAAGACCAAATAGCAAGTACAGTTAGATGAGCCCCCAACCAGAATGTAAGTTCCAAGAAGATAGCTATTTTGGGCTGTTTTGTTCACTACTATATCTTCAGAGCTTAAAAGAGGCACATATTAGATGTTCAATAGACATTCACTGAGTGAATAAGCAAACAAACAAGTAAGTATGAAAAAAATATATCTTAGAACTTAGCAAATATGTCTCTTCTTATTCCAAACTGATACCTCTCCAGTCCATGTAATTTTAACCTTCTATTTGATCTTTACACAGTTTCAGTTAAGAGCAATCATGATACAGTAGCCCTATTTGCTTATTTATCTCTTCTATTAATTAGAATAGAAGAGATAAATAAGCAACAGGCAGTGGACCTTATCAGTCAAATTAACTATTTAGATTTCAGTCCTTTATTATTTTTATACTTGGTAGTTTGTCACCTAATATTTTTGTCTTTCCAAGGTCAAATTTGAAAGACAAAGAAAAACAAATGAAGGCTTTGTGATTAATGGGTGCTCACTTTGGTCTTGACTGTAGTTAAACGTCAGTCCCTGGGTGTTTCATGGTATGTGACTAGGGCATAAGTAGCACAAAGTAGCTTTTTTGCCTACTCAGATTATCTTTGGCCTTGCTCTGTTGGTATAAGATGGTTTTCTGTGTATTGTGTCCTATTTTAAGGATTTCATGAAGCTTATACTTGGTTTGCAAATAATTTCTGAGGTGACTACAAAGATGACACATTTATTGTCCTTTAACTCTGGTTTTCTTTGGGAATTCCCTGGCAGTCCAGAGGTTAGGACTCGGTGCTTTCACTGCCGGAGTCTGGGTTCTGTCCCTGGTTGGGGAGCTAAGATCCTGCAAGCCGCGCAGCACGGCCAAATTAAAACAAAACAAAACAAAAAAAACTTTGGTTTTCATTTTGGCCTCAGAATTTTTCGGAGAAGTGCCTTATTGTCTCTACTGTCTTGCCAAAGCAAATGTTGGAAAAAATGAGATTGACATTTATTCTAGATGACTCATTGCATCATAAAACTGGGTTAGCCCTTGCAGACTTGGCAGTGAAGACCAAGTCATTATTTTTAAATTGTTAGCATATGGGTGGTCAGAGATGGTAACACTCAGGTATGTGTGAACAAGAGTTCTCATTTAGGAGGAGAATGTGAATTATCCTTCTAAATGAGAGAATGTGAATTACATGCTTTTATCTATCATGGTTTCTAGGTGCTTTACTGTGCTATGAGTTTGAGATCCTAGGTTTCATTTGCTATTACTTTGAATTGTTATCAATAGAAGCTGCTGTGGTACTGACTGATTTATAACTAGTTGTATCAAAACTTGTGCAGAATCCTGCAGAATTTTTTCTAGGTACTTCTGAATGTAAACTCTACAGTCATGAATGAAGTGCTATGATAATATTATGCCACTATGATTGTATTCATTATTTAAGGGTATGCTATAATCAATACATTTTGAGCTGAATTCTGAAAAAAGTTTTTAAAAATTGTCTATTGTATAAATTCCTTTCTCAAACATGCAAGTTAATTCAGTAGTAATGAGCTTGCTATAAGGAAGTTTATAAGGCTGGTTATTCAAAATTTCAGGAATCTTCTCTATATTTATGCTACTATCCAGTTGTTCAGAGTGTATTAAATTAATATTTTAGGTTATAGATGCATTTTTCAGCCCTGTGAAAGTCTTGGTAACATAACCATTTTTATGTTTTTCCCATACATATTCCTCAGAGGTATAATGTAAAATTATTTGTTAACTACAAACCAAGTAGTCTATCCTTCTAGAAGTCTTTTTCAAGCTATTTTTAGATCTGAGTTCAAACACCTCTCATAAGGCTTGAATTCCTAAGATCATTATACTGCATTTAAAAATTAATAATGTGCTCATTAATTACAGCCTTTTATTTTAAACATTTTTCATGTGAGCTCAGACCTTTTTACAGTGAAGAAAAGTACAATTTTAGGTAAATTCATTAGCATATGAGGGGAATGCCCAAGGGTGGGAGGAAAATAAACGTGAATATTGAGACCTAGAGAAATTTGCCAAATCAAGTGGGAATACGAAGAAGAGTAATAGTAAAAAAGAGAAAAAATCAAGAGGAGACATAAGACAAATCTGATCAGGTTGATCTTTTAAGGTGAAGGCAAGAATACTGTCTGTTGTGGTTCTCAGCAGAACATGGATTCTAGTTTTTATAGTGCAGAAATTGTATTTTTTTTTTTTTTTCTGCTAATGAAGATCAGCCTATGTATATTAGTGGAGACTGGGATAATGCAAACATAAATTTGCTTGTTTACTCTATCTTCTTCCCTGTCATATTGTTACAGAGAACTAAATGGGATACGTATAACATCTCATTTTATTTATTTTATTTGCTCTCAAAGTAATTTCTAATAAAGAGTGAAATAACTAAAAACACCTAAAATTTTTTCTTGAATAATTTAAATAGATTTATAGAGAAATATTTGTACTTGTAGTTTGCAAATGGATATTATTTTCTAAATTGTTACACGCCTGCAATGTGCTATGTGCTTGTGTATGTTCTTTTTGTTTTTTGGCTTTTTTGCCCCTAAGCCAAAGAAACAAAAACAAAATTATAGTTGTGGATGAAGTTATAACCCTGCTAATATCATATGGTTATGATATAAAGAAGCATGAATTATTGTTTTTCAACTGTTTAGGTTTATTAAGTTTATGAACTATGGAAAAGGAAGTATAGTACCTACAAACCAAGGTGGGGAAGTTAGATAAACTTAATAGTTGACTCTTCAGTGAGGGTTAACTTCATTGTTTGTTAAAATTTAAGTACAAATGCACATTTTACACATAACCATTTATGAGACACTTGATAACTCTCACCACATCTTTAGAAAATAGAATTGACAAAAAAAGGATGAAAAAGAGATGAGTTTAGTAAATTAAGTTACTAGTTTAAAAATGGTTTTGGATGTGGTTACTGACCATTTCCTATCATGAGCAATGATTAAGCTGCAGATTATATTAAAAATATCACCTTTGAAATTATTTTATTGCCTTCATATGTTCTTAGAAGTGAGTAGGATGATTAAAAACGGGTATTTCAACTGCAAGATTTTAGAATTATGTAATTATTTACAGAGACACTTAAGGTGACCTTTCACTATTGGGATGAACTGCTCTCTGATATTAATAAGAATAAGTGATTTAACCTGCCAAAGAAACCTGATGAAAGAACTTCAGAAACTGTAGCTTTCTAAATTCTTCAAGGTTTATTAGTCTCTGTACCCTGACACAGCAACAATCTAATAACTATAATGGATTACCTTCCAGTGAAGAAGGTATTTAAAAGCCAAATAGCCACAAAAATAGCTTACAATATGTTAGGAGAATGAGAATTTTTATAGTACAGTACAAACATGTAACCCAAATGTTGCTCATTAGTTCTAATACTATTAACTAAAATTGGAACTGAATAAGCCAGATTGTGAAATGGGTGCTGATTTAAATAGAGCGCTAGACAAAAGAACTCTCAATTTTGGGAAGTGATATATATCCTGATGCAGTACCAGTGTGAAGGAAGAACTTTGAGGGGGAAATAGAATATTATGTTTGAAATGTTTTGCAGATTTAAAGCATAGTCATTTCATTAGACATTTGTAAATCAAGATAGTCTTTCAATAGAAAATTGAGTCACTCTTCAGTTGAGGGAGGAACCTAATTGTAAACACAGCAGTAGGGAAATGAACCCCCTAGACTTCCTAGAGGCTCTGTATGCTTAATGGTGTCAGAGGTACCCCAGGGAGGTGACCCTCAGAGCAACTTGCACCTTGCTGCAGTTTTCAGCATAGGTCTATAGAAGAAAAACATCTTGAGGAGGGAGGTATAATGTAGTGGGTATTCATTTGGCAGAGGATTTAATCTGTCTATTGGGAGTAAGAATGCTAAGGGATTGAAATGTATGACTTGCATATGAGCCCCCCTGCCTCCCTTGACAGCCTTCCCCAAACAGAACACATTGAGATTTTAAAAAAAATATTTTCTGACCCCAGTTTTTCATAGCATCAAAAATTAACTTGTTTACGGTAAACTCAGAGGAAAGGGTGTGGCCAGAATAGTCCAAGGTCTATTGCTCAAATTTCCTAGAAAATGGTAAATAAATTATGGCAATGATAATGAAAAGTATGAACTAGGTAACATTCTTAGCACTTTACATATGCTAACTTATTCAATCCTCAATAACTTTCAATAGAAGAAGAAACTAAGGCATAATGTAATTAATAATATGCCTAAAGCCACAAAGCAGCAAATCCTGCAATTCAAACCTAGCAGGCTGGTACCATGTTCTCAGCCTTTACTCACTGTTCTGTACTGTCATATAAGAGCTTTCCTTCTTTTACCTTATCCTAGTTCAAAAATTCTAAAGTTAATTCATTGGATGTTTCTCAGACTCAGCATTCTGTAATATCTTCATTGCAATGGAATATAGAAATGCATTTAAAGCTTTAAGATGGCTTCCAATGAAGATCATATCAGTTCAGTTATGTTTCTTTGAACACTACTCCCATGACATGAACTGTGAAGATATTTAGAAACATTTTTAGGTCATAGCCTCCTATGTATTTAAAGCTTATGGAAGTAGTATGAGAAAGAAACTTGTACAATGTTGTATAACCCAGCTGTTCACATTTCATTCAAAAAGAGACTACCCTCTGCTTTTTGGAGAACACTTCATAAGCTCTGGAGAAATTGATTTTCCCAGAAACAACAGTTGAGAAATAAATCCTGGTGGCCTCTGGAAATAGATCAAGTGCTGAGTGGCTCAAGGTATCCTATGCTGAAGTCAAAGTACTTGGAAATGATGGCTGTAGAATCTCTCCTAGCTTGTCTGAGTCATACTTCATACATTGATACTATTTTAAACATTCCCCCTCAACTTTATTTGCCAGTACACCTTGCTTTAATTGGAAATATTTAGGTACTTTTGGTCCCTGCTGTGTTTCACTCCATTTGCAGAGGGAAAGCCATCAGACAGCCAGAAAACACTTTGCTTTAACGCACCATCTGCTGCTTACAGCTGGGCACTGCTGGTTGTTTTGATCTGTAACAATACTAGCTGTAGAATGGAACCAAGGAATACAGTCTAAAAGATCATTTGGTTCTGGATCTTTTCCTCCAACTGTGAGTTCAGAACACAAGTCTATGTAAGGGTTAGAACAACAATTTGCAGTTTTTATTTTACCATCATTTACCACCCCAAATTATCTAAGGTGAGGAGCTCCTGTAAATGTTTTCCATTTTTATCTTTGGCTAGAAAGTTTTGCCTTCCAAAAGCAAGTTTTAAGAATACTAGCAACTAGTTGTTGCGTTGGA
Source organism: Pseudorca crassidens (assembly GCF_039906515.1). Taxonomy (NCBI): domain Eukaryota; kingdom Metazoa; phylum Chordata; class Mammalia; order Artiodactyla; family Delphinidae; genus Pseudorca; species Pseudorca crassidens. Next base: position 43,318,753 of record NC_090309.1, read on the forward strand.
ATTCTAAACGTTACTGTATAGCAACGGAAACTATAGCATTTGGTATGTGGAAATAAACAAAGCCCACCCAAATGAGGACAAAGGATATTTATTCAGAGCTTGCTATAGCAAAGGAATCAACTACCATCAATTGTTTTGGCAAAGACTCAGAGTTAGGCAGGGTAGTGGAAAAGATTTATAGTAAAAAAGAGAAGACTTCAGGCAGGCTCTGATTAGAGGTTGTTGGCATGGGGAAGAGGGGAGGTGGGCTAGCTAGAAATGGGATATGCTATGTAACTGGGTTGAGGAACTTATTTTACTTTCTCTGGTTGGTCCTAAGTTGGACAAAAGTGGAAGTGGGAAAAATAGGGAAGCTGGCAATGACCTAGTCTTGACCTTTCTGGGATGATTGCTGCAGAGGTTGCGGGTCCGGGTCCGAGTGCTATTGGCATACATTCGTTTATGGTCTAGCCATTTTCCGTTTGTATATTCAGTATCTCAGGAATCACAAAAACCTAGATTTGCATGTTGACTCTGTTATTAACTGTGTAATCTTGGGTGAAGTATTGCTCTCCAAGCTTTAGTTTCATCCACATATGAAATTAAAATAGTAATACTCATTTTGTAGGGTTATTGTGAGGGAAAATTGAAATTTAAAAAGAAATCACTATACGCTTCAAACATAGTAATCGGTCAATCAATCAAAGCTCTTGTTGCTATTGCCATGCTAAAATGTCCTTTTAAAAGTTCATTTTGAGCAACTTCAGTAAGACGATTCTCCTTTTCAAGTTACTGCACTTGAAAGCAGGAGGTTGTCTCTAAAGTATTCACAAAGTTATGGATATAGATAACATAACCTTGAACATGCCTCCCCTCCCAGCCTTTTCATATCCCTTCTCTGAACCACTCAGCTATTAGGAATGAAACCACCTCTTCTTTCTTTGAGGAATTTCAGTGAAACTCCTACGTCTTCCTCATTCTATTTTAGTTCTGGTAGTCTGGTTTACATTCAACTCATTTCATTAATCTTTCCACAGAGAACTTTATAGAGAACTCTTATTTTGTTTTATAGCTGCAGTTCATTCTTCTGTGATTTATTAATGTCTGAATATGAAAGTTACAAAATAAATAAACAATTTCAAATTATATTGGCACTATAAATATTTTTGCTTACTATGGAAACTATGTGCTATGATTATATTGATTTATTTATGGTTCAATTACTCTTACTCAATGAAAAATGAGCCATGTCAAGTTCAAATAAATTTTTCTTCTTTTACACTTCCCCAATAGATTTTAGCATATTCTCATTTTTTTCCAAGCTCTCAATTGTACAAATTTTTCTATAGAATATTATTTTCCCACGCAGAGATTTCTCTTCCTGAATCCTCTATCCTCTGCCAATTCTGGGCTCGTGTAGCCTAAGCCTAGTTATTATCCTTGGGTAACTCTCTTCTCACTGTTCTCCTATGTGGCGTTTTTAGCTGCTTTTCTATTATGCCTTCTTCCTTGGTTTGTATCCCAGAGTATGCAAAAGGTGCATACTTTTCCATTTCTTTGTGTAATCTTCAATTTATTTCAACAATGTCTTATAGTTTGCAGTGTATAGATCTTTTACCTCCTTGGTTAAATTTATTACTAGGTATTTTATTCTTTTGTTGTGATTGTAATTGGGATTGTTCTCTTAATTTCTCTTTCTGCTAGTTCATTATTAGTGTATAGAAATGCAAATGGAGAGATGGCTTTCAGTTTTTCACAATTGAGTATGATGTTAGCTGTGGATGTGTCATATATGGCCTTTATTATGTTAAGGTACATTCTTTCTATACCAATTTTATTGAGAGCTCTTATCATAAATGGGTGTTGAATCCTGTCAAATGCTTTTTCTGCATCTAGCGAAATGATCATTTACTTTTAATCTTTTATTTTATTAATATAGTGTATCATGTTAATTGATTAGTGGATGTTGAATCATCCTTGCATCTCTAGAATAAATTCCACTTGACCATGGTGTATGATCTTTTTAAAGTATTGTTTTATTTGGTTTGCTAACATTTTGTTGAGGATTTTTGCATCTATGTTCATCAGAGGGATTGGCCTATAATTTTCTTCCCTGGGTAGTGTCCTTGTCTGGTTTTGGTATCAGGGTAATGCTGGCCTCATAAAATGAGTTTGGAAGTGTTCCCTGCTCTTGAATTCTTTGGAATAGTTTGAGAAAGATAGGTATTGAATGTTCGGTAGAATTCACCAGTGAAGCTATCTAGACTTTTTTTTTTTTTGCTGTACTTGGGCCTCTCACTGTTGTGGCCTCTCCCGTTGCGGAGCACAGGCTCCGGACGCGCAGACTCAGCGGCCATGGCTCACGGGCCCAGCCGCTCTGCGGCATGTGGGATCTTCCCGGACCGGGGCACGAACCCGTGTCCCCCTCATCAGCAAGCGGACTCTCAACCACTGCGCCACCAGAGAAGCCCTAGACTTTTGTTTTTTGGGAGCTTTTGATTACTGTTTCAATCTCCTTACTAGTTATTGGCCTATTCAGATTTTCTGTTTCTTCGTGATTCAGTCCTGGAAGGTTGTATGATTCTAAGAATTTATCCATTTTTCTTCTAGGTTGTCCAATTTGTTGGCATATAGCTGTTCATAATATTCTCTTATAATCCTTTGTATTTCTGTAGTATCCATTGCTATTTCTCTTTTGTTTCTTATTTTATTTATCAGTCCTATCTCATTTTTTAGTGAACCTAGCTAAAGGTTTACAAGGATGCCCACTCTGCCCACTCTTACTCAACATACTATTGGAGGCCCTAGCCAGAACAATGAGGAAAGAAAAAGAAATAAAAGGCATTCAAATTGGAAAAGAAGAATTAAAACTGTCACTATTTATGGATGACATAACTTTATTTATAAAAACCCTAAAAATGCCACCAAAAAACTTTTAGATACAATGAACAAATGTAGTGAAGTTTCAGGGTTCAAAATCAATATACAAAAATCTTTTGCATTTCTATACACTAATAATGAACTAGCAGAAAGAGAAATTAAGAGAACAATCCCAATTACAATCACAACAAAAGAATAAAATACCTAGTAATAAATTTAACCAAGGAGGTAAAAGATCTATACACTGCAAACTATAAGACATTGTTGAAATAAATTGAAGATTACACAAAGAAATGGAAAGATATTCCATGATCATGAATTGGAAGGATTAACATTGTTAAAATGTACATATTACCTAAAGCAATCTTCAGGTTCAGTGTGCTCCCTATCAAAATATGACTTTTCACAGAAATAGAACAAAGAAATTCTGAAATTAATACGGAACCACATAAGACCCCAAGTAGCCAAAATAATTCTAAGAAAAAAGAACAAAGCTGGAGGTATCATGCTCCCTGATTTCAAATTATTACAAAGCATCATGTATTAGCAGTAATCAAAACAGTATGATACTGGCAGAAAAACAGACATATAGATCAATGGAACAGTATTTGAGAGCCCACAAATAAACCCACACATATATGGACAATTATATGACAAAGGAGCAAAGAACATACAGTAGAGAAAGTATAATCTTTTCAATAAATGGTATTGGGAAAACTGGACAGTCACATGTAAAAGAATGAAACTAGACCACTCTATCACAGAAATATACACAAAAACCGTCTCAAAATGGTTAGGGACTTGAATGCAAGACCTGAAACCATAAAACTCCTAGAAGAAAATATAGGCAGTACTCTTTGACATGGTCTTAGTAATATCTTTCTAGATATGTCTTCTCAGGCAAGGGAAACAAAAGCAAAGATAAATAAATGGTACTACATCAAACTAAAAAGCTTTGACACAGTAAAGGAAACCATCAGCAAAATGAAAAAAAACAGCCTACCGAATGGGAGAAGATATTTGCAACTCATATATCCAATAATGTATTGATATTCCTAATATATAAAGAACTTATACAACTTAACAAAAAGAAACCAAACAGCCCAATTAAAAAATGGGCAGAAGATCTGAACACATTTTTCCAAAGAAGACATACAGATGACCAATAGGCACATTAAAGAATGTTCAACATCACTAATTATTAAAGAAATGCAAATCAAAACTACAATGATATATTACCTCATGCCCCTTAGAATGGCTGTTGTCAAAAAAAGGCAAGAAATAACAAGTGTTGGCAAGGATATGGAGAAAAGAAAACTCTCATACACTGTTGATGGTAATGTACTTGGTGCAGCCACTAAGGAAAACAGTATGGAGATTCCTCAAAAAAATAAGAATAGAGCTACCATACCATCCAACTATTACACTCTGGGTGTTTATCCAAAAAATACAAAAACACTAATTCAAAAAGATATATGTACCCCTATGTTCATTGCAGCATTATTTACAATAGCCAAGATATGGAAACAACTTAAGTGCCCATCAACTGACAAATGGATGAAGAAGATGTGGCATATGTATACAATGGAATACTACTCAGTTAAAAAAAAAAAATGAAATCTTGCCATTTGCAACAACATGGATGGATTTTGAGAATATTATGCTAAGTGAAATAAGTCAGATGGAGAAAGGCAAATACCACATTATTTCACTCATAAGTGGAATATAAAAACAAAATAAATGAGCAAGCCAAACATAAAACAAACACATAGATACAAAAAAACAGAGTAATGGTTACCAGAGGGGATGGGGGTGAGGGTATGGCAAAATGGGTAAAGGGGATCAACTGTATGGTGATGAGCAGAATCTAAACCTTTGGTGGTGAGCACACTGTAATGTATACAGAAGTTGAAATATAACACTGTACAGTGAAACTTGTATAATATTATAAACCAATAAAACAAATTTTTTAAATAACAAAAATAAACTAATATAAAAAGGTGACCTTGCATGTCTGAAAATATTTTAATTTTGTCATTGCACTTAGTTGTTATTTTTAATGAATATGAGAATGAGTTGAAACTTTAGGATGACAGCAATTTAATTCAGCAACTGGAAAGCATTCAAGATTGTACCTTTCAATATCAGATATTGCTAATGAAAAGTTTGATGACAGTTGATTCTTGTTTTTCCTCTCCCACTTTCCCCTACCCTAGGAAACATGTAGGCTTTTCTCTTTATAATATAGATTTTCCTCCATTTCACTTTTCATATACACTTGGAGGGTCCTTTCAAACTGAAGATGTGTTTCCTTTTTCAGTTTTGAGAGACTTTCTTCTATTATTTCTTTGATTGTTCCATCCCTGTCTGGTTTCCCATTTTTCTACATGAAACTATTTTCAGTCACAGTTTTTTACTCTTTTGATTGATCACTAGACCAGAGGTTTGCAAAACATTTTATGTCAAGTGCCAGATAGTAAATACTTCAGGCTTTGTTAGTGAAGTGGCAACATCAAGGATATTGTGTGGTGCTTACATAATAAGAGAGAAGCTCTGGCTCTGCCCCCTCCCATTTGCCTGTGATAGATCCCATTAAGTGGTAGGCATGATTTGCACTCAGTTGCTAAACACTGGATACACTTTTGGGATGAAGCACAAAGAGCCACTATTCAGAGAGGGAGGAATGTGATGGATGAGGTAAGTGAGGGTGGAGCAGGAAGCCACCTGCGTTTCATTCACTGCCTCAGTGATACCTAATCCAGGTGTGCCCTTCTCTTCCTTAGGAGAGCCCAGCTATCTCAACTTGGGAAGCTGGCTGGAGATGAGGAAATTTGCTGATTCCCTGAGTCCCTAACTGAAATTCCACCATTTGGGGCTTAGTACTTGCCAACTACAGTGTCCCCCCCATGCAGGGGGTGACCAGTCCACAGTTTGAGCACTGTTGTGCTTGCTAGCTAGGGACGAAGGCAGGTGCTGGAAGTGGAGTAGGAATGGGAGTAGAGGGAGATGCCCTGGCTTGGTTTCTGGGACTCAGAGTGCTAACCGCCTTGAACAGTGTTCAGAGGCAAACTGAAAATGGCAGTAGGTCATAGTTTGCCACCCCCTGCACCAAACTTTCATTTTCTTCCTCGTATGTACAATTTCTTTGTCAGGTTCTGGAAGAATTTCTTTTTTATATTTATTTGCCCTTTATTCAGCTTTCTAGTTCCAATTGCAATTACGTTTCCAAGATTACTTTTCTTATTCTGAAACTGGTATTTGTTTTTTGATGCTTATTTGGGATTTATGAATTATCTGTCTTCACGAGTCTCTCTAAGAATAAAAGCTTTCATGTGTCTAGGATTGTCAGATTATTAAAAAAATAAGAATAAATAAATGAAGAAAAGTTTTAAAAATACAGAATACCCAGTATTGCATGGGACATACTTATACTAAAAAACAAAACAAACAAAAAAACTTGTTTATTTGAAATTAAATTTAACTGGACATTCAATATTTTATCTGGTAACCCTTCTTCTGACCCTGAGATACTTCACTTTACTTTATACATTCAAGAAATTTATTGAAATATCTTGTTCACTGAAAGCTCTCTTCAGGTTGCCTTTATTTTTGTAGGCTTATGTTTTACTTTTATCCTTTATTATCCTTTAAATGAAATTCAGGGAAAGAGAAAAATAAATGTGTTCGTGTAGACTTTAATGTTAAAATAGAAATGCTTGCAAACCACCCCCCCAAAATACTGAGTGGGACTATTCACACTACAAATATATTTTAAATGTTTAAAATTTTCATAAGTTTTAATAATCACTTTGTGATTTTGACAGTATTATGTACCCAAAGTCTAAATCATCTACTTAATTTACTTAAAAGAATAGATTCCATTTTGTTTTAGTCTTTTTCATATTTATCTTCAAAAAAGGAAGGCTGATATGGCTTTCATCATAATAGTGGTACTTCAGGGACTGAGACCGAGTGTCTCAGGACTCAGGTATCTTCCCAGCCAAACACAGTAATTCTTACAGAAAGTATCAATAATGACATTTCTAATGTCTTAACAAAATCAACTCAACCACTGTCTCATCATACAGATCATGAACTTTCTAGAAATATATATAATATTTTAAGATACAAAAATTATACTTTTTCTGAAATTTATATTTCTCATTATTAATATCAAGAGGAAAACTTTCCCCTTCCATAAAAGGAGTATATTGTAATATAGTCATCTTATTTGTACATGTGCACACTTAAACCATATATAAGAAATATTTTTATCCTACTAGAACCACGATTGATTTATTTTCTTGGTGATACCAAATGGTATCTCAAATTTGAATTTTTATTTTCAGATTGAAAAAGAAAGCAATCTGTGACATTTGAAAACTGTTCTAGCACTCACAGCTAGGCCATGTTATTCTATTAGATATAAATAATTTCAAATAGTACTAATCACAGACAAAGTTACTCTGAGACCAGGATAAATGAGACAAAGCAAGATCACTTCATAATTTTGTCCAAGCACAGACAGAAACAAAGCCACTCTGCCACCCAGAAAACACCAAATGCCTCCTCTCTTGGCCAAAATGAATAACTATTATTTATCAATGACAACTTTATCCTCTTTCTAATCTTCTCTTCCTATAGATAGGATTTATTGAGATAACTCATCATAGAATTGCCCCTGCTTTCTGATAGCAACCAATCTAGAGATAACATACTTCTGTAGACCGTCCCCCAAATCGCCAGCTAAAGCCTAAACCCTGTAATAAGTATTTTTAACACCTTCTTACCGAGACCCCACTATCCCCCATATGTGTGTTCTGTCTCACTACAATGAGTATTAAACCCAACTTGCCTAACTGCACATGTGTTCCTGGCCATCTTTGTCTAAAGTACATTGACAATTGTTATTTGAAATGTTTTTAAAACATTGTATTCTGATGTAATATTCAAATAAAATTATATTCTGGATCACTTTTTTTTTGTATCCGATTAAAGGCATTAGGAATCACTATATATCTTAGGTTAGATAATAAAATCTCTAAGGTAAGCAATGGTTGGAGTCTTCATGCTATGCTGAAGGAACAAAGAAAGTCCAGAATCTCAGTAGCTTAATAATGTTTACTACTCTCATCCTACCTTGTAAATCAGCAAGGGGTTCTATTCAATGTAGTGATTTAGGGACCCAGGATGTTGGCAACTCATTTTTGACACATGCTTCTATGGTCACTAAGGTCAGGAAAATAGGACATTGTGAAACATGCAGTGACCACTAAATCTTCTTCCCAGAGGTGACACTCCTTACCTATCAAGATTATGTGGCACAGTTGCACACTTAGTCTTTTTTTCTCTGAACAATTCTGTCAGACTCAGAAAACTAACTTGGAAACACCTAAACCCATTGAGAAGTTTTAAATAACACTAGGTGACTAGATTAAAATTTTTATTTACTTTTGCTGTGAGGCTGAATTTTATCAGACTTATTGACTTATTTTCATTTTATTTGACTTACTGCTCAAAAATTGATCAAAAGCCTTTTTTTCCCTCCTAACTCTGTAAATCCCTACCTCTCTGGATTTTCTTCTGTTCCCTTTCAATACTGCTTGAAAACTGAGCATTTATTTTCTGAATTTACATGTATCTGTTATTATCTTGTCAAAAGAATCCTGTAATCACCGACTTATGATGTTTAACATACCGTTTTCCAACCTCTTCACCTAAAGCTATAAGCTCATTGGTACATTATCTATCTCTTAAGTTATTGTAAGTGAGAATTTTACCAAGTGTTTTGTAACTGCCTATCACTGATTATCATCCTCCCATTCTCTAAAAACTGTTGTCTCACCAATCACCATTCCTTGTAATGGTAACATCCCATGCCTTGAACAAAGTTTTGTATCAATCAAGATAAACTTGCTATGCTTTTGGTAATGAATTGTTCCAACATCTCAGTGGCTTAAAACAGCAAAGCTTATTTCTCACTCCTTATCTTTACATATGAGCAAGGAGGCACTGACTTTAGTGACCATTTGGGTGCCCCAATAGTAGGAAAATATAATGTTGGGAAGTCTATACTTCTGTCTGGGAAAAAATGTCTTATTTATATTCATATTTTCTTTGCCAACCCAAGTTACATTGCTATACCCGATTTCAAGTCAGTGAAGAAGTGAACTCCTACTGTGTGCCCAGAGGGGAAAGAATCAGAGTACTTATGTACAGCTCAAATGGCTACTACAATGGTGAAACCAATTATTAATCAGATTCCAAACACCTGTTAGTCAAAATCCTACTAATTTTTAAGAAGGAAAGTTTAACATTCAGAGATACATAATTAAATTAAAGGAAGAAAGTTAAAGGAACAAATGAAAGAAAGCAACAAGATTAAGAAGGAAATTCAGAAACAATTCTATTTTTTTCCAGTTTTCTTTGAAATTATATTGTCAATTCTGATGTACTAGTGCAGGCATCATCAACTTCTTTTATAAAGGACCAGATAGAAAATATTTTAGTCTTTGTCAAGTGTACGGCTTCTGTCTTAATTCTTAACTCTGTATTAAAATGCAAAAACAGCCATAGACAATATGTTAATGAATAGATGTGGCTGTGTTCCAATAAAACTTTATTTACAAAACCAAATGTTTTGTCAGATTTGGCCCGCAGGCAGTATTTTGCTCACCTCTATAATAAGAATCTGTATGCATGCATATATTTTGACAAATGTGGTGTCCACTAATAGCCAAACATAGAATAAAATCTTTAACTGAAGTATAGTTGATGTACAATATTATATGTTACAGGTGTACAGTACAGTGATTCACAGTTTTTAAAAGTTATACTCCATTTATAGTTATTATAAAATATTGACTGTATTCTTGTGCTGTATAATATATTGTTGTAGGTCATTTTATACATAATAGTTTGTACCTCTTAATCCCCTATTCTTATATTGCCCCTCCCCCTTCCGTCTCCCCAGTGGTAACCACTAGTTTGTTCACCATATCGTGAGTCCTCTTCTTTTTTGTTATATTCATTACTTTGCCATATTTTTAGATTCCACATATAAGTGATATCATATAGTATTTGTCTTTATCTTGCTAATTTCTTTTTTAATATAAATTTATTTATTTATTTATTTATTTATTTATTTATTTATTTATTTATGGCTGCGTTGGGTCTTTGTTGCTGTGCATGGGCTTTCTCTAGTTGTGACGAACAGGGCCTACTCTTCACAGGCTTCTCATTGCAGTGACTTCTCATTGTGGAGCATGGGCTCTGGATTCACAGGCTTCAGTAGTTGCAGTACGTGGGCTCAGTCGTTGTGGCTTGTGGACTCTAGAGTGTAGGCTCAGTAGTGGCACATGGGCTTAGTTGCTTCTTGGCATGTGGGATCTTCCCGGACCAGGGCTTGAACCTGTGTCCCTTGCATTGGCAGGTGGATTTCTTAACCACTGCATTACCAGGGAAGTCCCTGTCTTAACTAATTTCACTTATCCAGATGCCTTCCAAGTATATCCATGTTCCTGCAAATGGCAAAATTTCATTCTTTTTTCAAAGCTTAATAGTATCCCACTGTGTGTGTGTGTGTATATATATATATATATATATATATATATATATATATATATATATATATATATCATCTTCTTTCTTCTTTATCCATTCATCTATTGATGGACACTGATGGACACTTAGGTTGCTTCCACATCTTGGCTATTGTAAATAATGCTGCTATGAACACTGAGGTGCATGTAGCATGTATCTTCTCAAATTAGTGCTTTTGTTTCTTTTGGAATTGCTGGGTCATATGGTAGTTCAATTTTTAGCTTTTTGATAAACCTCCATACTGTCTTCCACAGTGGCTGCACCAATTTACATTCCCACCAACAGTGTAAGAAGGTTCTCTTTGCATTCTTGCCAACATTTGTTTTTTGGGTTTTTTTTGTTTGTTTGTTTGTTTTGGGGTATTTTTTTGCGGTATGTGAGCCTCTCACTGTTGTGGCCTCTCCCATTGCGGAGCACAGGCTCCGGACGCGCAGGCCCAATGGCCATGGCTCATGGGCCCAGCTGCTTCGCGGCATCTGGGATCTTCCCAGACCGGGGCACAAACCCGTGTCCCCTGCATCAGCAGGCGGACACTCAACCACTGCGCCACCAGGGAAGCCCTATTTTTTAAATTAAAAAAAAAATTTTTTTTGATGATAGCCATTCTGAAATGTGTGAGGTATTATCTCACTGTGGGTTTGATTTGCATTTCCCTGATGATTAGCTATACTAGTGCTCTGGTGGCTTGTCTTTCACTGTAGGACCGCCAGAATGAGGAGCACTACATGGGGCTCAGAACTCTCACTCCTGTGGGAGAACCTCTGCAGTATAATTATTTTCCAGTTTGCATGTCTCTTACCTTGGGTGTATGGGACTTAATTATGTCATGAGTCTGCCTCTCCTACATGTCTCCTAGTGGTTCTTTCTTCATGTCTTCACTTGTAGAAAATCTTTTCTAATGGGTTCTGGTCTTTTTCATTGATCATTGTTTTGCAAAATTCAACATCCATTTATGATAAAAGCTCTCCAGAAAGTGTACATAGAGGGAACATACCTCAACATAATAAAGTCTATATATTATAAACCCACAGCTAATATCATACTCAATGGTGAAAAGTTGGAAGCATTTCCTCTAAGATCAGTAACAAGACAAGGATGCCCCCTCTCTCCACTTTTATTCAACATAATATTGAAAGCCATAGCCACAGCAATCAGGCACGTAAAGTAAATAAAATAATTCAATTTGGAAAGGAAGAACTAAAATTGTCACTGTTTGCTGATGACATAATACTATACATAGAAAATTGTGAGGACACCACCAGAAAACTACTGGAGCTCATCAATGAATTCAGTAAAATTGCTGGATAAAAAATTAATATACAGAAATCTGATGCATTTTCATACACTAACAACGAATTCTCAGAAAGATAAATTAAGGAAACACTCACACTTACCATCACATCAAAAAGAATAAAACACCTAGGAATAAACCTACATAAGGAGGCAAAAGACCTGTATTTGGAAAACTATAAGACACTAATGAAAGAAATTGAAGACAACACAAAGAGATGGAAAGATGTATTGTGTTCATGGACTAGAAGAATTAATACTGTTAACATGACCATACTACCCAAGGCAATCTACAGATTCAGTGCAATCCTTTTGAAAATACCAATGGCATTTTTCACAGAACTAGAACAGATAATTTTAAAATTTGTATGGAAACACAAAAGACCCCTAATAATCAAAACAATCTTGAAAAAATAAGAATGAAGCTGGAGGAATCAGGCTCCCTTGACCTCAGACTCTACTACAAAGCTACAGTAATCAAAACAGTATGGTGCTGGCTCAGAAACAGACACATAGATCAATGGAACATAATAGAAAGCCCAGAAATAAATCCGCACATTTATGGTCAATTAATCTATGACAAAGGAGGCAAGACTATACAATGCAGAAAAGACCATGTCTTCAATAAGTAGTGCTGGGAAAACTGGACAGCTACATGAAAAAAATGAAATTAGAACATTCTTTAACACCATACACAAAAATAAACTGAAAATAGATTAAAGACCTAAATGTAAAACAGAAACCATAAAAATCCTAGAGGAAAACATAGGCAGAACACTCTCTGACATAAATTGTAGCAATATTTTTTTGGATCTGTCTCCTAAAGCAAAGGAAATAAAAGCAAAAATAAACAAATGGGACCTAATTAAACTTAGAAGCTTTTGTACAGCAAAGGAAACCATCAACAAAACAAAAAGATAACCTACTGAATAGGAGACAATATTTGCAAATGATATGACCAATAGAGGTAAATATCCAACATATATGAACAGCTAATACAACTCAGCATTAGAAAAACAAACTACCCAATTTAAAATTGGGTAGAAGAACTTAACAGACATTTTCCAAACAGGAAATGCAGATGGACAATAGACACATGAAAAGATGTTCAGAACAATGGAATATTTATACTCTGAATGTAAGCAAGGCTTACACTGAAACTTTAATTAGACTCCTGAAGAAGAAAGTAGTATGTAATTTTATGGGTAAAAGTATAAAGTTTGGGGGTAGTTAAAATGTATGTACATAATTTTTGTACTCCGCATTGAAGATATTATTAATTCAGTAGTGAACCTTCAAATTAAGTGAGTTCTGTGATGAAAGAAGTATGGTATTAATATGCTATACAAATAATATTTAGACACATACATTAAGCATGTAATATAATAAGAGGAGACAAAAAGCCAAGTTTAAAGGTCTCTTAATGAGTATGTGATAATAACTTTCTCTCCCCCATAAACTCTCTGCAACTGATATCTAGGTGAAAAAGCTCTTTGATGGCAGATATCTTCCTTCACTGTAAAAATCCATGTAAAATTATGGTCTTGTACAAATGTAAAATATTCATTCTGTTCTGCCTTACAGAGACCAGACGTCTATGAGTACGGAAGAGAAATGAAATTGAAGCACTTAGACATATTTGGGAATCTAATTTAGCTGTCTGTGTTATCAGAGTCAGTGGCTCTAACTGAATAGATTGGGCAGTGAAGCATATTTGTTATAAAGAATGCTAAAATGATCAAATTAGCCATGTATTGATTTTTAGAATCAGGTCTAATTATGCAGTACTTCTCCCTGATAGAACTTTGATTTGGGAATAGCGTACATGATTAACAGTGATAAGGAGTGAGTTCTGTTTTAATGATTTATTTGCCTCATTCTAGACTAAGAATAAAGACAGATGAGATGGCTTGGGAAATCGGAAGCCAATACAGAAAATCATGGAATAATTGTTTCAGTAGAGTATGAAGATAACTTATGACCTATGGGTTCTCCCTTGTGTTTGTATAGAAGACACATAGAGGAATATTTATAGTAGTATGGTCCATTTTAACAAAAGGCCAGTAACAAAGTGTCCATAAATAACAGAATAGTTAAGTAAATAATATATTCATATAAGAAAACAGTCTACTTTAGTAAAAATGAGAAAAACTGCAACTGTTGCATTGATATGAATTATTAAAAATATAATGTTGAGCTAAGGCTGCAACTCACATAAGAATGCTTACAATATGTTTTCATGAAATTAAATTGTATAAGCATCAAAATTAAACAAAATATTGCTTAGAGATGCACAAATAAGTGGAAAACTATAAAGTAATGCAAAAAAATTGACACCGAAGTTAAGACACTGCTTAACACAGAGTGGATAGATGAGATAAGATTGAGAATAATAATATAGGGAACATCTAAAGAATATAATTTTCTGTGTCTTACCCTGTCTGAGTAGGTGGGTGTTTCTAAAATTATTATTGTTGAGGGAATCGGGAAGATGGCGGAAGAGTAAGATGCGGAGATCACCTTCCTCCCCACAGATACACCAGAAATACATCTACACGTGGAACAACTCCTACAGAACACCTACTGAATGTTGGCAAAAGACGTCAGACCTCCCAAAAGCAAGAAACTCCCCCCATACATAGGTAGGGCAAAAGAAAAAAAGAATAAACAGAGACAAAAGAATAGGGACGGGACCCACACCAGTGGGAGGGAGCTGTGAAGGAGGAAAGGTTTCCACACACTAGAAGCCCCTTCACGGGTGGAGACTGCGGGTGGCGGAGGGGGAAAGCTTCGGAGCCGTGGAAGAGAGCGCAGCCACAGGGGTGCGGAGGGCAAAGCGGAGAGATTCCTGCACAGAGGATCGGTGCCGACCAGCACTCACCAGCCCGAGAGGCTTGTCTGCTCACCCACTGGGGCGGGCGGGACTGGGAGCTGAGGCTCGGGCTTTGGTTGGAGCGCAGGGAGAGGACTGGGGTTGGCGGCGTGAACACAGCCTGAAGGGATTAGTGCACCACGGATACCTCGGAGGGAGTCCGGGGAAAAATCTGGACCTGCCGAACAGGCAAGAGACTTTTTCTTGCCTCTTTGTTTCCTGCTCTGCGAGGAGAGGGATTAAAAGCGCTGCTTAAAGGAGCTCCAGAGACGGGCGCGAGCCGCGGCTAACAGCACGGACCCCAGAGACAGGCATGAGACGCTAAGGCTGCTGCTGCCGCCACCAAGAAGCCTGTGTGCGAGCACAGGTCACTATCCACACCTCCCTTCTGGGGATCCTGTGCAGCCCGCCACTGCCAGGGTCCTGTGATGCAGGGACAACTTCCCTGGGAAAACGCACGGCGCGCCTCAGGCTGGTGCAACGTCCCGCCGGCCTCTGCCGCTGCAGGCTCGCCCCATATCTGCACCCCTCCCTCCCCCTGGCATGAGTGAGCCAGAGTCCCCGAAGCAGCTGCTCCTTCAACCCCGTCCTGTCTGAGCTAAGAACAGATGCCCTCCGACGACCTACACTCAAAGGCGGGGCCAAACCCAAAGCTGAGCCCCGGGAGCTGTGCGAACAAAGAAGAGAAAGGGAAATCTCTCCCAGCAGCCTCAGAAGCAGCGGATTAAAGCTCCACAATCAACTTGATGTACCCTGCATCTGTGGAAGACATGAATAGACAACGAATCATCCCAAATTGAGGAGGTGGACTTTGAGAGCAAGATTTATGATTTTTTCCCCTTTTCCTCTTTCTGTGAGTGTGTATGTGTATGTTTCTGTGTGAGATTCTGCCTGTATAGCTTTGCTTTCACCATTTGGCCTAGGGTTCTATCCATCTTTTTTTTTTTTTAATTTTTTTCTTTTTTTTTTCCTTTTTTTTTTTTTTTTCGGTACGCAGGCCTCTCACTGCTGTGGCCTTTCCCATTGCGGAGCACAGGCTCCAGACGCTCAGGCCCAGAGGCCTTGGCTCACGGGCCCAGCCGCTCCGTGGCGTGTGGGATCCTCCCAGACCGGGGCACAAACCTGCGTCCCCCACATCGGCAGGCGGACTCCCAACCACTGCACCACCAGGGAAGCCCCTACATAATACACCATATTAACAAATTGAAGGAGAAAAACCATATGATCATCTCAATAGATGCAGAGAAAACTTTCCACAAAATTCAACACCGATTTATGATAAAAACCCTCCAGAAAATAGGCGTAGAGGGAACTTTCCTCAATATAATAATGACCATATATGACAAACCCACAGCCAACATTGTCCTCAATGGTGAAAAACTGAAAGCATTTCCACTAAGATCAGGAACAAGCAAGGTTGCCCACTCTCACCACTCTTATTCAACATAGTTTTGGAAGTTTTAGCCACAGCAATCAGAGAAGAAAAGGAAATACAAGGATCCAAATCAGAAAAGAAGAAGTAAAGCTGTCACTGTTTGCAGATGACATGATACTATACATAGAGAATCCTAAAGATGCTAACAGAAAACTACTAGAGCTAATCAATGAATTTGGTAAAGTAGCAGGATACAAAATTAATGCACAGAAATCTCTGGCATTCCTATACACTAATGATGAAAAATCTGCAAGTGAAATCAAGAAAACACTCCCATTTACCATTACAACAAAAAGAATAAAATATCTAGGAATAAACCTACCTAAGGAGACAGAAGACCTGTAATGCAGAAAATTATAAGACACTGATGAAAGAAATTAAAGATGATACAAATAGATGGAGAGATATACCATGTTCTTGGATTCGAAAAATCAACATTGAGAAAATGACTCTACTACCCAAAGCAATCTACAGATTCAATGCAATCCCTATCAAACTACCACTGGCATTTTTCACAGAACTAGAAGAAAAAATTTCACAATTTGTATGGAAACACAAAAGACCCCGAATGGCCAAAGCAATCTTGAGAACGAAAAACGGAGCTGGAGGAATCAGGCTCCCTGACTTCAGACTATACTACAAAGCTACAGTAATCAAGACAGTATGGTACTGGCACAAAAACAGAAAGATAGATCAATGGAACAGGATAGAAAGCCCAGAGATAAACCCACACACATATGGTCACCTTATCTTTGATAAAGGAGGCAGGAATGTACAGTGGAGAAAGGACAGTCTCTTCAATAAGTGGTGCTGGGGAAACTGGACAGGTACATGTAAAAGTATGAGATTAGATCACTCCCTAACACCATACACAAAAATAAACTCAAAATGGATTAAAGACCTAAATGTAAGGCCAGAAACTATCAAACTCTCAGAGGAAAACATAGGCAGAACACTCTATGACATAAATCACAGCAAGATCCTTTTTGACCCACCTCCCAGGGAAATGGAAATAAAAATAAACAAATGAGACCTAATGAAACTTCAAAGCTTTTGCACAGCAAAGGAAACCATAAAGAAGACCAAAAGACAACCCTCAGAATGGGAGAAAATATTTGCAAATGAAGCAACTGACAAAGGATTAATCTCCAAAATTTACAAGCAGCTCATGCAGCTCAATAACAAAAAAACAAACAACCCAATCCAAAAGTGGGCAGAAGACCTAGATAGACATTTCTCCAAAGAAGATATACAGACTGCCAACAAACACATGAAAGAATGCTCAACATCATTAATCATTAGAGAAATGCAAATCAAAACTACAATGAGATATCATCTCACACTGGTCAGAATGGCCATCATCAAAATATCTAGAAACAATAAATGCTGGAGAGGGTGTGGAGAAAAGGTAACACTCTTGCATTGCTGGTGGGAATGTGAATTGGTACAGCCACTATGGAGAACAGTATGGAGGTTCCTTAAAAAACTACAAATAGAACTACCATATGACCCAGCAATCCCACTACTGGGCATATACCCTGAGAAAACCATAATTCAAAAAGAGTCATGTACCAAAATGTTCATTGCAGCTCTATTTACAGTAGCCAGGAGATGGAAACAACCTGGGTGTCCATCATCGTATGAATGGATAAAGAAGATGTGGCACATATATACAATGGAATATTACTCAGCCATAAAAAGAAACAAAATTGAGCTATCTGTAATGAGGTGGATGGACCTAGAGTCTGCCATACAGAGTAAGGTAGGTCAGAAAGAGAAAGACAAATACTGTATGCTAACACATATATATGGAATTTAAGGGAAAAAAATGTCATGAAGAACCTAGGGGTAATACAGGAATAAAGACACAGACCTACTAGAGAATGGACTTGAGGATATGGGGAGGGGGAAGGGTAAGCTGTGACAAAGTGAGAGAGTGGCATGGACATATATACACTACCAAATGTAAAGTAGATAGCTAGTGAGAAGCAGCCGCATAGCACAGGGAGATCAGCTTGGTGCTTTGTGACCACCTAGAGGGGTGGGATAAGGAGGGTGGGAGGGAGGGAGACACAAGAGGGAAGAGATATGGGAACATATGTATATGTATAACTGATTCACTTTATTATAAAGCAGAAAGTAGCACACCATTGTAAAGCAATTATACTCCAATAAATATGTAAGAAAAAAAACTAACACCCAAAAAAATATTATTGTTATAGTGTGTATGGTCTTTTTATGGCTATTTCACAGTTAACAAATAAAAGTGTAGTTTCTGACACTGTGAGCTGTTAATATATTAGAGGCAACTATTCTTCCATAAAATAATTTCAAGGAACATCAGATATGTGAATCTTGTCTTGATCAACTGCCCTTTCCCCATACACACATATACACATAACACAGACACATGAAACCTACATTTTATTCCCTGGTCCTAAATGCAGTTTTAGATAATTAACAATAAATATCAATTATCCTCTGTTGCAAAACTCAATGTAAGCAGTCAATTGACCTAATTGATTAAAATCACATTTTCTCTAGATAAAGTAATTCATTCCTCTATATAAGCCCAAAGGAATAAACATAGTAAATCTTGTGCTATAAAACCAGTGAGGCAAGCATAATATGTGTAAAGTTTATGAAACCTAGCTTAGAAACTATGGGTTAAGCTTTCGGGAGGCTTGGATTGACTAGAAAGAGCAAGTCAGTTAGAAAAAAGAAAAATCTGAAGAAGCCCAAATCCTTGGAGAAGCAAGATGAAAAGGGAACTGTATTTACTCACTGGAAAGGACTTATTATATATCTATTATATGGCAGGAAATGTTCTGATTTTAGTGTAAAAATATGTAATGATAGATCTGATGCTTGCCAGGAATAAGAATTAGGATGGATACCTATTTCTTCCCCAAAAATTAATCCTAGAGAAATTATAGAAGGGAACATAGAATCCAGAAGACAACATCACAGCCAACAGAAGTTCTTCTAGGGAGAGAAAGCTCTTTTGAACTGGGATTTGAATGCTCCCATTTGGTGCAGCAGTTTGCTCAGTAGATATTGAGAATATAAATTGCTAAAAAGCTAGTTCAGTTGTTGTTGTTCTCCAATATGCCGTAAGAGAGTTTTCCTCTTCCACTTTATTGCAGAAACTTGCTCGATTACCAACATTTTTGGACAAATCTTGCTTGGGTATGAGGTTGGTTAAACAATTAGGACTGAGTATCCCTCACTGTGCCCCAAACAACTAGAGTTGGTAAAGTTCAATCTAAGAAGACTTTGTTTTCCCAGATGCTGAATCTCTCTAATGGTTTGAAGGAATGGGGTGTATTAGAAGCAGAAACATCAGAATATATAGATCAAGAATTAAAAATAAGCAGAAAAAAATAAGCATAATAATTATGTTAAAGGAGATTTTAAAATATTGACAATATGAAACAAAAAGGGCCAGATAAAAATACTGAAATGAATATTTAATGGTAGGAATAATAAACAGAGTAGATACAGGGAATAGAGGGACAGATACACCTGAATTAGTAGTAATAATTAAAATTAGGTTGAGGAACTATCCCAGAAGGAAACAAGGAAGTAAAAGAATATTGAAAATCCAAAAGAAAAGTGAAAAAAAATTTAAAAAAACATTCACAGGGAGAAATAATTTAAGAAATGCCAGATAAATTTCCTTGAGTTAAAGAAAAATGAAAGATCTCAATGTTACAGGGCCCATAATATGTCAAAAAGAAGGGAGATAAGGACATTATTTTAAAAAGAGCTAAATAGAAATGCCAGAACTAAAAAGTACACTACATTAAATAAAAGTAATAGAAGGGACAAAACAAAGCATCCATTATTAACAAAGGGTCCAAAATTAAGAGAATTAACAAAATTAAAGGGTTCACAAATAAAGGAATGGACCAAACAAAAGCAGGCGAAGAAACTATGCAATCTGCAAGAGAGGGTAAAAATAAACAGAGCCTCTGTAACTCATGGGATGATACCACTTAATGAACATACCTATACTGTAATTGGAATCCATAACAAAGAGAAAAAATAAGCCCAAAGAAAAATATGAAGAAATAAAACAATGTCTAAAACTTTCTCAAATTCGGTAAAACCATAAACATAAGAATCTAAGGTACTCAGTAAAGCCTAAGCAGTATAAATAAGAACATAACACCTCAGAATAACATAGGCAAATTACTGAAAGCTGACAAGGAGAGACAGAGATATAGGTGGATGACAGACAGACAGAAAGATCGATAGATAGATAGATAGATAGATAGATAGATAGATAGATAGATTGATCTTGAAAATAGCCAGAGTTAAAAGACATGTCACATATGGAGAACAGCGTAAAACGATGGCTGTCTTCTCGTTGGTAACAGTGGAGGCTGGAAGACAATGGAATGGTATCTTTAAAAGGGATAAATAGCATAAAAACCTGTCAAAGAAGAATTTATATCCAGTAAAAATACCTTTCAAAATTGAAGCACAAGTAAAGATATTTTCAGGTAAATGAAAGTTAAAAACTGCTACTAGCAGAACTGCACTATAAGAAATGATACATGAATGTCTTCAGGAAGAAGAAAAATGACGTCAAGTGGAAAATAGTATTTTGAGGATTGACCGAAAAGGACTGAGAATGGTAGATAAGTGGATAAACATAAAAGACTATCTTTAAAAAATTTTTAAAACACAACTTACTTTCTGCTGCAAAGTATGTATCAAAACAATACAAAAAAAACTGGTTGAAGATTAAATGGAATTATACTGATTTAAGATTTTTACATTTTACATAATGTGGTACAATATTAACTCTAAAAAGACTGTGATGAGTTAAGAATTAATATTGTAATATCTAGACCAACCACTAAGAAATAATGTAATGAATGTGTAGCTAAAAACAAATTGATAAATTAACATGAAATATTAGATGAATACTAATATCCAATTATCCCAAAAGAAGTCAAGAAAAGAGGGAGAGGAACAAAAATCAGACAAACAGAACAGAAATAAGTAGCAAAATGAAAGAACAATACACACATATACCAATAAGTAATTAAAATGTAAATGTGCCAAATATTCCAATTAAAAGGCAGAGATTTATCAGATTTGATAAGAGGAACCCAACTCTATCCTGTAAAAAACATATACTTTTTTTTAAAAAAATATTTTATTTATTTATTTTATACAGCAGGTTCTTATTAGTTATCTTTTTTTTTTTTTTTTTTTTTTACATCTTTATTGGAGTATAATTGCTTTACAGTGGTGTGTTAGTTTCTGCTTTTGGGTTTGTTATTGTAGGTCTTTTTCTTCTCTTGTGTTTCTTGCCTAGAGAAGTTCCTTTAGCAGTTGTTGTAAAGCTGGTTTGGTGGTGCTGAACTCTCTCAGCTTTTGCTTGTCTGTAAAGGTTTTAATTTCTCCATCAAATCTGAATGAGATCCTTGCTGGGTAGAGTAATCTTGGTTGTAGGTTTTTCTCCTTCATCACTTTAAATATGTCCTGCCAGTCCCTTCTGGCTTGCAGAGTTTCTGCTGAAAGATTAGCTGTTAACCTCATGGGGATTCCCTTGTCTGTTATTTGTTGTTTTTCCCTTGCTGCTTTTAATATGTTTCCTTTGTATTTAGTTTTTGACAGTTTCATTAATATGTGTCTTGGTGTATTTCTCCTTGGATTTATCCTGTATGGGACTCTCTGTGCTTCCTGGACTTGATTAACTGTTTCCTTTCCCATATTAGGGAAGTTTTCAACTATAATCTCTTCAAATATTTTCTCAGTCCCTTTCTTTTTCTCTTCTTCTTCTGGAACCCCTATAATTCGAATGTTGGTGCATTTAATGTTGTCCCAGAGGTCTCTGAGACTGTCCTCAGTTCTTTTCATTCTTTTTTCTTTATTCTGCTCTGCAGTAGTTATTTCCACTATTTTATCTTCCAGGTCACTTATCCGTTCTTCTGCCTCAGTTACTCTGCTATTGATCCCATCTAGAGTATTTTTAATTTCATTTATTGTGTTGTTCATCATTGTTTCTTTCATCTTTAGTTCTTCTAGGTCCTTGTTAAATGTTTCTTGCATTTTGTCTATTCTATTTCCAAGACTTTGGATCATCTTTACTATCATTATTCTGAATCCTTTTTCAGGTAGACTGCCTATTTCCTCTTCATTTGTTAGGTCTGGTGGGCTTTTATCTTGCTCCTTCATCTGCTCTGTGTTTTTCTGTCTTCTCATTTTGCTTATCTTACTGTGTTTGGGGTCTCCTTTTTGCAGGCTGCAGGTTCGTAGTTCCCATTGTTTTTGGTGTCTGTCCCCAGTGGCTAAGGTTCAGTGGGTTGTGTAGGCTTCCTAGTGGAGGGGACTAGTGCCTGTGTTCTGGTGGATGAGGCTGGATCTTGTCTTTCTGGTGGGCAGGTCCATGTTTGGTGGTGTGTTTTGGGGTGTCTGTGGACTTACTATGATTTTAGGCAGCCTCTCTGCTAATGCGTGGGGGTGTGTTCCTGTCTTGCTAGTTGTTTGGCATAGGATGTCCAGCACTGTAGCTTGCTGGTCGTTGAGTGAAGCTGGGTGCCAGTGTTGAGATGGAGATCTCTGGGAGATTTTCGCCATTTGATATTGTGTGGAGCTGGGAGGTCTCTTGTGGACCAGTGTCCTGAAGTTGGTTCTCCCACCTCAGAGGCACAGCACTGACTCCTGGCTGCAGCACCAAGAGCCTTTCATCCACACGGCTCAGAATAAAAGGGAGAAAAAGTAAAAAGATTTAGAAGAAGAAAGAAAGAAAGAAAGGAAGGAAGGAAGGAAGGAAGGAGGGAGGGAGGGAGGGAGGGAGGAAGGAAGGGAGGAAGGAGGGAAGGAAGGAAAAAAAGAAAGAAGATAAAGTAAAATAAAATAAAGTAAGATAAAATATAGTAGTTATTAAAATAAAAAAAATAATTATTAAGAAAAAAAAAAAACCTGACGGATAGAACCCTAGGACAAATGGTGGGAGCAAAGCTATACAGACAAAATCTCACACAGAAGCATACACATACACACTCACAAAAAGAGGAAAAGGCGAAAAAATTATAAATGTTGCTCTCAAAGTCCACTTCCTCAATTTGGGATGATTGGTTGTCTATTCATGTATTCCACAGGTGCTGGGTACATCAAGTTGATTGTGGAGCTTTAATCCGCTGCTTCTGAGGCTGCTGGGAGAGATTTCCCTTTCTCTTCTTTGTTCTCACAGCTCCTGGGGGCTCTGCTTTGGATTTGGCCCTGCCTCTGTGTGTAGGTCGCCTGAGGGCGTGTGTTCTTCGCTCAGACAGGACGGGGTTAAAGGAGCCGCTGATTCAGGGGCTCTGGCTCACTCAGGCCGGGGGAGGGAGGGGCATGGAATGCGGGGCGAGCCTGCGGCGGCAGAGGCCTGCGTGACGTTGCACCAGCCTGAGGCGCGCTGTGCGTTCCCCCGGGGGAGTGGTCCCTGAATCCCGGGACCCTGGCAGTGGCGGGCTGCACAGGCTCCCCGGAAGCGGGGTGTGGATAGTGACCTGTGCTCGCACACAGGCTTCTTGGTGGCGGCAGCAGCAGCCTTAGCGTCTCATGCCCGTCTCTGGGGTCCGCACTTTCAGCCGCGGCTCACGGCCGTCTCTGGAGCTCCTTTAAGCGGTGCTCTTAATCCCCTCTCCTCGCGCACCAGGAAACAAAGAGGGGAGAAAAAGTCTCTTGCCTCTTCGGCAGGTCCAGACTTTTCCCCGGACTCCCTCCCGGCTGGCCGTGGCGCACTAACCCCCCCGCAGGCTGTGTTCACGCCGCCAACCCCAGTCCTCTCCCTGTGCTCCAACCGAAGCCCGAGCCTCAGCTCCCAGTCCCGCCCGCCCCGGCGGGTGAGCAGACAAGCCTCTCAGTGAGTGCTGGTCGGCACCGATCCTCTGTGCGGGAATCTCTCCGCTTTGCCCTCCCCACGCCTGTGGCTGCGCTCTCCTCCGCGGTGCCGAAGCTTTCCACCTCCGACACCCACAGTCTCCGCCCGCGAAGGGGCTCCTAGTGTGTGGAAACCTTTCCTCCTTCACAGCTCCCTCCCACTGGTGCAGGTCCCGTCCCTATCCTTTTGTCTCTGTTTATTCTTTTTTCTTTTGCCTTACCCAGGTATGTGGTGGGTTTCTTGCCTTTTGGGAGGTCTGAGGTCTTCTGCCCTCATTCAGTAGGTGTTCTGTAGGAGTTGTTCCACATGTAGATGTATTTCTGGAGTATTTGTGGGGAGGAAGGTGATCTCCACGTCTTACTCTTCCGCCGTCTTCCCAGAAGTCTGCCTCACCATTTTAACCTAGTTATCTATTTTATACATATTAGTGAATCTGTGTCAAGGGGCGTCCAGCCCTATTTACACCTTGATTTCAGACTTCTAGGCTGCAAAACTCTAAGAGAATATATTTCTGGTGATTTAAGTCACCTAGTTTGCAGTACTTTGCCGGGAAACGTGCCAGGAGTAACATTTTAAAAATAAAATTAGAACATTCTGTGTACACTAGTATCAGAAAATGCAAAATACTTAGAAATAAAGTTTTTAAATGTGTGAAATTTCTATATGGAAAACTACATAAATCATTACTAGGACAAATTAAAGAAGATAAGTAAATAGAGAGATATGTTTGTGGATTGGAGAACTAAATATTAAGATGCCAGTCTCTATAAATTGATCTGTTGATTCAACACAATCTCAATAAAAATCCAAACAGGCTTTTTAAAAATAGAACTTGACAAGTTATTTCTAGAATATATATAAAAGAAAAGAAAAAAGAGAAAACGAAATTTTATGTTCAAATTTGAAAATAATATTAAAGTTGGAGGGCTTACACTAAACAGATAAGCTTATCCAGTGTGCTGTTGGTATAAGGATAGACAAAGTGATGAATAGAACAGAATAGAGGCTCCAGAAATAGACCAACATGTATCCTGTTGATTGATTTTTTTTTTATAGCTAGGTGCCAAACCAATTGAAAGAGGAAGGGTAGTCTGTTCAACAGATGTGAATGGAAAAGTTAAATAAACATAAAGGGAAAATTTTAAAAAAACATCATATCACAAAGAAAATTTAATTCCAGATGTATCATAGATATAAACACAAATTAAGTCTAAAACTTGTAGAAGAAAGTTTCTGTAAGAGAGTATTTTTGTGACCTTGGATAGACCAAAGATTTCTTAGAAGACAAAAAATACTGTTTAGAAGAAGAAAAAAAGTATATTGGACATAAAATCCCTTCTATTTAAAAGCATTGTTAAGAATATGAAAATGCAAATTACAGACAAAAAATTTGCAATATTTATATCTGACAAAATACTATATATATGTTTTCTCTCCCTTTTAATAAATAATGAAAACACAAATAACGTAATTATATTGATCAAAACACTTGTGGCCCCAAAGCATGGGAAAAGGTGCTTAACATCTTTAGTCTTCATGGGTATACAATTAAATTTTAAAATAACAAATTATTTTACATCACATAGAATAGTTAAAATGTAAAAATGTGCAACACAAAATGTTGGCAAGGACATGGAATAGTTGGAACTCTCAGTCTTTGCTTGTAGGACTGTAAATTAATGCAATTACTTTGCCAACCTTTCGGTCTATTTTTTATAGTGTTAAATATATACCAACCCTATGACCCAATCGTAAGATAAATTAAAACATATATCCTTAAAAAAAGATTTGTGCAAGAAAGTTCATAGAAGGTTTTCATTTTTTAAACAGTAGCCCCAAACTGGAAATAGTCTAAGTGTCCGTCAATCAGAGAATGGTTAAACAAATTCTGATATGAAGTACTAATAAACCCAACAGTGTGCATGAATCTCAGAAGCCTAAAACTGAGTGGAAGTGGCAAAACACAGAGTGTATACTGTATGATTCCATGTATATGAAATTCTGGAACATTCCATACTGATCTGTAGAGATAGAAATAAGAACCATGGTTGCCTATGGAGAAAGAGATTGCTTTTAAGGGGACTCAAGAACACTTCCTAGGCTCTAGGATGATAGAAAGATAGATAGATAGATAGACAGACAGAGGTGCTAGTTACGTGGGTGTATACATGTATCAAAACTTATAAAATGGTACACTTCAAACATACACATGCATGCTCACACATGTACACACTCCAGTTTATTAGATGAATCTGACAGCAAATCCTGATATCTCATTTCTGTTCCTTTTCTCAGCAGTACTTTTTTATAAAAGTTAAAACAAATTGAAATGCAAATCTGTTTCCAAGCGTGCCATACTAGTGGGTCGTATCCTTTTTTCTGGTCTAATTGAAGTTTCACACAGTTCATACCCTTTTGGAGTTACTGATCCATAATTATGCCCCAAACATCACACATTTCAACTGATTGGCATTACTTATTTCTTAATCATTGAGGCCCAATGTGTAGAGCTCTTCATGAGGTTCCCTTTTATATTTTGTTTACCACATACCCACTTAGCTACAGGGCATATTGAACCCCACCTGTGTTTGGTTGTAGCTTCCTCTACTTCTCTCCTCCCCTGCAACTTTGGCTGATTAGTAATTCCAGCTAGTTCACAGTCATTTTCTTTCTCTAGATCATTTTTAGAGATTAAAATCAGCAGAAGTCCAAGGACGAATTTCAGCAAGACTCCAGATATGTTCTCAGTATATAAGTATTTGTCTATTAACAAGGAAATTAGGTAAAGGAAAATGTCTACTTGGGTAACTGTTGATGGGAAGTAGAGGATTATGTTCAAGAGTTGACAAAATGATATATGTCCAGAATCCATAGCAACAAAGAAGCTGTGCTGTTCAAACCCTGGTTAAAAAGGAAGCTATTTGGGGAAGATAATTTTTAGGGTAGAGCATTCAGGTACCCAAAATTAGCAGAGGGCAGCGTGATCACTGTACAGACAAGCGTTTTATTAAAGATGTGGGAGATTAGGCTACCACAGAGAAAAAGGTGTTAATGGAGTTATCAGGTAGATTTTAAGATGCTATTGAAGATCTTGCAGAGTATGTGCAGTGGACAGCAGGGCTTATCTGATACTGGATCAGCTTTTCTTGCAGCTCAGCAGAGTTATTTAATGTCTTTAATACTTTAAGAAAGTAGAAAAAGGCTGTGCATTTTAAAAACCTCTCATATGACTCTCAGCCTGACTTATACAGGCTCTCACGTATCAGAGTGTGGCATGATTTATTGAACCATATTGCTATTTGTGAAATGTGTTCAGTTACCCAAGATAGAAGATAAAAGTCTTCCTTTTATGTTTCTATCCATTTCTAACTGCCAAAAATCTTTGATTCTTCCCTAAAGTACTTCTCAGATCATCTTCTTCTCACCAACCCCACCACTGCTACCTTTGTTTAGAACCTAACTCATGTCTCATAAGATCTACTGAAGAAATTTGAAATTTGTCTTCTTTTACCAATGAAACATTTATTTCACAGAATGTCCAATAATGACGAAGCAGATAAAGATAATGCTACAGTTACTACTGCTTCTGCTGCCTACTGCTATGTAACACCAACAATAGGCAAAGTGCTTCATGTACACTATTTCAATTTTCCTGGAAGACAAATGGGATAATATTCTTATCTTTTATTACAGTTGGGGAAATAGAACATTGAGTAATTTACTCAACTTTAGGTCACACATATCTAGTAGATGGGATAATATATTGTATTAGTTTCTTATTATTGATATAACAAATTACCCTAAACTTAGTGGCTTAAAACAATACCACATGTGTTATAGTTTCAGAGGTTAGAGAGTCTAAAATGGGTCTCAGTGGGCTAAAATCACGATATTGAGCTTTTCTGGAGAATCTGTAGTAGAATCTATTTCATTGCCTTTCAAGTCTGCAGAGACTGCCCTCATCCCTTAGCCTTTACTCCTTTCCATCTTGAAAGGCAGTAATGGCCAGTCACATCTTTCTTACCTTGCATTTATTCTGACACTAACCCTTCTGCTTCCCTCTTCCACATTTAAAGGACCCTTGTGATTATGTTGGGCCCACCTGGGTAACACAGAATAAGCTCTCATTTTAAGGTCAGCTGATAAACAACCTTAATGACGTCTTTCCATGTAGCCTAACATAGTCACAGGTTCTAGGGATTGGAACATATACATCTTTGGGAGACCATTATTTTGCCTAATGCAAATATAAATTGAGGTCTCTCAGATTCTGCGTTACTAATCACTATTCAATTTTAGCAGTACATTCTAACAGAGAAATACGATTGTGTTGTACCCCTGATTAATGACTCTATGGTCCTTTAAGATAAAGTGTGAACACAACATGTGAGGCCCTTCATAATTGAGACTGTACGTATTTTCCTAGATTAGATTTTCCACATTCCGCACCATGTTTTATGTATAGCCACACTGACATGCTTACTTCCCACTGAAAGCACTGGTTTTTCCTACCTGCACAAATGTGCACACTCTAATTTGTGTACCTGTCATATCCTCCATTTTTTTCTCCACCTAGAAACTCTTTAAGGATGGAACTCAAGCATCAGTCCTTTTACAAAGCCATCTTTGATGTTGTGGGGAGAGTATACCTCCCTTCAATGTGCTCTAGTAGAATTGTGTGTACTCCCTGTTCATAAAGTGTAATTTTCACCCTGATTTTTATTACATATATAGGCCCCTCAATGAAGTCTGGGGGTATCGAATTAAGGACCATATCTTTTTGCCTTTCTTTTTTTGGAAACAGAGTTCTTAGAAAGTGGTGGGAATAAATAAAAGCTAAGTGAATAAACAAATCCATGAAATAGATCATATGTTATGGCTCTAAACTTTTTATTTTTAAAGTTTTAAATTTTGTCTCTACTTGTAATTTATGTAAACCCTTACAAGGGAGAGAAAAGCTAAATCAAATTTGAAAAAGCAATCCATGAACAAATAGGGTGTTTTTTTATCAAGTGACCATTTAGTACATAGCTGTGTACATAAAAATACATATTGTGTGTGTGTGTGTGTGTGTGTGTGTGTGTGTGGCCTCAAAATACTGGTAAGGAGAGTCCAACATATGATTTATGTATGAATGTATAATTATAGAAAAGTATACAATTCTAACAGGTAAAGCACTATAAATTTTATACAGTAAATTTCTCTAAGAAGTCCATTCAAAGAGTTAATTCTTATTTTTTGTATCTTTTTCCAGATACAAGTTTACAATGTCAGAAACTATTTTCATCCAGTTTAAATTTTTAAAATAAAGGTCTTATGAAATTAAATGAAGACCACTCAAATGAGGATAAGCTGAGGCTGTTTTGTTCAGAGCTTGCTATAGCAAGAGAATCAGTCACTGTCTTTGTGTCTGGCAGAGGTTCAAAGGTAGGCAGGGGAGTGGAAAAACTTTAGAGTGAAAAAGGGAAGGATTTAGGTATGCTCTGAAGATTGTTGGCCTGGGGAAGCTGGAAGTATTCTGCATAGAAGCAAAGCATCTGATATGATTGGTTTCGGAAGCATATTCAGTTTTCTACTTGGTCCCAAAGTAGAAATAGGGCCAAAATTTAGGGAAGCTGACAGTTACTAAACAAATTCTAAACAGTATGAATATGAGTTAACTGCTGCAGAAGTATGGTTTGGTTTCCTGGACTGGTTGCTGCAGAAATTGTGGGTCAGAGTTCTGTTTTCATATATGATCTGAAAATGTTCCATTTGTATATTCAGTCTCTCAGTACCTTTTTTGGTCATTCTCTAGCTTGTGAGAAGTCGAGCAATTCAGGAAAAGCCAGTAATGCAGATCTTTACCACTCAGAGATTGTTCAGTCATCTGCATAGTCAACTCTGTCGCAAGATGTCCTTGATTCTTTTTGTTGTTGCATCATCATAGCAATCATCTGAGGAGAAACCCTCTGTGCAGAAACATTTAAGACTCTGGGTAGAATTCACTGGACCAGCAACTTGAACAATATGAAAATAAAAAGTAATCAAATTATAATAACAATCCCTATAAAATGCCTCAGAATAAGGACCCCCAGTTGCTCAATCCAGGTGAAGAAAACAAATATCATAGGCCATGAAGATAAACCCTAGACAACCAAGTAGCTTTTCCCTAAGGTGATGCATAACCTGTTCTACCTTGTCGGTTCCATTGATCCAAGCACAGCAAGAAATATTGCAAAGGTACAGGTGCCACCACACCTAGCCAACAAAAAAACCTGGAGAAATGTGATTGTCCATCATTACTTATGCCAATGAGTTGCGTGAGACTGATCATTTTTCGAGGTGAGGCAGAGACGATATCATTAAGAACTTCTCCCAGAGTTAGTGATAAGTTTCTTACAGTCTTTTCTGTTTGTATTAATACTACTGATGGGAACGCTGTTCTGATTCTTTGCATAAATAATAAGGTAGTAATTCCCCCAGGTAGACTGCCTGAGTAATCAAGGGTGGCCTCATTGTGGAGCTTATATCTGAGCTGCAATTTCTAGGCTTGGTGATTTATAAAATTAGGATCTTAGTGTATAGACAAGCCTTAGAATATTATTCCTAATGGGCATGAGGTGTTATTATGGGCAAACAGGATAGGTGCCATGGCATCAAAGGAGATAGTATCCAATAGAGGCATGTGGAGATACAGGAAAAAAAAAAAAAGTGTTCACAGACTGGAATGAAGGCCTTACATTAGCTGGGTTACATGTACCGACTTCAGTTAAATTTTTCCAGATGGCAAGTATTTGCTTGTTGTTCTCTGAACGTTTTGAATTCAAATTTAGAGCTGTTTCTTGTCTGGTCGATAGATTGTAATAGTTTGGTTTTTTTTTGTGGGAGAGAGAGACACTAACAAAACAATGGTTTGATTAGTTTAACAACATTTGTTCATGTTAAGTGAAAATAGAAATACCATTGGCTATAATGGCTATATTATGGTCTCATTTGATGAGTCCAGCATTGCCCAGAGGTTTTTTTTTTTTTTTATTTATCATTAGGGCCTTGTGAATAGATGGCAAATTAAGCTGTCAGCAAGACTGAAGTCAGTGGCGTTAGAATGAGAATGTTCTAAATTAACAGGTATAGTAAGGAGGGAAGAAAAGAGGAAAAGGGTCACTATGAGTGGATGACAAACAAGGGTCTATAGGACATGAGAAGAATGATTATGATCAAGCATATGAAAGAGAAAAAAGAATTAGATATGAGTGTTGGTCACACATCTTGGGAAGAAGCTGTTTACTCTTTGAAGTCATTCACTTGTTCCAAAGATCTTGGATCAGCTGTCCGCTTTCAAATATCAGCTGCTTCTAGGGGATCTCTGCCGGTTCTCAGCTTGAGGTTCCCTGTTGGAGTAGACTTCCAGTTGTGAAGAAATTGAAATTTCTTCTCAGTTGTGAAATTCAAACCCAAGGTTTGATTCTCTGGAGTTTCCCTGTATTTGTTCTTCCCAATAACTGATAAAGTCTCTCCTGAAAATGTTTAAGAACATATTTTCTCTGATCTCTCCTCCAACAGATGAAATCTCTTAGTTGACATTCATGAAGAGTCTGTTTAGGAAGATGTGCAAAGGCAGCCTTAATGTGTACAGTACATGGATATAGTACATGAACTCCTTTCAATATTTTGCCCTGTCTGCATGCAGTAGGGCAGAGTCTAGTGTCAGAGATAAGTTTCCTAAAGGCATGGCCTACCAGCTATCAGTTCATCAGTGGATAACTAATATGTTCCTTCGACTGTGGCCCAAATGGCTATAAGGTGTAGTGCTAGTACCTCTGGTCACGGAAACTCAAGGATTTCTGAAAGTTTTGCTGATTTTAATTTAAGTATGCTATTGACGCTTCCAACCTTTCCAGAAGATTTTGGGTGGTAAGGAAAGTGTAATTTTTTGAGCAAGGGCTAACACTGTGTGTGCATGTGTGTGTGTGTGTGTTTGTGTGTGTAGGGTCTATGATGAGTTTAAATAATATTTAGTCTGTCAGGAGAGAGTGCTTTTCTCTCCTTAGATAAGTCATTCCCTAAATAAGGAACTGTGTTTTGACAAAATTGTAATTTATCTTTTGAGACTTTATGTCCCTTTTCTGATAAAACTGAGAAAAAATAAGTGGAATCTTTTCTACAGGCTTATATGTTCTCTGAATAATGTGGAACATCTACCTGTTGTATCAGAACTGAATAATAGAGGTAAAGTTAGATCTTTTAAGTCCTGATGGAGGATGTGGGGAAAATTTAAGGGACAACCACCATTCTACTCTTTGATTCTATGAATTTGAATATTTTAGATACCTCATAAGTGGAGTCATATAGTATATGTTCTTATGTGACTGACGTATAGTCACATGTGGTTTTAGTGGTGACCCGTAGCAGAGTTTTTCCAAATGTGGTGAGAACAACAAACTCAACAGGAAGTGGGCTGGGCTCGAGCAACAGTTGTATAGGGCCTATGCCTGTGTTCTCCCTTGTGATTTTCCTTTATATGACAAGCAAAACTTCTGTACAACCCCCCACCCCCCAATGGACGCACAAAGGGATGACATTAAATGGCCTGATTCCTCCAAGGATGCCAGCAAATGGGAATGTATAACAAAACCCAGGAATCTTACTGTGAATAAATAGCCAAGAAACTCAACACAACTAGAGTATTTCCTATAGTGTCTGTCAACTGATGATGTGCTGCATAACCATAAAAGAAGGAAGTACTATACATGCTACAACAGGAATGAACCTTGAAAACATTATGATAAGTGAAAGAAGGCATCACAAATGACCACCTATATTATGTAAAATATCCAGAAGAGGCAACCCTATGGAGACAGACGATTCATGAGTGGTTACCTAGGCCTGGCGCACATAGGATAATTGGGAGATAAAATTGGGGCTAAAGGATATGAGGTTTCTTTTTGGAGTGATGAAATCTTCTAAAATTGATGAAGTGACAGTTGCACAACTCCATAAACATTTATTGTACACTTTAAATGGATGAATTTCATGATATGTAAATTATATCTCAAAGAGCTGAAAACCCCACAGATTTCTGGTCCTCACTCCTAGAATCTCTGAAAAGCCAAAGAAAAGATAGAATCAGTAGGCTTGACATTACACCAATAGAAATAATCAGATTTATAGAAGGGAAAAATGACTTTTTAAAAAATGGACAGATCCTCAGTAACTTGTAGGAGAATTTTTAAAAGCTAATAAATAGGTAATTGCTGTTCCAGATGCAGAGGAGGAAAAAGAAAAACTGTTTGAAGAAATAATGACTGAAAACTTATCAAATTAGGTGAAATATATAAATTTACAAAATTTACAGATTCAAGAAATTCAAGAAGTTGCCCAAACAGGATGAATTCTAAGAAAAAAATGCTTAGACACATCATAATCAAATTATAACTGTTTAAAAAACAAATGCAAGAAAAAACATCATGAAAGCAGCTAGATTTTAAAAATGACATCTGAAGTATAGGGGTACAAATTACCAAATTATGGTAAAACAACCTGTTTATTTGTTTGTTTACCCCATTAGAATAGACAATAATGGGGGCTGGGTCTTTGCTTTCTCTGAAACTCCAGGAAGTAATACAATGCCTAACACAGGGCAGATAGAGTACATAGAGGCTAATTTGAAGATTTCAAGATCTATCTAGCATTACCACACTAACATAGCACTTCAAACAGGCACAATAAATATTATTTACAGAGACTCAATGTGATCAACCTTCTCTGCCCATGACCTATTTTAATTCCCTTAACTGCCATGCAAAGTGTCATTTTATCAATCTCCAGAAATGGAAAGGGTTTAATAGTACACAATACTCAGTTGAGCAAAATTTATTCGCACACCTGTCTGACTCCAACATTCGTGATCCAAGTCTAAAATCATCTTCTACACCTAACTGCCTTTCAAGTTCTTAATTAACTAACATTCTTGGATGGCGTTTATGAAAAATACACTCTTTAGCATGCCCTGGCTTAAGGGAATTTCTTTTAGTAATGTTCCAACGTACTTGAAAAATTGTATCTTGGAAATCGATATGTTCTATTTAAAGCAGTTTTGATTTTGATGTTTTAATGGTCCCAACAGTGGAAGATTAAAAATCTATTGTTGACTCTCCTGCCACATAATACCTAAGGCCAATAAGTGATACAATTTTCTTTTGAAGCATTAGAGCTCTCTGGATTTATAAAGGAATCAGAAAAGAAAGGGAGAAAGTAGAATTGGCAGCTGCAAATAAGGTGGCCATAGCCTCTCTTGAGACTGAGAGTTGTTCCCAAAATGCTTTGCTTAAAAAAAAGTGGCTTTTTTTTAAAATCCTGTGGCTTTTTCTCTTCTCCTTTACTTGCAATGTCTCAAGTAGTTGCTCAGTTCAATTGCGAGTATCACGTGCATCTTCATTCTCTAGATTTTGCATCAGCTTCTTGGAGGCTGCTCATGTGTTATTGACAAAAACAACGTATGATACCCAATGTGTGCCGCTTTACAAGCAAAGGGCTTCAGGAGTCTATCTGCCCCAATAAAGAGGTGTGCCCCAAACAGGCAAACATTCTAGGAAAAAGGCACATAGGAGAGTGAAGGATTCCATAAATCAGTCTGGATAAGTACTATTTTAACTGAGAATGTGAGCACTATTTTAACTCTGAGGTTTAAAAGACCATGCTGATTTCATCAGTATGTAACTCTTTGTTTCTTTGGATTTGGAAAGAAGAATTGAAATTGGTTTTATAAATCAAACTAATTCATGGGAAGAAATAACTTTCATACTCCTATAGAATACCCGGGTGAGTGACAGGGTTTACGAATAGCTAATAATTACCATATCTAGAAGGTGATATCTCCCTATTCCTTGAAAAGAAAAGCTAGAACATACAATGTTTACATTTTCTTGTCTGTAAAATTTTATTCATAATGGTATCTATTACAGAGAGTTGTAAGGTTAAGCAAGTTAGAAAATGTAAATGCTAGTATTATTATATGATCAAAATAAGTAATACATGAAAAACATCAGAAAACCAATAATTTAATAAAATACTTAAAATAATAACAATTATCAAAGGGCAAGTCTCTCTAAAAAAATAATTCAGAAAACCAAATTGCACGTTGTATGAAAAAAACCTCCTGATTAAACATCAATTGTTTCAATCAGGTGTTTTAAATTTCGCTAAACACAACCTTGAATCTTCATTTGGGATAAAATTTAATATACACCTAAAATACATTTTGTGTTTTCCTTCTTCAAAAATTAAACTTATCTAAATTGAATACTTGAAGATTTGTAAAACAGCATACCTCTTTCTCTTCTTCTTTTGTACACAATTTATGGCATTTCATTCCTAGAGAAGCATAAGGATTTCTAAAAAATTAACAAATTGAGTAGAGGTGACACACCTTTACTAAAGAATTTGTCTTGCAGTTTTGGGGAGTAGCTTTCGTGTAAAATTCCTCAGTAGTTGATACTTAGGACCTAGAAGTTTCCATGTACCCAAGTGCCTGAATTTCTCTTTATAAGTGAATCTTCCTTTCAATGTCGGTTTGAATTTGCTATTTCAATTTCTGAGGCCCAGTGTTATTCT
Source organism: Pseudorca crassidens (assembly GCF_039906515.1). Classification (NCBI taxonomy): domain Eukaryota; kingdom Metazoa; phylum Chordata; class Mammalia; order Artiodactyla; family Delphinidae; genus Pseudorca; species Pseudorca crassidens. The sequence continues at coordinate 43,354,294 of NC_090309.1, forward strand.
CATCATGCTATTTTTGGTACTTTAACCAAAACATATTATTTTCTTTGCCCCTGAGTCTTTCTTCCTCCTATGTCCTGCCTCAGTCTTAGCCACCTGGAAAATTTACATTCCATCAGGGATTACATCTCCACTATAACCCATTGCACTTGGTACGTATCTTCTTAATGGCAAAAATACTGTTTCTATATTTTGTTTTTATATATGATTTTTTACTTGACTATTAGTTGTTTGATGAAGGGAAGGGACCACATTTAAATTTTTTTAATATATTTTTTTCAAATCCGCCAAACCTTTCCATATATTAGGAGCTCATGGCAAAGATAGCTAGTAACCTACCAAACATCCATTCTCTTTACCAGACTCCAAATTTTATCCTGCTCCATTGTTGCTAGAAATGAATGCTGCATTTCCAACGATGTTGAACCTAGATGTGGTCCAGAAAACATGTGTTGGGAAGGAATTCTGGGAAGGTTCTTTCAACGGATCTGACTCAACTGAGAGGAACATCATTTTTACCCCCTTTTTTTTTTTATTAGACTGGAAATTCAGATGTGATAACTAGAGCTTCAGCAGCTATCTTGACCTTGAGAATGGATGCCACATGGTAAGACGTGAAGTAGAAGATGAAAGAGACAGATCCAAGAGGCTGTAAAGCTAAGGTAGGAGCCCAGAGAGGGCTACATTCCTTTTTTTAATGTGAGAAATTAAATCTTTGAGTGATTAAACCATAATTTTTTGGTATTCTGTTACTCAGTCAAATTCAGTCTAAAATTGACACAGCACTAAATTAAAAACAAACAAAAAAAAAACGAAAAATGTTAAATGCAACATTCATTTTTTTATGTGTTCAAGATAAAAGAAAAAGGCATTTTTAAAATAATGGCATTTTAAGTACCTAATCTTCACCTGGTTGTTTGAAAAAATAACAAAAATTTAACAGATCATCCATGAAAGTATTACCATGGCAACATTGTGATACATGTGCTGTCCCTTGGCAGAGTTGACTCTGAACTTTGAAAATGATCTCTTTTGGCTTTTAGAACGCTATCAGCACCAGAAGCAACTTACAGTTGTATGACTTTTTCTTAGTGTTCCTCTTTGAATCCTCTTCCTTAATACCCCTTCAAATGCTACATGGCTCCTTAGAGTTTTATTCTTGACTTTTCCTCTTCTCATTTGTTATACTGTTTCTGGGTGAGCTCCTCAGCTGACAGAACGTCAACTACTGAATTTATGGGTTTATGGGTCAAGACCCAAACCTGTATGTCTAGTGAACGTCCTTTAGGAATTTCAAAATGACCACTGGTACAAAGATCTCATTTATTTCTACTTTCACTCTCTATCCCAGCCTCCTCAATCTGCTTCTCCTATAATATCCCTCAGTTTGATCATTTGTACCACTGTCCTTACCTAAACTAGAATCTTAATCTCTAATTTTTTTCTTTCCCAGTCATGACTAATCAATCATTAATTGCCACCTCAGAAATGGAGGCTGGATTCTTTACCTCCTTCCTACCTAACAGGCTTTTGAATTCGATTATTGGTCCTGAAGCAGCCTCATTACCAACTTCCTGACACTTATTTCTCCTTCTCATAGTTCATTCTCCACTCATAGCTCATGGTACTACTGTAAATTATCTTTTTAAAAATAAATACATAAATTTTAAGTATGGTCATGTGTATTGGCTGCTCACTGCCTACGAGCCAATGTTCAGATTCTTTGTCTTGTCAGGGAAGGTGCATCATGACATATCTTCAGTGATAGGTTCTATGCCCCAGCCTAACTGAACTTCCTCAAATACACTGTGTCCTTTCACACTTTCTAGAATATTCTCTTGCCTCTGCCTAAAGGTTCTTCTCTTTTTTTTCCCCTTTCTTCTGTCTATTGTGCTCTTTTTCATAATTCCAAATTCATATTAAAGGTTACTTTCCCTATAATGCCTTAATCAGTTCTACTAAAGAGTTGGTTATTTTCTTATCTGTGGTACCCTAAACGCAAGGACAACATTTAGAAAACTTTAGCATATAGTTTATGAACTATGAATTTGTGAATTTGTCTCCCATACTGAACTTGAGGTTCTTAAGGATGTAGGTGTTTTTTTAAGTATTATTTCTCATATTTTCCTGAGATTTAAAAAAAGATGCCCAACATGTTAATTAAAAAGATCCTTTTTTTCTACATGAGGGATAAAAATGAAATGTAGTCAATCTTTAGACTTACAAGACAGACACTCAGCAGTGGTTCACAGGGATGTACATTGTTCCTTAAAACAGATTTTAGAAGATTTTTGCTGGCCAACTCTAACATATAAAGGACACATAATCATTGAGATATGTTGCAACTTTAGAATGGATCTACAGTGGGTATCTCTAGCCTTTATTAAAACAAAATTCATTCAGATTATCTCACTTTAATGACTGCATGACTAAGCACACTACTCTTAAAACCAATATGTCAGAGTAAATTGTACCTATGGGTAAAATTTCTATGAATAGTATGGCATTTCACTGTCCATGGAATTTAGATGGGTCTTTTCATCTTAGTTTCAAAGCGTGAAGAGGTTGATCTATGAGTTTTACTTTTGTCTGCACTGATTGTATTGCTCCTAAAAAATACTACATTTTTAGCTTTGAAGTCTAGATCCTGATTTACCCAAAGAAGAGGATAAGAGAAACTGCTTCTGTTGGGTTTTCATTTACAGAACAACCTGACCTGATTTTGAAGCTGAGTGAGTGGGAAGGAGATAATTTTCAATCCCTGTTAATGCCATTTGGATGACTAGGGCACTGTCCCCCTAAAAATGGAACCAACAAAAACTTCACAAAATCCTAATAGCAGTCATCCAGTTATCTTTTCAATCATACCATGTATCAGAGATAGATTATTAAAAAAAAAGCCAGACCATTAGTAAATCGTCATGCCCCTTTCCCAAATCGGTCAGCTCCTCTGTAAAATATAATGATTTCCTCAATAACAACCCCTGCTGTTTCTTCTCTAAGGAAAGTTTGCAACATCAAAATGAAAATAAGTAAGAAATCAAAATGGCTGTAACGTTCTACCAGATATGAAGTTAAACTTATTCCTCAGCTTGATAATAATATGACTTCTTTCAAGGAAACACCAATTTTACAAGTAGATAACTTTGGCTTTTAAAAGTAGCATTTATTACACCAGAATTGTCCATGTTTCTCTTTTCACAAGAGATACTACTGTGTTGGTACTACTATATATCAACAGCCATACTATACTAGCTAAGGGGCAGAACAATCATTTGTCTTAACAGCTATTTAAAATAGTTAATATCAGAGACTTCTGCCCCATAAATTGAAATATTGAAGATAAAAGAAAATAGAAAATAAATAATGTTGATAAATATATTACTTGCCTTGTCCAGCCCCAGTTACAGTGCTCAGTTATGGAAATATATCTTGATTAAGTTTTATTTTTAGTCACATAATAGGGTGCATTATGAATGTTAAAACTGTCTTGAGCTGTATATTTTAAGAATCAGCATTTTGGAAACACATGTAGAGTTTTAGCTTAGGAATTGTGCTTATATGTACGAGCATATAAGTGATACCCTTCAGCAAATGCCAAAAATAGCAAAATAACATACTTATAATATCTTAATGTTAGATTTTATTTTTATTAATATTAATTGATACTTCTTGTCATTTTAAGTATTCATCCATGGAATTACATTTCTGTCTTATATGAATAGTGTGAGCCTTCCTTAATAAATAAGAACTTAGAGATTGATAGACTGAATAGGCAAATGGATGATGGTCAGACTATATATAAAAATAGAACCCTCACCCATAACCTTCAGCAACCAACCCACAAAGCGAAACCATGATCTGCAGCAACCAGTCCAGGAAGACGGACAACAACCCCTGTAGCAAGTAGCCCCAAATGGCCAGGACTTCATGAATAACTGACAGCTTCCCTAATTTCTGCCCCCACGTCCAATTTAGGACCGACTGGAAAAAGTCAAATATACTCCCCTAAACAATTACATAGGATGCCCCAATTTTAGTTAGCCTTCCTCCAGCTTCCCATGCCAACAGCTTCCAGTCAGGGCATACCTGAAGCCTTCTCTCTTCTTTTTTCTACTGTAAATCTTTCCCACTCCTCTGTCTTCCTTTGAGTCTCTGTCAGATTCAAGTAATGGTGTCTGACTTCCTTTCTATAGCAAGGTCATTTAGATCATTTTCATTTATTTACATAAAATTATTGAAATCTCTTATTTCCCACTCTGCTTCACCAGTGTTAAATATCTACTATAATAAATCCACTGGTTGTAATTTTCATAAATGCTTTTAATAGTCTCTCTCTTTATAGTTTTATATCATATGTGAATATCTGTGAATATTACTTAGTATGGCTTGGCAGATTTTTAAATTCATATATTTATTATCATACAGTTATCATTCTTAATTTTTTTCAATCTTTGTTATGTTTCGCAAACTCTCCATATTAGTAAATGTAGCTGATTTAAACTACAGTATAATATGGAAACCTATAAACATATAAAATCCATTTTTCTATTAATGGACATTTCAATTTTTCCTTGTTTTTAAAATTGTTAACAATGCTGTAATAAATTTCCTTATACGTTTCTTCTTGTTCACATTTCTCTTATATGTGTTAATATCTAAGTTTATCTCCATAATGTTAAAAAATCACCTGTACACCCAGTGCTTCCAAGTAAGCACAATCCTGACTTTCCTTTTTATGTTTTTTTTATTTTTTTGCTCTTTAGTCACTAAATCTATGATGTATTTATTCCAATGGTAGCATATTTTCTAAAAACAAAACTCGCAATTGAACAGATGTGTCCCAGTGCCTGTGCAAGTGCAGATGCCTACAGCAAGCTGAAATCTTATAAAAAGCAAAAATCTCAGATATGCTTGACAAGTGAATGTCCAGCTGTCATCACCCTATTCCACTGCCACACCCATTTTTCCTTACTGCTTTTCAATTGTCTGGAGGCACTGATTTTCATCCAGTTTCAACAGGGCTTCAAGTCAATAAGGTAAAGGCTGGGAAAGATTATGTCAAGGAAATCAGCTTAAAAGATTGCAGTGTGTATTTCTCAAAAGAAAGCAATTTTCTGGGGACTTTATAGGTTTTTGTATCTGGTTTTCCTTTAAGGCAATAGTACTGACACAAGAAGAACTCTCCATATCCCACTTTATCCTGTGAATATGAATGTGCTTATAACAGAACTTATTTGTGGTATTTTATCCAGTGAAAGATTTTAAAGGCTCATACTCAGTCATGCTTTAGTTTGGGGTGGCCATACGAAGGAGCCACTGCAGAGAGCACTTTGGTTAAACATCATTCATAGTTTGCTAGAGAAGAAGGGAGAAGGGAAAAGTAGTATGTAAGAGACTGAAATTGTTCAAAATTCCCATTATGGAAGTACTGAAAATTAAATTAACGAGCTTAGAAGTAAAGTTTCAATGTCATTAAGTGTAAAAAACTAGTTAATTTTTCTGTGTTAGAGATATGTATTATATACCTCAATAATATTGATTAAAATAGTATTTTGGTTCTTTGTATCTTTTGCATATTTATATAGCTATTTCTATCTAAACATATAAAGCATGTGGAAAACAAAAATGCTATTTTAATCAATATTACCAAGGTATATAATGTACATATATTTGTCTTAAACATACAGTTTGATGAGTTTTGACAAAAGTGTACACTCCTGTAACCACCACTGCAATCGGGATATAGAATATTTTTATCACCCAAGAGAGTTTTCCTGTGCCCTTTGCTATCCCCCGAAGCCCACTTCATACCCTGCTCCTCCACCACTGGCCTCCTAGCAATCATGAATTTGCTTCGTATCACTACAGATGAGTTTCTCCATTCCTAGTCTAGCACACAAATGAAATTTTACAGTCTGGGCTCCTTTGCATCTGGCTTCTACTAGCATGCTTTAGCAACTCAAACATGTTGTGCATGTACCGTAGTTTGTTTCTTTTGATTGTTGAGTTGTGTGCCATTATATGGATATACCAGAATTTGTTTATCCACTCACTAGTCCATGGACATTTGAGTTGTTTTCAGTTTGGGGCCAATAGGAGTAAAGGTGTTATGCTTATTTAAGTATAGGAATTTCCATGAACATAGTTTTAATTTTGTTTTATTCTCTTGAGTAAATACGCATGTGTGGAACTCCTGTGTCACGTGGTAATTGTATATTGCAATTCTATGTGAAACTACCTGTTTTATAAAGTGGTTGTACCATTTTATGTTTTGAACATCAGTGAATGAAAATTCCAGTTGCTTCACAACATTCTTGACAACACTAGGTGTTTTTGGTCTTTTTAATTTTAGCCATTATACTAGGTGTATAGTGGTTTTAACTTGCATTGTCCGAGTTGTAATTGTATTGAACATCTTTTCATGTGCTTATTGGCTTACATATCTTTTTTTGGAAGTACCTATTCGAATATATTGACAAATTTACATGCAGTGAAATTTACTTGCTTTGCTATAGTGTTCAATGAATTTTGACAAAGGCGTACAGTTTTATAATCAATACCAGAATCAATATGTAGAACAGTAGTATTGCTGTAAAAATACCCTCATAATATCCCTTGATTGTTTTTTTGACCAACTTTAATTGGGTTGCTTGCTTTCCTATGTTTGAGTGGTAGAAGATAAAAGAAATATATATATTTACTATATATATATATATATATATATATATACACACACTGTCCAAGAAACCAGTCCTTCTACTGAAATAAATATTGTAAATTATTGCCTTTTAATTTTTTAATATTGGCTTTTACAGAGCAGAAATTTAAATTTTGATATTCAGTTTAACATTTCTTTATGCTTTACAGTTTGCACCCTATTTAACAAACTTAACTGATTTTGCAAAAATAATATCCTATGTTTTCTAAAATAGTTTTAACTTACTATACTTTTATATTATTTAGAGTTTTTGTGGGGAAGGAGGTCTAACAAGAGGTAAAATCAAAGTTGTTGTGTTTTTTTGTTTTCAAATGGATATCCAGTCCGCTTGCCTTATTCCCTGTCGTTGAGAGAAAGCTTTCAGTGTTTTATCGTTAAGTAGATGTTCACTGTTTTTTCTTGGTAGATGCCGTCTGTTTTTCTACTTTTCTAAGACTTATCATAAATAGGTTTATAATTTTGATAAATGCTTTCTCTGCATCAATCGAGATTATCATATGGCTTTTCTCCTTTATTCTGTTAATGTGGTAAATTAAATTGACTTGGTTTTCTAATGTCAAACTGACCTTTCATTGCTAAGGTTAATTCCACATGGCTGGGTTCAATTTGCTGTTATTTTGCTAAGGATATTTGAATGTATATTCATGAGTAAGTTAGTTTATAATTTTCTTTCCTTATAATGTCTTTGTCTGGTTTTGACATTAGGATAATACTGGCCTATTAAAATAAGTTAGAAAACATTCTCTCTTTTTTTTTTCTGAAAGAGTTTTTGGTAGGATTATTATTATCTTTTCCCTAATGTTTAACAGAATTTCTAGTAAAGCTATCTGAATTTGCAGTTAACTTTATGCCAAGGTCTTTAATTGTAATTCAGTATCTTTAATTTATTTACAGGCCATTGAGATTTGCATCTATTCTTGAATAAGTGTTACTAAAGGAGTCTTTCCAAAAATGTTTTTATTTCATATAGGTTGTCAAATCTCGTTGAATTAGACCATATTTGTTTAATGAAATTCCTGATATGTTTGGGTTTAAGTATATCATCTTGGTATTATTTTCCTTGTTTCCCAGTGTTCTTTGTTACTTATATTTTGTTTTCCTTGTTTCTTTTGATTATTTTTAATATTTTATCATGAAATTACTTTTAATATTCTCTAAATATTCTTTTGCTGTCATAATTTACAGTGATGTTCTGACTTTAATCTTGATATGGTCATTTGGGTCTTCTCTATTTTATTTTTCTTAGACTAGATAGATATTTATCAATATTATTGATCTTTAAGAAACCAGCTTTTAGTTGCATTGGTTTTCCTCTTTTGTCTACTATCTTAATGATTTACATTTTTGACTTTATTATTTCATTTCTTCCACTAAATAAAGTTTTATTTGTTCTTCCTTTTCTAGTTTCATATAGCAGATGCTTAAATGATTAATTTAGACCATTATGGTTCCCAATATAAATATTTTGAGTTATGAATTTCCCTCTAATCACTGTGTTAGTTTCATCTCACAATTTTGGTATTTTGTGTTTCAGTAGTGTTCAATTCAACATATTTTCTAATATCCCTAGTGATTTCTACTTTGATCCATGGGCTGTCTTACAAGTGCTCTTTCTGTCTCCAAATATGTAGAGATTTTCTAGGTGTCTTTTTGTTATAAATTATAACTATAATTTAATTCTATTTTGGCCTGACTATGTTGAGATTTGTTTCATGAACTAGTGTATGATATGTCCTGTGAATGTTACATGTTCACCTGAAAGGAATGTATACTCTGCTTACCGTAAATATATTTAAATTACCATATTATCCTCTACATGGACTATAATAATATTATTTAGAGGATACTGTGATAAAATTTTAGCAACATTCTTTCTGTACTCTTTTCCATCTTTTGTACTATTATCATCATACCTTCTACTTCTACATATGTTATAAAAGACATGTTATGTTGTTGTTATTTTTGCTTTAAACAGTTAGTCACCTTTGAAGGCAAATAAAGATAAAATTGTCTTCTGTTCCTCGTGTACTTACCATTTCCAGAACTCTTCATTCATGTATAGAACCAGTTTCCATCTGCTGTCGTTTGCTTTCCACTAGAAGAGCTTCTTTTAATATTTCTTGTGGAACAGGTCTGCGGGAGAAAATTTTTCTTTATTTTTCTCTTCAAAAGATATTCAGAAGATTAGTGAACCCTTTAGAGAAGGTTTGTTGAGTTTGTGTGCCATAGTTTTATCACTTTAAAAATATTGTTTTGGGCTTCCCTGGTGGCGCAGTGGTTGAGAGTCCACCTGCCGATGCAGGGGACACGGGTTCGTGCCCCGGTCCGGGAAGATCCCACATGCCGCAGAGCGGCTGGGCCCGTGAGCCATGGCCGCTGAGCCTGCACATCCGGAGCCTGTGCTCTGCAACAGGAGAGGCCACAACAGTGAGAGGCCTGCGTACCGCAAAAAAAAAAGATATATATATATATGTATATATATACACACACACACACACACACACACACACACATATATAGTTTTATTGACTTCTGGATTATTTTGTTCCCAAGAAGAAGTTGCAATCATAATATGTTTTTCCCTGTATGTAATGTGTCTTTTTTCCTCTCCCTGTTTTTTAAATGTTCTCTTTATCATGGATTTTTATTCGGTTGATCTGTCCTTTCTTCATATTTTGTCATTTTACTAGCATAATGTGGTGATATTATTATAATAACAGAATAAAAGTGTTCCCTCCATTTAAAAAAATACTTCGTGATATTATAGCATGACCTTGAATTTCTCAAAGAAAATTGATCTCCTTTTATTCTTTCTCAGGAGAATTATGTGCTAAAGTGGACATTTCAACAAGAATGAGAGAGCCAAGCCAGGAAATAGCTTTTCATTTTTTGGAATTTTATTCCTTTAACTAATTTGGCTCTAATTAATGACAATCACCAGCTGGATAACCTGTGTTTTTCACTGATTTCAAATGTATTGAGGTCTCTCAAAATGCATGGGATTTTCAGTTTTAGGTTGGAAAAGAGAATGAACACTATTATTGCAATTAATGTATTTCCAATTGCTCAGAGAATTTTAAAGTCTCTGTTTGTATAACACCAAATATAAGTAGTGTGATTCAAAAGGCCCTCCCAAAACCACTCCACCTAAATGACAGTTTTAATAGTAGTAGCTTGTCGCCATGTATTGGGTGTATCAATGACTCCCATATTTCTTATTCATGGTGCTTATTCACGGCACATAATACAAGACGTACACAGTTTGTACCTACCCTTATTACTTTGGGTTCAATAGGTGGAAAACTGCCTCCTTCACAGTAGAGCAGAGAGGAAAAGCTGCCCTATCTATTAGTGGAAGGGTCCCCGGCAACAGTCCTTGGGTCCGAGGCCTGCCAGGAACCGGCCGGACAGCCAGAGGTGAGCAGCGAGCAAGCGAAGCTTCATCTGCCGCCCCCCATCACTCCCCATCGCTCGCGTTACCACCTGAACCGTCCCCTCCCACCCCCACCTCCATGAAAAAATTATCTTCCACGAAACTGACCCCTGGTGCCAAAAAGGTTGGGGACCGCTGTATTAGTGAATCATTGGAGTCAACTGACAGAAGGTTGCCTGTATTGTTTTAGACTGAAAGGGAATTATATAGGATGGGGAAAGAATCCCAGTTCAGAGAGAAGAATGTGAGAAATGATATATTTATTACTGTCCTATTGCTGTTATAACTGTTAGTGGCTTAAAACAACACAAATTTACCTTACAATTTTTCAGGTCAAAAGTCTGAAGTCAGTTCCACTGGGCTAAAGTCAACATGTCAGCGGCACTGGCTGCTTCTGGAGGCTCTGAAGGGAGAATCTGATTTTTCCCTTTCCTAGCTTCCGGGCGATTCCTGCATTCCTGGGCTCATAACCTCTTTCTTGCACCACAGCAATCTCTTGTTCAGTTACCACATTTCCTACACCTCCTCTATAGTTAAATCTTCCTCTTCATTGCTTTTTTTTTTTTTTTTTTGTGGTACGCGGGCCTCTCATTGTTGTGGCCTCTCCCGTTGCGGAGCACAGGCTCCAGACACGAGGCTTAGCGGCTATGGCTCATGGGCCCAGCCGCTCCGCGGCATGTGCGATCTTCCCGGACCGGGGCACGAACCCGTGTGCCCTGCATCGGCAGGCGGACTCTCAACCACTGCGCCACCAGGAAAGCCCTTCATTGCTTTTATAAGGACACTTGTGGTTACATTGAGGGCCCAACCAGATAATCCATGCTAAACTTTTCAAGATCCTTAATTTAATCATATCTGCAAAATCCCAATTGCCGGGCAAATAAAATTCATAAGCTTCAAGTTTTAGAACCTGGATAACTTTGGAGGCCATTATTCAGCCTGCCACAGTGTGGTTCTATCTTTGCCTAAATGCAGTAGGATTTTTCTCCCATGAAAAATTATTTATATAACATGACTTGTGATTATTTAGTAAAATAAGTATAATCCCCAAAACACTTTTTAAAATTTGTGCTATCTATAATTAAAGAATAGTTAAGTCATGCTTTTCATAAAACTTGATCTTAATTTATCAAAGTGGAATTGGCATTTTACTGACACGTCTCTTCTCAACACTTGATTAACTGTCCCATTTTTCAGTGCCATTTCAAATTTAAACCAGTTATATTGATCCACCCTACTCCAATATGATCTCGTCCTAACTTTAATTACATCTGCAAAGACCCTATTTTCAAGTAAGATCACATCTGAGGTAGTGAGGGTTAGTATATATATATGAATTTGGGGGGCACATAATTCAACCCATAACAGACTGTGAGATGGAAAACCATTGACTTAAACCAGCCCCTGTTTTTTATAGATGAGAGAGTGGAGCCCAAGCAGGTTTGAGGCCCTAGTGAAGATCACACAGTGAGTGATACAGGTCTAGCTGATGTAATAAATCGAGACTCCTAATTCCCACTCCAGGGGTCTTTCTCTGTTATTTGAATTGACTCTGTTTTGGATAATTAGGAAGAAAATCTGACATTTCTTGTCTGATTTCAGCTGGTGCGTACTCTGGATATGCAAGTTTTAAATAAGTAGCAGAGCCTGACTTTAACATTATCTGACAAGAATTTCAGCCCAAGAGAACGCTGTGAGATTGCTTCATGAAAAGAATCTGGCAGCTCATCCCATCTCAATTGTAATGCCAAAGAAATTGCCCATCAATTTTATATATGCCCTTATTTGTGCCAAACAACTTGATAATGTCAGACGCAGCAACAATGATTAATTTACTTATACTGCACTCAGTAAGCCATCAGGGTAGTATCTCACCCTTGTTTTCATCTACAGTATTTCTAGAGAGTGCCTTCCTCTCTAAAACTTTCCCAAGTTTAATAAAAATGTCTATTATAAAAACGATTTAGCAGCTTATAAGCATAGTCCTGAGAGCTATCTTCAGAAATTATCAGAAACCTTGGCATAGAATTCAGACAGATAATAAGGATTTAAAATACTTTTCGTGTGACTGCGTACTAATTTGAAATGCCAAGTAAGTGGCACCAACATTATTTAGATTCCTTCCATCATCACTTTTCTTTTATGTCAGTTAAAAAATCAAGAGATTTATTTATAGAGGTCAAAGTTTGTGTTGGTTTGTAATTTACAATGCTCAGTATGAAACTAATTAATACTATACAGAACAACTGGGATTGTGCTTCCTGGAACTTCTAAGTACTTTTCATAGAAACAGCATAGGCCTCAGCAAAATTAGATTTCAGTTGGTGTTGAGACCAAAAAAGTATCTCCTGACCCTCAGTGTAGTTCTCTCCCCGCTCCATATTCATTACGAAGGAAACTGGGAACATGGAGGGTAGACAATAACTTGTCATACTCAGTGTCATGGGGAACCAAGGATGCAGTGGGATTCAGGCTCGTTTACGTGTTTATTTATTTATCTCTTCCTCTATGGTACCCAAGTTTTTCTTATCAAACTGTGAAATTAGATTTGATTCCTATCACAAGTCAAATACTGGGGAGTGTTAAGAAACTTGGTACAACTGCAGAACTCTTCATCATTTCAGGTTTAAATTTGGATACCCTTAGGATAACCCAAGGATAACCCATCTGAATCCATCACACCAGTCATGTATTCGCTGCATTGAATAAATTTACTTTCCGTTTCCAGTAGGACAGCTTACTCATTTTTTAAAAATACAAATATTACAGAGTACTGTTCTCCAAGTCAGAAAAATAAGGATCTTTTTAAAAAGTTAAATATACATGTTTTTCTTAATATCTTGAATTTTGAAGTGTTGAAAATAATTAAATGTTCAGAATCAAATTTTGATCAGTTTTAGTGATGTTTTTAATGTAGAAAATCGGCATTTTCATGAAAATGGTATGTAATTATTAATAGTATTTGCTGCTTAGGAATAATAATTTGACAAACTAAAATATTTTAATCAGAGAAGATAGAGAACTGTAGGGGAACAAAATTTACCACCCCAGAATGTCTCTAGCATGTAGATTATTTTGAGCTGAAAATAATCAAAGCCCAAAGAAAGGCTCAGGACAACACTTTGAGCTCCCCCCTAACTGCCTCAAAGAACACAGACAGAGGACAAGAGTGATCACCATAGATATAATAACTCTAATATGAACTAGATGTGTAGACAGGGAGGAACCTAGCAAAATCTTTTTGTTAAAATTCCTCACTGTGTCCCATTGTCTCTGCATGGCCCAGAAAACATTTGTTACCAGACACTTGCTTTTCCATCTTCATGTGAATTTCCTACCCTGTGAAGTCCCAAACCATTACCCCCAACATCTTTTGTCTTTAGCTGAAGATGGTGTTTAAGGCGATGGATTCAGCCATTTTGGCAAGTTATTCAGTTCTCCTGGGTCTCTTCCATGTAAACAAGTTATTAAACTTCTGTTTGATTTTCTTCTAATAATCTGTCTCATGTCATTTTAATTCTTAGATCAGCCAGAAGAACCTAGAGGAGTAGAGGAAAATTCCTTCCTCCTTGACAGAATGTTTTCACACAAGCACCCTCAAGTCAATTAAATATCATTAAAAAAATAGCTTTTATTTAAAATAATGTCTTGAATTTTTGAAATATCTGAGATTAAATTATGAGGAAGACAAATCTTTTCATACCTAAACAACATCCTTTGCTCATTATTTTGTCAACAAGTAGAACTTTTCTTTTTCTCTTCTTTTTTAAACTTTCATAGAACAACAAGTAGGTGTAAATTCCAGGCTGATAACTGTGCTTGCCAATAAACAGCATTTGCAAAATATATCACAGTTGTTCATTTTCCTCTGAGAGTCCTTTGACTGCCCTCTGTTCTTTAGGAAATCGTTTTCTTACTATCTGCCCCAAATGGGAAGTACCTAAGAAACCTGTAGAATTATTTCCCAAGGAAGTTCCTTTATATATATAGCTTGCAGAAACTGTAAAACAAAGAATGTTGCCCCCTGTCCAGTTCTACAAGAATGGAGTCATTAGCCCCTACGGTTACTGGCCTGTAAGACACCCTGAAAGGAATTCAAGGCAAAGATAAGGATGAGGCACTCTGTGCTCTAGGAAAACAGGCATTACTGTCCCATAGATAACTAGAAACATTTCAGGAGAAAATGTTTATGAACCTGGATTCTTATATCTTCCCATATTTAGAAGAGCAGTGAAATCACTAACTGAGATATCTGCTCCTCCTGACCAGCAATAACCTTCTACCAAGATGTGTGCTTGACGGCACACACTCCTTTGCCAAAATCAGACGTATATACTGGTCTGCCCCACCTCCAACACAGACACTTCTTTGGAGCAGCTCCGATGCCTCCTGGGCTATCATCCTCAGTAAGTCCCCAAATAAAACTGAAATTCACGGCTCTCACTTTGTGGGGTTGTTTTTTCAGTAGACAAAGCAGAAGTGTGAATGCTATAAGCAAGTGAAATGTGATTGAGTAGTATTCCTCAGATATTTTCTAAAAGATTTAAAAACTGCAAAGGGACATAAAATTTACTCAGAATCAATTTCTTAGGAATATATGGGAGCTAAATTTCTTTCCCAAACTCATAAATTTGAAATTTCCCCTGATGAGTTTTGAGAAATGCAAATACTGTACTGGAGGAGCAGAATAGATTTGTGGAGTGGGAAAACTTAGGGAATTTACTTAAAAAAGTATCTTGAGTGTGACCTTGACTGAGTGAAGTCATATAAAAGGAGTTAAGTCCCTTAAGAACTGTCTAGCTGGTTTGTCTCTACCAACTCTGGATGTGATATAACCCAAGTTGTTTTCAGCCTAGATATTGGAACTGCCTCATTAATGGCTGAGACATTAAAAGATCAGAATAAATAACCCCCCAGGCCTTCTAATCACCTCTCCCATCTGATCCCTACTTCTAGCCTGGAGGTGGTAGATCCATTGTCAATTTAAACCATCGTTGCCATAAGCATTTTGAGATAGCATTATAATTGTTCAAAAATGTTCAATTTTCTGTTGGCAAAATGTGGCTTATTTTTTCAAGATAACAAGGCACATTTTATTATTTTTTTCTTCCCCAGTGTAATTTCAGGAAGGCTTATATTTTAGGAAATCTTTGTATTTGTTTCTTAAAAATCTTTGCTACTTCTTCCAACATTGATATATAGATAGGCTTGTTGGAGAGAATAGAGGTTTATTAACCTTGCTCTCATCACTTGAAACTCAGACAGTCATGTAACTGTTGGCGTTTGGCAAAGTGGACATAGAGTGTACAAAGGAAGTGACAAGGAAAATGATAGAAAACTGGATTAAAAGGGAAGAAAACTTCTTCCTTCAAAACAGAACGCCCTTGAAGGTGTTGGAGCTGTATCAGATTGAGAAGGTGATTTCTTAAAGTTCTATTTTTGGTTTCACCTTACCTTGGAGAATGACAGAGGCAAAAGTGGGTGTTGTCCTATACACTGAGAATTTTCTTAGTGTATTAATTGATGTTCTTTGGAGTGCAGGTATCAAAACCCATGTGAAATAATTTAAACTCATCAGAGAAATTTATTTAAACTTGCAGGGGATGTCTCACTGAACCAAAATACAGAGATATAACTAGGATTTCTTTTACTATTAAATGTTTTTGTTTACTTAACACTGCATCTAGGAAATCAATCCATATCAGACCATGTGGATCCTTGCAGTTATTTTAACAGCTGCATAATTCTTGGCTGTGTGAGACCCATCACAGTGTTTGTACCCAGCCTCCTGTGGATGGGTATTGATATTTTCCCAATATTTGCTCTTACATGTAATGTCATCACAAATACCTTGTGCATGCGTATGTTATTTTATAGTATGTAGTATGAATGAATTCATTTAGGATGAATTCTTAGGAGTAGGAAAGGGTAAGTTTGCATTAATTGTCAAATCCCTGCCATAGGTATGGTCCAATCTACTTCCACCGGAGTAAATTAGGCTACTTCTTTCTTCATAGCCTTGCCAACAGAGTGTGTTGTTTAGCTTTCAATATTTGGCTAATTTTAAGAGAAATTGTATCTGCACATTTTATTATGAGCAAAGTTGAATGTCTTTTCACATGTTATGACTGTAATTCTTATTTGGTGAACTGTCTTCACTATTTTGTGTGTCCGAGGGCCTACTTTTCTATAATAATTTTGGATTTGGGGCAGTTCTACCTTTATTTTTAAATGCTCATTATATATAAGGTAAATTATCCTGTTAGTCTACTTTTCATATGATATTTGTTGAAAATATTTTTCTCTCAGTTTTTCTCTTTTCCTTATTAAAAAGTTTTCTTAAGCGGTTAAATTATCCATCTTTTCTTTTATGGCTGCTAAATTCTTAAAAATACTTTATTTATTGATTTATTTGGTTGTGCCAGGTCTTAGTTGCGGCAGGCTCCTTAGTTGTGGCTCGCTGGCCCCTTAGTTGTGATATGCAAACTCTTAGTTGCGGCAGGCATGTGGGATCTAGTTCCCTGACCAGGGATTGAACCCATGCCCCCTGCATTGGGAGTGCAGGGTCTTAACCACTGCACCACCAGGGAAGTCCCTATGGCTTCTAAATTTTAACAAAATATTAAAATGTCTTCCCCTACCCAGGTTATAAATTATAATTTTTTTTGCT
The DNA here is from genome assembly GCF_039906515.1 of Pseudorca crassidens. Lineage (NCBI taxonomy): Eukaryota > Metazoa > Chordata > Mammalia > Artiodactyla > Delphinidae > Pseudorca > Pseudorca crassidens. The sequence continues at coordinate 43,371,115 of NC_090309.1, forward strand.
TTAAATATATATATATATATATATATATATATATATATATACTGTGATAAGAACACAACCTGAGATCTACCCTCCTAAAGAAACTTTAAGTGTAGTACAATACACTTGTAAAATGCAAATACTATATTTTAACCATAGGTACAATATTGTACAGCAGATCTCTAGAGCTTACTCATCTTGCTTAACTGAAACGTTATGCCATCTTTGATTAGTAACTTCCCATTTCTCTCTCCCCCTACCTAGCCCCAGCCACCACTCTTCCACTCTTTGATTCAATGAATTTGACTATTTTAGATAGTCCATATAAGTAGAACCATGATTTACATTTATATCTCAGATCCATTTGGAAATTGTTTGTTACAAAAAACAAGTTAATAATTTAAGCTAGACTCCACTGGGCAATTCTTCTGTACTTGGCTAGGATCACTGATGCGTCTGCACCCAACTCCCTGTCCCTTGTGGGACATTTGGTCTTGTCCAAAATGTCCATAAGACATTTGGTCCATACCAAATGGTTTTGGACAGAACCAAGTATCAAGGACCTTTTGGTGTGGCTCAAATGTCTTATGGACATTTTGGACAGGCCAAATGTCTGCTAACTCATTCAACACACTCAACTGGGGTTGTTTACCTGGTAACTCAGCAGAGTTCTAAAAGTATAAACAAAAATGTGGGGACACATAGTTTTTGAGGGCAGGAGCCCACTGTGTCCCCTTTTGCCTGGCAAAGCAATAAAGCTATTCTTTTCTACTTCACCCAAAACTCTGTCTCCTAGATTTGATTCAGCACTGGTACACAGAGGCTGAGCTTTTCAGTTGCTCTCAAAAGAATGATTGTCTTTGGAAGGAAAAGGGAAGATCTTAAGATGGAGATAGTTTAGTTGTTTATTTCTATCACACAAGCTGCTGACCTCGGATTCTGCACGTCCTCAGGGAGTGCCTCTCTAAGGCCTTTTCCAAAAGGTGATTGGCAAGCGAAGTCCTTCTAAAAGAGATAAGTAGCTTCTTAAAGTAAACTCAGAACAAATGGAGTACAAATTCTGTTTACTAAGTATTTCCTGGTTTATGGACGCTAACGTGCAGCCTTGCATGGCATGGTCTTTGAGGAATGGAAGAAAGGAGAGGGAGAGGTTGAATTCTGTTCCTGTATCATTTGGGAAAGGTATTTGGAAGCTGCCCCAGATGGAAGATTACATCATTTCAGAGTAGTAACTCAAATCTATAGAAATAGATGCTACCATGTAGGAGATGTGTTTACGTTAGAGACCACTGAGACATGTGAGAAGCTTTTGTTTGCAGTTAAAAAAAAATTTTTTTTTGGCCGCACCTCGATGCATGCAGGATCCTAGTTCCCAGACCAGGGAACGAACCTACGCCCCCTCCAGGGGAAGCACAGAGTCTTAAACACTGGACCATCACGGAAGTCCCTTGTATGAGAGGCTTTTGAAAGCTTATGATAAAATTTGTTAAATTCTTTGTAATTTATTAAATCTGTAGAATTCCTTGCACTAACACAAATTTTTCTGAGCAGTTTACTTCCTTTTTGCTATATATTTTGCATTTTGTGTGGTTGTATTTCAGAATCGCAAGGTTTTGCTGCTGCTGGTTATTCTAACCAAAGGCTTTTTCTTCCCCACTCTGAGGACAAACAGGAAGGCTGGATGCTTGAGCCAGTTGAGTCAAACAGTTTCCAATTCTTTTTTTTTTTCCTCTTTCTCTCTTTTTTTTAAAAAAATCTCTTCTTTCTGGGACTTCCCTGGTGGCGCAGTGGTTAAGAATCTGCCCAATGCAGGGGACATGGGTTCAAGCCCTGGTCTGGGAAGATCCCACAGGCCGCGGAGCAATTAAGCCCATGCACCACAACTCCTGAGCCTGCGCTCTAGAGCCCATGAGCCACAACTACTGAGCCCATGTGCTGCAACTACTGAAGCCTGTGTGCCTAGAGAAGCCCCCACTGGCTGCAACCAAAAAAAAAAAAAAATGTGTAAAGCACCTTCAGGCCAGTTTCAGAACTGATGCAATGTTGCCTCTCCTCAATTCTATTTGACTTGTCAAAGGAGGTCAAAAGGCCAGTCCAGTTTGAGGGGTGAAAAAATAGTCTCCATTTTTGGTGGAAGTAGCAGAAAAATTACATTGCAAAGAGGCATGGATTTAGGAAAGGAAATAATTTATGACCATTTAACACTTTAGTGCATAACTGGGGGTGTGGTGGACCCAGATCCTACTGTTCCCAGACCCAATTGTGCACATCTTTTTCCAATTATGTGTTCAGTAATGTCACATTGGAATTGTGTTGATTACCATAGGACTGATTGCCATAGTGGGAGTATGTACTCCATGGTAATCAACAAGTGCTATAAACCAAGGCTGCCCCCATCAAGGTGGTTTACCAGCATACTTCTACAATATAAATACTCTTCTAGAGATTTATCTGCACGTATATGTGCATATATATATTTCTTTTTACCAAAATTACATCATAAATATATGTTCTGTCTTGCAGTCTGCTGATTTTGGTCAGTAATTTTCACCATTTCATTTAAATAAAATTTCAGATCATCAACCATATTAAACATTTTTAATTGACATAAAATATCTTTTTTATACCTGATTATACCTAAAAACCATATGCAGTGTGAAAAATTGTTAACTCTTCCTGAAAAAGATTTTGTTTATGATTTTTAAAATGTCATTTTCTATCATAGCACAGCAAAATTTGGCCTCAGTGTTCTCTTTCAGACATTTTGAACTCCTGACCGAGGTTTAAATTACGTTCTTTTCGTATCTGAGACAGTGTTGAGTAGTGGTTAATGTCTGAGGATCCTGTAGCTAGACTGCTGCTCTGCCACTCTCTAGCTCTGTCATATTAGACAAGTTATATAATCTTGCTGTTTCTCGTAGAGTTACTTTATGTGTAAACTGGGAATGATAAATACCATCACTAATTGATTGTAAAATGCACATTTTTCACTTTCTAATGTCTTTGTTATAGCTCACAATCAATGTAGTAGTTTATTTATCAGCTTCGTTTTCTTTCTTAGTGGCATATAGAAATGGTATATCTTAGATCTTACAATCAACGATACAATGGTATCTTAGATTAAATAAGTTATGATAAAGTTATGTACTTTCTAGAATGATGTCATCTTTAAATATTTATATTGAGAGAGAGAGAGAGATGAGCCTAGAACATTGATTAGCTCTAACTAATTTTGTTATTGATAATACTGATGTAGGGATAAATGAGAGCTTTTTAATAGAAATTTTCTCAAATTGATCATTAATATCTTATGATTTGTTAAAACAATTAAAATTTTAACAGAGCTATTAAATTCAAATTAACTTGAATTTTTTGGAGAGAGATATACTATTTTGAGTCATAAAATGAACTGTTTTTAAAAAAATAAATAATTCTTATGTGGATTTCTAAAAGTTGTAGGAACAGGTCAGCAAAGGCAAAACACTTACCAAAAGAACACTCCTGCAGGTACTGTTACAATATCACTGAGGAATTCATGCTCTAATTAGTACCACTGATGATGATTTAAAATTGTAAATTGGGCACCGTTAATGAAGGTGGTAACTAAATTTAACTGTAGGATATTTCGAATAAGCATTTAAAATGAAATATGATTTTTAAATTTCAATACTGAATCAATAATAAAATATCTTTTTGGCCATCAATTTAAGGGTGGTTTATTAATCTTGACAACATGACTAATGATTCAATTATTTTATGTTTTAAATTATAAAAATATGTTGAGAATTGCAGGTTTGGTGGACTAAAATATTCAACCAATTTTAGGAAACCCATGAGAGAGTACACAAAGTTAAGCTAGATCATTTTCTAGATTTTAAAATAAATGATTTTATTTTATTTACAATCTTTAAAAAAGTTGATGCATTTTATTCATTTAGAGCTTTATATGATTATCTTTAAAATTATGGATAACCCAATCAATCAGTTGATTTAAGTAAAAAAAGGAAAAGTATAATCAAACTAGTACCTTGGGATCATGTTAGGCAAAATAGGAAGAGGATTAGATCCACTTAGAGGATAGTTAACTCGTCTCAAGTTTTTGGCATCCTCTAGACATGTCTCCCATTACTGGAATTATTACCCTTAATAATGAAGTATAATTTTCCCAAGTGATTTTAATGGTAAAATGATTTCAATTGCAATGGTAAATAATAGGATCTGGAGATCCAAGCTGTATAAATGAATCTATGACAAACCATTTACTAACAGCAATGAGTTTTATGGAGCAGTTTCAAAGTAAGAAAAAAAAAAAAACTGGCAAATGAATTGCAATAAAATCTATGACCTTTCAGAAATTTCCTGGACTCACTGACTCTCCTGCACTCAGCAGCTTCTGAGTATCACCGACAATGTACTTTAATGCACTTACCAGGAAAAGGTCACTGAAAATAGAAAAGCACATTCAATTGCACATGTCCTCATGTTAATTTATAAATCCAGTGACTTTCTACCTAGGAAAATTAAGAAAAAAGAAACATATCAAAGGTCAAATATATGAAAGAAAAGAAAAACATAGACTCATTACTTTTTTAGATTAATATCTGAGTGGATGCAATGAAAAAAAAAGAATCATAAGGAAAATTTGTTTTTCTTTGGTTAGCCAGGGATGTTACTTAAACAAAGAATCATGACACTACAGTTTGTGTTTATATTTCCATCACTGTAAGATGTTATTTCTTTCTCATTGATCTTTTACTAATTTGAAATGCCATCTCATGAATACTTTAAAAACAGACAATTGGAAAGCACTTCTGGTGCAGTGCTTTTATTTTACACATGAAGTAATAAAGTTATATGAAATGAGATTACCTTCACTGGGTCATAATCATTCTTAGCTGTAAAGGCAGAATGAATAGATAACTTTTAAGAATTCAAGTTCACTGGTATTTTTGCTATGTGATTTTGCCCCCTATGGATACAAATTGTACTCTTTAGCATGAAGATATTTCCATTCAGCTATAAAACTTCAAAATTCTTGGAGGAGGTGATACATAGAAATGTTTTAGAAAACAAGCCCAGAAAAAATTGTTTCAAAAAATTTGATGCTGGTCCTTTTTATCATATAATTTAATCATGCTAAACCCCAGACTTCTCATTCAAACTAAAAGTCATTACTTTGAAGGCCCTATTAAAGTGTAAATTTTAGAATTCTTATCATCTTCTGGAATCTACAAAAGAGGTCATGGATGCTTGTGAACATGACCTTATAGTTCATGTTCTATCCATATTCCTTTCGGTAAACCAAGTTTAATCCTTTCTGAGAGTGCTCTCAGACAAAGAATAAAGATTCCCTACAATGGTCTGTGAAACAATGCTATTACTATATAGTTTGTTCACTCATAGATTCTAACTTAGGGGAAAAAAATAACCTTCAGATTTAGATAATTAAATTAATATGTGTCACATGGAAAGAATCCATAACTAGAATTATAAGCAAATAATCATATTTTGTTCAATAAAGAATCATAGCATTTGCAGACACATTGAACTGCTTTTACATGAAACTTTTTAAAATGCTTTATGGATTTGTGTCAAACCATTAAAACTATAGAGACTATATAAATTCAGTGTTTGATTCTGTTTCCATGAAGTTCCAAAGTTTCCATAGTATTGATACCTAAATATATATAGTTAATTCTACTTCAAGGTATTTAACCATCCTGAAACTTAATGTTTTTCCTTGTAAAATCAAGAGAATAATCATGTAGTGAACAAACTTTGTGAGGCGAGAATCCTTCTTTGAGAATGTGGTTTGGAACTGCATGGTTTATGGAGAATGTCAACTTGTCTCTGGACCTTATTCATGTAAACTCTAGCTCTGTGAGATAATCTTAGCCCATCAAGTCTGTAAAAAGCACAAAAGCTGGGGCAGAGAGTGTAGGGGAAATATAATTAATAGCAAAATTGCTTGTCAAACAGAAAATCTCTCCAAATAGTAGCAGAGGATGAAAACAATTTTATTATTGAATAAACATTAAACTGAAATGTGATGCTCATCACAGGCAATCCACTAAAGAGATCGAAAAGACAAAAAGAAATCTGACCACTTCATATAGTCAAGCCGATACAACTTACTGCATACATTTTTCAAAATAAACAGTAGTTAATCCTCAAGTAAGAGGTCTGGACAGCATCATCTGTCACACATAGTTCATCCTAAATTCACCTGGTAATTGGGGGACCAACCTGTGTTTGTTAATTGCCTTTATCCAAAGAAAACATAAATTTCTTATATCTCTGAAGGGGGAGGTAGGTTTGAAACCAGGGGCCAGCTGAAGTTAGGCTCCTACTCCACCACAGAAACTGGAAGATGGGGCACCATCTTCCTTGATGATTACATTTTTTAATTGTTAAATTAATTTTATTGGAGTAGAGTTGATTTACAATGTTGTGTTAGTTTCTGCTGTACAGCAAAGTGAATCAGCTATACATGTGCATATATCCACTCTTTCTTAGGTTCTGTTCCCATATAGGTCATTACAGAGTATTGAGTAGAGTTCCCTGTGCTATACAGTAGGTCCTTATTAGTTATCTATTTTATACACAGTAGTGCATATATGTCAATCCCAATCTCCCAATTTATCCCTCCCTCCCTTTCCCTCTTGGTAACCATAGGTCCATAAGTTTGTTTTCTACATTTGTGACTGTACTTCTGTTTTGTAAATAGGTTCATTTGTACCATTTTTTTTTTTTTTTAGATTCCATGTATAAGCTATATCATGATATTTGTCTTTCTCTGTCTGACTTCCTTTACTTAGTATGACAATCTCTAGGTCCATCCATGTCGCTGCAAATGGCATTATTTCCTTCTTTTATATGCTGAGTAATATTCCATTGTGTGTGTGTGTATATACATATATGTATATATATGCCATATCTTCTTTATCCATTCATCTGTTGATGGACACTTAAGTTGCTTTCATGCTTCCATGTCTTGGCAATTGGAAATAATGCTGCTATAAACTTGGGGTGCAAGTATCTTTTTGAATTAGTGTTTTCCTTTTCTTTGGATATATACCCAGGAGTGGAAATGTTGGATCATATGGTAGTTCTGTGTTTAGGTTTTTGAGGAACCTCCATAGTGGTTTCCATAGTGGCTGCACCAATTTACACCAATAATGTATATGGGTTCTGTTTATTCTACATCCTCTCCACCATTTGTTATTTGTAGACTTTTTGATGATAGCCATTCTGATAGGTGGGAAGTGATAACGCATAGTGGTTTTGATTTGCATTTCTATAATGATTAGTCATGGTGAGCATCTTTTCATGTTTTGTTTATCTTTTATCTTTTCAAAACACCAGCTCTTGGTTTCATTGATCTTTTCTTTTTCCTTCTTTCTGGTATTTTTGGTCTCTGTTTTATTTCTTTCCTCTCTGATATTTATTATTTCCTTCCTTTTGCAGAATTCTGGTTTTGTTTGTTCTTTTTCTAATTTCTTTTGATGGTAGGTTAGGTTGTTTATGTGAGATTTTTCTTTTAGAACTTCCCTTTTAGAACTGCTTTTGCTGCATCCCATAAATTTTTTTGTGTTTCCATTTTTATTTATCCTGCAGTGTATTCTGATTTTCTCTTTGATTTCTTCATTTTTCTTTTTTAGTAGTATGTTTTTTAGTCATCACATGTTTGTGTTTTTCCAATTTTTCCTCCTGTAATTAATTTCTAGCTTCATACTATTAGGGTCAGAAAAATATGTTTGATATAATTTCTATCCTCTTAAGTTTGTTGAGACTTATTTTTGGCCTAGCATTCCACGTGTACTTGAAAGAATGTGAATTCTGCTGTTTTGGGATGGAATGTTCTGTAGATACCTATTAAGTCCAACTAGTCTACTGTGTCATTGAAGACTTCTGTTGCCTTATTGATTTTCTATCTGGGTGATCTGTCCACTGATGTCAGTGGTATGTTAAAGTCCCCTACTAGTATTGTATTATTGTCAGTTTCTCCCTTAAAGTCTGTTAAAATTTGCTTTATATATTTAGGTGCCCCTGTATTGGATGCATATATGTTAACAAGTGTAGAATCTTCTTGTATTGATGATCCCTTCACAGTTATATGATGACCTTCTTTGTTTTTTGTTATAGACCTTGTTTTAAAGGGTATTTTGTCTAATATGAGTACTTCTACCTCCACTTTCTTGTCAGGTCGGTTTGCATAAAATATCTTCTTCCATCCTCTCACTTTGTTTGTAATGTGTCTTTAGTTCTGAAGTGTGTCTCTGGTAAGCAACATATAGACAGGTCTTACTTTTTTATCTAATCAGCCACCCTATGTCTTTTGAATGGAGCATTTAGTCCATTGATGTTCAATTATTAATAGTTATATACTTATTGCTATTTTATACTTGTTTTCTTGTTTCTGTACTTCTTTGTTCATTTCTTCTTCTTTTTGTTTCTTCCCTTGTGGTTTGGTGATTTGCTTTAGTAGTATAATTGTGTTCCTTTCTCTCTAGTTTTTGTGTATCTATTGTAGGTTTTGGGTTTGAAAATACCATGGGGTTCAAATATGTTGACCTACAAGTATATCTACATTTTAAAACTGGTAATCATTTAAGTTCAAACACATTCTAAAAGATCTACATTTTTTACTCCTTTCCACACATGTTGGAAACATGTTTGTGTTTCCAACAAAGATACATGCTGTGTCTTTGATGTCATATTTACATCTTCATCTTTATCACACATTCATTCTTGTAGTTGATTTTACTTTTTTATATTTTAATCTTTGTACTAGCTCGTTTAAGTGGTTGATCCTAGCCTTTAATACATATTTGCCTTTCCTACTTCAATTTTTCCTTTCCTATGGACTCTTACTTATTACAGCTTTTTCTTTTCCATTTAGAGAAAATCATTTAACATTTCTTTTAGGGTAAGTTTAGTAATGGTGAACTCTTAGTTTTTGCTTGTCTGAGAAGTTCTTTATCTCTCCTTTAATTCTAAAGTGTAATCATATTGGGTAGAGTATCCCAGGTTACAGGTCTTTCCCTTTCAGCACTTTGAACGTAAAATGTCACTCTCTTGTGTCCTGCCAAGTTTCTGCAGAAAAATCAGCTGATAGCCTTTTGGGAATTCCCTTGTATATGACTCTTTGTTTTTTCTCTTGCTGCCTTTAGAATTCTCTCTTTATCTTAAAATTTTGCCATTTTACTTATGGTATGTCTTGGTGTGTGTCTGTTTGGGTTCATCTTTGTTGGGACCCTCTGTGCTACCTGTACCTGGAAAACTGTTTTCTTCTTCAGGTATGGGAATTTTTTACTTATAATTTCATCAAATGCACCTTTGACACTTTATCTCCCTCTTCTCCTTCCGGGACCCCTATATTCTGAATGTTGCTATGCTTGATGTTATCCCAGAGAGCTCGTAAACTGTTATCACTTTTTAAATTTGTTTTTCTTTTTGCTGTTCTGACTGGGTGGTTTCCATTATTCCATCTTCTAGATCACTTATGCATTCTTCTATGTTACCAAGTCTGCTATTAACTCCTTCTAGTGTGTTTTCCATTTCAGTTATTGCATTCATCAGTTCTGGTTGGTTCTGTTTCATATTTTCTATTTCCTTGTTACAGTTCTCACTGTGTTCATGTATTCTTTTCCCTAACTCAGTTAGCATTCTTATTACTTATGCTTTGAATTCTTTATCTGGTAATTGTTTATTTCCATTTCATTATTTGTTTTCTCAGGGTTTTTTTTCTTGTTCTTTCAATGGAGATCAATTCCTCTGTCTTTTCATTTGCTTAACTTTCTCTGTCTATGAAATAAGTGAAACAGTTACCTATTGTGGTCTTCCAGATGACACAGCTCTCCCACCAAAGCCCCTGGGCACATGCAGACTGTATAAGGATGTGGGAGCATCCTTATACAGTCTGCATGTGCCCAGGGGCTTTGGTGGGAGAGCTGTGTCATCTCCCTTTTCCTCTGAGTCCTCTCCCAGGGACACAGGTCCCAACCTCATTACTTCTCTTCCTATGCAATTCTGTGTGGATCTTTCTTACAGCCTTGGTTGTACGGGAGTCTTTCTGTCAGTTTCCAATTAGTTTTCAGTGAGAATTGCTCTGCATATATATGTATTTTTGATGTGTTCGTGTGTGGAGGTGAGTTCCATGCCATCTTGATCTTCTGTCTCTCCACAAGACGTTTTAATGCTGGGGCTGATTATATTATAAACCTGTGAGTCCCCATGAAATTCAGAACATTTTTGTTTTCCCATTGTAGCTCTCTGATTACTTTGTAAAAATATTTAAGCCAGTGTAGGAATCTGAAAATAGTTTTGATCTTGCAGGGAAGCAGAAAGCTCAGCTCAGCATTAGCAAGTGGGCAAAACAATTGAATATTTCTAGTTATATACAGTGACTAGGGAGAGATGAAGAGAGGAGCTTGTCTGTCAGCTTTCTCTCTGCTGGAGGAGGAAAATCTAAAGAGTTGGAAGATTAGGCTATTCTTTATTATTTGTATGCACACACACACACTCTCAAGCACACACGGTGTAGCTAAGATCTGAATCCAGAAATTGCAGGATTCCAAAAATCATATTTTCAAGTGAGGTTTCAATTAACTTAGATCTTAGTAGATCAAATACATTTGCAACTCAAAATATCATTAAACTAGTTTCATTAAGACTTAGAAATATTTTGCAGCTCAGTTTGAAAAGAGATTAAATCTATGTCTCATTAATGAAAAAATCTCACCTTGTTTGTCTTTTGATGAAGTGACATGAATCAGTTCTCTCTCCTAGTGTTGAGTTTGAAGTTTCATCCTTCATGTACCAATCAAGTCAGCCCTGAAATGGACCTACAAGCTGCATCTGGTATCTCTGCCTCAAAAACTGTTTGTTGGATACGTTGACTTCATTAAGCAATGAAAGGGGAGCTGTGTGCTTTCATTTCTATTTGTCCATCATTATAAGGCATGTGGGAAAATAAGTTCAATAGGCATGGGATCAAAGTTGTATTTCAGAAGATGCTGAAGATGATAAGATTTTGGTTGGAGTTTGGAATACATCTAATTCACAGGAGGAATTTTAATAGTATATCCTTTTATATATGTATGTGCGAGTGTGTGTGCGCACGTGAGAGAGAAAGAGAGACAGGGAGGTTGAGAGAGAGAAACTGTTACTTAAAACATGTTTCCCTTGGGGAGGCCTTCAAGATGCCAGAGGAGTAAGACGTGGAGATCACCTTCCTCCTGACAAATACATCAAAAATACATCTACATGTGGAACAACTCCTACAGAACACCTACTGAACCCTGGCAGAAGGCATCAGACCTCTCAAAAGGCAAGACACTCCCCACGTACCTGGGTAGGGCCAAAGAAAAAAAGAAAAAAACAGACACAAAAGAATAGGGACAGGACCTGCACCTTTGGGAGGGAGCTGTGAAGGAGGAAAAGTTTCCACACACTAGGAAGCCCCTTCACTGGCAGGGATGGGTGGTGGTGGCGGAGCTTCAGAGCCACGGAGGAGAGCGCAGCAACAGGGGTGCAGAGAGTAAAGCAGAGAGATTCCCGCAGAGATGATCGGTGCCAACCAGCACTCACCAATCTGAGACGCTTGTCTGCTCATCCACTGGGGCGGGTGGGGGCTGGGAGTTGAGGCTCGGGATTCAGAGGTCAAACCCCAGGGAGAGGACTGGGTTGGCTGGGTGAAGACAGCCTGAAGGCGGCTAGTGCACCACAGCTAGCCGAGAGGGAGTCAAGGAAAGTCTGGACCTGCTGAAGAGGAAAGAGGCCATTGTTTTGGGGTGCTCGAGGAGAGGGGATTCCTTCCCCCCGTCCACAAAAGGCAGAATACTGCCTAAGCGAGGTCCAGAGACAGGCGCGAGCCACGGTTATCCTCTTGGAGACCAGAGAAGGGCAGGAAATGAATGCTGCTGCCGCTGCTACCAAGAATCCTATGTGCGAGCACAGGTCACTACCCACACCCCACCCAGGAGCCTGTGCAGACCACCACTAACTACCAGGGTCCCGAGATCCAGGGACAACTTCCCCAGGGAGAACACACAGTGCACCTCAGGCTATTGCAATGTCATGCTGGCCTCTGCTGCCTCACAGGCTTGCCCTGCATTCCAGTTATGACTACGGTACCCCTCCCTCACCCCAGCCTGAGTGAGCAAGAGACCCCTAATCAGTTGCTGCCTTAACCCCCTCCTCTCTGCGTGGGGAACAGATACCTGAGAGAAACCTACACACATAGGCGTGGCCAAAACCACAGCTGGACCCCAGGAGCTGTGTGAAAAAAGAAAGGGAAATTTCTCCATGCAGTCTCAGGAGCAGCGGATTAAATCCCCACAATAAACCTGATAAACCCTGCATCTGTGGAATACCTGAATAGACAATGAATGTTCCCATAATTGAGGTGGTGGACTTTGGGAGCAACTGTGGACTTGGGGTTTGCTTTCTGTGACTGATTTGTTTCTGATTTTTATGTTTATCTTAGTTTACTTTTTAGTGCTTGTTATCATGGGTGGATTTGTTTATTGGTTTGGTTGCTCTCTTTCTTTATTATTTTTTAAATTTTATTATTTTTTTCCTTTTTTTTTCTTCCTCTTCTTCTGAGCCATGTGGCTGGCAGGGTCTTGGTGTTCCAGCCACGTGTTAAACCTGAGCCTCCGAGGTGGGAGAGCTGAGTCTAGGACATAAAATGTTATAAAAAATAAACAGTAAAAAAAAGTTTCCCTAATTAGATGAGAAACCTGAAAATATAAGAAATTGTGTCTCATTTACTATTATATTCTCAAAAATTACAAATACCACAGATATAATAGATAATAAACAATATTTAATTGAACAATAGTAAATATGTAAGAGCTGTGGCATATATTTAAAATTACATTAATTCTTCCATTTATACAAGGAAATTTTTTTTAAAAATCAATTAATATTATTACCCATCAGTTTCTGATGGGTAACTGGATTCGAATAATCCAGATCTAGTTTTGGGTAAGACGCTGCTAATTTTTCCAGTTAAAGCAGGAAACAGGCACCATGACTCATTGGTTATGTCTTGTTTTTATGCATTCTATGCTGAGACATTTTTGCTTTATCAGTAGCTCTGGTAATTCTAGAGGGCTGTTGACATCAAGCCTCCCTCGTCTCTAGTATTTCTCAACCATGTATCTAATTATTTTCCATTTTTTAATGTCTGAGTAGTATTCCATTGTGCAGATACCCCACAATGTGTTTATCCTTTCACTTTTTAATGGACATTTGCCCCATTTTCATTTTTTGTATATTGTGCATAAAGTTGCTATGACCATTCACATATCAGTCTTTTGGGGTACACATGTATTCATTTCTCTTTTGTACATAGCTAGGAGTGAAGTTACTCCTTTGTATACTATATTTAAGTTTATGTTGTGAGGAATGAAAAACTGTATTCCAAGTGCCTGTAACGTTTAATCTTGTTTTCCCACCAGCAACATATAAAAGTTCTAACTGCTGCAAATCCTTGCCAACATTTGGTACTGTCTGACCTCACACTGTCAGTCTTTGTAAATTTTATTCATTCTCATGGGTGTTCAGTGGTATATCTTTATGTATAAATAATTGCAAGTCATTCTTTTCAAGTGCACAAGAAATAATTTACAGAAATTGATGAAGCTGACACACATGAAACAAAATGTGTTTCTTTATCTCTGGTCATACTCCCTCTCCTGAGATCTATCTAATCTGCTATCTGCAGCAGCTTTCTATGTTTACTGCATGGTACATATATTTCTAATTACTTATATATGTGTTGGTGTACATTTTTTTTTTTAATTTTGAAGTATTGGACCTGACAAAAAAATTTGCAAAAAGAGTACAGAAAGTTCCCATATACTCTACACCCAACTTCCCCTAATGTTAACATTTTTGCATAAGTATGGTATGATTAGCATAACCAACAAATTAATATTGCTATATAACTATTACTAAACCACATACTTTTTTCAGATTTTGTCAGATTTTATACTAATTTTCTTTTCTGTTCCAGGATCACGTATAAGATCCATAATGCACTCATTTGTCATGTTTCCTTAGTCTCCTCCAATCTATGACAGTTCCTAAATCTTTCTCTGCCTTCCATGACCTTGATATTTTGAAAGAGTATTGATCAGTTGTTCTGTAGACTGTTCATCAATTTGGGTTTAACTAATGTTTTATCACTATTAGATTGAAGTTATGCATTTTGGGAAAGAAAGAGGTATGCCCTTCTCATGCTTTATATCAGGGGTTACATCATGACAGTACACCAGTACTAATGTTAACCTTGCTCACTTTGTTAAGATAGTGCCTTCCAGGTTTCTTCACTGTAAATGTGAAGAAATGTGGCTATATGGCATAAAACAAACACAGTTTCTAACCCAAAACTACAAGATTTTTCTCTATATATTCTTCTTGATGAGTTAAAGTTTTAAATTTTAGATTTCAGTCTATGCTTCATGTTTATTTAATTTTTGCCTAAGTTTTGAGGTATATATTGAAGTTGAATTGGTCCAGGACCATATGTTGAATAAATAAATTTTTCTTTACTTAATTACCTTTGCATCTTTATAAATAAATAGCGGACTATATTTTGTATGTCTATTTCTAAGATATCTAATCTTTTCATTCATCTATAGGTTTTTCTTTTTGCCCATAACACCATATCTTGACTACAGCAACTTTTTAGTGAAACTTAAAATCAGAAAGTCTAAATTTTCCAAATGAATTTTTCTTGTTGCACTTGTTTTGGTAATTCTGGTTACTGTCTCTTTCTATATAAATTTTGAATTGAAGTATAGTTGATGTGCAATGTTTCAGGTATACAGCAAAGTGATTCACATATATATATGTGTATATATGTGTATGTATATATATATATATATATATATATTCTTTTTCAGATTCTTTTCCATTATAGGTTATTGCAAGGTATTGATTATAGTTCCCTGTATACAGTAGGTCCTTAATGTTAATCTGTTTTATAAGTAGTAGTGTGTATCTATTAATCCCAAATTCCCAATTTATTCCTACACCCCCTTCCCCTTTAGTTAGTTTGTTTTCTATGTCTGTGAGTCTATTTCTGTATTGTAAATAAGTTCATTTGTATAATTTTTTATATTCTACATGTAAATGATATCATATGATATTTGTCTTTCTCTGTCTGACTTACTTCACTTAGTATGGTAATCTCCAGGTCCATCCATGCTGCTGCAAATGGCATTATTTCATTCTTTTTTATGACTGAGTAACATTCCATTGTGTATATATACTGCCTCTTCTTTATCCATTCATCTGTCAGTGGACATTTAGGTTGCTTCCATGTCTTGGCTGTTGTCAATAGTGGTCCTATGAACATTGGGGTGCATGTATCTTTTCGAATTAGAGTTTTTATATTTTCTGTATACACGCCCAGGACTGGGATTGCTGGATCATATGTTAACTCTGTTTTCAATTTTTTAAAGAACTTCCATCTCCATAGTGGCTGCACCAATTTACATTCCCACCATCTTCCTATATAAATTTAACATAAGCTTGTCAATACTGCAAAAATGCCTACACAAAATTAAGTTGGGTTTTCATCACTCTGTAGATCCATTTGGAGATATTGACATTATAAAATGTTAATGATTGCAATCCATGAACTCAATATAGTTATTTATTTATTAGAACACCTTTGATTTCTTTTTTCAGTTTTGTAATTATCAACATGCAAATCTTATACATATTTTGTTAATACCTAGATATTTATTTTTCCAGGTGCTATTATAAATGTTACTTTAAAAAATCAATTTCCAATTGTTCACAGCCCTTATTCATAACTGAAATTGAATTTTTCATATTGACTTAGTACCCTGGGGCATTTCTAAATTCATTAAACAAATTCAGGACTTTTTATAGATTTGGGGGATATGTAAATACCAGGTCTTACATATAGAGAGATTTATTTCGTCATTTTCAATCTGTATGCTTTTATTTCTTTTTCTTGTGTTATTTCATTGGCTAGGATTTCAAAACTAGTGAGAGAAATTTTTCTTGCCTTGTTCCTATTCTTAGGGGAAATGAGTACTGATTCTTTATTCAGTTGTGTCAAGTCTGTGATAAGCTTGTTGAATACGATTTATCAGTTTTTACTGTTTTTTATTTCTACCATTTTATTAGAGTTGTAGTTTGCATCAGGCTGATGCAATTTCACATTTGTTCTTGCATGTTGTCCATCTTTCCATCATGTTTTTTAACATGTTAGTCAGAGATATTTAACAGTCCCTATGAGGTAATTCCAACTTCTGTGTCACCTGAGTCTGTTTTTATTGATCGCTTTGTCTCATGGCAGTGTGTTACATTTTTGTGTGCCTTTTAATTTTTGTTGAAAAATGGACAGCTTTTGTAAGATTGAAAGCCTGAGGTGAATCATTTTTGTTATTGGCTATGTGGATATTTTTACTTCTGGCCCAGGGCCATCCTATGTCCAGAAAGAAATTTATTTACATTATAATAATTGAATAAAATAATGAATGAGAATTTCTGCAAAATGTTAGTTGCTTCCTGGATGCCATAAGCAAATATGAGAGCTTGCATTTCTTTTAATATTTCAGTTAGACCGAGAGGAAGCTCACAAATGAAAATATAGAATATTGTTGATGTTAAGCATTATATTGTTTACTCTTTTAACTCCAGAAACTAGCTCATAGCCTGGAGTATTGTAATTGGCTAATAAGCATTGCTGAATGAACAAATGAATGAATGAATGCATGAATACATGACCACACAAAAGGAATAGATTGTTGCTAGATTTTGGAGGCAAATGAGTGACAGATTCATGAATCAGGATGATTTGACATCTATAAGTTTAATAAAAGTATTAAACCACATAGAACATGAAGTTCTCATTTCAAAGCTATTGGGTTGGCCAAAAGGTTCCTTCAGTTTTTAAGCACAAATAAAAAACAAATTTTTCATTTTCACCAAGAACTTTATTGAACAACATATTCACTGTTTTGTCCCACTACCTTCTGCTGTTTTTCAGGCATCTTTATAATTCCCAAAACATGTTAGCTTTTTGAGCAAATAACTGTTCCATGTGCCTTTTACAGTCTTCCAGGGAATTGAAATTTTTCTATTAAGAGAATTTTGTAAAGACCAAAATAAATGGAAATGCCAAGGTGCAATGTCTGGTGAATACGGCAGGTAAATCAGAACCTCCCAGCCAAGCTGTAACAGTTTTTGCTTAGTGATTGAAGAAACATGCAGTCTTGCGTTATCC
This sequence comes from Pseudorca crassidens, assembly GCF_039906515.1. Classification (NCBI taxonomy): domain Eukaryota; kingdom Metazoa; phylum Chordata; class Mammalia; order Artiodactyla; family Delphinidae; genus Pseudorca; species Pseudorca crassidens. The sequence continues at coordinate 43,388,372 of NC_090309.1, forward strand.
TGATGGAAGATTATGTGTTTTCTGTTGACTAATTCTGGATGCTTTTCGTTGAGTGCTGCTTTCAGTTGGTCTAATTAGGAGCAGTACCTGTTGGAATTAATCGTTTGGTTTTCCGGAAGGAGCTCATAATAGAAGACTCCCTTCCAATCCCACCATATACACAACATCACCTTCTTTGGATGAAGACTGGCCTTTGGTGTGGTTGGTGGTAGTTCATGTCGCTTGCCCCAAGATCTCTTCTGTTCCACATTATTGTACAGTATCCACTTTTCATTACCCATCACAATTTGTTTTAAAAACAGAACGTTTTCATTACGTTTAAGTAGAGAATCGCATGTGGAAATACGGTCAAGAAGGTTTTTTTGGCTGAACTTACGTGGAACCTGAACATCAAAGTGATTCACATAACCAAGCTAATGCAAATCATTTTCAATGCTTGATTTGGATATTTTGAGTATGTCGGCTGTCTCCCGCTTGGTATAACGTTGACTGTTCTCAATTAATGTCTCAATTTGATTGCTGTCAACTTCTAGATAGATGGCTTCTACTAGAGCCATCTTACAGGAAAAACCAAATGAACCTTTTGGCCAACTCAGTACTTTACACTATTAGGAAACTATGTTAATTACATCTGTGTAAATATCATAAGTCAATGAAAAAGAGACCATTCCCTTATACAGGCATACCTCATTTTATTGTTCTTCACATTATTGTGTTTCGTAGACACTCTGTTTTTTTACAAATAGAAGGCTTTTGGCTACCTTGTGTCTAGTAAGTCTGTTGGTGCCATCCTTTTCCAACAGCACCTACTCACTCTGTGTTTTTGTGTCACATTTTGGTAATCGGTACAGTATTTTAAACTTTTTTATTATTAGTATATTTGTTATGGTGATCTGTGATCTTTGATATTATTACTACAACTTGCTGAAGGCTCAGATGATGGTTAGCATTCAGGGCAATAATGTATTTTTTAATTAAGGTATGTGTGTTGTTTTCTTAGACATACACACATAATAGACTATAGTATATTGTAAACATAACTTGTATATGCACTGGGAAACCAAAAAATTAATGTGCCTTGCATTATTGCAATATTAGCTTTATTGTGGTGGTCTGGAATTGAATCTGCAGTGTATATGAGGTATGCCTGTACATTTCCTTGGAAAGGATTGAGAATGATTTCAGAATTTCCATAATACAGAATATTTAGGAGACTCTTTGTAATGCATTAAAAAGGAGTGAGTTCTTTAATTTAGCCCAAAGAAATGTTTTAATATTAAAGAGCTACCTGTGTGAAAATATTAGTGCCAAGAAAGTAATTTGATTTCTCATGGAAAGACCTAGTGAGATATTTGGAAACTGGAAAAAGAAAACACAAAAACTAAACTAAAAAAAAAAAAAAAAAGAAAAAAGAAAATGCAGAGGACAAAGCAAGGATAAAGACTTATAAAGAGAAGCATAAATTACAAGCAGGATCTTTTGATGTCTCTAACTTGATTAACAGGAAATAGATGCAATTTTTATGTCCTTCAAGACCAATAAAAGAATATGCTTCTATGAAATAAGGGGGCAAAGGGTTGAGTCTATCAACTGAGGGAGAGAACATGGAAAGAGACCTCAGCCATGTGAACTGGGTTTCATATTTTTCTATGTTAGAAATATCTAAAAGCTCCTACATTATCATACACAGTTTCTGGGCTTATATCAGAAACGGAAAGTCAAAGACTGAAAGACAAAGCATCTCTCTGAATGCAAATAAAATAATGCACTAAATTAAATGAAAAATAATAAAATTCACTTCCTAAGTGCTTCAACTTTGTTCTTGCTTAAAATAATCGCTTAGTTTCTTTATTAACATTTGCTTAGTCATTCAGCAAATTCATGTTTGTCCCCTTTGTTACAGGAATTTTTTTTTTTTTTTTTTTTTTTTTTGGCCATGCAGCACAGCATGAGGGATCTTAGTTCCCCGACCAGGGATCCAACCCATGCCCCCTGAAATGGAAGTGTGGAGCCCTAACCACTGGACTGCCAGGGAATCCCCTATTATAGGAATATTTATATTCTTTATATTATATTCAGTAATGGCTGTGACTACCAAATTAAGTTTTATAAGTAAAAGATAATAAAGCAAGTGATTAATTTAAAGAGGAGATTATAATTAGAATCATGGACCAAATTTTGGAAAGATTTCAGATATCAACCATTTATTTAGCTTATTGACGATCTTGTACATAATTTTCTGGAAAACAAAAACTTTGGCAAAAAAAATGTTTCAGGGGAACTGATTTTGACTGATATACATGGAGAGGAACTTTTATCTCCAAATTTGCATCGAATATATATGAATGAAGGAAAAATACTTCTGTTGCCACAAACACATTTTTTTATATTTAATACTTGAATAAATTTATCTATTAAAATCCATCGGAGTGTAACTTCCCTATGTGCAGACATGCTTTCTTATTTGACACTTTATAGCAAATAATGAGTTCATTCATTTTAGAATGTGAATGGATGAGAAGGAATTGAAAAAACAATTTAGCTCAACCTCATAATATTCTACCAATACATTAGATTTTCTTTGTGCTTGTTATAAAATAACAATAAAACTGGTTTCTTTTTTGTTGTTGTTATTTTCTACAAATGCTTGTGCATCTTAGGAAAAGAAAGTCAGTGGTAATACAGGTATCTGAACTTCCTAGAAAATTGCTTATTTATTAATTGATGGTTTTAAACTTAAAAAAAAAAAAAAAAGATTTCCCTCTCAGTGGTGTGGACTTTAGGAAATGGATGGTAACTCTTTCTGGTTATATTATACAACAAGGAAATATAAGGAATGTGGAAACAATGTTTCTATGGTAATTATACTTCTAATTCTTATTTAGATGCCAGGAACACAATTTTCCCTCCTTATTTTCTGGCGTAGAGACCACTCACTCCCTTCCTGAGTGAAATAAGGTTCCAGTTCTCGATGGAAGAGTCAAGATCTAATATAATACATGTAAGCATGGAGGAGGAGAGATTGAGGGAAATAGAGAAAGAATTGGGGAGAAGTAATGATGGAAAACAAATCAATCAATTAGTGTCACTCTACTCTTACTCTCTTAGAATCACAAGATGTTAAATAAGAAATAAATTTCTTATTGATGCACTTTTTATACAGTATCTCATGTAATGATAACTAACACAATGAGATCTGAGCATCTTCTTGCTAATAAAGATTTCATTAAGATGGAGAAAAAGCTAAGAGAATTAATGTAAATTGGCACAGAACCCATAGGATGCAAACCCAGGGCATACAATGCAACACTGTCCTCTGCAATGCTGTTAGATTATATTAGTTGAAGGTTAAGATAGAGTAGGTAGTAGAAATTGACTTTTCTCCACTGAATTGGTAATGTAGATTTTGTATACATTCAAGGGTTCACCTGACATCCTTTCAAGGAATGCCCTCTCCCTCAATGTGAGATATGATGAGAAACATGAATAATTTCCAAATGGAGTCCTGTCTTTAAGAAGTTAACAATCTCTATTTAAGGATACAACATTTAGACAAGTAAAACATTAAACAACAATAAAAATGCAAAGAGCAATTCAAGAAAACAGCACAACATGTAACAACAAAAGCATAATTAATTGTGAAATGTGTTGGCCAGAAGACCATGGATAAGAGATTTCAGAGGTCAGTACTGTTTGTTTCTGAGTAGTGAAATCAGGGAAACTTGTTTGGAAGGGATGGGATCTAAAATGGGCATTTAAGCCAGAACTCTCCTACACTGCTATGTCAGAGAAAAGGGGGGAATGTGCACTGTATAAAGTGATGGCCCAGTGTTTGTTCAGAAGCAGTGAAGCACTAAGATGTTTGTGATAGAGTGAATATACACAAGTTGGTTTACTCAACAAGAAACCAATTTCTGCAGGGCTCTAACACAAGGAAGCACCTTTTGTGTGTTTTTTCATAATTATACTGTTACTGAGAAATGTAACAGTAACAAATTGCTGAGAAATGTCCCCTTGAAGCTATTTCCCATACAATAGCACAGTTACAAACAAGAATATTTTTCTGGGGGTGGGAAGGTGTGGACATTTTCTTTTTTCATTTTACTTTTTACTGAGATACGACTGACATATAGCATTGTATTAGTTTCAGGTGTACAACATAATGATTCAATATTTATACATATTATGAAATGAATACGACAATAAGTCTAGTTAACAATACTCACCATAGACAATCACATTTCTTTTCTTGTGATGAGAACTTTTAACATCTACACTCTTAGCAACTTTCAAGTATACATTACAATATTATTAACTATAGTCACCATGCTGTATGTTACATCCCATGACTTACTTTCTTATAGCTGAAAGTTTATACTTTTTAAACCCATTTCGCACTCCCCCCACCTCCTGCCACCAGTCTGTTCTCTGTATCCGTGAGCTTTGTTGTTGTTGCTGCTGCTGCCGTTGTTTTTAGATTCCACGTATAAGTTAGGTCATTGATATTTGTCTTTCTCTGTCTGACTTATTTCACTTAGCATAATTCCCTCAAGGTTCCTCCATGTTGTGGCAAAAGGCAAGATTTTCTTATTTTTAATTGCTGAAAAATACTTCATTGTGTGTGTGTGTGTATATATATATAATCACATAAAATACAAATTTTATATATTGATTTTGTATCCTGCAACTTACTGAATTTGTTTATTAGTTCTAACAATATTTTGGTGAACATTTTATTTTTAAAGTAAACTCATTGAAGTGTAACATGCAGAAAAGTCGACAGATCGTAAGTTCAGCATATATAAATTTCTTTACTCTTTAACCAGCAATTGTAAGAGTTCTAATTGTTCCACATCCTCACCAACATTTGATGTTTTTATTAGTTTTAAATTCTAATGAGTGTGTAATAGTATTTCATTGTGTTTTTGCATTTGATAATTTTTGAAGCTATTCTAAGTGGTATCATTTAATATCTCATTTTCAAAATTTTTTGCTAGTTTATAGCCAATTCAGTTGATATATTTTTGTACATTGACATTGTATTCCACAATTTTGCTCAATTATCTTCTTAACTATTATATCTATAGATACTTTGAGATTTTCAATGCACAATATCACATCATCTGCAAATAATGGTGGATTTATATTTTGCTTTTACTCTATATACATTTTATCAAACAAGTTTTCTTCATTGGGAGCCTGCAGCATTTGAAACATCATCTAGAAAGCAAAAGAGTGCTTTACAATTTATTTTCCCCTTTCGTTATTTCTGTATCAGCATGGTAACATTTCTCAAAGAAAAGACACATTTAAAATGAAAAGAAAAAAGAGTAGTTGATAATGAAGAAATTTGTTTTAGGAAGGCCTGAGGGAATCACCCAATGCATAGTTCTTTGTGTCCTTAGAAGACAGGATGACAGATGGCAGAAAAATCTGAGGTTTTCTTCCTGAGATCTGGGCTTCAGGGGAATCCAAGGGCTTCCCCTCCAGGAAGATGTGATGATGACTGATACTGACCAAGAGATGCACAGTGTTAAAAGAGCAACAATACAAATACCGGAAAGCTGTACTCAGAGGCTATGAGCTATCTATACTTCTTGAAAGAAACCCATCTCATTTATTCTCCGGAATCAGAGCCTGTCAGAAAAACCTTGCACAGTTAATATTATAAGGAGAGACAAAACCATTGGAAACACTTGCAGGTAGGGGTTTTACCTCAGAGATTTTGTAAATCCAGAGAAAAATATTGATCAAAGCATGCAAATTTGTTATAACCTATTTTTGTTGTTGTTAGAATCAAGAGGCCATATCTTTAAGCAACAACTCTGAATATTCCATCAAATTACCATGCCTTTTATAGAAAAGAGGTTTGCACTGAATGAAGGAGAGCAGCTATAAGTGCAAGTAGACAGTAGCCAAACAGACACTATTTCCCATTCACAGAGATGAGCTTTTCTTCTTACGCCTACAGATTACAGATATCTACAAGAAGTGGTCTATTGTTTAGAGATGTTGATGTCATTCACATGTTCAGAGGTGTAGAACAGAAAATTCCCACATGTACAGGACATCTAAGAGGCCATGACCATTATTCAGACTTCATATATGTTAGACTAAAACTTGTGCACACCTATTTTTAAAAATTATTGCTTGCCATGTTCTCTGTATTCAACACAAATGACACATCGATATATGTACTTAGTTGAGTAGTTGCCATAATGAATAATATCTATATCGCTTAAGACAAACACAAGTTATTTGCTTATAATTCTGCAACTTGGGCTGGAATCATCTGGGTGGTACTTTTGTTGGTCTTGTCTGCAGTCTCTCTTACAGCTATTGTCATCTGATAGCTTGACTGAGGCTGGATGGTCCAAGAGAGTCTCACTCACATGGCTGGTGGTTACTTGCATCTGCTGTCTGGGGTGCCTTGTTCGCCTCCATTTAGACCCTCCAGCAGAATAGCCTGCTGGAATACATGGTGGTAGCAGCATTCTGAGAGGGCAAATACCAATGCTCAAGCACTTAGCAAGCCTCTGCTTGCCTCAGGTTTGCTGATTTGTCATTGGCCAAACCAAATCACATAACCAAGGCCTGAGACTTGAAGTGTGATGTAGATACTGGGAGGTATGATTCACTGGAAGCCATTGATTTAACAGTCTAGTCTGATGGCTCAGTGTAAATAAAATCATAGGTTATTTTTCTCATTTATTCTCTTGGTTTCATTTATCTTTTAATATTTTTTGGAAATAAGTTTAGATTTACGGAAGAAGCCAAAAAATGTACATAGAGTTCCCGTGTACTTTTCACTCATTTCCCCTAATGTTGACATCTTACATAACCATAGTACAACTGAGAAAACGAGAATTAACCATTTGCACAATATTATTAACTAAATTGCAGTCTTTATTCAGCATTCATTAATTTTCCTACTAACATCATTTTTCTCTTTCTGGATCCATTCTAGGATTCTGTATTATTCCATCTCCTTAGTTTTCTCCAATCATGACAGTTCCTTAATCTTTCCTTGTCTATCACGACCTTGACAATTTTGAAAAGGGCTGGACAGTTATTTTGTGAAATGTCTCTTGATCTGGATTTGCCTGACACTTTTTCATGATTGAATTAAGCATGAGCATTTTCAGCAAGTATATCACAGAAGTGAAGTTGTGCCATTCTCAATGCATCTGTTAGGAAGTACACGATGTCAGTAAGTAATGATGTGCTTGTGATATGAACTTTGCTCACTTGGTTAAGATGGTGTCTTCCAGGTTTCTGAAAATATGTATCTTTTACTAAACACAGCCCTGGAATCAACTAGTTTTCCAGGAGAAAGGAAGACTGTGTTTTAAAATATGCTATTAACCCTTTCCTTCTCAATTTCTTAGTGTTGTCTCACAAAATACGGGGTAATATAATTCATTTTCCTCAAGTATTTTGTATTTTACCTAGAAGTATTGTCTTACAATACTTTTTATATTTGACTATTTCTACTGAGTGAATTGCCCCTCATCTTAAATTTCAATAAATTTTCTCCCACCCATCTCTAAGATTTTTCATAATTAGATTCCTTCCCTCTGTATTTTTAAACATCAGTTAAGATACTATCAAAGTTCACTCAGTTAAGTAGTACAAGATATTTACTGATGAGAAACATGCATCTACAGTTTAGTGGCATGACAGACCCTTGCAACACTCTCAGATAGCAACTCATCAAAATAATTTTTTTTGGTGTTTTGTGTCTCAGCATGTCTGCCTCGCAAGCACAGGCACTGACTTGCTTGTTTGTTCTGAACTACATTTCAAGTATGTTTTTGTGATAAACAACCTTGGCAGATAGAAATAGTGTCAGACTTGTTAACTGACCATTTATAATAGAATTACATTGTAACCTCAGTGCTCCTTTCCTGTAATGTAACCCACTGTATGTGGAGGCATCGTTTGGCCCTCTTTGCATTTTCCAGTAAGAAGTTGGGCCTCCGGAAATGACACAAGAAAATACAAATACACTTGATAATCCTATTGTGGTGAGTAATTAAGGTCTTTTTCTCTGATCTAGGAATATCATGGCTTCTAGTAGGGTAAAATCTCAGACTCTGCACACGTCTTTTACCTGCCTGTGACTTTCTTTCCTCTCTATCTCTGGCACCCTGTTAAACTGTAGACAAACATAAATGGAGGAGATTAGTATCAGATGGGAATGCCAAACTGTGGGGAAGACTGGTTAAAATAAATGAGTGGTATATTTAAAAAATAGAGATGAAGCATTTGGATTCATGGGGAAAAAAAGATGCTTGAAAGTATGTGTTTGTGCCCAGAATGCAATAAAAACTCAGCTACCTCAGTTAAAACTCAGCTACCAATGAATATGTTATTTTATTCTCTATGAGATTATATTGGAACTTTATTTTGATTAATTATTTTTAATTCTCCAAATAGTATTAGAATAAATGCTAATGAATAAAAGTAAACAGTATACAATTTGATACTGGAAAGAGTTATAGAACTACTTTATTCTTTCTCAGCCCAGCCTACCCCTGCAGCAGTAAGCACTGCTAATGACAGTGTTTACTTTTGCATAAAAATCAATGGGATTATAGGTGAATACATACAATTTTAGTTAACATTTTAAATACAATTGGGGTCATGCTTCATATAATTATTTTTTCTTCCTGATATAACAGATATCTGGATAATCTTTAATGTTAGTGTATTTGGAGCTACCTCATACTTATACCTCATAATTGCTGCTAACCTCTAAGTGAACTAAATATTGCTCAATATATTTAACTATTCCTCAACCTATAAGCACTTTATTGTTCACTCTTACCAATGGTGATACTATGAGTATCTCTTTTCATATGTCTTTCCACATATATGTAGGAAAATTTTCTAGAAATGTATTTGCTGCTAAAATGGTGTATACTTTTTAATTTTTATGGATACTACAACATAATTTTTCAAAGAAAATTATATCAGTTTATACTCTTACGAACAATGGTTTAGATCATCTATTTTCCTTCTTCTTTCTTACCCACAGATAATAGCAAGCCCTTTCACCCATTTTAATCTGTGGAAATGTTTTAGGTGAACAGTGTATATTAACAGCTTTAATTTATATGTCTCTGATTACTAGTGAGATTACTCATCTTTTAATACGGTTATTGGCCTTTTAATTTATTTTTCTTTTTTACACTGTCATTTGCCTTCTTTGCTTATTATTTTCTTTATTCAATATTCCCCTTTTTCCAAAAACAAGTAATTAACATTTGAGTACATTCTATTTGTAAATTGTTGTACTGAGTAGAAGAGGGAAGCCTCTGTTTAATTCCTGCCTCTCCCCAAATATGTGGACAACTGCTCTCCTTTCCAGAGTTACCCTCTATCAACTATTTGATGTGCATCTTCTTGGAGTGTTTTATATTAATTTCCCTGCACATACATATATTCATGTGTGCACACACACACACACACACACGAGTGCATTTGATAATGAGATGATACCCTTTGCATTATTTTGCAATGAACCAACTCATTTAATCTCTTCATTTGGTTTTACTGACCCAATATAAAATTTAATGTTACTTGCCAAGTACTCTGTTAACTAACATTTATATGTTTCTCAATTTTTCACTACTATGAACAATGCTAAAGTGATAATGTTTGATCATATATTTACATGCAGACATTCAAGTACTCCTAAATAATAAAATCCTAAATAAAATAATAACTAGAATTCCTTGTACAAAAACTTTGATATTTTAAAATCAGATTGTGTCTAATAATTTTATTTTTTCAAATAGTTATGATAACTTTAATTAATGTTTGCCTTAATATGATGTCTGGAACATCCAGTACAATATGGAATAAAAATAGTGCTACTGAGTGCATTAACTGCTGCCTGACTATAAAGGTAATAATGTGTTATTTTCTATTAAGAATAATGGTTATTCTAAGCTGTTTTTCTAGATATCATATTATTGGTTTAAGGAAATTTCATTATTTACCTAGAATTTTTGTCCCAAATTCAAGTTGACATTTATTAAATGCGTTTTGTGCATCTATTTAGATGATGATATGGATTTTATTTGTAGTTTTGCTGATGTAAAACTATCCTTGAATTTCTTAGATAAATTCAACTTGATCTGGGTTTGTTTTTTTATACAGTGCCATAATTTTGTTTAGCATTTTCCATTTATTTACATGCATGAGATTGATGTGGATTTTATTTTATCTTACTTTAGTCACTGGTTTTGGTATTCTGATGTCATCAAATTAGTTGAGAAGCATTTACTGTTTTTCTAATATATGAAGATTTTATGATTTTGCGATGGTCTCTTCTTTGGAAAATTTGGTAGAATTCCATTGTAAGACTACCAAAAATAAATGTAAAAATAAAATATAAAAGCAAATTAAGTTTAATGTTAAAATATAAAAAGCACGTAAGGGAAAAAATGAAATACACTATATAGTTTTTTTAACGTGATTATAAAGGGCTTATGACTTGCATTAAAATTGTGAGAAAGTGCATTCTTTAAGAAGAGACTTAGGGTTTAAAGCTACACAGTCCTGAATTGGAGTCAGACTCCAGCTCTTGCTGTGACTTATTACATTATTTAGCTTCTAAGTCTTGGTTTTCCAAAGTGTAAAATAATATTACCTTTAAGGTATTTGTGGAGGTAAAATGAAATAAACAGTAAAACATCTGTCACAGTTGCGGGCACATAGGATGTACTCAATAAATGTTAGGTTTTTCCCTCCCTTATGTTTCTTTTCCATTACAGAAGTCTGAATTAATGCTGTGTTTAGTCTCACAAGGCGCTGATGATTATTTTTGAGAGGCAAATACCATGCATCAGGACTGTTTTAGGTCATTTGAATAGTTCATCCAAGGCTTCTATTGAACCTATGAAAAAGTGAAGACACACTTGTTACCAACATGGCATGTTGAGATTTCACCATCTGAAATGTCTGCATTTCAAAATTAAATGGGTTGGGGGCTTCCCTGGTGGCGCAGTGGTTGGGAGTCCGCCTGCCGATGCAGGGGACACGGGTTCGTGCCCCGGTCCGGGAGGATCCCACATGCCGTGGAGCGGCTGGGCCCGTGAGCCATGGCCGCTGAGCCTGCGCTTCCGGAGCCTGTGAGGCCCGCGTACTGCAAAAAAAAAAAAAAAAAAAGCAATAATAATAATTAAAGGGATTGGGACTTCCTGGGTGGCACAGTGGTTAAGAATCCGCCTGCCAATGCAGGGGACATGGGTTCGAGCCCTAGTCCAGGAAGATTCCGCATGCCGTGGAGCAACTAAGCCCATGTGCCACAACTACTGAGCCTGCGCTCTAGAGCCCGCGAGCCACAATTACTGAAGCCCGCATGCCTAGAGCCTGTGCTCTGCAACAAGAGAAGCCACCGCAATGAGAAGCCCGTGCACCGCAACAAAGAGTAGCCCCCGTTCGCTGCAACTAGAGCAAAAGCCCACACGCAGCAATGAAGACCCAGTGCAACCAAAGATAAAAAAAAAATAATTAATTAAAAATTAAAGGGATGAGTGGACCAGAGTTTATTGCTTACCCTGCAGACTTGTTCCTTATGCTCCAACCCTCCAATTTTAGGAGTTTCCATTGACAATATTGTGAACTTTTGTATTGCATGTAGAGGTCATGATGACCTCCTCTAAAGGCATTCTTTGATGGAATCAATTTTGACACCCACATTGGCTCAAAACAAGACCCTAAGCAATGAAAATACATTAGTATAGGTCACTAATATAAATAGAACAGCTTCTCATATCATTTCTGCCCATAGCACAAAAGGAAGAGAAATCTTGAAATAAAATCATCATGACCAAAGAAAAAATCGTATTTCAGAATATCATCTTATAAGTCCAAATGTAGTCAATCCTGTTTAAATGGGTGTTTGTAGAATCCAGTTCTCTGCTTCCTGATTCAAATAAGAAGAATGTAGATTGCTGAAAATAAAGGGCCATCTTGAGAGATTATACCATCTAAAATTCAGCTCTGTCATGTACTTTATTAATTCTTCAGTAGTATTTAAATATGCATTTGGTTTTATTTTGCATTATATATCATTATGTCATGCATTATGTATCATATATTTTTACTCCAGAACTTCTATTTGGTTCCTTACCAAAATTTTCTTATCATTTTTAATGGTTTCTTATTGGTTGTTCATCATTTCTTTCCTTTGTTGTTTCTTCGAAGATACTTAAGGTAATTTTTACCCTTTATATGTGGAAGTTATTACATCTGAAATACTCTTACTCATAATTGTTGGTTAGCTCCTGCATTTTGTAATTCTTTTTCAGTTCATATCTTATTGAATCCATCTGTGGGAACACTAAGGAGTCTGAGTTGAGGGTACTTCCTACAGAGAGGTTCTGTATTTGTTTCTGCCAGGAGTTAGGGGGCATATTTTTCATAGTTGGGATCATGTTTTCATATTATTTTTGTCTGTTATTATTGATTCCATCATTAATACTTTCTCATAACTACTTCTACGTAAACATACTTTTCAATGGTTAACATTCATAATGTGAGTGTAACAATTAAGCATTCTCTTTCTGTTGAAGGTTTTGATCGTTTTCACTATTATAACTAACTTCACAACAGATGCCTTTATTTATGAGGTTTTATTTAGAGATGTTTCCTTATGTTGGATGGAAAATTACTGGGACAAAAATGATGAGGCATTCTCAAGTCCTTGATTGTCAAATTGCTATTCAGAAAGGTTATAGCAGTCTTTTAAGGTTATAGCAGTCTTTTAAGCAGTGTATCAAAGTGCCCATGAGAGCTTATCTTTACTCTGATTCTCTGATTGCTAATTTGTAGGTGAAAAAGGGCATATCATTATACTTCAATTTTTTGTTTGTTTATTTCTAGTGATGTTGAGCATTTTTCACATTTGGTATACATTATGTATTTTTTTCTTTTGTTAGAGAATCCTTGGTCAGTTGTTATCTTATTTAACTTTATATTTTGTTTGTTTATTTATTAACCTAATCTTTTCTCATACCTTGATGAAAAGTTCAAGGAAAACCAGTTTAAGAATTTAGGAAGCCCTGGGGCTTCTTTATTCCATCAGTGCACACTATGCTACTTATAAGTTTAGGCTTTGGGGATTTTAGTTTGTATTATATGTATTTAGTTTTATGTAAGTATACAGTAGCATATAAAACATATGCCTATGTAAATGTGACAGGATGTAAAAATATATGTGTGTGCATATCAATATTTTTGACTGAAAGTTACCTATTATTTTCCTGTTGTTCCAGAATTTCAGATTTCCTAAATGCTTGAAATTTAAGTGGTAAATTTTCTACTTGTGGCATGGAAACCAAGTGTCAAACCAGTTTTGTAGCAGGTGGCTTATCTCATCATTTAGGGTGCTTCCTAGGTCATGAAGATGAGTCAGGAGAGGGTTAGAGAGAATTTATATAATGAGAGTTATCAGAAAGCTGAGGCTTTTTCTCTTTCTTCAACCAAGCCAAACGAAGGGGACTTCAGAGAACCATCTGAAATGTCTGACAAGTGTCGTCAGAGTTTGAGAGCCATAGGGAATATACCTGACTCACATCTCAAAAAGTCTAAAGGCAAGGTATGGCTAGTGCAGCCTCTGTTGGCAGAGTAGAGATAGGATGAAAGTAAATTTTATTTTATTTTCACTAACGAGAGAGGTCAGGGACCTGGCTCTCATGGGCTAGATGTGGCTCCCATTCAGGGAGCCGTCATTAGTCATCTTGGGAGAGAACCCACCTAAATAGGTACTCACTGGGTGGAAACAGAGAGAATGTCTGAGTGTGGTAGGCTGTGAAAATCTAGGGGCCAAGAGAAATCATAACATCTTCTGGAAGGGTCTTGGAGCACATAGGAGACCTGAAGGTTGAGGTCCCAATTTGAAAAATCTCAGAGGAGAAAAAGTTTTCATATGATATCTTGCCACATGAATGGGCATCAATGCCCATGAAAATCCTAGCAGTTAAGTAAGATGACGCTTCTCAAAACAATAGCCTACCTTATACAGAGGCTAGACCCTCCTGGAATCACTCAGGCTGTGCTGCTTGGCTGTGGGTGGAGTCTTTGCCTGTAGAGATTTTTTAAATCACGGAAGGGGGGAAAAGCAAATAAATAAAAGAACAAAATCAGAAATGGAAAACAAAAATAATGAGAAGCATTTATCTTTAATTGATATTTCTCACCATGTTGTAACCACTTTGAGAGATCCATACCTTGTTCTTTTCTCTCTCTCCCTCCTTACCCACACCTGCCCCTTCTCTTTTACACAGAATCAAGTTAAAAACACACTCTGTTCAGGGCACGTCATGACCTTCAATTCCTAAAAGGGTCCTCTCTGTTAATTTTCAAACATTAGGGCATCGGGGTCTTTTCAGATATTTATGTTCTTATTGATTTTTAGCTTAATTTCAACGAGGTCAGAAAACATATTCTGTATGAATTCAAAACTTTGAAATATGTTGCCACTGCTGTATGGCCCAGCAATGTATGATTAATCTTTGTAAATTCTTCACGTGAGTGTGAAATAAAGATGTACAGTCTGAAATTTCTAGATGCAGCGTTCTAGTATATAAGTCCCCAGTTTCTTAAAAATATTCTGTCCTTGATGATTTCTAACATTTTTATCAATTACTGAGGAGTGCATAATTATTAATTTTTATATTTCTTCTAGTAATTTTTAACTTTTTTCATACGGAGATCATATAGAGACATGTAAATTCAAAATAGTTTGTTTTCTTGATGAGATAAACTTTTTAGCATTTTGAAATGACCTTATAAATCTCTACAAGTGCTTTTCTCTGAAGGTCATTTTGCAGTTATTAATGTGGGTATCTTTACCCACATGATATCTTTATCATTTATTTTAACTTTGAATGTTTTAGATGAATTTATGATAAAAAGTGAGATTTTTAAAATCCAGTCTGATGATCTTCATCTTTTGATCAGATCATCAGAACATTTACACACAATGGAATTACCAAAATATTTGGTGTATAGCTTTATCATACATCTTGTAATTTCTAGTTGCCCTCACCAGTTCCTTGCTTCCTTTTTTTGTTTCTTGCCTCATTTTAGAGTAATTATTTCTGTAATTACGTTTTTTAATCGTTTTTTTGTATGGAAATTACACATTCTATTTTTATTATCTCATGGCTATATATAAAATTATAATATGCATAATTATCAAATTTAAGCTTAATTGAAATATTGTTTGTGTTCTTTTTTTTCAAACTAAGCTTTCCTTCAAAAAGGAAGGCTATGAAAAATCAGTTTTGAACATCCAATACTAAGTAATTCTGTACTAATGAACCCTTCTTTAATAATCTTTTAACATCAAACTCCATTCACCCTGGAGGTGGGTGGGGAAACTTTGGCAAAATGACTAATATAAAGAATTAGATAAATTTAATTGCAGATCTAAAAGTATAACAAAGGTGGGTATAAAAGAGTAAGAACAATACACACATGATACATGCTCTGATAAAGTGGGAAGAACACAACTTAAAAAGTGGGAGGAGAGAGGAGAGTGAAAGGGAAAGTAGAATTGCGTTGTTGATTATCACACAAGTAGGAGATGGGAGTAATGCATGAGAGTTTAAGTGGAGGCACCATTAGAAAATTCTAGTTAAGGCAGACTGGGACTGAGGAAATTATATAAAGATGGCCTAGATGTGCCACTAGAACAACAACCAAAAAAATCATAAATGCCAAAAGAAATACAAAAAAGCAGAACATTTAAATAAAAAAAAAATCAGACCACATAGTGGAAGACAAACGGAAAATGTCACATAATACAAAACATAAACATAATACAAAATATAAAATAATCTGACAGAACAGGGAACAAACAGATCTATTTTATCAAAACATGTAATTCTACTTACCTCACCTTTTAAAAGAAAGATGTTCTACGGCACATGAAGCAAAATCCAGCCCTCTGCTATATAAAAGGGACATACCTTAAACAAAAGCATTTAAAAAGGCTAAAATTAGAGGAAAACAAAGAAGAACCTGGCAAATGCAAAGCAAAAACCCCAAAAAACAAAAAAACAGGGGTGGCAAACATAATATCTGATATCTGGCAGGGCTGATTCAAGCAAAGCATCATTAACCAAGACAAAGAGGTACAGTTTATAATTGTAAAGGCTAAGTTTACAATAAAGATATATAAGAGTTATGATAAGGGTGGGACTTAAGAATACCATTCTCCATCAAAACAAACAAACAGCTAAAGAACTCCTAAATATAAGTTAAATTTTACCCTAAATAATTTAAAGGTATGTATTAAAGATATATATCCCCCTTGTGCACCAATGCTAGAGAATTAAGCTTCTTTTTAAAAACACATGGAATATTCATTAAAATAGACTATTGATGAGAAAAAAACCTAAGTTTCAAAAAAAGTACAAAAAAAGAAACAATGAATAAAACTAGAAATTAGTAATGAAATAAAAATAGAAAACATACATTTTAAAAGATAGTGACAAAAAAAGGACTGGACATTATAAAAGGCACTCATCTTCAGTTTCCAGAAGTCCACAGTATCTCAAGTTTCCTGAGGTTGTATTACCCATGCCCCATAAGTCTGTGAAACCTCAGATTAATATAAGAAGTTTGGGTAGATGCTTTTCAGGGATAGCTTCTGATGGAAGAAATTTTTATGTATTTGAGGTATGGGGAAGTTATTCTGGCCTATCAAACGTACATTGTATATCTGCTTTAAGCATTAAAGAAAAGAGTGCATTGTCCAGAAGTAGAAAATGTCCGTTTTAAAAATAGGGATAAAATAGAGAGGTAAATGCCTCCCTTCCTGGGATATCAATGCTAGTACTCCTTAGATGATAAGGCTCCCTTCCCAGGTGCTAAGGTCGTACTGACTTGCAGTGTACAGGCTGATTTTTTTTTTTTTTTGAAACTTTAAAGGAATATACCCCTGTCATGTTTGATGTTCTTTATTCTGACAAGATATATAAATGCTAAAAGTCATGCTTCTTTTGAACAATTTATCATAGCTATCTGAGAGGCTGTCTCTCAGGCTATAGTCCTCAGTCTGGCTCCAATAAAACTCTCTTCTATTCTTATCATAGGTTATTGATGATTTCCATCAACACTTCAATACTCAGCTGTCCTTTCTAGATATCTATCTTCATATATATTTTAGTCTAATAATTCCTTACTCTCTTGTCAGATTTTAAATGTTTTAAAGATTTTCAACTTTATCATTTTTAGTTGTTTTGGCAGAGAAACTGACACAAAGACCTAATTCTCTTGTATTTACTTTTTCTTTTGTATCAGTGGACATTCAAGAAAGAGATATTTATGCATTATCACCTAGTTTCCATATGTATTAAATTTTTTCATTTTTAGTATTTTTCATTATTTCCTTTTTGAGTTTATCATTCCCTGTTTGACTATTTGATTTGATAATCATCTGAATTTTTATACTTTTCAAATCAATATCTCCCATTTGTTCATTTTTATCTGCTTGTTAGTTTTTTCATGTTTTCAATTTTTCTCTTATCTTTCTCAGAATATTCATTGTCCCTTGTTTGAACTTTTGCTTTGGCTGGTCCTTTAATTCAGCCTACCCTGTGTTTTAGACTCAACTCATTTACCTAATCATATTCTCTTGGCTTCAGTGTCTCTGAGACCCTTGACTAATTGCTCCATCCTCAGCTGCCTCCATGATGGCAAGTCCTTTTAGCCATGCTTCTTAGCTGTCCAAAATGGACCATCTGCACACTAGTAGTTTCTGACTATTCCAGTGACTTCTTCACTCAAGTGAAATACCACATCCAAATGCATAGGGTATAGATTCTTAAGCAGTTGGTGAAAAGGCCAGGTGATGGAATCTAAAAATGTGTGGGGAGTTGACTTCCTATAAGTAAACGTTTGATCAGTTGGAGATAGAAAAGAGCCAGTACCTGAATCCATGCTCCCTTCCTTTTTCTGATGAAATATTCCAACTTACAGCCCATATGAAACTTCATATGGTGGCCCAGAGAGTGAAAGTACGAAGCCTAACCCTTTCATAGTTTGTTTGTGTGAGACAGTGACCAGTGCAGAAATGCACCACCTTGTGTTTCTTCCCACCCTTACCCACTTTATTACTCTTTTCCTTCATTCTTGCTGCATTGAAATTGCACTTCCCATTCAGAAGCTGGAGTGTAAGTCTTTTTTCAGGCTCTGTTTTCTTGGAAGCCTGAGCTAAGACAATTAGAAGTGTTTATAGAAAACAGAGTCCCAGGCTGATGTTTTGGAGCCCAATTACCAACACCTGTGAGAGCAACAGGGACTCTGATACCCTAATAAGTGGGAGAGTAATGTGGCATTCAGTAACATCACAATTTCTTAAGCTTTCATAAGTGATGGATTCAAATGAGGCACAGATGGAAGGTAAGATTTTGAGGGATCACACCTATTAGAATGACCAAAATCTGCAACACTAACAACACCAAATACTGGAGTGTGTGTGGAACAATTGGAACTCTTATTCATTGACGGCGAGAATGCAAAATCATACAGCCACTTTGGAGGAGTTTTGTCCAATATTTCAGTCTTCTGAGAAAGAAAACACAATACATATGCATAGATGGGCTGTGAAATATAAATTGTGTAATTTTAGCGATTCCACGTAAGAGTTAAATGTCTTATGTTTACATTTAAGACTGTGATTGCACAATATAAAGATGACTGGAAAAATTCAACCCAAAATTTAGATGTTTACTTTTCCTTACTTTAAATGACATTAAATATCAAATAAAACCCTGATAAGTAGAGAGCTAGACTGCAGATGAAAGGAAAAAGCCATGTATTTTAGTATTTTTAGTGGCACTTTCCCCCTACTTTTTGAATAAAGAGCCGTGCGTTTTCATTTTGCACAGGGCATTACAAATTATGCCTCTGGCCCTAACTTGTATGAGTGTCTGTTCTTTATACCTGTACTCTTACTTAACTGTCAATATTTTTTCATCCCTTCCCCCACCAAGAACCAATTGTTGCCTCCTTAGGGATACTCTCACACCCATTGAAAATGCATGCCCTAATGCTTCCGCCAGTATCTGCGGCCCTTTGCCACGATCTGAAAACATTTTGAGGAGTGTTTGATACGGGGTCCGAGCTGTCACTGACATCAGAGACACAAACTGCCGTTTTTGTCCTCTCAGTTGAGCGGGAACTTAGGGAGGGTAAGTGGATATGCCACCATGGTCAGCATGGTAATGCGTCACATTTATTTGCTTCCTACACTTAGCTGCCTCACTTCCCCTTGCCGTCACTCTCATTGTGCTGAGATTACACATTACAGTACATCGCAGGAGTGTTAGAACGTAAGTTTGCCCCAAACTCTATTTTGTAGGGCAGCGGTCCCCAACCTTTTTGGCACCAGGGACCAGTTTTGTGGAAGACAGCTTTTCCATGGTGGGGGGGCGGATAGTTCAGGCGGTAATGCGAGCGATGGGGCGCGATGAGACGCAGCAGATGATGCTTCGCTCTCTCGCCTGCCCGCTCGCCTCCTGCTGTGCAACCTGATTCCTAACAGGCCGCGGACCAGTACCGGCCCACAGCCTGGGGATTGAGGACCCCTGTTGTAGGGGACCCTATTATACGTTACTTAGTTTCTTGTTTGTCTTCCACAGAGCTTGAAATTTCACTGGTGACACATTATTTTCCATCTTCACCTCATATTTCCTTGCCATTTTCAGCTTTCAAGACCAATAATGTACCTCAGGGAAGGTGCTAAACCCTATGACCTAGCTTCACTTCCTGGTCTTAAGAAATGGAGTGACAGGAAAGCTCCAGGTTAATGATGCAGGTTGAATTTTGTTTCAAGCCGTGGAGGATGTAGAAAAGCAAGTTTTCAGGTGTGAGCCAGCTTACTTACACTTGTTATAGTGATGCTAGGATCCAGGGATTCCCTGATGTTTCCCTGTCCACCTGGCTGTCTGGTCTGGCATTGCTGCTTTCTTAACCTGTAATTAGGCAATGAAGTAGGCAATGTGGAACAAAACAAGAGAGAGGAAAGGAAAGTGTTTGCATACCCTTTTCCATCTGTGACATTTTCTCCTTTTCTAAGATACTATTATCTTCCACACATTCTGCTTCCTAAGGGGATTCTCCTCCCGCCACTTTTTAAATTTTAATTGTTAGATTCTGGGATACCAGAGACTTCCTCTTACTTCTGTGGACTCACCAGGATTGGGTTATATAGGAAAGCCCACACTAGTTTTTCAAAGTGAAGGGTCATTGAATTTTAAATTTGTAAATATCAAAGCAAAGGGGCAGGGCAAGTTAATTCATAATGCCATGCTCACTTTCTTTTTCATTTCAAATTTTGCTTAAAAAAAGACTCATATTACAATGAGCTTACTTTTTTTTTGACTTAATTTTGTAGTTAGATGCTTCATGGTTAATCAACATATTTCTGCTGTCATGAAATTATAATACAATTTAATATCAACTAAAGGAAAGCAGATTGCTTCATGAATGCTTAGGAAGTTAATACTTGCTCTTTCAATATAATGTTGTAGCAGAGAGTTAAATGCCAGAGGTTCAGCACAATTCCATTTCAATGTAAAACAGTTAATTAAGAAGTAATAATAATTGACACAACATGCTAACAAAAATCGAGAGCAGAAAACCAAAACATATGTATCTGTTTTAAAAAATGCCTCAAATCCCAGTATAATATCTATTATAATCTCATTGTGTGGGGATAAGCTATAATAAATCAAAACAATCTTCATTTAAAATGACAATAAACTTTAAAAGATATGTTCTAAAGAAAAGATGTTACGATAAATGAGGAAACATGAAGTATTAACTATGGAATATTTGAGATACCTTGTTTAAAAATGCCTTTATTACAAATCATTTTCTACAGAAGTGTAATGCTTATCAGGAATTATACATCCTGTCTAAGATTAACATTTGTGAAAATAAATAAAGGAAGCCTCATTTAAAATAAAATTGAGAAGCCCTGAAGAAGGAGCTCTCATGCACTACCCCTCGCCCAGCTGGAGGAAGGAAGAATTTCTCTCTTGCCCAACAACTACCCAGCCAATGAGAAGGTGTCACCACCCTGGGCTCTGTGAAACAGCCCCTCCCAACTTGCTCTTTCCTCTATAAAAGCAAACCTGTCTCCTAGGTTCTTAGGACTTACCTATGGTTTGGGATAGTTTGCTTGTCCCAAATCGTAATTCTCTGCTATTCTTGACTAAACTCATTTTGCTGGTAAAATAATTGGCTCTTTTGTTTTTTTAAGGATTTCATGTCCTTGCAGAATCTCAGTATGATTTCTATCAGTCAAA
Organism: Pseudorca crassidens; assembly: GCF_039906515.1. Lineage (NCBI taxonomy): Eukaryota > Metazoa > Chordata > Mammalia > Artiodactyla > Delphinidae > Pseudorca > Pseudorca crassidens. Next base: position 43,409,710 of record NC_090309.1, read on the forward strand.
ATCTTATATCAGAGATCATTTTAAATCTATAAACATACATAAACATAATATAATTATAAAATTATTATGGTGGTTATTATAGTAATCAAAATTTTCTATTCTAAATTAACTTCTCTGTGCTATGTAGCAAGGCATTCTTTATATATTTCCAGTTACCTTCCATCTATCATGTTATATTGATTAGAAATTAAATTTTTGTTTTAATACTACTTTACAGAAGCAAATTGGGAAGGCATGTCAGATTTGGAAAAATCATTCACTGCATTTCACTGACAAATCCACAGGGATTTTGGCTTATTCTTGATTTTGTGTTACCTATTCATTATTTTCCACATTTAACATGTGTAGTTGATATTGGCTTTATGAAATGCTGAGCCGTCACTATATGTAGCTAAAATAGCATCAATTGTAGTTAACCAATTGGTTAAGTTATTTTTAACACCTTACACTGTCTTTAAACTAGTGAGCAGAGATTTCTTTTTTTTTTTTAACACCTTTATTGGAGTATAATTACTTTACAATGGTGTGTTAGTTTCTGCTTTATAACAAAGTAAATCAGTTATACATATACATGTATCCCCATATCTCTTCCCTCTTGCATTTCCCTCCCTCCCACCCTCCCTATCCCACCCCTCTAGGTGGTCACAGAGCACTGAGCTGATCTCCCTGTGCTATGCACCTGCTTCCCACTAGCTAGCTATTTTACATTGGGTAGTGTATATATGTCCATGCCACTCTCTCACTTTGTCCCAGCTTACCCTTCCCCCTCCCTCCCCACGTCCTCAAGTCCATTCTCTATTAGGTCTGCGTCTTTATTCCCGTCTTGCCTCTAGGTTCTTCATGACCATTTTTTTTTTTTTTTAGATTCCATATATATGTGTTAGCATACGGTATTTGCTTTTCTCTTTCTGACTTACTTCACTCTGTATGACTGTTCCTAGGTCCATCCACCTAACTACAAACAACTCAGTTTCATTTCTTTTTATGGCTGAGTAATATTCCATTGCATATATGTGCCACATCTTCTTTATCCATTCATCTGTTAATGGACACATAGATTGCTTCCATGTCCTGGCTATTGTAAATAGAGCTGCAATGAACATTGTGGTACATGCCTCTTTTTGAATTATGGTTTTCTCAGGGTATATGCCCAGTAGTGGGATTGCTGGGTCTTATGGTAAGTTATATTTGTAGTTTTTTAAGGAACCTCCATACTGTTCTCCATAGTGGCTGTATCAATTTACATTCCCAACAACAGTGCAAGGGGGTTCCGTTTTCTCCACACCCTCTCCAGCATTTATTGTTTGTAGATTTTTTGATGATGGCTATTCTGACTGGTGTGAGATGATATCTCATTGTAGTTTTGATTTGCATTTCTCTAATGATTAACGATGTTGAGCATTCTTTCATGTGTTTGTTGGCATTCTGTATATCTTCTTTGGAGAATTGTCTATTTAGGTCTTCTACCCACTTTTGGATTGGGTTGTTTGTTTTTTTGATATTGAGCTGCATGAGCTGCTTGTAAATTTTGGAGATTAATCCTTTGTCAGTTGCTTCATTTGCAAATATTTTCTCCCATTCTGAGGGTTGTCTTTTGGTCTTGTTTATGGTTTCCTTTGCTGTGCAAAAGCTTTGAAGTTTCATTAGGTCCCATTTGTTTATTTTTATTTCCATTTCTCTAGGAGGTGAGTCAAAAAGGATCTTGCTGTGATTTATGTCATAGAGTGTTCTGCCTATGTTTTCCTCTAAGAGTTTTATAGTGTCTGACGTTACATTTAGGTCTTTAAACCATTTTGAGTTTATTTTTGTGTATGGTGTTAGGGAGTGTTCTAATTTCATTCTTTTACATGTAGCTGTCCAGTTTTCCCAGCAGCACTTATTGAAGAGGCTGTCTTTTCTCCATTATATATCCTTGCCTCCTTTATCAAAGATAAGGTGACCATAGGTGTGTGGGTTTATCTCTGGGCTTTCTATCCTGTTCCATTGATCTATCTTTCTGTTTTTGTGCCAGTACCATACTGTCTTGATTACTGTAGCTTTGTAGTATAGTCTGAAGTCAGGGAGCCTGTTTCCTCCAGCTCCGTTTTTCTTTCTCAAGATTGCTTTGGCAATTCAGGGTCTTTTGTGTTTCCATACAAATTGTGAATTTTTTTGTAGTTCTCTGAAAAATGCCAGTGGTAGTTTGATAGGGATTGCATTGAATCTGTAGATCGCTTTGGGTAGTATAGTCATTTTCACAATGTTGATTCTTCCAATGCAAGAACATGGTATATCTCTCCATCTCTTTGTATCATCTTTAATTCCTTTCATCAGTGTCTTATAATTTTCTGCATACAGGTCTTTTGTCTCCTTAGGTAGATTTATTCCTAGATATTTTATTCTTTTTGTTGCAATGGTAAATTGGAGTGTTTTCTTAATTTCACTTTCAGATTTTTCATCATTAGTGTATAGGAATGCAAGAGATTTCTGTGCATTAATTTTGTTTCCTGCTACTTTACCAAATTCATTGATTAGCTCTAGTAGTTTTCTGGTGGCATCTTTAGGATTCTCTATGTATAGTATCATGTCATTGCAAACAGTGACAGCTTTACTTCTTTTCCTATTTGGATTCCTTTTATTTATTTTTCTTCTGTGATTGCTGTGGCTGAAACTTCCAAAACTATGTTGAATAATAGTGGTGAGAGTGGGCAACCTTGTCTTGTTCCTGATCTTAGTGGAAATGGTTTCAGTTTTTCACCATTGAGGGCAATGTTGGCTGTGGGTTTGTCATATATGGTCTTTATTATGTTGAGGTCAGTTCCCTCTATGCCTACATTCTGGAGGGTTTTTATCATAAATGGCTGTTGAATTTTGTCGAAAGCTTTCTTGTGAGCAGAGGTTTCTTAAATGGCTATCTGTGTTAAGGTCACTTGTGAAAATTATTTAATCTTTTAGAAGATAATATGAATATAGAAAAAATAAGATCAGTTGAAAAATTACGCTGAACTATGATTTCATCTATATTTTATGCCTTTTCAAAATGATTCCGATTTTAGTGCCTCAAACAAATGGAGAAATAGAAACTTAGTGCTACCTGCATTTAGTATATGTTCATAAAAGATTAATGGGCAATTAATAGTTTCAGAGGACTTGGAGCTACTAACTTACCTGTGCCAACCTTAAGGCCATCAGTCCTCTCGTACATTGTCTCTGTTGCTTCTTCATTAATTTCACATCAACTAATTATACCATTGAATTGATGCAATCCTAAATAATGTCTAATTGCTGTTCACATCAATTTAAAAGTTTCAGATAAGGGAGTATTCAGGTTATTAGAATAGATGAGATGGGTCAAGCATTAAAGGCATGGAAACAGGATAATTCTTTTTCTTTTATTTTCAATAAATGTAAATAAACTGTTCAATGTAAATTGAATATAAGAAAAACCACCAATTTTGTACAATTTCCATTTATGTTTAGAAAGTTCTTAGAATTTGGGAACATGTCTATTATTCTTCCAATTATATAGTTACATGACTTCACCAGTGCCTTCTGTATCAGGTCTTTCCTAACTCTCTTTGGCCCATTTTGAATATCTACATTATTTGATATCTGTTAGGAGTATTTCTTAAATATGAATGTGCATAGGAGTCACCTGAGTATCTTATGAAAATACAGATTCCATTTCGGTAGATCTGGGATAAAGCCCGAGGCTGTATTTCTGACAACCTCCTAGGCAATGCTGGCATTGCTGCTCCATGGACCACAGTTTAAATAGCAAGGTCCTTCAGCATTTATAGCCTGAATGACATCTTTTTTCCTGTTAAGTGTTTCAGTTGTTTTTCATGTCCATTAAAAACATCTTCCAATTGAGATAGCAAATCACTCTCTTAAAATTATGAAAATTGCTTCTAAAATATTGCCACATCAACTGTATTAGTCTTGAGCATATAATATTTGCTTAGCAAAAGTTTTGGAAATTTTGGAAAATATCTACAAAACTTATTTATTTCTTCATATAACCAATGGTATGTCCAGCATTGTTTGTGGTGCTAAAGATAGAGTAGTAGAGACAGAGCCTTTGTCCTCGTGGAGTTTACAGTCTGCAGTTAGACTCAAGGAAGTAAGCAGGTTACTAAACGCTTTTTGATTACACCAGTAACTCAGAAATCACCCGTAGTGTTTTACGACGCAATAAAACAGACAAGCACTTCCAGTTTTCCTCAGGTTATGTTCAACTTTCTTATTAACATCCTACCAGTAGAAAAAGCAGGGTAATTTCAGTATTAAAAGGAAAATAGGTTAATCTTGGTCAAAATTAAGAGCATAAGAGTAGAAGATTAAAATACTTGGAAAAGATTATAAAATAATGAAAAACATATAAGGTCACTTAAAAGATTATATACGATAAAAACATATAACCAGCAAGAACATACAACCAGCAAAAACAAATAAAAACAAGCTTTCTAGAAGCTAAAAAGAGAACAAATTTAACAGAAAAATACTATTTTTAAAAAGTAATTTTCTATTTTGAAGTGAATTGTAAGCTATGGCACTGTTAAAAACTGTGATATCCAAAAGGATATGCAATAAAATAAGCAAAATCACTTTAGAAGGGGTTTTATTATTGTAATGTAAGATTTATATTTTACGTATTATTCTGAAGCTTGTTTTTTCCATTAACAAGAACCCCTTTCCAAATATTCCATTTCTTTCTATTTATGGCAGCAACTTAATGTATCTCTTTAATTTCCAAATAAAGCATATTTGGAGTATTTTCTATTTTTAAAATTCTACACTTGGTACTCAATTGGCAATCATTAACACAGTTGTCTTCTCCCATTTTTGTACTTCTATATAATAAATTCATTCAAGAAGAAAATTAGTATTAATTTGTTAGAGCTGCCATAACAAGAAACCACAGACTGGGTAGCTGAAAGAGAAATGTATTTCTCACAATTCTGGAAGCCAAAAGTCCAAGATCAAGGTGTTGTCAGGGTTGTTTTCTTCTCAGCCCTTGCTCCTTGGCTTGTAGATAGGCATCTTTTCCTTGTGTCTTCACATGGTCTTACCTCTGTGTATCTCTGTGTCCTAATCCCATTGTCTCATAAATATACCTGTCATACTGGATTAGGGTCCATCCTAATGACCCCATTTTAACTTGATCATCTCTTTAAAGACCCTATCATGAAATACAGTCTGAGGCACTAGAGGTTAGGACTCCAGTATGAATTAGGGTGGGGAATACAATTCAGTCTATAAAAATATTGGTCAAATGCTTTGTACATTTGATTATTTGCTAAATTTTACTTATGCTTCAGCAACATGGCACAAATTTTTATTCCAACCAGAAGTTTTTTTCTCCTCCCTCTTATCTCTGCTTTTTTAGTAGTCATTTGTTTTTCTTTTATGTTAATTGAACAGTTGTATTTTTATCCGCTACCAAGTGATGGAGATGAGACCTTCTGCTGGAGGTAATGTGGAGACACAGAACGTTGGTGATCACCTCAAGTTACCATATTAGAAAGACTACCTAGGCAGTGTGTGCAGGGTGGATTGCATTGAGGAGAAACTTGAAGTGAATAGAATCTAGTTGCATAGCAATTGTCACCATCCATGTTTTACATAATGATGGACAGAAAGAGGTGGTGGCAGTAGGAATGTGAAGGAAGATGCTAATGGAAGAGGCAGCAGGGATGGAGAACAGTAGTGCTGGGATGGACTATATTGGAAATGACAATTTTGTTTTCTACAACACACCTTGGAACACAAGATCACGTGTTTTAAGAGAGCTCAGGGCTTCTGATCACTGGTTATAAATTATTTAACTTGATGTTCTAACATGGACTTACAATCTCACTAGTTAGGAGTCCTAAGAAGAAGGTGTCACTGGTATTCAGTGGAAAATAAATTAGGCAAGTGTGTGACATGTGAAAGAAGCATATCATGTGAAAGTGAAAACACATATTGGGAATGTAGGAAAAGATTTGGAAGATGTTTTATACTGTTTGCCTCAGTGTCATTATATTTTTTTTTTTTAAAAAGCAAGAATACTATCAGGAATAATAAAGGAACTATAAAACAAAGAGTGGAGAAACCAGAACTCTGCTCTTAATGACAGTGTATACAGAGAGAAATATACTGAATTTGAATCCAGGTTCTGCAGTTTATTAGCTGTGTGAATTTAAGTAGCTTATTTTTATTTTTCTGAGCTCTGGTTTTCTCAGTTATAAAATGGGTATTATAATGTATACTTAAATGTGTTACTGAATTGTATTAAATATTCTTTGTGAAATATTTAGAATGTACCACAAATGACAGCTTTTATTATTAATGTTACTATTATTGGCACTGCCTTTTTCTCACAGACTGTGATATATACAGTCTGTTTCCCTAAGTGTCATATAAGTTCTTTCAGAGGAGACTACCTACCTTAAATCAGTGTGCACTCTAGCCCTGATCACAGAGGTTTGTGCATGCTTATTTTAGAAATGATGATCTTGGAAGTACTACATTTAGGCTAAATGCAGACACATGATGTGCTTAGAACGCAGGAGAATGTAAGAGAAAGCCCTGCAATTAAGAACCCAATACAACTGAAGACACTATTTTTAAAAAATAACTTTCTATTTGAAATGAATTGTAAGCCATTGTAGTGTTAACAACTGTAATGACTGCTCACACACTCCAGCAATCCTTGCTTGCTGCTACTGAAACGTTTTTACTTACTTTGGTGAGAAAAGATTCATCACTTTGAATGCTGGATCTCCTCTGAATTATATCACTCCCCAAATGATTGACAGGCATTATAGTTTTACCAGGTATAACTGAAGATAGCAAATATTTTAATACCTGAATATTAATATTAATATAAATTTCCAGGGGTGTTCATACATCAAAGAAAGTAATCCTGAAAGCTGATATATTTAATTTCAGGGAACTCTGAAGATATTATGGTAACTTTTTTCAGCTCCGTGGCTTTGGAACTTTTCTATAAATGTGAGGAAATGGGGCCCACATGTGAGTGAGTGTGTGTGTGTGTGTGTGTGTGTGTGTGTGTGCACACGTGCACCATGGAGATATATATATACACACATACATATAGCAGCAAAGTTAGGGTCATTATTTCAAGAAATGGTAAGGGCTTAATTAAATACAACAATAATAGGAATTTTATTAATTGTAGGTAATTTCCCATACTAATTCCCGATATTAATTTAGACTAAGGAACAACTAAATCCTTCAGAGGCAAGCTCTTCTTGAGTAAACAAGTAGAAGTTGTCCAGTACCACATAGTAAAATGATTTAAAATGATGACAGGACAGGAAAGAAAATAGTAATCAACAATCATTTTTCCTATGAAAATTAATTATAAATAATTTAATGTCAATACAGATGAGAGTGAAAATGTAAAAAATATGATTTCTTATGTAAAAAAGGGAGAAAAGTTAAGCCACCAAACATATCCCTTAAAATAGATTAGGAGAACACAGTTTCAGTTTCAAAACTTGACCCATCTGGATTCCTAGGAGCACAACGCTGATAAATATCTCCTTATTCAGGTTATTATTTTTTTTAATTTTTAAAAAATTTACTTATTTATTTTTGGCTGCATTGGGTTTTCATTGCTGTGCACTGGCTTTCTTTAGTTGCAGCGAGCGGGGGCTACTCTTCGTTGCAGTGTGCGGGCTTCTCTTTGCGGTGGCTTCTCTTGTTGTGGAGCATGGGCTCTAGGTGTGTGGACTTCAATAGTTGTGGCACGCGGGCTCAGAAGTTGTGGCTCGTGGGCTCTAGAGCGCAGGCTCAGTAGTTGTGGCACACAGGCTTAGTTGCTTCGCAGCATGTGGGATCTTCCCATACCGGGGCTCGAACCCGTGTCCCCTGTATTGACAGGCGGATTCTTAACCACTGCGCCACTAGGGAAATCCCTACTCAGATTATTTTAAAATAAAAATCATCTGATATCAATTCCCCTTTTGACACCAGACTATATCAGTTAATCATTTCAGATCCTCCCAGTCACTTTCTCCCAAAGAATGCTAATATAATTCTCACTAACATATACAATCAGTAGGAAAAAGAATGCAATCATCTTCAGAGGAAGCATTTGCCAAGCTTTTTCTCCATACTGTATTTTTTGAAAAGAAATGCCAATGGTGCTAGAAATTTTATTTTAAAGTGATTATATTTAAAAAAAAAAATCCTACTCCTCTCTTGACCACTTAGGACCAAATTTCTCAAAAAAATTACCTTTAAGGTAATTTTTTTGCAAAATTAAGGTATTTTGCAAAATTAAGGCAGGAGCTAAACTAAAAAAAATCTGTATTCCATATCGTATAAATATATATTTTTTAACAATAGGAAAAAACAGTTGGAGAAAATTAGGATGATAAACCAGACAAATATTTCTCTCCTTACTGTTCCCTACCACACACAATGAATTTTGGAAATTTGAATAACACTCTTAATGACTAAGCAGATCTTTCAGTATGTGATAACTTCTACATGTAAGTTTAATTAAAATGTTCTGTTCCTAAATTGGGGGTCACTTGGAGAGAAGTACACTATTGTCCCACCCCTAGCACTAGAGATATGGCCCGAAGTTTTTGCCCAAGGAAGAAGTAGGCCATATTACAGAGTTCTTAATCTCTTTTCAAAAGAAGTGACTTAATTTGCAACAGAGTTTGGAGAAGTTTAAATCTCAGGGCAGTCAAAAAACAGTGGAGACTGTCATGAAAGATAAGGATGAGATAGATTCATTGAATTCATTGAAGATATAAGCTAAGCTGTTGGCAGGCTCATTTGCAAGAGATAAATGAGGAAAGAGACAGCAGAGAAGAGCCTTTCTGGGTGAAGACAAATATCAAACACTAACCATAGGAGTATCTCTTTAAAGGAGTCTAGGTTTGATTGGATCGGTCTGTGAGCAAGTTATGTACTAGAGTCTTGTTGTCAACAGTAGACAACCAACCAGTAATTAGTGGAGATTAACAGATGGGTATGGTTAAGGAAAGAGTCTTGCTGAAGGCAGTGTTATCCAAGGTGACTGTGGGCATAACCAAGGCTGTGTCCCCTGAGAAACAATATCAAAGGTTTCATACTGCAGGGAGAAATAGACTCCACCAAGGTAATCCAGCCAACCAGTCAGCTGGATTCATTATGGAAATTGATCATCTGGTTTTAAAACTCATATAGAATTACAAGAGAACTGGAATAGTCAAAACAATCTTGATAAAGAAGAAAATAGGAAAAGTCACATTTTCCTATTTCAAAACTTACTGCAAAGAAATATAAATCAAAACAGTGATACTTGCCAATGTGGAACTGGCATTAAAAATAGACTTAAAGATCAATGAAATAGAATTGAGAGCTCAGAAATAAATGTGTCTGTGGGTCTAATACAATTCAATGGAGAACAAAATCTTTTAAAAAATGGTAATGGGACAACTGGATAACCACATGCCAAAGAATGAAACTGGACTGTTTCTCCTCAGGCCATATACAAAAATTAACTCACAGTATATCAGAGACCCAAATGTAAGAGCTAAAATTATACAACTCTTAGAAGAAAACATAAGAATAAATCTTTTTGAACTTATATAAACAACTGGTTCTTAAAGAAGAAGGACAAAAAAGAGAAGTGGATTTCATCAAAATTAAAAACTTTTCTGCTTCAATGAACACTATTATGAAAACTAAAAGACCACCCACAGAATGGGAGAAAATATTTGCAAATCATATATCTGATAAAGGACTTGCACTTTGAATATACGAAGAACTCTTACAACTAACTATTTGTGACCCAAGATATGATCTATCCTGGAGAATGTTCCATGAGCACTTGAGAAGAAAGTGTATTCTGTTGTTTTTGGATGGAATGTCCTATAAATATCAATTAAGTCCATCTTCTTTAATGTATCATTTAAAGCTTGTGTTTCCTTATTTATTTTCATTTTGGATGATCTGTCCATTGGTGAAAGTGGGGTGCTAAAGTCCCCTACTATGATCGTGTTACTGTCGATTTCCCTTTTTATGGCTGTTAGCATTTGCCTATGTACTGAGGTGCTCCTATGTTGGGTGCATAAATATTTACAATTGTTACATCTTCTTCTTGGATTGATCCCTTGATCATTATGTAGTGTCCTTCTTTGTCTCTTGTAATAGGCTTTATTTTAAAGTCTATTTTGTCTGATATGAGAATTGCTACTCCAGCTTTCTTTTGATTTCCATTTTCATGGAATATCTTTTTCCATCCCCTCACTTTCAGTCTGTATGTGTCCCTAGGTCTGAAGTGGGTCTCTTGTAGACAGCATATATATGGTTCTTGTTTCTGTATCCATTCAGCCAGTCTATGTCTTTTGGTTGGAGCATTTAATCCATTCACATTTAAGGTAATTATCAATGTGTATGTTCCTATTACCATTTTCTTAATTGTTATGTGTTTGTTTTTGTAGGTCCTTTTCTTCTCTTGTGTTTTCCACTTAGAGAAGTTCCTTTAGCATTTGTTGTAGAGCTGGTTTGGTGGTGCTGAATTTTCTTAGCGTTTGCTTGTCTGTAAAGCTTTTGATTTCTCCATCGAACAACTAACTATTAAAAAGACAATTCAATATAAAAGTGAGCAAAGGATCTGAATAGATATCTCTTATAATGTCTGTAATAAGACACTGAGCATATGAAGAGATGCTCAACATCATTAGTCAACAGAGAAGTGCAAATCAAATTCATAATAAGATACCACTTCACACTCACTAGGATGGCTAAAATCAAAAATTCAAATAATAAATGTTAGTGAGGGTGTAGAAAAATTGGAACCCTCAGGCACTGTTGGCTGAAATATAAAATAGTGCAACCACTTTGGCAAACAGTCTGGAAGCTACTCAAATGGTTAGACATAAAGTTACTGTATGACCCAACAATTCCATTCCTTTGCATATACCCAAGAGAAAGACTTATGTCCACCCCAAACTTGTACATAAATGTTTTCTGCAGCATTATTTCTAATAGCCAAAAGGTGCAAACAACCTAAATACCCATTAATTTATAAATATATAAAAAAAATGTAGATCCATTCAATGGAATATAATTTGGCCATGAAAAAGCAATGGATCACTGATACATGGTATAATGTGGATGAACTTTGTATAGATTATGCTCAGTGAAAGAATCCAGTCATGGAAGCCCACATATCATATGATTCCATTTATATAAAATGCCCAGAAGAGGCAAATCTGTAGAGACACAGAGTAGATTAGTGGTTGCTTAGGGTTGGGCAGTATGATAGGATAAGCAGAGAGGGGTAGTAGCTACACGGTATGGATTTTGTTTCTTTAGGTGATTAAGATGTTCTGAAATTAACTGTGGTTATATTTGTGCTTATCTGTGAATATACTAACAATTACTGCATTATACAATTTAAATGGGTAAATTACATGGCATGTGAATTATATCTCAACAAAGCTGTAATAATAGGTTCAAAATCTAGTCAACTTGAAATCCATTTCAATATATGATACAATTTACTTTACTGGAGTGTTAATGGAAATATTCTTGGCCGCACACATACATAGAAAACATTGTTTTAAAATTAAACAGGCATAAATAAGTGGAGAACACACTCTTAATACACACCTGATAATGCTGACTCTTATTTACATTTCACTTGTAGAAGAAATCAGACTCATTTTTGAAAAGCAACATCTACATTTAGCAATGCTTTATTGGATCAAGTCCAAACGGACTTTATAAAGTGTTTTGAATAGAGAGCATATTCTCAATGAATTTAGACTCTGAACTCACACATACACAAAGAAAGAAAGAGAGAAATAATAATTTTGCCACTGATATTTGAAGCTAAATCACAAATATATTTAACTTTTTACTGGGTCAGCCTCCCTGTTTCCAATGGAAAGCTGTAGTGTTTTGGTATTCTTAAGGGCAAAGCTTTTGAGCATAACAGCTTTAATAACAACAAGAGATAATCATTATTGAATGACTAGTGGTTACTGTTGAAAGATAAAATAGGCACATTAAAAAAAATTTTTTTTAATCACCCTTGACTTATTTATTTATTTATTTAGGCTGTGTCGGGTCTTAGTTGTGGCACACAGGATCTTTGTTGAGGCATGCAGGATCTTTTCATTACCGTGCATGGTCTGCTCAGGTTTTTCTCTAGTTGCAGTAGGCAGGCTTCTCTCTAGTTGCGGCCCATGGGTTTTCTCTCTCTAGTTGTGGCGCGCGGCCTCCTGGGTGCGTGGGCTCTGTAGTTGTGGTGCGCGGGCTCCGGCGCACATGGGCTCTATAGTTTGCGACACGCAGGCTCTCTAGTTGAGGTACAGGAGCTCAGTAGTTGTGGCGCATGGGCTTAGTTGCCCCGTGGCATGTGGAATCTTAGTTCCCCAACCAGGGATCAAACCCATATCCCCTGCATTGGAAAGCAGATTCTTTATCACAGGACCACCAGGGAAGTCCCTGGCACATTAAAATTTTGAAGAGTTTACTTCAGCAAATGTTGATTTCAGTTGGGCGGCATAGAACCAAAAGTGATTAGTAGCACTCCACTTACAGGAGCTAGCTGCAAAGTTTTTATACAGAAGATGCAGAAGCAAAGCTATGCAAGGCAATTATCCGATTGGCTATAGCTTAAGTGGTTACACAATACTATTTGTGATTGGTTGTTCTTAAGTTTCACTTTCTCAGATTCCAGTGCTTTGCCTGTGGCTTAGGTTTTGGTTTGCTTACCTGGGATACCAGGGCATCACTCTAAAGGCCTCCTTGATTAATTACTTTAACATTACCAAGCACTGTGCTGTCACTTTTGCTTGGATCCTCTTTTTTTACTTTGACAGTGGCAGAGTTTACGGTTTAACTTTGCTCAGCTTCCCTTGTGATTTGTCATATCGGAGATACAGACTTTAATTTACTGAGGCCTAAGGTAATAAAGGAGTTAATTTAGCGCTTAGTGAGTAAAATGTGTTGGGACTTAAATGACACCAGTGTCTTATTCCTGCTGATCCACAAATTCATGCCTTGAACTGCCTTACATTGCCCACTCTGTATTTCACTCCTAGCTTTAAATACTGATGCCACAATTTGGGATATATGATCTTCTTTTTTAGCCCCTCAGCATGCTGCCATCTGTACCTAGAACCATGAACGGAGCTGTAACTTTCCTGTGGTAATTTAGACAGCCCATTCACAGACAACTTGTGATAATATAATTCCTGGCTTGATCTGTGGGAAATTGTTCCATCTCCCTTCTCCTCATCCCTAACTGGTTTGTCTGCAAGCTAGATAAGAATAAAGAAAGAACGCTTGTTCTTAGGGAAATAAAGATGAAGAATAGAGTCATTACTCACAAGTTGTGTATGTTGGAAAGAAGCATTTTGAACTGAACCATCTAATTTAAAGTTCCTTTTTAGAATTGGGCAAATGAGAAATTATGGAAGTTGGACTACATCTATGGTTCATTTGTTTTCTTTATATAGATTTTTTTACTTAATATTGACTAATATTTATTGACCGTTGTGTGCTCTGCACTATTATAAGCATATTAATATTAATCCTTATGAAGACTATGAAATAGATACTATTATCCCAAATTTATTTACTTTTTATTAATTTATTTATTTTTTGTGATTCAATAATTTTATGGATTATACTCCATTTAAAGTTATTACAGGGACTTCCCTAGTGGTGCAGTGGTTAAGAATCCGCTTGCCAATGCAGGGGACACGGGTTCGATCCCTGGTCTGGGAAGACCCCATGTGCCACGGAGCAACTAAGCCCGTGTGCCACAACTACTGAGCCTGCACTCTAGAGCCCGCAAGCCACAACTACTTAGCCTGCATGCCACAACTACTGAAGCCCACATATCTAGAGCCTGTGCTCTGCAACAAGAGAAGCCACTGCAATGAGAAGCCCACACACTGCAATGAAGAGTAGCCCCTGCTCGCTGCAACTAGAGAAAGCCTGCGCGCAGCAATGAAGACTCAACAAAGCCAAAAATAAATAAATAAATTTATTTAAAAAAATAAAGTTATTACAAAATAATAACTATGTTTCACTGTACTGTAAAATATATCCTTGTTGCTTATTTAATTTATACATAGTAGTTTGTATCTTTTTAATCCCCTACCCTAACTTCCCCCTTTCCTCTCTCCACTGGCAGCCACTAGTTTGTTTTTATATCTGTGAGTCTGTTTCTGTTTAGTTACACAAATTTGTTGTTTCTTTCCACATATAAGTGATAACATACAGTATTTTTCTCTGATTCCTTTCACTAAGCATAATACTCTCTAGGTCCATCCATGTTGTTGCAAATGGCAGAATTTCATTATTTTTTATGGCTAAGTAATACTCCATCGTGTGTATATACATATATATATGTCTGAGAAGTTGTCTCTCTTTCTATTCTAAATGATAATCTTGCTGGGTAGAATATCCTAGGTTGCAGGTTTTTCCCTTTCAGCACTTTGAATATAACAAACCACTCCTTTCTGGCCTGCAAAGTTTCTGCAGAAAAGTCAGCTGATATCCGTATGGGGGTTCCTTTGTATATGCCCCTTTGTTTTTCTCTTGCTGCCTTTAGAATTCTCTCTTTATCTTTAAGCTTTGCCATTTTAATTATGATGTGCCTTGGTGTGGGTCTGTTTGGGTTCATCTTGTTTGGGACCCTCTGTGCTTTCTGTACCTGGATATCTGTTTCCTTCTTCAGGTTTGGGAAATTTTCAGTCATAATTTAATAAAATATATTTTCCACCCCCTTCTCTCTCTCATTCTTCTCCTGTTGTCTCACTCTCAATTGAGACCAGTTCCTCTGTCTTTTCATTTTACTTAACTTTCTCTGTCTCTATAAATGTAGGTGAAATAGTTACCTATTATGGTCTTGAAGGGACATCATTACGTGAGAGCATCCCTATACAATCCGCACGTGCCCAGTGGCTTTTTGGATTTGATCGAACAGAAATCGTGTCTTTCCTCAGGGTGTGCTGGCAGCTATCACCTTGCTAGGAAGTGGGGCTGGAGATGGAGGGGCTATGGCCTGAGCCAGGTGTGAGGAGGGTCTTCCACTCTGCTCAGGGGCTGCCACCCTCCTATTGAGGGAGGGGTCAGATCCCAAGTTGCTGGAGCAGAAGCCCTGAGCTTTGGGTCTGAGCTAACTCTGTTCCCTTCAAGTTTGTGCTCTCCCCTCTCCCAGCACCAGCACCCTTGACCCAGAGGGGAGCAACGCTGAAGCCTGTACAGGCTCTTGGCTCGTGACAGTGCATGGGCTGATGTGGGCTGGCCACAGATAGAGGTCCAGTCTGCCTCCAATATGCTTCTAGTCTGAGCTCCAGGAATGGCAGCCCCTTCTCATGTGAGGCTCTTTTGCAGGGCCAGTGTGATCTCTTGGTGTGTATCAGGGTGTGAGCTGTGGCGGTCCAGCTGCCGTCAGAGATAGGGACCTCCCATAATGTGCTGCCTGTGTAAGAGCCTGCAATGGCCGCCCTTGCTGCACTCAGATGCAGCTCTGGGTCTGAGTCATTTCTGTGTCCCGTGGCTGAACTCTCTCCTTGGTTGTGGCAGCCCTCACTCCAGTGGGGAGCTGCAAGTGGAAGTAAGCAGGGCTGGAACATTCACTCAGCTCAGGCTCAGGCTCATGCTGTTGTGGTCATGAGAAACGGCAGCCACTGGGGTAGTCCTCCATCTGCCCACTTCGCCCTGTCTCAAGAGCAACTCAGCACTCATGTGCTCCTCACAAGCGAAGTCCGTGTTTCCCGTAGCCCTCCTGTTAGTCTGCACGGCTGCCCGACCAGCAAAGTGGGCTTGTCTTCTCTGTGTTGGACCCAAGGACTGGGGTACCCAATATGTGGCTTGGATTGCTCGCTCCCCAGGGTGGACTCCACCCATGTTTCTCCCTTTTCCTCAGAGTCCTGCCCCAGGGGCACAGGTCCTGACCTGATTGCTTCTTTTCTCTTCCTACCTGATTCCTTTTGGATCTTTCTTACAACCTTGAATGTACTTGAGTCTTCCTGCCAGTTTCCAATTAGTTTTCAGTGAGAATTGTTCCACATATTGATGTATTTTTGATGTGTTCATGGGGGGAGGTGAGTTACACATCCTCCTAGTTTGCCTTTTTTTTTTTTTTTTTTGCTATTTCAGTTGTCTCGTTTGATCATTTTTTTGTTGCTGGTTTCATTTTTAATTTTTTATTGATGTATAGATGATTTATGTTTTAGGTATATAGCAAAGTGATTTAGTTATATATTTTAAATATATATAATAGTGTATATATATATACAGTTATATAATATAATATATATATATTCTTTTTTAGATTCTTTTCCATTATAGGTTATTATAAGATATTGAATGTAGTTCCCTGTGCTATACAGTAGGTCCTTGTTTATCTATTTTATATATAGTCGTGTGTATCTGTTAATCCCAAATTCCCTACTTTGCCATCTTGTTTCTTGTTCTATCCCAATTTTATATCAAGATGTTAAGCAACTTGCCTAAGGCCACCCAGCTAGTGAACAGCAGAACCAGCTGACTCATTGAATAAAGGGTCCTTAAATGGTAGTCATAAACCTGTACCATTTCTGGACATGGATATAGCATCATTTTCTATTTCTAGAACACAAGATAACATCCAGGGCAACATTATGTT
This sequence comes from Pseudorca crassidens, assembly GCF_039906515.1. NCBI lineage: Eukaryota > Metazoa > Chordata > Mammalia > Artiodactyla > Delphinidae > Pseudorca > Pseudorca crassidens. Next base: position 43,426,337 of record NC_090309.1, read on the forward strand.
TCCTGTTTGGAGCTCAGAAATTATATTTGAAGGAAAGCATCCATCATGGAAAGAAAATAGGCTATTTCTAGTATGTTAAAAAGTGTTGCACAAAAATGTGTTCGGTTGTTTCAATGAATGACAAAATTCAAGAACTAAAAGGGATCACAGTCATGTGTCTTAAGCACTATGTGTCTAACATATATATGGAAATTAACTGCCTTTATTATATTACTGCCTTTAACTTTAGTACTCATGTTCTGAGTTAGCATACCTTTAAGCTATTCTTTAATGATAGCTATGCATCTTTTTATTAGAAATAAATTACCTGAAACATGATTTAGGGATACAGTTCTTTCACAAAACTGTGAAGGATAGTAAAGTTACAGAAGGTAAGGAAAATTAAAAAGCAAAAATATAAAGTGCTTGAGATTCATATTTCTGTATCTCTATTAACAGAATGAGAATTAAAAGATTTTCTAAGTTTGATATGATAGCAATTAATAATTATATTTGGTATATACATTAATTGTATGACTTTTTCTTTTTAAAAAGTAAGGCTGATTCTTTTCAACAATTCTTTTTCACTTATGAGACTATTAATCAAAATATGAAGTGAACCAAAATTAGAAAATGATTATTTTAGGGAGGAGTATTATCTCTCATCTTAGAAGACTAATCTTACACAAGGAAAATGAGATTTGAGGGATGCATTTTTAACAGTTTGCTTGGAAAAATTATTTATTATTTGTTATTTAAAATTCTGAATATGTCACAGACTGGTTTATCAAAACTAATATATGCTTTTTCTAGAAAATGAATGTATTTCAGGTTAAAGCCTCTCATCTAAAATTATATTAGAAAAGAAAAAAATGTAAATAATATCTTGGTAAATATGTTATATAAAATCAAGTAGATGTTAAAGATTTGGGAGACTCCTTAATATAACTGACTTTCTTATTTAAAGCAATTCCTTATTCTTATTTCTAAGACATACATAATATTAAATTGCTCTAAAATTATTGTTATTATTCATTGGAAATATATGATGACATACATTTCAGAATATTTGTATAATAACACAAGTATTAAAAGAGCTTGAATAGAGGATTGAAATGGAATGGACTACACATAGAAGCATAAACAGAGACTTCAAAATTCCATTTCTTTAATAAGGGCTTACTGTGATAGGCAATACTTCACGGTCATTTACAGCTGGGAATGGTTCCTTCCATTAACCAAAGGTGGAAATATACGAGAAGAAGGAGGTATGGAGGGGAAACATTTTGAATATATTGATTTCTAGATATCTATGAAACATAAGGTGGGACAGTTCAGTAGGTAAATGAAAATATAGGTCTGGAACTCATGGGTGTAGTTTGATAAAGGGATAGATTTGAGATTTATCAGTGTGTGGAAATTGAAGTGTAGATTGTCTATTTCAGGTTTGATAATTTTCAGATGCATTGGTCAATATGTGAAAGCTAGCAGGAAGAAAATGGGCTTATAAAAAGGGATGGGCATTAGACTGAGGAAAGAGGTAGATTGGGGGAACCAAGGGGCTCAATAACATGAAAGAGTAGCTATATTAAATACACAGAAAAGAGAGTTGGGAGAGGCTCTGTCACAAAGTGAGATAAGTTAATCTTGATGATGCTAAGGTTTGAGTTGTGCCATGCCACCCCAAATATATTGAAGAAAAGCTGTCAAGGGTCTTAAAGAGTCTAAAATGTTGGAACTACCATCTGATTGGGACGTACATGGCAATAAGGTGGCAGACATTAGGGTGAAGAAGAAGACTTTGAATTAGAAATCACAGTCTGGGTGAATTGGAGTTAGTGTATGAAAATGAGGAGGTTTCTTATATGCAAATTCTGCAGTTATACACATCCATTCTGACTATTGAATTAGCGAGTAAACTAGCTCATATTATTTTTTTGCCCAGTCTTATAAATGCAGAAATTTGGAATGTTCAGTTCAACTGTGGTTAAAAAAAAAGATTTCCAACACTTCCTATATAACTCCTTCATAAAAGCCTGTTACAGCAAGAGCAGGATTTGTTGTGCAAAACTGCTAGATTTAAACAGTGAAATGATATCTGAAAGAAACTTCCCAACTACATAGAAGACCTACTTTCAGGATCTCTTCCTGATTCTAGTGAGTAAATACATCTTGATTGAAATGAAAGTTTGATACATTTGCTGTGCCTCTGAAGTTTATTAATAAGCTACTTCATGCCAGTTAAATACAAAGTATAAAAAGACTTTGGAGAAGTATAACAAGTTTGAAAATCTCTTAACACCAGCGTCAGCAAACTGACTTAAAGTGAGAGGGCTTGAGTCTTTATTTCAAAAGTATGTTTAACAGAAAGAAAAGTAGAGCCAAATAAGGAAAAATATTACTTAAGATAACATACCTCATTTGAGTCACTATATATTTCTTACCATCAGTTAAACATAACAATTGTAACCAGAGTAGAGCTCACCAGAAGTAAGTGCATGTTTATTTCAACAAAGAGATATTCTACCTTATGTTCTTCAGATAACTGCTCACAAGTCACCTGTCCAGTTTATCATATGGATATTGACACAACATGAGACTTCACAGATACATTGGGAATTGCTGCAATTCTCAAACATTAGATGTGTGAGTGAGGGTGATAGGTGAGAAAATGAAGAAAAAAGAGATGTTCTAATGTATTTTGCAAATGCTCAGAAATGAGGAAGAGGATTTGAGTCATCCAACAGAGGAAGTAGATTGCCATTTATCTTTAATTTATCCCATCTACCACAGTTCACTTCAATTGGCAAAATATAGAGGCATGTCAGTCAACTGTCATCAGCATTGTTAGATTGTTTTGTTACTTTGCATCAGTGAGAAAATCCTTCATCTTGAGGATCTTAGTTTGATTTCTGCTTTAGTAAATACTGGTACTATACCACTTTGGAAGCCAGTCCCTTAAAATTTGTTGTATTGAAATAAAATCTGAAAAAGATTATAGAAAACAATCACCAGATAATGGCATCATTTCTAGACTATCTAACAAACTAAATTCCTAAACTTATTTTTAAAAATCTGTCAAGATAATTTAAATTCTTAGTTGTGAAACAGGATCCGAAGTTCTGTTTATAGGTATGTGGAGAGAACACTGCTTATTTCCTGACCTTCTATCAAACAGGAGAAATAGAAGTCGTTTGGAAAGCTTTTTCCTAAGGCAAGGGCTATACACAAAATAAAAGAACAGCTGTACTTAGGATGACCCTGTGAGGTCCTTCCAGTTTTGTAACTCATCCCAAGCAACCCCAAGACCTAGAACGTGTATGCTAATATTATGCTATCAGTAGTGTCAGCATGACACGGACAAAGAAGGTTGATAATCATCTGTGATTTATATGCAGAGACAGACACCCAGAGCAATTACACTGTTTTGAGGCAATCTGCTCTTGAACAGTTTTAGCCAGATTTATTAGACATAAACATTCTATTTGTCACACTGTGTTCAACAATACTTTAAAATCATAATTCCAGTGATTAAGATATTACCTCCACCTCATAATTTTCAAATTGATATGTCAGTAAATATAAGAAAAATAAACATTTTTATCATATAAGCAGACAACTGATTTTTAAAATGTATTATTTAATATTTTAGAACATAGATGAGCTCATGGGTATCTGAAAACCTTGGTTTGTTCTCTTTCCAAAATATTTTCTCCTGGTGTGATTTCTTAACTAGCTTTAGCGTTTTTTTCCAGCTTTTTTCCCCCATGTATTCAAAGCTAAAAGTGACCATTTTTCCAGTGAATCATTATTTTTAAGTCAGACTGAGCATTTATGATAGTGAAAACAAAAATTGGATAATATTCCTTCAGGCTTGATACTTTTTGAATGTCCTTTTCCACTCAAGTGAGCTGAATTGGCAGGTGGGAAAAGATCTATTTGAAACATTTTATAAAAGAAAAGCATTTCTGAGAGATTTAGCTATGTAGAAATATTTGGTGCTAAAGGGAATCATCTTTTCAGTCTTGTTTACTGAGTACTTAGTTCATATGTTATAAGCCTGTAAAAGTTATTAAAGAAGCTCTGTGAGAGTTTATAGTCTAAAAGAGGAGCTGGGACAAAGTGAGAGAGTGGCATGGACATATATACACTACCAAATATAAAATAGACAGCTCGTGGGAAGCAGCTGCATAGCACAGGGAGACCAGCTCATTGCTTTGTGTCCACGCAGAGGGGTGGAATAGTGAGGGTGGGAGGGACACGCAAGAGGGAGGGGATATGGGGATATATGTATACGTATAGCTGATTCACTTTGTTATACAGCAGAAACTGACACAACAATGTAAAGCAATTATACTCCAATAAAGATGTTAAAAGAAAAAAAAAGAGGAGCTAGTCAACATTGATAGAGTACTTACTCTATGGCAAGCACTAATTTAAGCACTTTACAAACATTAATGTATTTAATCCTTGTAACAACCCTAAGATGCAAGTATTATTAGTCACATTTTAGAGATAAGGACAGAGATACAGATAGTTTGAGTGACTTGCTCAAGGTCACCAACTATGTTAACATTTAGCTAAGCAATGAGGTTATTTGCAGGAATTTGAGAGAGCTAAAATATATGGCATCATTTTTTCACATTTCTGAATTGGAAACAAAGTGAGAAACAGATGTTGGAGTCAAGTGGACAAAAATCAATGTGTTATTTATAATGCCTATGTTGAAGAACATGGGCATGAATTCTGTTAGCCAAGGAGGGTTGATAATATTTTAACCCTAAATTGGACACACTTATCTAGTCACTGTCCCTGGGGGGTTAAAAATCAATGACTTCCAGGGTATCTGCCTGTAAAATATGTTATAAAAGAACAGAACAGAACATGTGTCCTCTGCAGGAAGTCAGATCACAAAAAAAAAAAAAAAAAAAAGAGCAAGGAGAAAGGAGGGAGGGGACAAACATAACATTGATACAATCTTCCTGTATCAGTTTATTTTTTCTGTAAAAATCACCACAAACTTATTAGCTTAACACATCACCTATTTGTTATCTTACAGTTCTGGAGTTCAGAGGTCCTAGAATCAAGGTGTTGGCAAGGCTGCGTTCTTTGTGGAGCTCTAGGGAGGATACATGTCCTTGCTTTTTCTAGCTTCTACAAGCCACCTGCATGCTTTAGCTCATGGCCCTCTCCCTTCATCTTCAGAAGTTCATCACTCCATCCTCTACCTCTGTTGTCACATTATCTTCTCCCTCTGACACCTCTTGCGTGCCTTTTATGAGGACTCTCGTGATTACATTAAACTCACCCGGATCATCCAGTATGGTCTTGCAATCTCAAGATCCTTCATCATATCTGAAAAGTGCCTTTTGAAGCATACTCACAGTTTCCAGGGATTAGAATGTGGACATGTTTGGAGGGCAATGTTATGTCTAACACATCTCCTCAAATTCACCACTGGGAAGGAGTGAATAAAAGAGAAAAAGGGTAAAAATTGTTTCACTAGTGTGGCTCTCTTCAAATGGTATCATAATATTAGAGGAAAGAGATTCCCTCCCTAGTCAACATTTTGTAGTGTGTGGTTTCTTTCTCAGTGGATTTAACCACTAAACTCATCCTTAATCAAAGCTAGTATTGTTTCTCTCAGAACAGGAAGTCATGAGTAGCTTTTACTTTATTAACCCAGTTTCCCATTGCCAGATAAGTTGCTTCATGTATCTTTTTGGAACCATTAGCACTTATTCCATTACTAAATGTGGGGTATTGAAGTTTTCAAGTATTATAATTGCATTGTGTATTCACCCTTTTTAATTCTATAAGTTTTTGCTTCATATATTTTGGGTTCTGTTAGGTGTACATATGCTCATGATAGCCATACTTTCTTTTTTTCTTTTTTAATTTATTTATTTATTTTTGTCTGCATTGGGTCTTCGTTGCTGTGTGTGGGCTTTCTCTAGTTGGGGGCTACTCTTCGTTGTGGTGCACGGGCTTCTCATTGCGGTGGCTTCTCTTGTTGCAGAGCACGGGCTCTAGGCTCAAGGGCTTCAGTAGTTGTGGCTAGTGGGCTCTAGAGCACGGGCTAAGTAGTTGTGGCGCATGGGATTAGTTGCTCTGCGGCATGTGGGATCTTCCTGGACCAGAGCTTGAACCCGTGTCCCCTGCATTGGCAGGTGGATTCTTAATCACTGCACCACCAGGGAAGCATGAGAGTCACACTTTCATGATGGATTGACCCTTTTCACATCATATAATACTTTGTCTCTCTCTAGTAACAATAGTTACAAATTGCTGAATACTTACTATGTTCCAGGCACAGTTCTAAGCAAGTAGTATTTGTGCTTCACGTACAATTGCATTGTATTGAGACTATAAAACAAATTCTATTTTTTTCTTTGGTTTCTTACTGAAAAATAATTTTCAGTAGCATTTTTATTCTTTGAGCTATTGAGGATAATATTAAACGTTTCCTTGTGCTGAAGTATTTTTCATATGTCTCATTTTGGATTATTTGTTTACTGATTGTTGAACAGTCTGAGGTCTATCCCAGACTCATGTTTTCCATCAAGTGAAGAATTGGGCTTCCCTTAAGCCTTGGTCACTGTTAACTTGTATATGGGCAGTAGTCCCAATTCACCTTAAAAATATAGAAAATTTAATGATAGGATGCACTTCAAAACCAGTGCTATTAAACAGACTTCAAGATTACTTTTGCTTGTTTCAGCAAAGTTCTTTTCTGATAGATTTGGTCACTAAAAAACTGCCCAATTTGCACAAACAAAAACTACATTTCCCATCAAATACTATTATCAGTTATATTTCTCTTATTCTTTCCAAACTATGAAACTTTCTTTAAAAATCAACATTTCCTGTCCCTCATCCCTTCCAAATAGGAGTAACACCACAAATCTACATTTAATTTCTAATGTGTGCGTGTGAGCGTATGTATGTTGCAATCTAAAGATGAATACCTATGTAGAGATTTTGATGGATGTGAAATGGGTGAAAGTAGAGAAAATGATACTGTTCGTACTGAATGAAAATGAAGAAGAGGGATGGTTGTTCAGTTCTCTGATTATTCTAAGACTGTAAGCTGGGAGACAGAGGTGGAGGAAGCTCTGAGTTTTCCAGTAAGACTTTTTCAATTTTGGCAATTCTGGGTCCTCTCAGGAGCAAAATAAGTGTTTCCCACTAACTGTGATTTTAAATTCAGTTCTACATATCTCCTACTTTGAGAACTGTTTGCTAATAGGTTTACTTTCAGGCTGATTTTTCCCCCAGTCTTTCGCAATTTTGTCATGTTCTGTCCTTCACAGTTATTTTAATGCACAGGTTTGTGAAGCATTTTTTGTCCTCATTTTTGAGATTCCCAAATTATTAATTTACCATGCTCAATTTTACACTTAATTTTGATTAGATTCTTTCTGTGGTAATAAATACATTATTTATATATATATATATATATATATATATATGTGTGTGTGTATATATATATATATATATGATTTATATAAAGTTAATATAAATTATTTTTTTCTACATGTAGAACAGAGAGAAAAATTGTATAAATACAGTTTTATTTCACACTTCAGCTCTTTTGGCAACCAAATAGAGTAAATAATTTTAAATACAGTAGATCAAATTCATTAGGAAATTATTGTCTGTTTCACCCAGACTAAGAAGCCCTACATTAGTATTTTTGTATTTCTCAATATTCTTTACTTTTAAAAAAAGAATGATTCTTTTCATAGTATTGCAAGATGCAGCTCTCTGTCATGTATTATTTTTTGTGTCACAGAACAATAAAGCAGCATTCATCGGCAAACATCCATATGCCTGCTGCTGCCTCTGTCTTCTTTTCAGTACTAAAATCATCCGGAGAAAATAGACTCCAGAGAGAAAGTAAACAAATTATAGAGGAACGACACAATTCCTCAGTGCAAGCTGGCAGCATGGATTCTACATGCCAGGCTTGTTGCAGTCTGGTGAGAAATCTCCTTCTCAGGGATAGCATGAGCACCATGTAAAAGGTTGATAATCAGCCCTGAAAAACTGAACTTACTGTTTTATTTAAAAATAGCATTGATCATAGTAGGAGTGGATTTTCAGGGGGATAGTACACAGGGTTGTCACTTTGTTCATATGGGGCAAGAATGACAAAATGAAAGAATCTGGATTTGAATTCATAAGCTCTAGATTTGAGTCCCAGATCTTATATTACTAAGTAGATGGGCAACATAATCATTCTTGATATTCAGATCCCTTTGTTGAATAAAGAAAATACTGATACCACATCATTGTGAAGACTAAAAACTCCCAGATGATGAGGGAAATAAAGAACAAAGTACTGTTTGAGCTCCATCATGGGTGTGGTGCTATTGACAGAGAGAACATGCAAGAGTGAATATTAATATGGGGAAATTACATAGTATTGTTAGAAGAAAGTAGCCATTTAAAGTTGTTTGGATTTAAGTTACAGGTAATAGAACTATAGCAAATAAATTTGGAAAAGAACATAGGTCCAGATCGTGAGTTCTCTTGAATGCTAGACTAAAGAATATTGATTTCATTCAATAGGAAATCAGAAATGGAAAGCTTTTCTGAAGAAAACGGGAAGCCAGAGACAGGTATGGTAAATAGGAGGTTAATATGACAAAAAAGGGAATCAGTCAAAAGGTTATGGTTGAGGCAAAGAAAGTTCAAGTGATCTTAGTGCAAGTGGGAATGGAGGTTTGAGAAAAATACTGAGGAGTCTGGAACTCAACTAAGATAATCATTCTCATTTATTAGGTGATTACTCAGTGCCAAGAACTCCACATACATTATTTAATCTTATCTTCATGACAAGCCTAAGAGAAGAGCTGGGGCTCTATTTCAGAGAAAGGTAACTGGGGCCCAAGACCACACAGTGGGGGCCCAGGGGAGCTGAGATTTGAACCAGGTCATCTCTCTTCAAAACTGGTACTCTTAGCAATTATGCTATTCTAGAACCCCATCACTCATAGGGAAGCATGAGAAAAGCAGAATTCTGATATCACAGCAGATGTTTTCCAGCCTTAGTGACTGCGAAGATGCAGATGATAATCACAGAAGAATGGCGTAGTAGGATAAAGGGAGACAAAGTGATTCTGTTTTTGACATTCTGAGTTTTAGTCCTTATGCATTATAAAAGTGGAGATGTCCAGCAAGCAGATAGAAATGCAGGATGAACTAGGAAATGGACATGCTTTAGAGTTTTCTAAAAGGAGGTGATGGATGATTCCAAGAAAGGGCTTGACAAAAGGGAGTGAATAGAGGAAAAGCAGGCCAAGGGCAGGTCCTTGGGAAAAATCAGAAAGGCAATTATAATTTCAGCATGAAACATAAGCATAATTTTAATCAAAGAATCTAAAGATCTTCTAAAGTAGCAATTCTCTCCTACTTGGAGAAGCCATGGCACTGCAGGGCACCATAAGTCTGTGAATCAATTAAACTCGAATTACAAAGTCAAATGGCATCTGTTCCCATCATGACATAAAACCTGCTAAGATGAAAAATCTCTGGCAAGAGTAAGCTAAATCTTTTATAAGTTGCTGTTCCACTGAATGTTTTTCTTCACATAGTTTCAATAACATACAAGTAGATTTGGGGCTTGGAAGTATCCTTAGAGATTACCTGGTCTAACATCCTTATTTTAAAAATGAAAAATCTGAGGCTCAGAGAAGTGATCCCAGGTCACGAAGCTAGCTTTTCTAGTGGGTTCATATATATTTACTCGCTAAATGTTTGGGGACCGAGCAGTTTGTATTTCATGATACTTACCTGAGAGTATTATTGAGAAGAAGTACTTTATATAAGGTGTGGGCACAGAGTTTATTGAGACTTTAATTTGTGTACATTTTCCTCTCCCTTTACGAAGAATATAGCCATCATTTTGTTTTGTTTGTTATTTTCCCCCAAGGACATTGCAGTTGCAGGGATTAAAGCAGAGACTGCCTACAAAACAAATGACTTTCATGTCTTTTCAGAATATTCTGAGGGAAAAGGGCGTGGTATCTTCAGTTGAGAGAAGAGAAAAGTGAAGTAGGGTAGGGGAAAAAAAGACTAGGAGGTGAGGTGAGAGAAAGAGGTAGGTAGGTACCTAAGTTCTGAAAGCACCTGTCCTCCACTCTCCTGAAGACCCCCACTGAGTCTCTGCCCAATAAGAAATGATTAATATATAACAATTCTTCATTTTACCAAAGTTCCTCTCTGCTATTCTACATGGTCTCTCCAGACACCCTGCCCTCGATACCTGTTATTCCATAATCTAGGAATAGAAGTTACCTTTCCAAACCTCATTTTTTCTTCAAGAGGATTCTATATAGACCCAATAGTATTAATCAGGAAACCATAGAGTCTGAAAAAAATGCATTCATATCAGTATTCCTTTTGTTGTTGATGCAATACTAATTTTATTTTAAATACCTCTAATTTTAATAATCTTTTATGAAATTTATTATTACCATTAATATTTCTCCCAAATATTCAGGGAAGTTTATGTTTTATGAAAGTAAACCATGTACTGTGGTAACAAGTATCCACACCCAGGATTGTAGGCACATCTGTTCAGGAAGAACAGGAAAGCAATCCAAGATACAAGTCACTTCTTCTAAGGTGTCAAAACAGTGTTGTAAGCAACTTCCTTTGAGTTAGGGAAGCTGAATTAATGGGTATAAATAATAAGTAAGTATAAATTTGGAAGAGAAAGATAATACTTTTAAAAGTTTCTACAAAGAAAGTTTTGCAAAAAAGATGGGGCCAAACTGGATTTGAAAATTAATATTTTTAACCAAGGACAGATAAGAATGCTGAGTTTATGTTCGCACATTTAAGAGAGATCAACTTTTGTAAGACTGGTTAGAATAACTGAGTTATTGAGGCAAAACTGAACTATATTTGAATACACTTTATTCTTAGGAATTAAATCCATGGAAAAGAATTTGAGAATCATTCAATACTGTACAATAGACATGGTTCTTAACAGAGGGTGCCAGTGGGAATCTTTCAAAAAATATAGATCCCTGGGCCTCAACTCTAAGCCAATTAAACCAGAGCCTCTGGAGATGGGATCCAGAATGGGTAGTTTTTAAAACTCCACAGATCTTTCTCACAGTTAGCCAGGTGGAATGCTACTCACCTGGAGACATTGAATGGAGAATGAGGGTGGGATCACAGGCAGAGTAATGGCCTCCAAAGATGTTCACAAACTAATCTCCCAGAGCCTAGGAACGTGTTACCTTACATGGAAAAAGGAACTTTACAGATGTAATAAAGTTAAGTGTTTTGAGATGGGAAGATTATCCTGGATAATTTAAGAGAACCCAATATAATCCAAAGGTCCTTTTAAAAAGGAGTGTCAGAGCCAGATATGTGACCATGGAAGCAGAAGCTGGAGTGATGCAGGGCTATGAGCCAAGGAATGGCCTGTAGAGTGTATAAAAGGCAAGGACATGGATTCTCCCCTAGAGCCTCCAGAAAGATGCAGTTCTGCTGATTCATTTTAGACTTCTGAACTCCAAAACTGTAAAATTATAAATTTTGTTGTTATAAGCAACTAGCTTTGTAGAATTTGTTGTAAGTAATTAAAGGAAACTAATACCTGTGGCTGCTTAAAAGAGTGAATACCTAAGTGGTCATGCTTCATGGTAAGAGAAGAATAAAGATGAACAGACATTGCTACTTTGAGTCCTTTGTATCACTGGTGCTTTACCACTTTCTCTTCCTAGTCATTCTAATTCTTTTTTCATGTATTGGTATTTTCTGTTTTAGGTAAATTGAAATAATTTCCTGTTTATTTCTAGTTTCTGTAAACCCAAAGTGATTACTTGTGAAAATTTAAAAATATAAGCAACATGGATGGACCTAGAGATTGTCATACTGAGTGAAGTAAGTCAGACAGAGAAAGACGAATATCATCTGATATTGCTTATATGTGGGATCTTAAAAAATGGTACAAATAAACCTATTTACAAAACAAAAATAGAGTCACAAATGTAGAAAACAAACTTCTGGTTACCAAGGGGAAAAAGGGGGGTGGGATAAATTGGGAGATTTGGATTGACATATATGTGCTACTATATATAAAATAGTTAACTCATAAGAATCTACTTTATAGAACAGGGAACTCTACTCAATACTCTGTAATGACCTATATGGGAACAGAACCAGAAAAAGAGTGGATATATGTATATGTATAATTGATTCACTTTGCTGTACAGCAGAAAAAATTAAATGTATATATTAATATATATATTAATTTTATATAAAATATTAATTATATATATATAATATGTATATATATAAAACAAGAATGAACCAGGAAGGAACAGAAAGTATGAAGACGCCAATCACCAGTAAATGAAATTGATACAGTAATAAAAGACTCCCAACAAACAAAAGCCCAGGACTAGATGGCTTCACAGGTGAATTCTAGCAAATATTTAACGAAGAGTTAACACCTATCCATCACAAATTATTCCAAAAAATTGCAGAGGAAGAAACGTTTCCAAACTCATTCCATGAATCCAAGATCACTGTCATACCAAAACCAGACAAAGATGCCGTAAAAAAAGAAAATTACAGACCAGTATCATTGATGAACATAGATGTAAAAATTCTCAACAAAATATTAGTAAACCAACTTCAACAGTACATTAATCCCCTTCAACAGTAGGGGATTGGGGGGGGCATTGGATGAAGGTGGTCAGCAGGTACAAACTTCCAGTTATAAGAAAAATAAGTACTAGGGTTGTACTGTACAACATGATGAATATAATTAACACTGCTCTATGTTATAAGTGAAAACTGTTAAGAGAGTAAATCCTAAGAGTTCTCATCACTGTGTTAACAACTTTCTTTTATCACAAAATATTTTTTATTTTATTTTTTTATTTATATGGGATTATGGATATTCACTAATTTATCATGGTAATCATTTCATGATGTACATAAGTCAAACCGTTATGCTGTATACCTTAAGCTTATCCAGTGCTGTATGTCAATTATATCTCAATAAAAGTGGAGGGAAAAAAATGTATGTATATAAAAGGAAGATCTGCTAGAAGAATAGATCCACAGAAGAAGGAATACAAATAAGAGCCATTACTTTGCTGAAAGCCTTTGAGAATTTTCTCCTCATCTGAGCTCTTAGCTTGGCAAAAACAACAAAACAAAACAAAAACAACCAAAAAACATACTAAGAGGGTGTCTGATGTGTAAAAGAACTAGAAAATGGTATTTTCTTTTATAGGAGACTCTCCAGAGATATCAGGAAAACTATCTTGGAATATTTTCACTGCCGAAGTATCTATTTCTCAAATAGTTCTATTGTAATACGGTATGGGAAAAAAAAGATTTCAGTTTGGATAGGGCATGAGAATTATAAGTTTAAAGGTTGATGAAAAACTCTAGAGTGATGTTTTTAAGTTATTTCTGTGTAATGCAAATAGCTATTTGGAGGAAGAGTGTAGCTGACTGATCATTCCCACTTCTTGTGCTTTTTAGTCATTTTCTTTGCTGTATTAGGAGTTGTTTAACGCATTGTGAAAGGTAATGGGGTGAGAAAGCTTCCGCATGATGGAAAACAAACATCTCTCCTCCCCCGCGTGCAGCAGGTTTCAAGAAACTGTGTTTGTAGGGAACAATCCTTCTTTGACTTAAGATAAAATAAAAGCAGAGCTAGTTCTCAGAGGTTAGTAATGGCATGAGTTCCAGATCCAGCACCAGAAGGACTGTGGAGGGAATGAAGAGTAGGTTTTTGTGTAAAGAGACAGGTGGAGATGTAGAAAAAAAAACACTAAGGAGAAAAGACAGATAAAATACAGAATCTCAAGGTTCACTAGCCAAGCTACTGGTCCAAAAGGTGGGGCTGTTGCATAGGAAATGGCATATATGTTGCTTGTAGAGGGACCATGTCTAAGTATCTAGGAGCTGGTTGAGCAACCGTCATCAATAGATTCATCTGGTTATCTTATGTGCAAGGCCTTCATGTACCTCGAATTTTAGGTTTTCTAATAAACCATCAGACTTTATGTTGGTGAGCACTCTGAACTAATTGCCTCTGAAGACCTCTAAAATGTTCTCAAGTGGGGGAGCAATGGTAAACTAGAGGGGTTTTGAACTTGAATTAGGGGATTTTTATACCTTTTGTAGGGATCAGAGCCTGCTAGGTATAAAAATATAGATATGCGGGCTTCCTTGGTGGCGCAGTGTTTGAGAGTCCGCCTGCCAATGCAGGGGACATGGGTTCATGCCCCGGTCCGGGAAGATCCCACGTGCCGCGGAGCGGCTGGGCCCGTGAGCCATGGCCGCTGGGCCTGCGCGTCCGGAGCCTGTGCTCCGCAACGGGAGAGGCCACAACAGTGAGAGGCCCGCGTACCACAACAACAACAACAAAAAGATATGGATGTTGGTATAGGTATAGATATTTATTTATAACTATATCTAGGTCTAGATCTGTATTTATATCAAAATATATAATGTAAATAAATTTATATTAAAATTAATATAAATTAAAACTTTTATTAAAAGTCTTATGCAGATGGCATAGGATTTCTCCAGAATCCTTAGTCTATCTTGGTATTCTCATATTGGGGGTTGCCATAAACTCCACATATCTTTTTCTACCACAGACACTACTTATGCTTAGAATCTACTGTGTCCTATGAGTCCCATTCAAAGTTGCAAGTTTTTCATGCCACCACTTATATACGATTTAGCTGTGGAATATGCTAACAGTATAGACGATGCTGCTTTCACAACCCAGGTAAACCGACCAACCTATCAGGGATTGAACTTCCTTCTTTATGTCGGCGTGTGAGATGAAATGATCTGTTCTATACTTTAGAAGCAATGTTCCAACATGCTCCAGACCACCAGCCCCCTACGGTTTCACTGATAGCAAACCCATGAATCATCGTAGGGTTTATCTCCCACCTCCTGGGTCACATATGCCCTACCAAGCCTTCCTTTGTTCTCACCACTTCCTGCTTATATAGGTTTATCAGCATGATGTCTTCCACGTAGTGAACTGATTTGATGTTCTATAGGATGCACACATGGTCTGGGTTTCCTCTGACCATATTATAACAGAGGATGGGAAAGTTAGCAAAGCTTTGCTGCAAAACCAAAAATGAATACTGCTGTCCATTCCACGTGAATATTAACTGTTTCTGTTCTTCCTTTCTGATAGGGATGGAAAAAGAATGTGTTCAGGAGATAAGTGGCTGAATGTCATCTACATAAGATGGTATCAGTCTTCTCTAGCCAAGCTAACATATCTTCCACAGTAGCTTTAATTGGGGCTACTTCTTGGTTGAGTTTGTAGTAGTCTACAATATTTTCCAGGCTCTGTTAGGTTTTTCGGGCCAGCCTAGTGAACCAAATGCAGATATTTTGGATGTACCACCTCTGCCTCCTTCATGTCTTTAAGGTGGTACCAATCTCTGCCATTTCTCCTGCAATATTGTCACTATCTTGTCTAAGTTGGTAGTGGGGGGGATGTATCAGAGACTTCCATTTTGCCTTTTCCACCATAATAGATTTTACGTTATTGGCTAAGGAACTAATATAGGAGTTGCACTAATTGCCAGGAATGTTTGCTAAAATTATACATTTGACAATTGGGGAAAAAGACCACATGCGAGTCATGGGATCAGTGGACACATTTTGAGCTGAACTTATACCAGGACTTCATTTACTACCTGGCATCCATGTGTTCCTACCCTCACAGGGGGACTATGAAGATGGTTTGTGGCCTTGGGTATCAACGTCTACCTAGCTCTTATGTGCAATAATCCTCAGAATGTTTGGATATTCCATTTTCCCCAATGCATGGTTATTCAAGTAAATGACTGCAGGTCTCTTTGGGAAAAGATGAGGTAATCATTACAGCTGGAATGCTACAGGACACTTCCTGTTGGGGATCAAATCTGTCCTTCATTCAGTCGGTTCATAGTTGGAAAATTGGCTCACATCTGGATACTGGACAAGAGATTGAGACATTTTATTAAGCTGGCTGCCTTAAGTCACCTTCCTTGATCATACTTTCTTGATTTTTGTTGTTGTTGTTAGAGAGATTGAATGATTGGGTGTGCATCTATCCTGAACCCAAGAAAGCTGTGTTATATTAGCCATATCTATGGTTCTGTGCTTGCCATGCTCCTCTGATTGTCATTACAACCTTGCTGCCCATGAGAGTCAGTGAGCCTGCCTTACTTTAAACTGTTAAGAGCAACCATCTAGACCCCATTATTCTGAGAACTTGCCATCCCCATTCTTATACATGAGACCAGTTCTCAACATCTTCTCCCCATGAATCCTAGTTTACACTTAGACTGTAGGCTCTAACACTGATGCCTCTCTCACCAACAGCATATTTTTTATTACTTTGTTAAATCAAGTATCTTCCTGGCCCTCCTGAAGAGCATATCATTCTGGTAGTTTTCCCACCCTTATATCATATAACCCCTCTGGCATGCTGCTTTCTCTGAACCATTCTTCTTTGACTATCGTTTGCCATAGCAATCCTTCCACTTATTCAGGGCCACCATTTTCTCCAAGTTTCTATAAGATATCCTAGAAAACACTAGCATTATTTCCTTCAGTCTTTCTTTCTTTGTTTTTTCCCAGAATATTTTCCAAAAACAATTCCCCTGTGTCAATAAACCCTCCCTTATATAATTATATATTCTCTCTGAATTTAGCTCCATATGTGTTTTCCCAGTTCTTCTACAAGACTGGTTGGCTTGAAACTGCAGCTTATAGGGACATAGTCCCTTTCTCCCTTCACAATCCTGTCACTTCCATTGCCAGATTATGGTGTGGAATAATTCTAGCTATTGACCTATTTCCTAAGAGGAGATGGAGGTTCAGATCCTGAGAAGGGCACATGATGTCTTGCAGGAGAGAGGTTTTCTTCAAGACAAATGGAAACACTAACTTCTAACAGAGAGAAGTGGGTGAGTTCTAGGGATCCAAAGAATTCAAAGGATTCTGGGGAATCAAGATTTTCAAGGGCATGAACCCAGATGATCCCATATCTCAGAATCCCGTTTTTCCCCAATCAGGGCTCTAAACTTGGCATATTAGACTTCTCTAGTTTGAGTGTTTAACCTTTCCTGGAACCAAGCCATTTGGTCCTGAGCTTTCTGTGTCCTCAGTATCTGGGAATAAAGGCTGTTATATGTTTCCAAGGAGCCCCTCTAGCTTTCATGGTTAGCTTCTAATTGACAGTTAAGAACCCCTAGACCTTCATTTACTTTCTTCAGAGCATCATAACCCCTAGCAATAGTCATCCAGCTCCACTATCTTTATAAATACTGTTTATCTCATATTTCTCAAACACCTGGTGTATTGCACCTGCTAGTAAATTTCCATCTACCAGTTTACCTCTCCAGTTCACTACCAATAAAATTTTTAACAGTTTCACTGATACCTTGTTTCAGAAGCTTTCCAAGTTCCATCTACCACCAGTAATTTGGATCCTCATTGTGGGCTGGCTAGCAAGTGATCCAGTCCATCTGCTTTCCTAGATACAACTGTTGCAGGTCAAGTTACCCATGAAGCAGACTCTAAGGAGATTTTCATGTAGGAGGTTTAGTGGGCAGTACTCTTGGAATTAATGCCTGAAGGGAATGGAAAGGAATCAGATTTAGGCAGAGGGAGAACTTGGACTCTGACTAACCTCTTTCCAGCTCTGAAGCTGGCATAGATATTCAGAGTTGTCATGAGTTGGGGTAATGAGCCAACTCTTAAATCTTTGTATTAACCAGTTACTATATTTAGGCTGTCTGTGCCTGGTATGGGAACATGACCTTGAACAAGAAGGTTTTCTTCAGCAGAGGGCAATTTCTGATGGATTGACAGTTGAAGATTATTTGACAGCAGCACTTCCCAAACCTGGGTTAAAATATCCTTCAGTTCTGAAGTGTATATCTGGGTAACATAGCATAGGGTCCACAACACAATGCTTGAGGCAATTAAATTGAAAACCACCATCAGAAAGCTGTATCTGTTTGTAAACAGGCGATTTCAGAACAAGGAACCAAAACTACATGTTCCTTGTCTCAAGAGAAGAACTGTTGCCATAGCAATAAAACACAAATATGCCACCACTACTACTAGCTCTCAAATGATGAGTCCACTTGTGAAATGATTAGCTAGAAGAAATAAACTGGAACATCTTTCAGTTACCGTACAGTTTTCTCGTGACTAAGCTTTATCAGAAGCTGAAGTCTGGAAGGAAGGACAAATACGATTACAAATATATAGGGGAGTCACCTGCCATACACACTCAGATGTATATTTTCATTTCCTGTAGCTGCAGTTGTTACCCTCACAATCCTCACTCCCAGCCCTCTACCCTCTGGAGGTAGCTATATAAAGTTTAAAATGAACTTAAACTTGGCAAGCAATGCCATACAAAAAGCTTCAGCAAACAAAATTTGCTAAAATATTTTAACACCTGAGCATTTTAAGAAAAAGTTAACAATGGCATTTTAATTAATGACCATCACTTCAAACAAAATATAACAGTCCCTCAACTCCAGTTATATGTTTCTGTTGGGGACAGAGCCATCCAAGCTGAAAGTTACATTCTGTTTTCCTTAGAGGGATGTTTATAAGACTATATTCTCCCCTGTATAAAGTTTAAAAGGCAATAAAATCTCAGTTGCACTAATAAGAGTGAGAAACAGTGACATTTCTGGTCTCCCCTGAAAGAAAAGTGTCCATACATTTCATCAGGATGCATTTTTCACTTATTAAACGAGTATTTCACTCAACTGGAGATACCATGATCGCAGTCTCGTGAGATGACTTTTACCCACTTGAAATCGGTACCCTGACATTGTGTATAAGAAATAGGTATAATTTTCCTTATTATAAATTTGTAGTTTGGATTGAATTTTACATCCATCAAATGTAAAATGTGTGCCCTCTAGTAGATGGAAGCAGATCTCAACCCTAACTGCAATTAGCATCACTTGGAGAGTTTCTTGTTGGTTTGTTTGTTTGTTTTTAATACTTATGCACAAGCCACACACCCTAGATGATTCTAATTCATTTGGGCTGGGGTGGTCTGGACACTGCATTTCTCCCAGGGTGGCGAAGCACTGTAACACAGAGTATGGGTTACACTTATAATGTGAACATTTAACCTCAAGCTTCAAAATATCTCTTGAATCCCCAAAGTCTGATTATCTAATATTATTTGAAGTCTCAATAGATAAGATAACAAAACTGCAGATTAACTGCTACAAATTATTCATAATCATGCTTTTTGCATCATTCACTCTGGCTTTCTTTGCATTTCTCAACTTGTTCCTTAATCCTTGAACTTCAAAGTAAACTTTGAGATAGAAATTAATCCACAGAAGAAATACCAAGGCAAGAAAAATGGGTTATCTTCTGAAAAATGTTCAATTCATCTGCACAGTAATACAGAGAATAGAATTTGGTTGTAGAAATTCATATGGTATATAGTAATGGGAAACCCAGTTTGCTATGTTTAAAGACCCTAGTCCTCAGGGACTGTCACTTAAGTTTTACTTCAGACATATGCTACTTGGATTTCATGAAGAAAAATTTCATTCACATTCAATTGTAAGATTTTAGCTTGATCAAAAACTTTCAAAATAAAGAGTTGGTTTACTATTTAGAAAGACATCAGAGATGATGTAGTGCCGCTTCAGACTCAATTCTCATCTTAAATCTTGTTGTGAGAACCAAATTCATTGTTCCCTCTTCTCTTTAAAATATTAATATTTTTATAGGCCAGTGAAACAAATAAAACAAGGAATACTTAATTCCTAACTTTAAACAAGTATGTTTGGACAATGTTGTCCCATCCCTTCTTGTTCTCTGAAATCCACTTAGTGTGACAACTTGACACAACAATTGTCTTTATTGATAAAGTACATATCACCCTGGACAAACTTGTGGGTTTAAAATATGTTCTTGTCATAGGAAAATTTATCCCTGGTCTTCCAACTGTATGTTCAGTCATATTTTATGATTTTGTTTTCAAAAGCTGTGGCTGCTAAAATTGATGAGCTGTACTGGTACCCACAGCATAAGCATCCTGTTTCTTCAACCAAAGATCCATCACTTTATGAGGAGCATCACGGTGGGGGAGTGTGTGAATACAGAGTCTTTTTCACTCAGATGTGGGAAAGGAAAGAAGATGTGGAGGCTGGTAGGGATAGAGTATCTTTCTGACTTGTTCTCAAGTTTCCAGATCTGCTTTAAACCGTTTTTCTAGTTGGTCAGAAACCAAAGGAATAGGAAAGGGCAGAATGGTGAGACATTAAGTCAGTCTTCATTTTCCCAGAGAATATGAACTTCTTCACTAGGCAGTGCTTCTCAGATGTTAACATGCATGTGAATCCCCAGGCAGCTTGTTGAAATGCACACCTGTTTTTGTTTTGTTTTTTAATTTTTCAAAATGATTTTTTAACACCTTTATTGGAGTATAATTGCTTTACAATGTGTTAGCTTCTGCTTTATAACAAAGTGAATCAGCTATACGTATACATGTATCCCCATATCCCCTCCCTCTTGCATCTCCCTCCCACCTCCCCATCCCACCCCTCTAGGTGGTCACAAAGCACCGAGCTGATCTCCCTGTGCTATGCGGCTGCTTCCCACTAGCTATCGATTTTACATTTGGGAGTGTATATATGTCCTGTACCTGTTTTGATAGGTTAAAAATGGGGCCTATGATTTTACATTTCTAACAGGTGATGCTGAGGTTGCTGGTCCAATTACTCAGAACAGAACATCTGAATATAGTCTCTGTGCAAGTTTGCTTCCTTAACCCACCTTAGACCCATGTGCTTTTCCAAGACTAGTAGTCAAATGGAACAGAAGGGAACATTGGGCGTTTAGGGTTTGATTGTTTATTCTCTTGCCCTATGAGTGTGTGTATAAGGATCTGCCAGTCATCTTTAATTAAGCACCTCATTACTTCTGATTAGAGAAGGAAAAGCATTCTCTTCAGATTTCGCTACCCTGCTCTACGTAGCTTATGCAGACCTTTTGTCATTACAATATCATATTTTAGCAGGAAATTTCAAAGCATAATCTTCTAATGAGCTGGCGATGAAACTACTCTCTTAGCCACTGAAACAGCTATATTCAGAGTTGAATTAGGTTTTGTCCATGTGTAAAGAAATGGAGTAAGTGGCAAGAAGTTAATAGGTTCTGTCACTAGTGGAGCAAACTAACTGCTTTTTAAAATTAACCCTGAACCTTGTCCTCAGTCAGTAGTTAATGGAAGTGACAGATTGAAAACCATATATTATTTATAACATTAATAGAAAAATAAAATAATTATTTCTTGGCTTCATCCCATGCATATGTTTTAACTCTCTGCTTTCATCCTTTGGAGAGTGCATTGAATTTGAGGAAGAGACTGTCAAAGAGACTAATTAGTACCAACATTTATAGAGCGCTTTGTGTGACCAGGCAGGCACTGTTTTAGGTATTAGCTCAGTGAACCTCCGTGAGGTTTGTACAATTACTTTAATTTCCATTTTAAAGATATTAAAATTGAACAGTTTAGAAACTGACCCTCTATTACACAGCTGGAAAGCGTCAGGCAAGGCTTGAAACCAAGCGTTCTGCCTACAGTGCCCATGCGAGTAACCACTCTGCGATTCTGGCTTGTTAAATTATATGGGTGCAAGGTGTGAGTTCAGAGTTCACTACCGAAAATTACTTACGCTCTTGGGTCCAGAAAAGTAACAGCCTTGTGTAAATCCAATCGTTCATCTCTCCAGTCCTGGCACCCACATTGCTAAACCCTGGAGGAAAAGATCAATTGTTTGTCCTAAAGCCACTGCACATTCGTTGTGTCCAGCCTTAGTTGTATGCTCATGTTTCCTTAGAAACCTTTCCCTTCAATTGATAATTTATATTGCTCTCACTTCTCGAGAATCCGTGTACGTTTCTGCCCAATCAGCCTTTCTTTGCTTCCTTTTGGTTTTCTTGGAAATAATGCCCCTCCTTCCATCAGACTTACCTTGTGCCTCTGTTATGGATCACAGCACCAACACTCTCCTTTCTCTGTCTCCATCGATCTCTTTTCTCTGAAGCTTCTGTGCCTTCTATGCTCAAATCTCTCCCCACATTAAAAAAAACAAACAAGAAACACTACACTCAATCTTATTACCCTTTGTAGCTAGGGCTCTATTTCACCCCTCACCCTCGTCAAAATTATTTTAATGAATATACACTTATTATCTACCTTTATATCTTCATCTCTTGTTTTCTTCTCAGTCTTTGGATTCATTGCTTTTGTAGTCTTCAAAATCACTAATGATATCATACTAAAGTTTAATGAACATTTGCCAGTTTTTAATTTCTTCAGCTTTTGGCATTATTACTGCTTCTTTATATTTTAAATTAACTCCTCTGTTCTTTTCTATGATAGCACTGTACCTGTTTTTCTTCTGGTAAGAATGTGCAATGGTGAAATTGGGAAGTTAAAGAAAAAATGTGAGGACGTGACAGTGTCATATGTTGCTTTGGTATAGTTCTGTAGAATATGAACACATGTAGGCCGAGTGGAATAGACCATCTGTTTTAGTTTTCATTATAGACTATTGCTCTGACATCATCCTCTAAGTAACAGAGAATAAAGTGAAACACCCTTATTCTAAATCCCCCTGTTCCTACAGCTATGGTAAATACTCCATCCCTGAGAAATGGGCCCAGTGAAAAATAACCAGAAAGAAGAATATTTCATCTTAGGCAAAGTAATGATTTTGATCCCATGTGACCTTTGACCGTGTAGCAGTCACCTTCATAAGCAAAGTCAGAGAATTTAATAGCTGTGCTTACAGGGCAGCATGTAACACCTCCACTGCTAGCTATCTGAAGCCAAAGACCTTAATGTGGAACCTAGGAGTGCCGTCCCAGGAGATATTCTTCCAATTCTGGGAAAATCTGATAAGAATGCTTTCCAGAATTTTACATGTTCCTGAAGTTGTCTGTCACTTGAAGAAGCCAATTTGATAGGTTAAATATCTATTTCTGAAAGCTTCAAATAGTTCACTAATTTCTTTTAAATCTCCCTAATCTTTCTTGATTTCTAGGCTTAATTCTCTGCCTCAGCTTTCCCTTCAGTAAAGTGAAGAAGACATACATAGTGCATACCTCAAAGGGTAGTTGTGAATAATAAATATGTAAATCTATTGTATGTGTTTATTACTATTACTATTTTGTACTTTCTCATTTCTGTCAACTTTATTTTGAGTCTCACAGCCATAAAAAATCATTGAGGAACATAAATTTTCTCCTACTTATCAAATGGATTCATTGAATGCACAGCCACAAACAAGCAAATAAACAAATATCTTTAATCTTACAAAATGAGAGACTAGGAATCTTGAGAGACTAGGAATCTCAAGTTACCTCAGGTTTCTCATGACTTGAGAGCAGGTAGGAAGGCTGCCTAACAGAGTTGTTGTAGAGCCTAAATGATAAATTATGTGATGTACTCAGTGTATAGAGTGCTTCCTTGTTTTAATTATAATAGTTACAATAAGAAGAATCATCATTTAGTGCTGAGATTTCATTTTATTCTGTTTACATTAACAGAAGTTAGTAGTGGTGGTGATGGGAGTAATAATAACTGAAAGAGTAGTTTATTTTATTGCTCTACTCTATCAGATTTAGAGAAAAAAAGTCAATTCAGTCTGGCCAGTGCCCTTCTCGTGTGCTTGTATTTTTTTTTTTTTTTCTTCTTCTTATTGATCAGCCCTACTGTTCTTTTTCAGATGCTATCTCGGTTTCTTAGTCTTCGCCTCTATACTAAATACTAATAGGCAGATTTTTTACAAAATTCAAAGAAAACACTCAACCAACTTCATTCATCGGTTTCATTCACATATACTATGTTCGAAATCATTTTCTGTGGAAATAAACTTTTTAGCCTTCTGAATGTTTAATGTTTCAAAAAAAATTACCTTGTTAAACTTCTAGACTTTCTCTTGCTCTCTTGGTGAAGATATATTTTCTTTTTCTCACTTCGTGAAAAGTTTCAGGTGTGTGTGTGTGTGTGTGTGTGTGTGTGTGTGAGAGAGAGAGAGAGAGAGCGAGAGAGAGAGAGAGATTGGAGTGGAGGAATAGATTCTAAGGGTTAAATACTCAACATTACAGAGAAGGAATAGGTTAACACCAGTTAGTGATACTAAAGAATTAGCAAAGACTTAGAAGAAGGAGCACTTCCTTCTACTTTTTCACAATTCCTATGTAGTACTTTGATTTCTTGCAGGTATCAACATTTGTGTTACTTTTTTGAAATCAGGTCAGAGTGTTTTTTAAATAGTTACTGCTTTAATTCAATTATAGCAATATTCATAGAGTGACAACTAGAAGCAAAATAACCGCCGTAAGTAATTTCCTTTGAGATACTCTGGATAGCTTACTTCTATAAACTTTAAAAGCTGAAAGAAAGGAGTATTAGATGGGGAAATTCATTTTCTTTAGAGCAGCATAAGTTTCCCCCAATGTAAGATGTTTAACCTGCTCTGGAGCCAGGATGTATAAAAGTATTCACCCTGTAGAAAAGTGATTGAGGTTTTCCTACCAACAGGAATAAGAAAAGTTCATGCATTTCTAATTCCTTCTAATCATGTAGCATAGAATTATGTGGGGTAGAATAAATGATACCCTGCCTGATTTTATCACCTATATTTCCTTTCCAAAGTTGCTTAAACATGAATATTCATTACATGAAACATTCACTAGAACAATTAACATTCAAATCCTTCAAATGTCTTAAAAAGTATAAATTTCTTAGGGTAAATGCCACGTTATGTAGTGAGATTTTTTTTCCCTGGGTAGTTCTATGATTATTTTTTAAGAATTATTCTCCTTTTAATTTAAAGATATATTATTGTTCTTATTCCCAATATTTCATAATCACCCCTTAATATTTGCCTGATGTTTAAATTTTACAAAACACTTCTACTGTAGTATCTCCTTATCTTCACACCATTTCCCCACTCTACTGTTTATCAAGGTAACCATGTTCTGATTGGGCCTTCCAAGTCAGTTCTGGAGGATTTTGAGGGCATAGAGATACAACCTGCAATTTTGTTAGTTATTTCTTCCTGAAGTATACTCAACAGGGAGAGTACTTTTCTTTTTACTCTTCCATTTTCTTCATTAATAAAAAGTCGGAAACCAAGATAATTACCACATTACCCTAAAGCTTATGTTCAAGAAGTAGTATAGTTTTCCCAATATATGTATGTATGATATGTGGGCCACAAGTCTTATGAGATTCTTATTTAATATTGGTCTATGTTGTTTTCCTTTTCCCTCTTTTTTTCTTCTCCCTCCTCTTTTGCTGATGTTTCCTGTCTTCCTCTCAACACATTACCATTACTAAATAACAGACGGACTGAATTTGTTTATCACAGCATTTCCAAACTTATGTGGTTTCTCATGATTCTATTAACATACCACAGAATTAGTGTTCCCAAACACAGAGTATAGGTCTCATGCAAGACATGGGGCTAAACCCTAAGGTGAGTGCTCCAAACATGCTTATAGAAAAGGATAAATGTACAATTAAAAGGATACATTAAAAATATCTAATGGTAAATAAATATCTAGTTTTAAAATAGCTAATGGAAAATAAATATCTAGTTTAGAGACACATCATTTTTCAGCATGGAGGTGTGTTGCTGAGCACTGAGAATTGAAGGATCAGAACATCTGGACCTCCCAACATATCCATCTGGATACTCTTGTTTTACTTTTTTTTCTATTGCTATTTCTATTTCTATTACTTGGGCCACCTGGGTCTCTATGCCATTGTCTAGACCTCCTGAGACTTACGAGCCATGCATCTTCTCCTTTAGGAAAGTGAGAAATCACTGGGTCCAGGGAAACAATCCTCTAATTCTTTCAGTATGTCTTTTCTTGAAATCCTTGAGCATATAAAGATAATTTGATTCCAACAAGTTTCATTACATAATCTCATTTTCTAACTGTATCTCTCGTTTTTAAATTTTATTTACTGACAATAAAAATAATCAACAGAAATGGGAGAAGGAAAGTAATGATTGTTCAACACTAACTTGTACCAAGCTCTACACTAGACACTTTAAGCTATTTCATTTATTCTGAAATGTAGGGATTATTGATAAGCATGCAGTTAGTACTGAAGATTTGAAAAGTAAATAATTTTATGCACACAAGAAATAAAAATCTTAAAATACTTCATACCTGTACTACAGTACCTATAATATAGGAGAATGACTATCATTCAATTATATTTCAAACTATGGCTTAAAATTTTTAATTAATGACCTATTGTTCAATTATAGCCAAATTTGTATTTTCAAGAAGTTTTTAGTTAGGCTACCAGTCATTTCTTTAAGATAAAATATTTTCCTGGTGAATTTTAACCTGAGTCATTGGCGATTTTACATTGTATATTCCTGAACACTGTGGACTGGTGATAGGACATTAATAACTTGAAGCACTGCAGCTTTACATAGGTTTCTAACTGGGAACTGTATGATACAAATTAGCCAGTTAATATCCTTTTATATAAAGGCATCAATTTATATATTTATAATACACTTTATATATTTTATTATATAAGATAAACTAAGGTATCATTTTCCAGGTAAACTGATGGATGCTCGATTCTGCTGGGAAACACTGGAGGCACATACCTCAGAGTTTTCCCAACTGAGATGTAAAGAGATAGGGTCTTTACCGTATAATACCCATCAGTCCTTGGTCAGGAGGCTGTTCCCAGGGAGCTTTAGTTCCCTGGTAATTCTAACCTGCCACCCATGTAGGCAGAGCTAACTCCTGGGTCAAAGAAAGTCCTCTGGCAACAAGTCGCAGGTACTAGATGTTGGAAGATGTGCTAGAAGGTGGGCTGGCATGTAGGGAATAGGTAAGCACTCAGAGAATATGGTAAGGCATTGACAGTATGCTATGATGTCTTCTAGAGGAAACATCCTTTTAAAAATGGGAAATAAATGAAAGACAGTATTATGTAATAAATAATATATAGCAGCTGATAGACCAGAAATAAAATACAGACTCTGAGTATTCTAGCAGGCTAATCTTGGGAACATAATTTCTCTCAGGCTGGGCTTCCTTATCTATAAAACAGAGAACATTGTACTTACCTTAAAATTTGTAAAACTTAAAATAATATCTAAGAAGTCCTTACCACAGTATCTAGAAATCAATAATTAGCAAATATTAATGCATTCAGAAGGTAGTTGGTGTTTGAGATATTCTGTGTCATTTATCAACCTTATTCTAATGCAAGAAATCTCCTCTAAAGCATCTTCCTCTGACAGCTGTTCAATCTGGACTTCAGCCCTTCTAGTTACAGGGCATATCAGCCTAAAGAGTTTGTCCTTTCTGGTTTGGGGCAGCACTAATGGCTAACATGTTCTTTTTTATGTTGGAACTGAAATTATTTCACGAATAAATAGCCTCATAGATTATATTAAGATAAATAATTTCATTAATAAATAGACTCAGAGCCACCTCTAACATTTTTGTGAGACCTGTGGCATGACATCACATGGAGGATCACATGCCCTTTGTCTAAAAGCTACAGTCAAACTAGCAAAATTGATACATAAAATATTTTCTATTTTCCTGTTATAAAAAATATGTCTACATAATAGAAAATGGAAATTTATGTATTAAGATACCATTTTTAGTGGACTGAAAGACAGCAAAATGTAAACTATAAGTAAACTTAATTTCATTATGTTTCTCTGGATATCTAATTATTGATGATTCAGTGGTGTTTGGATGATTAATAAATTAAGGTGGATATAATTCGTAAATTATAATGTTTATCCTATGGAGTCGTAACCTTCATTTTATCAACATCAACATCAACTGTTCTTATAATCACAATTTTAACATATTTTTTTTCTTGACAGTAATACCACATTAGAAAACTTTAAAAATGTTCAAATGGTCTTTAGATCATTTATTGAAATAAAGGTGTATTATGATTTTGTATTAGAGCTCAAAGAACAGATGTTGCAATCTTTTTTAAAGTCGATTTTATTGAGGTATACTTTGCAAAAAGTGGTACACTTTTTAAGTGTATGCTTGATGAGTTTGACAAACGTAGAAGGTCATGAAACCACCAAGACAATTAAGTTATTTGATATTTCCATCACTCTAAGAAGTTTCTTCATGCCCCTTTTTTAGATAAACCCCTCCCACTGCCCTCAGCCTCCAAAGGCTCTTATTGAGTTATTATAGTTCTTAGTTATTTTATAATCCAATAAGGAAAATTTCAGCCTACTGAGACAGTAGTCACTGGAATTGTGAATAAAATTCTTAAATTGAAAGTTAGTTTAAAAAAGGAATTATAGATTTTAAATAATATGCTCAAACATTGTAATGGGGCAGCAAATAGTAAAGTATCATCATCATGGAAAATAGTGCAAAGCATTTAAAGTTCATCTCATAAACTGCTATCTCAGATTGCCATTTTTACCATCCTTAAAGCAGCATATAGTTTCATAGATTATTGCTTGCATTCTTCTTTCAAAATTTCAATACTAAGATATTATAAAGAAAATGAAAATAGCAGTATGGTGCCCAAGTTGTTCTAGTTTCTCTGCATGTACTTTGATCTATCATTGCCAGAAAATATTATTCTCTATAGAAATCAGTGTTGAGATTATTTGTACATTAATCTTATAGTCATGGGTATGCTGTTCATTTCCTTGTTCTAATTATCTTACTTTTTATTGGAACATCACGCATGTTGCATTTTTTTCCATTCAGTCTGATAACTTACTTTTTGCTAAACTTTTAATGATATTATTAAAAGTAAATGAGGATTTATACCAAATAATGCGAATAGTGCAAATTTAAACTTAAGTTTAGTTTCTGCCAAAGACCATGATTCACTCTTTATTTGCAGATCACTCTTGTTTCACTTTTTTTTTCTATTGCATCTCATATCTTGTGTAAAGTAAATCTAGTTGTTTTATTTTGAAGATTATCTCTAGAACCACAGATTGGAGAAAGAAGCAAGCAAAAAAACAAAACAACACAACAAAAAAAAATGCTTAGCACAACCAGCCAAAGGTACTTCATTCTGTAAAACGTTATCACATTCTTGCTGTTGAAGAAGGAGGACTCACCGGTTAAATGTTTTTCTGCTTTTACCCAAGTGTGTCCACAGCTGAAATTCTCTTTTTAGTTTAAAGTAGCGACCTACAAAGGGGTTAGTAGCACAATCTAAACCTCCAAAACCTTCAGCCACAGTTGCCTTTTGTTTTGAAGATATAGGGCAAGAATATGGTGAAGAATTTCCTAGAGGCCTGAAAGAATTAGTTACAAAACAAATGTTTGGGTTATGGGTTGAGCTGTGCCAGCCCTGCATGCCAGATTCTGAGCGACAGGGGTGCCTGAGTATTCTCTAATACATTTATTTTGTGTGTATGTGATATGTAGGGCCTCCTAAATCACATGACTCAGAGCAGGGAAATCCCTTGAATGGGTCTAAAGATGATCTAATCTCACTTCTTTTTGACAGACCTTTAGTTTTGAGGATGGCTATTAATGTCTTCTATTTTCATAGCTGAACACAGCTAATTTCAGCTTTTCTATTGAAAATCCTTGATTTATACCATAACCTATAATTTTAAGTAAGTCATAAACAACCATAATGCTTCAGTGATTAGCACAAAATTCAGGAGGACTTTCCTTTTGTTCACTTTTCTCTCCACTTCCAACTTCGTTTTTGGTACCTCCCCAAATTCCTCCTGAATCTATCAAGCCTGTCCAAAGAATGTCGCCACTTAGTCAGTGTGACTTATGAGCAATGCATTGCCGCTAGCACAGTCATCCAGAAGCTCTATCTTTCAGAAGAGGAGAACCTTTCAGAAGGGTCTTACAGCTTTACAGCCACAGCTCAGATGTGGCCTGGATATGGTGAGGCCAGCCTGGTGGCCCCTTCCCCACATCAACCTGGAGCTCATACGTTTGGCTGCACCCTGTGCGAGTGGTAGGCAACCCCCGCCCCCCGAGAGCGGGGCGGGCAGCAGAGGTGTGGTGTCGGTGGTACCACTCTCTCAGTTCACAGATGTGGCAGGCCCATCTGATTGGCAGGGCAGTAAATCGTCCTGTACAGCTGTTCTCTTTAAAAACAGTTATGTATCTGTGCAGTAAACTCTCCTCTTATTGCATGTCGTTGAGCCATCACACTGGAGCTCCTTGTTGGACCCTTTTTCTACCTGGTTATTATTCTCAGCCACCTTCCAGTTCCTTCCTGCCCTTGATACAGTTTCTTCTTTTTTCCTAACTGTTCACAGTTCTCTTTCCTACTTACATGCAGAGAAATGCATATCTCAACTTTACAGATAGAAATATAACTAAATAGAAAAAGCATAACCCTTGAATACACCATCTTTCTTATTTGACATACTTTCTAGATATAACCACCATTCTGGTTCTCCTCCTCTCTATAGTCTTGAGGTTTTGACATCTGTTCCTTAAAATGTGGTTGCCAGGGCTTTAGCAACTTCAGACATTGAAATTCAACATAAATTGGGAGCTAAAATCTCCCCATTTCTCTACACCGTACGTCTATTTTTGCAGTCTCCAAACAAATTAGCTTTATGGAGGTAGTGATCCCATGTTGCTGCTGCTATTAAATTTGTAATAAAAAAAGCTGTTAGAACATTTTTTCTTTTCATACAAATTGTTGTTAAAATAGATTTATTCATTGAGGTTTGGGTGTGATTAAAACAAGAATGTGGAAAGCATGGTGTAAGTGAACTAGTAGCAAAACTGGAAATTTAGATGGGCAGCAATAAAATTCTTTATTAGTGCAAAGAAGTGAACGGGATTCTTTGCATCAGAGTCCCAGTGGGAAATGTTCTCAAGGGAGAAAGCCAAGTATCTGTTCATGTCCAGTGACAGGCCACGTAAGGAAGAGACAGAAGATGTAGGGGAAGTTGCTGCATGATGGAGAAAGAAATCTTAGGCTGAACGGAATTTAGATTATGGTAACATGTCTGGGAAAGGAGGAAGGTAAGACAGAGATGAAAGTTTGAGAGAAGATAGCTATTAGATGTAGTTATTATTTTAGGCTGGCCAGGATGGGTGACTCGGTGCAGGAGACGAGGAGGGAAGTTAAACACTGTTATTATATATTAACAAGAAGGGAGGAAGCTATGATCAACTAGTTTTAACGGTTTCCACAGTGCCTATGGTGATATGCAAATATATTGCACATGCAAATTTGTATCAGTATTTGAGAATAGGATGGGATTAAATCCGATTTTCAGATGATATCTTACACTAAGCCATTTCACCTTTCATGAAAAGACTTCACTTAAACCAGACACATCCAGAAATCCTTTTATAATGTTGAGATTTATCAGGACATCATTTCAAACAGTGGAGAAACTCATAATGTTGGTTTTGCATATTATATTAACTTTTATACCATATTTCCTTATCTCATCAAGATGTTGTTGTTACATATGAATGAGGAAATGCAGGATAGTAAAGGAAAGACATCAATCCAAAAGTTACTCGAACATTGGCTTGTGATAAATACCACTGCATAAGCCCTGAAAACAGAACAAACCAAACTGAGTACATTGGCTCCTGGATAATAGACCAGCTCTGTTTTCCTGCTAGTGTGCCAAGGAAAAGTATATGCTAGGGCTAACATTTCCTGCTGCACATGGCGTAATACCATAGAGATAGTTGAATAATCCATATGCAAATTAAAGGAAAGAGCAACTTGGTTATTAAATACAGACACTGGAGGTCTCTGGGATCTGTTCTCCTTGTAAAAATCAGGGAATCATCAGTGCTGGCTCCGAAGTGTATTCTTAGTCCCATCTTATATGACTGCAGTTATTCTTATTCATCTCACATTTTCAGATGTCGGGTCTCCAGAGTCTTAAATGATGCTGCATAACTGCTTTCTTGTCAGATGGCACAAAAAACTCATTCTTCAACAAAAGGAAAATTAACCGCTTCTGCTCTGCTCAGACTGCATACCAGAACATTCATCTAAATCCACTTCATAGAACATCTGCTCAAATAATGTACACGGTGGTGAAGACCTGGAAGCTATTAACACATAGCCCATTGCTGACCTCTTCTGTGTTTTTAAGGACAATAGGAGTCCATAAAGTGAGCTGTTAAAGAAAAAAATCTTTCAAGCCTCTATCATGCACTTCCAAATGGCTGTTAGAGCCTTATTCATCTCATCCTGGACCTCTTTGAGAACTGTACCCTCCCTTTTGAGACTGAAATCATATAAAGAACATTTGTAGAAAAATGTTTACAATCTGCTTCATGAGTCAACCAAAGATTTAAACTTAGAATATCACCCAGATTGGTGTTCTCGCTTTCCTTTATCTTGCCCAGTGATTGTCAACCGGGGTGATTTTACCCATGAGTGAACCTTTGCAAATGTCAGGAGACAGTTTTGATTGTCACGTCCTAGTGAGCATGGGGTAACACATTTAGTGGGTAGAAGCCAGAGGTACTGCTCAGCATCCTACAGTATGTAGGACACCACTTACACACACACACACACACGCACACACACACACGCACACACACGACAAAAAATTATCTTATCCAAAAAGTCAATAGCATCACTGTTGAGAAACCCTAAGCTAGACTTTTACATTTCTGCTCAGGGAGACCCACAAAACTTATTTCTTAAGTGATGTAGCTCTTTTTTGCCCAACAATCAGTGCACTCAGTTTTCTTCACTCAGTTATTGTGATTGTTCTATTTTGATTTGACAAATGAGGCTTAAACCAAAAAGATGTTTGGTAAGACATTGGTATGCATCAGATTTGATTAGACTGTTTGTTTGAATGGAGTGAGGAGCTGTTTTAACTGCTGAGATCTGTTTGCTGCCCAGATGGTGAAGCCAGCACCTCAATTAGTTATCACACATGGTGGGACAGAGTATAAAATGAGTTTTGGGCTTCTCTTGTTACTAACTGTGGAATCTCTGATGACCATCGAGGAAGTTTAGGATTGCTCCAGCCACATTCAAGAAAAGAAGTCCTAGATCCTGTCTAATCTCTGTGATGTCTGAGAATCAAAGCTCCACAATTACCACCTAGGCCTCCATGGGAGGCAAAACACATTATTTTTGAGACAAAACCTCTTCTTATCTTTGAATATCAAAAATACTGTACATCCACGTGTGCCAGACTACTTTTCATCATTTTTATTTACCTGCCCCTGCCCATTTATTCCAGATCTTTACCATACCCAAAAGTTTCTTCTTGGTTTTGTTAGTGTTGTTGTTTTGTTTTTTGTTTTCCTTTTTTTCTGCAGCTAGAATGCCCTGTGCTTTAGTTTTCCATCTGTCTGATTTCTAGTCTTAAGAATTTCAGCTCAAGTACAACCAAATTCTCTAAGTTGATACTTGGTCTTTTCAACATAAATGAGATTTCCCTCTTATTAAACTGTTTTTCCAGTGGCTCTCTACTTTTGAGTAAGGGGCAGGATCAGAGTTACTTGAAGGGGAGAAGAGTTTACATACTACTGCCTTTCATCATTTACCCTGTTCTCCAACCCTGTGTACTCTGACACTACCTCAGACTCTCAGTGAAAACCACTCCTCTTTAGAAATGATGGACTGTAGTACTCTTTTGAGAGTATGTTGTTTCGGTTTTTTTTTTTTTTTTTTTTTTTTTTGCGGTACGCGGGCCTCTCACTGTTGTGGCCTCTCCCGTTGCGGAGCACAGGCTCCGGACGCGCAGGCTCAGCGGCCACGGCTCACGGACCTAGCCGCTCCGCGGCATGTGGGATCTTCCCGGACCGCGGCACGAACCCGTGTCCCCTGCATCGGCAGGCGGACTCTCAACCACTGCGCCACCAGGGAAGCCCTGTTGTTTCGTATTATTATTTTTTGTAGGTTATTGTCTCCCTGCTGTAAATGTCAGAGACTATTCTATACCCCTTATCTACATTCTTGCCTAGTACAAATGTGCTAGAACATAAAAGTATATCAACAATAAATACTTTGTTGTAGATCATATGGATGAGGAAGTCCCAATCCAAAAACATCTCCTGACCATTTTAGGATGAGATTTCCAAACTTACATATAGGCAGTTAAACAGCTTGACTCATTTTAATAAAAGAACTTTACAGCCTGACCCAGGACAAGAAATAAAGAGAAAACATTTTAGGTTTGACTGCATTAATATTTTATTAGAAGCAAATAGGCAAATTATAGATGGATTTTATTAAACAGCATACAATCAGTGGCTATGAAGAATTTTGGCATCCAATAAGACTTTAGCTTCCTCAGGAAGCAGTAGCAAATTTGCAGAAAAAAATAATTCAAATTTTTAATTTCCTAATTTAAACAGTATCGCTCATTTAAGCAATTTAGCTGATTATAATTATGAATACATGCCATGTATTTAGCAGCAACTTGCAAGTTCTCCTGTGGTCCAGATTACTAATAGATTCAATGATGCTCTTTTTCAGGACTAATGTTGAGATTTTTAATACATGAAACCATTGACACTGAGATCAAACATTTTATCTCAGGAAAAAAAATGCGTTCTCCTTTTCTATCAATATGACAGGAAGCAAAATGATTATTTATGGCTATTACTTGACTATGCTGTCAAACATATTTGCTACTTTAACTAGACCATCTTGAATTAACAGATGCAAATGCAGTTGATAACCAAAAGGGTGGCTCTTTGTGGAATGATAGTGCTTTGCTTGAGGCTCTCCCCGCAGTCCGTGCTTTTATAGGGAAACAGTGATTTTGCCTAATTTTACTCAGCTTGGAAAACCAGGAGATCAAGGTGCAGATAGGGTACTTTCAGTTCACTTAATGTCAGTATTTACAGAAAGCCTTTTATATGTCAGGGACTATGTAAAACCAGGGAAACAAAAGATGAATGAGATGCCACTGCTCTCAAGGAGAGCATGCTTTAGAGCTGGGATAAAGTACCATCTAGAATAGACAGTAAGATAAGAATTGATAAGCAGGCAGGGAGGGGCTAGAGTTGATTCAAAGAGAGGAAAAGTCACTTTTGGACTGAGGGGAAGTATAATTTTTTCCTTAACTCCAAGTCAACTATTCCTGGGAAGTGTCTCCATTTGTATTCTCTCTCTCTCTCTCTCTCTCTCTCTCTCTCTCTCTCTCTCTCTCTCTCCCTGTCATAAAATTCTTACACTTACAGGCATTAATGGGTATCAGGAACTATTATTAGACAGTGAGCTTTTACATTCTTTTTCCCCCCTCCCCTTCAACATAAAGTAGAAGGTTATTCTTCCCTTTCCTTCTCTTCAACTCTGTACCCCCATCTCTTATTCTGAGATTGAATTGCTCAGATCCCTGAGTTCCTGCCCATCCTCCTTGACATACTCCCCACTCCTACCCACCCTACCCACTGCTGTCAGGTACCATCTGGTACTGTCTTTGAAGTATGTCCCATATTCTGAACCTTTCTTACATCCAAACTCCCAATCCAAATATCTCCCTACTATGCCCTATTCCCTCACATTCCAGGGTTCTGCTAGATGAAAACTAAATACTCTGATGTCACAATTGGTATTGATAGCTTAATCAATGTTCCCACATGACACATGTCTGCTCTTTGAATCTCTCTGAGAAAGTAGAAAATCTAAAATCTCCCATTTTAGAATTTTTTTTTATTCTTAACACAGGAAGGGCATCTAGGCCCAGATAGGTCTCAGACTCATCATATAATATTGTCATTCCTCAAGTTCATCGTTTCGTCAGCCTCATGCCCCATATGCACTTACATCTGTTGTTTAAGGACATCATAATGTTGCATACACACCAATGAGGAAGTGGATATATTTAGCCCATGAATGAAAACTACTGTAAAATCTATTAAATTAAAATCTCTTCACAAAGCTCCTCAGCCCTTGATCATATCCAAAAAACATTAGCAAAGACTATGACTATTTCATATCATTATTAACACATATATATGTGTTATAGCACATCCTATCTTAGTTTCCAAAAAGTTATTTAAAATGTTCAGTAGCATAGGAAACAACTCTCTCACATATAGTGTTTCTCTTTCTCTAGGGATTTCAAAAGCCCCAGTAGGCCAAAATATAACATATTAGTCTGCCTTGTATATACCAGTTATAATCAATTACTGTATATTACAGAGAAATCAGCAGGTGAACAGTTTCTAAGACAAAATAGTTTC
Organism: Pseudorca crassidens; assembly: GCF_039906515.1. Lineage (NCBI taxonomy): Eukaryota > Metazoa > Chordata > Mammalia > Artiodactyla > Delphinidae > Pseudorca > Pseudorca crassidens. Next base: position 43,462,559 of record NC_090309.1, read on the forward strand.
CATCCACTTCAGTTTGTGGGGAAAACAATAGGCATCTTTCAGTAAGTTCCTGTGCTTGAAAGCTGGACTTTTTATGCAAATGTAAAAAATATAATTAGTTTCTTTCAGAAATAGTAACACAGTGTCTCTCTTCCTCTGATCTTCCAGAGTCTTGTAGATTAGTGGTTCTCAATCTTTATAAGTACATTAAGTACATAATGTACATAAGTACATAGACTATCCTGGGGAGCTTTACAAAATTACAGTGTCTAAGCCACACTCCAGACCAATGAAGTCAGAATCTAAGAGTGGGGCATCAGCACTTTTTAAAGCTCCATTGAGGGCTTCCCTGGTGGTGCAGTGGTTGAGAGGCCACCTGCCGATGCAGGGGACACGGGTTCGTGCCCCGGTCTGGGAAGATCCCACATGCTGCGGAGCGGCTGGGCCCGTGAGCCATGGCTGCTGAGCCTGCGCGTCCGGAGCCTGTGCTCCGAAACGGGAGAGGCCACGGCAGTGAGAGGCCCGCGTACCGCGAAAAAAAAAAAAAAAAAAAAGTTCCATTGAGGTCAAGAACTACTTTTCTAGAGTGACAACAAAGCAGTCATCCTAATGGGCATTCTGGCCTTCGGCATGTGAGAAACACTAATAACACTGAGAAACGTGCAAGAAAAAAAATTCCATCCCCAGATGGAAATTGAAGAATAGTTGGTGTACCTGGTTTCTTAGCCCCAAGCATCTTACCATGATGTGGGGATGAGAGAACTATGAGAGGCAGGTGCCCAACACAAGAGAGTGGAAGCAGCATATAAGTAGCTAATTAGCTAATGAGCAGAGAGAATGGGTGAGGTTGAATACAGTGACACAGAGAAGGGCAACCATTGCTGCTCACGGTCAAAAGCCACCTCCTTCATGACCCACAAAATGATGGGATTGAGTACTGATTTTTAGGATCAATTCACAGAGTAATAAAAGGTCAGGATCAAATGCAAAGGCTTTGACTTATTTTCCAAAGATTTGAAAATCATTATCATCCTATGAGGTAAATAGCACAGGGGCTAAAATTATGGTTAACAGTGAGGGCCTGAGAGAAGTTTGTCCAAGATTACATGAAAAGAAAAAGGCAGCATTTGAAACAGATTCACTTAATCCTACTTCCACTATATATCTGCTATGCTATTCTGACAGTGAAGGAATTGATAGACTTAATTTCACTATGTTAGGAGAAAAAATCTAATATGCCTTACTTTAAATGTATCTAATAAATACCTAGCTGAATGTGTTTCTGGTATAAAATCTGGATTTGTCCATCTACGCTGGATGTTGGTATTGCTAGAAAAGGAATACTACAAAATCATAAAGCAGGAAAATAAAGGATAAAACACCTAGTCCTTGAACTTCGGATAAATGTATCCGCAATGTATCGCTTATGTATTGGTGAAGTGAAAACACTGAGTTTATAAAAGCAAATCTAGATCTAGATTTTACACTAAAGAAACTCTAAAAGTACCTGTTTGTTTTCCTGAATTATACTTGGGAGATTGGGATTTCTAGAATACTCAGCACTGATTATCGCTAAGGGAATGCTCTAGAATTAACTGCATGATTAGGTGAGATGGACTGTGCCCAGAAGAGCAATTATATATACCCCATCCTGCCAAATTCAATTCACTCTTTTTTTTTTTTTCTTTCTTTCTTTCTTTTTTTTTTTTTTTTTGTGACACGTGGGCCTCTCACTGTTGTGGCCTCTCCCGTTGCGGAGCACAGGCTCCGGATTCAATTCACTCTTTAAACAGGTTTGGTCAAAGTGTGTACAGATCGTCCGTTTCACTTGGCGTTATCTACAAGTTTCTTATGCCCTGCTAGCACTTCTTATAATAAATCTGAGCAAGAGATTGTCAGTATCAAGCATGAGCTTTTATTACTCACTTGTATCTTTTAGATTTCTTTTATAGATGAACCTTCTTGATAAAGAAACAGTGGCTAGAGGCAAAATGGCACAGGCAGCACTAGTTAGATGTCTTTGCTCTACCCTTCAAGGGACAGAATTGTGTCTGTGAAGTAACTCCGATGTACCATTCCGTATGATGTTTATTTTCATAATTTGTTTTCTAATTAGAATTTCCATGTCATATATTCATGTATTATATTTATCCTGAATATAAGATATAGTTCTTCCTTTTTATCTATAATTAGACAACTTAGACACAGATTTTTTTTCTTCTTAAAAGTGAATTAAAAAATTAAAAGGACTTTCAATTTCCAGTACAGCATGTAAGAAGCTTGGAAGTCACCACCCTATCCTAACAAATAGAAAGCTGAACAAACAGAAAACTTAATAATTCTTCTTAGCTATGTAAGAGAATGAGGTAACATGGCTAACCACTGCCCTCAAAATTGGAGAGACACACAGGCAGATACAGAGCACCACAATTTACCAGAGCAGAAACCCATGAGCAAAAACTTCCATGGGAACAGGTGCCAAGATAGGGAAACCTGAACTATAATTGACAAATTGCTGGAGGCTCAGTGTGGACAAGTCTGAGATAAAAACTCCAGAGCGACCCAGTCATGGTGGAGAGGTGGCGGTGGAGGGGTACGCAAATTTTTGTATTTTACTTCCTGGAGCTCTAGCAGATTCTCACAGCAAATAGCAGAGAAAAATCCCCTTATGTTTCTGGAAGAGGGAGGGTAAAATGAACCATTTTAAAATACACCAGAGCATTCTGTTCTTCTTAAAAAGGTCTACCCTCAGGAGAAACTATTTAACCAGAGCCTAACCTGCTGGAATTTTATCAGAGCTTAAATGACCTCGGGGAATATAAATATACAACTCCAACTGTCTCTAGCCATCCCTGTGGAGGAAAATAAATACCCAGCTCCAGCCAACTCAACCTATTCTATCCTACATGAGTAGGAGGTGGGGAAACTGAGAAGCACTTGTGAGGTTCATTGTCCAGAGTCATAGGCTCACTAAAAGACTGAGACCTAATTATAGGACTATAGAATGTTGCCCCTTCCCCCACACCTTATCACCACATTACTAAAGGCATATATACAGTAGTTCCTTTTACCCAATGCATCATGTCCAGCTATCAAGAAAAAATTATAAGGCGTACTAAAAGGTTAAAGAACACAGTTTGAAGAGACAGAGCAAACATTCAAACCAGACTCAGATAAGACAGTGATGTTGGAATTATCCAACTGGGATTTTAAAACAACTGTGATTTTAAAACAACTATGATTAATATGCTAAGGGCTCTAATGGCTAAGGTAGACAGCATGTTAAGAATAGACAATGGAAGTAGAGAGATGGAAATTCTAAGAAAGAACCAAAATATATACATAAATATACACTAGAGGTCAAAACACTGTATAGAAATAAAGAATGCCTTTGATGAGCTATTAGTAGACAGGACACAGCTGAGGAAAGGATCTCTGAGCTTGAGAATATCTCAGTAGAAATCTACAAAACTGAAAAGCAAAGAGAACAAAGACTGAAAAAGCCCACCACCAACAGACCAGAATATCCAAGACCTGTGGGAAAACTACAAAATGTATAGCATACATGTGATGGGAATATCAAAAGAAGAAGACAGAGAGAAGGGAACAGTAGATATGTAAGAAACAGTAATGACTGAGAATTTCCCCAGACTAATGCCAGAAACCAAACCACAGATCCAGGAAGCCTGAAGAATAACAAGCAGGATAAAAGCAAAAAAAAAAAAAAAATTACACCTAGACATATATTAGAACCATAGACTATCAAAGATAAAGAACAAAAATTCCTGAAAGAAGCCAGAAAAAAAGACCTTACCTACAAAGTAGCAAAGCCAAATTGTCCTTAGAAACCATGCAAGCAAGAAGAGAGGGGAGTGAAATATTTAAAGTTTTGAGAGAAAAAAACACCAACCTTGAATATTTTACCCTGCAGAATTATCCTTCAAAAGTAAAGTATAAAGACTTCTTCTGACAAACCAAAATTGAGGTAATTTGTTGCCAGTTGAGCTGCCTCATAAGAGATCTTCAAAGACGTATTTTAGAGAGAAGGAAAATTATATAAGTTAGAAATATTATCTATATAAAGAAAGGTGAAGGTAAAATAAAATCTCTTATTTTTCTTATTCTTAATTGATCTAACAGAGAATAGTTTGCTCAAAATAATAATAGCAACAATATATTCAACCATGTTTATATATGTTTTCTATGTAGAAAATCTGAAGGAATTAACCAAAGAAAAGACAAAACAAACAACAACAAAAAAACCCAACCCTAATAAGTGATGATAGCAAGGTTACAGGGTACAAGGTTAATATGCAAAAGTCCATTGCTTTATTATATACCAGCAATGAACAAGTGGAATTTGAAATTAAAAGCACAAGCATTTACTTTAGCACCCTCCAAAACAAAATACTTAAGTATAAAACTAATTAAATATATACAAGATGGACAACTATAAAACTCTGATAAAAGACATCAAAGAAAAACTAAATAAATGGAGTGATAGTCCTTGTTCCTGGATAAAAAGACTCAGTATTGTCAAGATGTCAGTTCTTCCCAACTTGATCTATAGATTCAATGCAATCCCAGTCAAAATTCTAGCAAGTTATTCTGTAGATATTGACAAACTGATTCTAAAGTTTATATAGACAGGCCAAAAAAAACCAGAATAGCCAACACAATATTAAGGTATAGAGCAAAGTTGAGGGCTGACACTAGCCAACTTCAAGACTTACTCTAAAGTTGAAGTATTCAAGCCAGTATAATACTGGCAAAAGAACAGATGGATAGATCAATGGAACAGTATAGAAATCCTAGAAATGTAGTCAACTGATCTTTAATAAAAGAGCAAAGGTAGTCTTTTCAGCAAACAGTGCTGGAAGAACTAGATGTCCACATGCACATGTTAATAAATGTATACACAGACCTTATATTAGTCACAAAAAATAACTCAACATGGATCACAGACCTAAATGTAAGACACAAAACTATAAAACTCCTAGAAGATAACATACAAGAAAACCTGAATGACATTAGGTATGGTGATAACTTTTTAGATACAACAGTAGGGGCATGATCTATGAAAGAAATAATTGATAAGCTTGACTTCATTAAAATTTAAGAAGTCTGCTATGCAAAAGACATTGTCAAGAGCATGAAGAGACAGGCCACAGATTAGAAGAAATTACTTGCAAGAGACACATCTGGTAAAGGACTGTTATCCAGAACACATAAAGAACGCATAGCTCAACAAAAGAAAAACAAACAACCCCTATTAAAAAGTGAGTCAAAGACCTTAACAGATATCTTACTAAAGAAGATTTAAAGATGGGAAATAAGATGCTCTCCATCAGGGGTCCCCAACCCCTGGGCCATGGACCTAGGAACTGGGCCACACAGCAGGAGGTGAGTGGCTGACAAGCAAGTGAAGCTTCATCTGCCACTCCCCATCGCTTGCATTATCACCTGAACCATCCCCCAGCCCCGTCCGTGGAAAAATTGTCTTCCACAAAACCGGTGGACCGCTGCCCTACATCACATGTCTCAAGGGAAATGCAAAGAAAAGCAACAATGATATACCACTAACACCTATTAGAACCTCAAAAATCTAGAACATGGACAACACCAAATGCTAGCAAGGATGTAGAGCTATAGGAACTCAGATATATTGCTGCTGGGAATGCAGAATTGTTACAGCCAATGTGTAAGACAGTTTGAAAGTTTCTTACAAAACTAAACTTATTCTTATCATACAGTCCAGCAATCACACTCCTTGGTAATTACCCAAAGGAGTTGAACACTTATGTCCACACAAAATCCTGCATGTGGATATTTACAGCAGTTTTATTCACAATTGCCAAAACTGGGAAGCAACCATGATGTCCTTCAGTAGGTGAATGGATAAACTGTGGTACATGTAGATAATGGAATACTATTCAGTGTTAAAAAGAAGGGAGCCTGTAAGCCATAAAAAGATGTGGAGGAATCATAAAGCATAATACAAAGTGAACAGAGCCAATCTGAAGAGGCTACATACAGTATGACTCCAAATATATGACATTCTGGAAAAGGAAGACAGTAACAAGAGCAGTAGTTGCCAGGATTTGAGAGGCAGGAGGGGTGAATAGGTGGAGCACGGAGGATTTTTAAGGCACTGAAACTACTCTTTATGATACTGTTATGGTGGATACATGTCCTCATATATGTGTTCAAACCCATAGAATGTACAAAGCCAAGAATAAACCTTAATGCAGACTAGGAACTTTGGGTGTCAGTGTGGGTTCATCGACTGTAACTAATGTCACACTGTGATGGGGGAATGTTGATAATACCTGAGGCTATGCATTTATGAGGGCATGGGTATGGAAAATCTCTGTACAGTTGACCCTTGAGCAATGTGGCGGTTAGGGGCACCAATCTCTGCAAAGTGGAAAATCCGTGTATAACTTTATAGTTGGCCTTCCCTATCCGTGTTTCCTCCTTACCCAAGGTTCCCCAGCCATGGGTTCAACCAACTGCAGATCATGTACTTCTGCTGTATTTACTACTGAAAAAAATCTGGGTATAAGTAGACCCATGCAGTTCAAACCCTTGTTGTTCAGGGTCAGCAGTTAAGTACTTCTTACTTAATTTAACTGTGAACCTAAAACTACTATAAAAAATAAAGTCTATTTAAAAAAGTGAAGAAAAACTCATGAACTTGTCTGTGAAATAACATCAGCATTTTGATACAATTATACTGGCTAAGAGAAAACAATTCTCTCTCTCTCTTTCTCTCTCTCTGTCTCCTCTTTTATTTTTCAACTCTGCTCCCACTACCTCTTCTAAGGCAAGGGGAACTCAAATGTGGAATTTAGTACCAATGACCTTAATTAGATAACAAAAGTGCAGTTTTGTAGAGTTTTAGTTGACCTACAGACAGTACACATAAGACTGAGCTGGGTTCTTAGAAGTGCACTGTCACGAATCAACATGTTCCCTTGGTCCAAGGAACATATAAGGCAACAGTTTTTTAGAGAAGTGTAAATAGCCAAAACTTAAATAGAATATTTTGCCAGTCCTCATGGCTCTGAGGATTTTTCCAGCCTCACTTAATTCAGAGTTTATAAGCCTGAAATCAAGAAAACTTTTCAGGCCAGTTCTCTACTTCAGCAGTTTTAAATGTGGTTGTAGGCAGCCATTGGGTTCGTGGGCATGAAGAGCTTTAAGTAACTTAAATTCAAATATTTCAAATCCCATATGTCTCTTTCCTAAAACTGTTCTGCCTGAGAACGTACCTACTGTCAAGACATGGTATGAATTCTCCTTTCTTATGGCCTCTTTTTCAACTGCCATAAAAGAATAATTAGAGATATTGTTGTTAGTGTTGAGAAAGTGAGTAACTCTAATGATTAACAAATTATTTTGCAAGGCAGGTTGTTTCAGTGTTTTATTTTTAACAAAATTGATTCAGGGCTTAATTGAGCTCTCAGCATATAGATCATTAAAAATAATTTTTGACGATTGATCACTATGTGATATTTGGCATAGAACTTCTTTCTATTCTTATCTAATAATTTATATCGACAAGATTTTCAAAGTTTATAATAATGAAAAATATATAAAAATTAATATTTAGCCATGTGGTATTCAATTAAAAATTAACATCTGTCCACAGATACATGTAATCAGCTTTTTATAACTCTCCATCCACCTCATAAAGAGATGCTCTTCTAGTAAAATTTTCCTTTTACGTTAAATAATTATTTTTAAATGTATTTTTCTGTTATTTGATGAAATGTGTTCTAATCTTCAATGATGAAACAATTCATAAGAAAATCATAATATTTAGAACTTTTGGGTCATACAAATTAATATATTAAATCCAAGTTTATATACATGTTTTTGTTGCAAAGGAATAGGATAGGATGATCAAGGATGACTTTCAAGCTCAAAATATATTAGGTTGGAATAAACTTCTGTGGACTAAGTGTAAAGAAAATATGTGAAAGAAGAAAAAAGAGCAGTGTAAAATAGTTGATTATTAAAACATTTTGTTTATATATATATTTAAATGAATAATAGCAGGCCTCAAAAACTATAGTATTTTTATGTCACAGTTTTTTTTAAAGATTGATATAATATTGTTTCAAATTATATATCCATTCCTACTATATAAATTTTTAATAAAACATTTTGAGTCATCTTGAAATATCTGAGTGGGTACATACATTTAAAAATTATTTTAAAAGATACACAAACAAAAAGGAGGTTTCAGATGTATAAAGTCCTGAGTAATGTGGCCTCCACAAAGATCTGTTCATGGACCAACCAAGCCATTTGTCCCAGAAACTTCCAGAGGAAAAAGCTCAATTTGAAGATGACTAGTTGAGTTGGCTTAAAAGCAGATCTCAGTCCCACTTTCTTGAGCTAGACAGCTCTTGAGTTGCAGAGATCCAGATACATGCAAATTTGTCTAACCCCTCTGCAATGATTCGACATTAATAATAGAGGAGAATTCTGTAGGATTCTCTATTGTCCATATGTTTGACAGTTTCTGAAAGTCAGACATCAAATGAATCAAATGAGGACTCTGATTGGAATGGATTTCAAAGCCTAGGCAGCCACTAGACATTGTGTGTGTGCTTGTGAAGAAGCATGTTTAGTAGCAGGAGAGCCATTTAGTGCTCAAGAGACATTTTTCCAGACCTCATTGAAACTCTATGCATAGGGCATAGTGTAAGAATGAAAAAGACCAGAGCTCTCATGCTCTCATTTGGAGGAGTTGCTGTGGCTTAATCACCATTTTATTAGATTATTTCCTAGAGCACTCTTAATCCAAAGTGATAATAAAAAGAGTTTTGCATAATTGCCCTATAAATCAAATTTATGGAGTCATACTCTAGAATAAAGTTTAAAAAAAAAATCCACTCTATGGAAATTTTATCTTATTATACTAAGGAATGTAAATATATAAAATTAATCTCTATATTCTTGTCATGAGTATTTTATATAAATAATCCTTCCGTGAAGAAGAATTCCTAATATAAAGATTAATAAATCAAATAAGAAAGCTTGAGATACATCAAAACACTTGTATTTTAAATAAGAAAAATGCATTTCAGGCTCTAAATGGCTTAAATGCCATTTTTTTCTTTCTTGGTGTTTGGATTAAGTACATTGGGAAGCTCAGTGGAAAAAAAAAAAAAAAAAAATTAAAGAAATCCTGGACAAGACTTTTACAAAATTTGTGTCAAACATAGATCTCCAATTTAGCTCAGATTGCTTTGGGTCAGTAGTGACACAAAGCTAATAAGGCAAGTCTTCATAAGGAGAAAATAGATGCAGATAGATGGGTGACAGATTAAGTGATAGATCTGATAGATGATAGATAAGTTCATAGACCCAAAGAGACAGGTGTGTGTGTATATATATATATATGTATATATAGTATTAATTATACCATGCTGCACACTGAATCATATGGCAGGGGACCCAGATAAATCTGAACTGAGATTTCGTTATAGAATTTGACATCCCCCAGATCTATTCCCAGCCTTCCCTTCCCCGCCCCCCGTGGGGACTATGGAGACTTTTATGATAAGAATCTCAGTCATGTCTGAAGACAGAAGAGTTTGCAACAGAACATTCATTTTGATGACAGACAGAAGGCATGCCCTGGGAGAGGATTTGTCCCAATGTTACAAGGAAATTGCAATGACGTGCAAAATCGACAGCATGTTTAGTGGTGATTATTCTTGATGTATCCCAAGTTTGCTATGCTGGTGGTAAACACACGCACTTGGGAATGAATGAATTAGAGTAAACGTAGAGAATTTTGGACCTTGGGAGCTAAGCACAGATAATGGGCTAAATGAGCATAATTTAGAGAAGTGGGAATTGCTTCTAGTCAATTCCTCCAAAGAATGGGGAACATCAGAACTCTGGCCAAGAAAGTTGGAAGGAGCCATGAGGAAAAAAATGATATATGAGGGTGAATATATGACTGATAGTGCCGTAGAAAGATGACAGTGTCTTCAGCGTTGGAAGGCGCTGCGTGGCATAGGGAATAGGGCCCAGTCAAAATCCAGAGACAAAGCCTTGAGGAGGCTGAAGATACTCCCAAGCATACAGAGTGGAAGGAACTTCCAAAGAGAGTATCTGAAGTACAGCCATCTGAGAGGTGGTCATTCATGGAACTAGCAAAATTCTTCTCTAGATGTTTATGTGACCTTATTTGCTAAATGCTTGGCCCTGTAATTCTTACACTTTTACCGTGATCGTGAGGAAAGGTCAGAAAAAAAGAATTACTGTGAATAGACATAGTAAATTACATTTATGTATGTACTATTCATATTATTCAGAATAACCTAGATTGTTTGCTAACCCAGAACCAATGCTGATAGGGAAAATGGGTGTCAGCTCATTTTGGTGGCTATCAAGGGAAATAAAGACAACTTCCTGAATAGTTCTAATAGTTTTAAAAGACATTCGAAAAGCTTTAATATGGCTGAAGATGAAGATAATATGATGATAATATCAAGTACTGAGTAGCCATGTGGCTGACTGCCAAGGTTCTGAAAGCTTTTTATTCAGAGGCTACAATTCAGTCATGCCACAGATAGTTACTTTACACCTGCGATATGTCAGGCACAGTGTTGTGTGCACTGGCCATGCAGCCACCAACAAAGCGCACAACAATTTCTGCCTTAGGTCTTAGTGCACTTGAGAACATCTTGGAGGGATATCATCAATGACTCTTTAATAAAATAAACTTCCGCATTGTGAAACCCAATAAGATAAACATGTATCAAAACTAAGGGTGGGCATACGTTTTTAAAGATCTCTTATCCACAACTGTATATATTGTTTACCAGTTGTGGAAAATTGAAATTCTTCTTTGGGTTTTAGAGGTTACTGTGGGAACAACAGAATCAAAGTAAGGCTTTTCTGTTTCATTGTTCTTGAATCCCACATTTCCCAAACCAGGGCTCTCATTTAAAACTGGGTACATGGCTTAAGCTTCAGGCTTAAGCCAACCGCCGCCTCCTCCCAACCCAAATTTAGACTGTGGGAATCCTATTCTCAAGGACAGAAGAGGCCTACGAGAAAATGTATCCTAAAAGTAAAAGGAGATAGATGTGAAAACAGAACCATCGGCATAGGTAGTGGTGATTCTTTTTTTAATTAGGCATTCTGATACATACAGAAAATGGTAGAGATAGAGATCGGAAGGTAGACCTTGTCCAAATTAGCTTCTCAATTAAGCTGAAAATAAATAAGAAAATGCAAAACAAGAATATTTTAAATTTTCTTTATGGTTTTTAGCTGTATAGAAGTTTCTAAATGTATGTAGTAAAAATGTCATGCTTTCTTTCGGATTTCCTCCTCTGCTTTTAATCTTAAAAACACTTTTGTCAAGTTGAGAGAAAATATACGTCACTTATATTTTATCTGTTATTTTATTAGATACATTTTCCCACACTCTGTAGCTCTTAAATCCATAAAGTTATTTTATGACAGTGGATTGCTTTTTATTTATGTAAAATAAAAGATTGCATTTGAGTTTGCTCCATCTTTAGTATCTTTCTTTAGTGTCTGTGCTGTAGAGATATGCTGACACTGTACTATTTTCCAGTTTACTGAATTGTCATGATTTTTTCTTATTTATCAAGTTGACTGGCTCCTTTAAATTCCCCTAAAGTTGCAATCTTGAAAGCATAATCCCACATCCTTTCTCCTGCATTTTCCTCTGCTTAGCAGAGTGTCTTGTGGAGTGGTTTTACTGATGCCTCTAGATCCGTCCAGCTGAGTGATAGAGTTGGGGATTCCAGTCCTCTTCTGGGCATCTGCTTCCTGGAGCAGCCCCATCCATCACCTTGACAGGCATGTGTATAGGCCTCCAAGTGTCAAATATTCTCAGCTTTTTTTTTTTTTAAGAGTTATGTTTGTAAGGCTTTTATCACAGGAGAATAATTTTGGAGAATGTTTAGGTCCAGATAACTATTTTGTAGGTAGAACTCTAAAAATGCACCCCCCACTAAAGATTTTCTGCCCTAAAGCCTATGACTGTGAATATGACTAGATATCACACCCACGAACACCTTGTTATCTGTCAAAAGAGACTTTGAAGAGGTAATGAAGATACTAATTCATTGACTAAGAAAGGGGGATTATCCTGGATTTTCTGGTTGGGTCTAATCTCATTACACAAACCCTTTAAAAGTGGAGAAGTTTCTCTAGCCAGCAGTAGAAGGGAAGTCAGAGGTTTGAAGCACGAAGGAGATTTGATTTGATGCACAACTGCTGACTTTGAAGATGTGGGGACCATGTGCTAAGGGATGCAAGTGGCCTTTAGGAACTAAAAGCAACCCCAACTGACGGCTAGCAAGGGAGTGCATTCGGCCAATAATCTAAATGAGGCTGGAAGTGGGTTCTTTCTCATGTCCTCTAGTTAAGAGCCCAGCTTGTCTGATACCTTGATTTTGGCCTTGTGAGATGCTATGCAAGGAACCACAGAAACTGTGAGATATTAAGCCACTGAATTTGTGATAAGTCGTTTTGGCAATAATAGAAACCTCCTACAATACCCACATTAGGGCTGTTATTTTCACAAAGGCACAGGTGACATATGACAGTGGGAAGGGCGGGCAGACTGTGATTTGGAGCCCATGTCTTCTCCAAAGGAGCCCCCCAACCCACAGCATTGCAGTGCAGAGAGGTGAGTGGGACAGGAGGGCACTGACAAATGCAGCCAATGGCATCCCCTCTTTAGATTTTATTCTTTTAATAGGCAGCTCTGTAACCTAAACAGGGGTAGGGCATCTTCTGGAAACCCAGGCAATTTGCCACTTGGTGGCACTGCTGACTTTTGGAGGCTGAAAGAGTGATGCCACACACCACCAATAGCTTGCTTGGCAATACTGATAAATAGCTTCGTCTGCAGTTAGTACCAGAGAGGAGGTTTATGAGAACAAAACAGGCTATGGTGACGCCCCCCCCAGGTCTGTGACTGCAGGGGGCAAAGTTGAGCTTCGTCTCCAGGTGCTGCTTTCTGAAACCCATCACAGTCTTGACACCGGTGCCATGCTTCCTGCACTGCTCCCAGCCAATGACTGAGTGTGATAGAGATGCTCAGGCAGGGGCACTCCTGTGAGAGATTGTTCTCCTTCGATGGGAGACTGTCTTGAGCATGACCCAATGGCCACGCAACTTTCCTTAGAACTGCCCTGTAGTGTAAAACTCTTCCCACCAACCTTCCTTCCTTTCTTTGATCCTTCCTTGGAGTCAGACCTGCACTGGTGTCTGCAAGTTCTCATGGCCTCTATTTATTTTTCCCCATTTTCTCTCCCAGGCATTTCCCCTAATAAATTCCTTGTACATTTAGTCTTGTCTTGACATCTCTTTATTTACTGGAAGGCCCAGCCTACCACGCAAGGTATGAGTGAAGCAACTCCTTGGGAATGAGGCTCTAGCTCCCTTTGATTCAACAAGGACCATGCAGGTCACACAGACACAAGGAAACTTTTAGGTCTGTGCGGAGAGGCCCCAGCTGTGAACCACAGGCTTTAAAGGGCCCTGAAGAGCACACACACTGATGATAATAGTCAGTAGACCTTCATTTGTACCTTTGTCCCAGGCCCTACAAGTGTCATGCGCAGGCCTGCACAGAGCTATGACAGGTCTGACCTACTTCCTCATACCCAATTGTATATTCTCATCATATAAAAGGAAAGTCAAAACTATTCTTTTGGTTGCTATGTGTAGTTGGCCCTCAGAAACTTCATCTGTGAGTTGCCTCCAAAAAGACTCTAGCTAGGGTATTAGCCTTTGATTTCTGGATGTCAGGGAAGGTCTGGGAAACCAAATTAACTTAATGAGGGTAATTAGTGTTTATCAGGCTTCCTTAACTAGGCAGGGAATAGTTGTTTAAACCGATCACAGGGTAATATTTTCCAGAGAGTATTATTGTATAGTTTCTGACATTGAAGCTTTTCAGTGTGTGGTGTTCAGTCAGCTTCATTCTGGTAATGAAGGATGTAGTTAGTGAACCATAAGATGTTTCTTGTGAAGGACATACCACAGCATCACAGAACCTTTGCACTAAAATAGAGATCACTTTACAGTTGTGGAAACTGAGACTCAGAAAGGTTTGTTGGTGTGGAATAAGTCCTACAGCTGGTTACTGATAGAGCAGGGGCTGAAGGCCATTGTCCATCAGATCATGGTTCGCTGAGTGTTCTCCCATGCTCTGGACTGAAGGCATATTTGGTTTGAAGCAACGCGAACAAATGAGCCATAGGTCAGAGGCAACGTGGAAGGGAGTGTTATTTAGAGTCTGGTGTCACTTTCCGCACGATTATTTCAGCTCTGTCACTTGAGTGGCCATAAAACCATCCACTGATTTATTCTGGGCTCCTGGCCCTGTCTCATAAAGGCGTCTTTGTAATTCTCACCAGAGATCATCCTCTGTGATGACAAATAACATCGATCATTAAAAATGACATCTGTAATTTTGCATCCAGGGAAGATGATCTTTTAAAGGTGTCAGTGAAGCAAAAGGGATTTTAGGAGATGCTGATGCAGTCTCTTTAAAATCTTTGCAAGTTGTAAAGCATGAAGATGAACTCTCCATTTTGGAATTGCAGGATGAATTGTGTGCCAAGGCATGCCCCCCACGTGCCCTGCTGTCAGTGGAGGTGAGGTTTGAGGCAACCAGGGTTCCCTGCGGCTCAATCATTAACTTGCTGAATGACCTAGGAGTCAAAGGAGTTAATGGGCTTCATCCAGAGCTGGAGGAGTGGAGGGCAGGCAGAGAGGCAGGGCAAAAACTGTCTATTGTAATAGGAAGAGGAGGTGAGAAGGAAAGCCACACAGAGAGGCAAGGGAGACACAGACACTCAAGAGTACCACCTCTGCTTTGGGACCGGTGGTCATGTAAGCAATGAAAAGAACCCTGCATTACAGACCCTCGATTTTACAGAAACCGAAGTCACCGTAATGAATAGTCTTGTCTCCTCTCCTCTTCATTAAAATTTCCAGGACATTAAAATTGCTGCATCGTCAGCCGTGTCAATCTCTGCAGCTCTGCAAAAAATAAAGGGGGAGAAAAGAAAAGAAATTAGGTACATGTTTTCCAAGAAAAGGGAGCGGGAAGATGAGAGGACGGAGCCTGGTCCTCACGGCCTTTTCTCACCAGAGTCAGGGAGCTAATTAGTCTTGATAAGCAGATGCTCAGAGCACTGGGACTAATGAACAGACTTGCTCTCTCCAAGTGGAAAGCAGGAAGCCTGGAAACAGCTGCAGCTACAGAAGAGCTAAAGCTGAGGGGTGGGGGCTGCCTGTCCTGGGAGGCGTGGCGGTACATCTGAGGGACACATCTCCACTTGGAGGCAACATATCTGAGTGAACTTTCTAGGTGACTGGAGCAGCAATGCAGACTAAATGCATGTCATCCACACCAGTTTTGCATCTCCATGCCAATCCCAAATACGGTGCTTTATTTATTCCGTTGGAGAGTTTTTAGAGGAAACTCTAACTGCAGCAATTATTGCACAAGAGTCTGAGCAGCTGATGACCTACAGGGCTAGTTGCACTTGGTTTCTTGCAAGCTTTCCCCTGTTTTGTTACCTGATTTGATGGTTTTTTATCTTTGTTCTGCAGTGAATTGTGTGCTTGCTGCTGACCCCCTGCAGTCCTTGGGATTCCCAGGCTGGGGGGCAGGAAGGTGTGCAGTCAGCCTGTCAGACTCTGGGGCAGAAGTCAGCACAAGGGGGTGGAATAATTTTCCTGTGCTATTGTTTGCTGAGTTGGCATTCAGTGTAAATACCTCCTGTTTCCAAGATGTCTCTTCCATAATTACCAAGCATGATTCTATTTTGGGTGCAATAGCTGAGAGGGTGTAATTGGAAACCACAGAGGCAGAGTATTTCCTCTTTCTTTAAGAGGCTCTTTGTTATCATCATATAATCTTATGCTCCCACTCACTCATACCAAGTATTTCCCATGCTGAATAAGAATAGGTACTTGTTCTGAGATTCTTTCTGCTTATAGGTTGTATTGCTTAAAAACTGCACAAGTGGGGAAGTATGGTTACTCAAGATGGTCTTAATGTTCCCCTCAGTTTGACTAAATTTTAGACAGTCGTCTTCCTGACTAAGGCTCCTGACCTTCCTTTTCTTAGAGCATTAACCTAAAACAACTTGCAATTGCAAATTCTTTCTCTGCCCCATAGAGATGTAAATCTTCTACAGCCCAGGAATAGAATCTTCCTCAAGGGTCTGGGAGCCATCCCTTTTAAATGTAATCAAGAAAGACAATGTCCCTGTTTCCCAATTTCTGTGGGAGGATAGGAGTCTAACTTTGATTAGTGACAGTTAGCAAACACTGATGGCCAATCACGTTGACCATCCTCCCCCCAACATCCTCCAGTACTTTGCTACTAGCTAACTCCAGTACTTAAAAGCTCTTTTGTTTTAACAGAGTTGAATTGAATCTCTTTTCCCTATTGAATTAATCCTGACCGCTACTGCAATATTCTTGAATAAAGTCCTCCTTACCTTTTTTTTTTTTTAACATCATTATTGGGGTATAATTGCTTTATAATGATGTGCTAGTTTCTACCCCATAACAAAGTGAATCAGTCATACATAAACATATGTTCCCATATGTCTTCCCTCCTGCGTCTCCCTCCCCTCCTTACCTTTTTAACTTTGAGTTTAGCTGAGTTCTGTACGGAAGTGACTCTCTCCTACTGCAGTAGCTGGAATAAAATCTGTCTTGTCATTTTAAACAAGTGTCAGATGCAATTTTTCTTTATCATGGTGTACATGGACTATCACATTTTCTAAAATGGCACAATCTTAGATATTATTTGTTAGTTTGTGGAGCCAGCCCTTGGCTAAGCCACCCAACTCTCATAAGTTAGGGATATTTATTTCTGATTTTTAAAAATTTATTTGCTCAAAAAATATCTGTTGAGTTCCTACCATTTACTAAGCACTGTGGATGCAGTGGTTAGCAAAGATAGACATGAGTCCTGCTCTCATAGGATTTATTGTATGAGAGGAAAACAAACATTAATTAAATAATCATACAACTAAACATAAAATTGCACATGTGAAAAGTGCTGTGAAGGGAAAGTATAGGGTTTTATAAGAACGTGTGTTAGGGTGAAGGTGATCTTGTCAGGGAGGTCAAGGGTTCCCTGAAGTATTTAGTTGAGTTTGAAAGAAAAGTGACAGGGTTGGCGTATATGCAGGCAGAGGGAATAGCGTGTGTGAAGGTCCCCTCTGAGAATTTTGAAAGGAAAATTTGAGAAGAAAAGTCAGTGAGA
Organism: Pseudorca crassidens; assembly: GCF_039906515.1. NCBI lineage: Eukaryota > Metazoa > Chordata > Mammalia > Artiodactyla > Delphinidae > Pseudorca > Pseudorca crassidens. Next base: position 43,479,849 of record NC_090309.1, read on the forward strand.
CTAGAGTGCAGGCTCTACAGCCATGTCAGTGATGGTTAACATTATCTGGTCTGGTCAGTGATCAAATGTGCACCCTCCCCTACAGCTTCCTCCCCACTGATGTGTGTGGTTCCTTGAGGATTCTCTCCAGGCTCTACTTTTCCTTTATTTGATTAGTTCTAGACTTTGGAGTCCATTCCTGTTCTCCACTCATCTCTCATGGTTTGATGTTTTAGATGATGTGCTGGTTACTCTCCGTTTGACCTCTCATCCCGCATATTCTGTATCCTTTATCACCCTGTTCTGGGCCCCAGGAAGCTAATTTCCCAGGTCCGTGTCACCTAAGTTCCTTGTTGTTGACTTGTTGAGTTCAGCCAAGGGGAGGCACCTGATGGAAGTAAACAGGCAAGAGGAAAGAGAAGTTGGGGTTGGGTCTTGCTTTGGGCAGAATTTCTAGAAGTACTGTATCACTTCATCTATACAGCTGCTATCCTATCAGGAAGGGACCAGTTCCACTGAGCTTCTGTAGTACTGTTTCTTCCTTCCACTACTTCAAGCCTGGGTTGGTAATGGCTTCTAGCTATTGGTAGTCTGTGGGTGCCTCAACATCCTTTGATTTTTTTTTTTTTTTTTTTTTGCGGTACGCGGGCCTCTCACTGTTGTGGCCTCTCCCGTTGCGGAGCACAGGCTCCGGACACGCAGGCTCAGCGGCCATGGCTCACGGGCCCAGCCGCTCCGCGACATGTGGGATCTTCCCGCACCGGGGCATGAACCCGTGTCCCCTGCATCGGCAGGCGGACTCTCAACCACTGTGCCACCAGGGAAGCCCGACATCCTTTGATTTTCAGTGGTGCCCATACGTCTATGAATATTCCTTTTATTAAAGCTTCTGGTGCCATCTGAATTTGACTTTGTTTTCTGCTGGGATCCTAACTGACAAAGCTGATCTCACTAAAGCTATTTCTGTTTATTATGGTAAGCTATTTTTCTCTTGCTCCACCTCTATGTTGAGAATTAGTCCTAATCATTCATATACCGGTCCCTGGCTCTTGGGCACCACAACCTAGGTTTCATCCTCAAGTCTTACCTAGCCCAGGAGGAGAGATTGGGTAGTTTCATGATGTTCCCTAACATGGTGAGGCAACTTCAACGAACTTGCTCTGGAAGAGATGGCTCCTACCATCTTCATGCTTCTCTGAAAATGCCTGGATCCTTTTGCTCTTGAGCCCAGGAACCCCCAGCAGTCCTGATAATGCATTTTAGCGTTCCCTTGAAGCAAGTTTTCTCAACACTTTATTTGTGGTTGCTCAATGTTGGTGCCTCACATGCTTAGATGTTTTTGCTTCCATCTCTCCATCTCTCACTGGGCCTACCAAATGGAAGCTAGTAGCATACTGTATAGGATGAAAAATGACCAAAAAACACAGCCCTAGTTTCCATGATTTGGGGGTATCTTGCTCTCCCCAAATCCCAGGGCTCATATGGGTTTGATAGTTGAATAATCCAGATAGATTCCATAATCCAGTACTGCTTTCCAAAGCAATGCCTCAGTTTGAGGTTTATGTATTAACTTCCCACTCTCCCCTTGCCTGTAGGGGGCAAACAAAAAGCTTACCTGTCTCAGGTTCCATTTCTAAAGAGTCTTGTCTTCAGCTGGACATCAAACTAGAAAGGCTGTGCTAGATGAAATCAGATGGAATTGCTGAGAACTATTGTCCTTGATGCTTTTATGCAACAGATGGAAAGCTCTTGTACGTGACAGATGGAAAAAATGCCGTAATTTCTAATGTGTAAAATTTTCGCATTGTGACAGTTTAGTAGAAGTAATAACAGAAAGGAAGGAATAAGAATCTATATAAATAGGCCTTCTTGGTGAAGTAAATAAAATGTCTACTCTACCTGTCTGGAAAAATATTTTCTGTTGGAGGGTTAGAGGGAGACTAGGATGTTTTAGCCTTGCCGTAGATTCTTTGTTCCCAAGAATCTTCCATTTCATAATCCCAGCTAAAAAATATATTTTTTAAAAAGTAGTCAGAATATTACATAGAAGACTGAACTCCAGTTTGTGTCAGTTATGATGCTGCTGATATAATTGAAATTTAAAACTTGATAAAACAAAAATATATGTAATCAATTTATTTAGATACGTATATACATATATGTATGTATATTTTATCTATGAATCCATCACTCTTCCCAATGACTAGAACGTAACAGGCACTTTATAACTTTCCATGTGCTCCTCCCTCATCCCACCTCTGCTTCCCCACCAGCAGGCACCACTGTCCTTCACAGACTGTAGATTTGTCCCTGACCCAGCCATTCTCAAGCTCTTCCTTCCTCTCTGAGAGTCCCTTCTAGGACTTGTCCCTCCCCGTGCTTCCTCTCTTCCTAAGGAAAAGAGAGGTAGCACAGATAGAGGTGATACAGATATAGGATAAGGAAAATAGAGATGGCCATTTTTATGGGACTGAAATAAGGTTATCTAGTTTCCTTTAAGAATGCTCTTTATCTGCTAGTCCAATTAGTCATTTCTTAATGTAACGTTTGAAAACGAAATCCCTTCTTTGGATTGTTTGAGAAGGTTTTTTCATCAGTGTAATTTCACTTCCTTGGGAGTAACCTTGCTGCCTCTGTGATAAACTGTGCATGGCTCAATTCACTCAACACAATTAGCTGCTAATGTTTGCCTGGCATGGGGAGCAAAAGTCAAAGAAAAAGTAACATTAAAGCACAGGCCAAATTATGTATTATATAGAATAGCTCTTACCTAAGAGACTCTCAAGAAATTAAAAATAAGTCAAATTTGTAAGTCAAAGTGGTTATAGGATGAAGGCATCATTAGCCTGATTATTTTATACAATAATTTGGATTTGCCTGCATTTGAGGATAAGAGGGGAGATGAAGAAGGTGTCTGACTGAATTATTAATCCAAGTGCTTTTTCGAAATGCAGGAGAGCTACCACTCCATATTGTTCTGTCCCTGTAATGTCAAAGAAAAAACAAACAAGAAAAGAACACACCACTAAGCTTAAACCACAGGAGAATTAATGATAGAACAATAAACTGCTACGATGACTTAGGATCAACTTGTTCTTCACCCATCGATGTCCTTCAAGAAACTTAAGAACAAAAGACGGTTAGGAGAAAAGATTTATCTACCGAGAACTATATATGTCTCTGATGAGTTTCTAAGGTATGTGGCCAGGTGGAATATATTTTTTTAACCTCGACTTTTTCAGAGTTTACCATCTATATGGTCTGTGTATACTGTGTGTGTGTTTGTGCGTATCAACAGAGGGACATAGCGCATGGCTGTCTGAGAAAGGCTTTGTATTCTAACTCCACGTCTGAATTGATTCTGTAATAAGCACAGTGCCTCCTCCTGTCCTCTCATGCACCCTCATCGCTCCATTTTCCTGCCTCAAAAATGAGGACACTGCTAGCCTGACTCCTGAGGATGGTATCAGGGTTAAATAAGTAGTTGAGTGATGGGAGAAGAAGGGCTATGAAAGTATGAAAGTGTGAAATTGGACTGTAAAGCAATACATGGCTGCGAAGGCGAGAGGCAGATTTAAGTGCTGAATGAAATACGGCGACACAAACTGGAACCTGTTTGTTCATGATATGCTCTTGAGATTCCAGGAGAACCCAAGGGTCTATGGGTTGGGATGTGAGACTCCCTTTCCCAGTGAAACAATCTGTATTTCAAGAAGCAGCCCTAATATTTATAAAGACACACTGCTTTGTTCTTGAGGAGATGGAATTTCAGGGGGTGAGCTGAAGTTCTGTTTATGAGTGTAGACTTGTCAGAAAAAACCAGCAGCAGCTACAACGGCTGGCATACGGCAGAGAGAAAAAAGAAAGCTAATGTAATCAAGGGTATCCTTTAGCTTAAGAGACGTAAGGGCTAAGAGGCCAGCACTGAGAAACCCTCAAGAGTTTCCCACCCAGTGGGCTAATATTGCACACATATTTTGTCGTGTGGGAAGGCCATGCCTTGAAATGCAACTCTCTAGAGGGATCTAATTCTGTCCTTGTCACATAAGCCCTTCAAAGTTTGGCACAGAATCCCTCCACAGGCTCTGGAAACAGGGAGCACATCTGCCCCACCTACACTGACTGATGCTCCATAATTTTTGAGAACCCCTGGACTGTGGCCAGCCCCTGGGTATGGCACTAGGGTGGAGAGGGCTGTCACAGTCACGCAGCTCCCACCGAGCTGTGCCTGACACTTATATTTGCTCTTCTCCAAAGGGAAAAGGTGTAAGAAGATCCGTTTTATCCTTGTCAAACATGTGCCCTCCATGGCGTGGAGGATGAAGAATACAAGTTTCAGTCGCTTTAGTGGGGGGAAATATAGAGGTTTTTCTGAACTCCATTAAATCCATTTATCAAGATGCTTTGACTTTGACAGTTTTGAAAATGATGATAAAGTTTTGCTGTGTCCTTCATGCTTGATCTTAATCAATACAATTTTATACATTCTTTTGCTCTTCTGCGTCAGAAAATAAGACAGGAAATCACTGAAAATTTTTCCATGGTTACTTTGTTTTGAAAAATCTATTCTTTTTCCTCTGTGGAGAGGAAGAATGGAAGTTGCAGGGAGAGTGTAATAATTCTAGAATAACTTCCCACCATAAATAAGCAACCAAGAATGCACGTTTTTCATAAATAATTTTTTGAGGAACAAAATTCCCTTCACTTTGACAAAGTGACGTTATAGCAAATGATGTGAATAATAGACTCTTTCTTTGTTTGCAGCCGTGTTGCCACTGTTGGGATACCACAGTGCTGGGCACAGTGGTCTAACCCCACACTTAGGGATTAGTTCAAGCTTTTCTTTATAGCTGAATACTATAAAAATTCCTAATAGAGCCATCTTTCCTTGAAAAACACTATGAGCTAAAGAGACCAAACTTGAAAAGGACACCAGGTCCTCAGCCCGCTTCTGATGGGATTCTCACACAGCCTGCTGAGAGAAGCATCCCTCAGGGATTCCTACAAGTAATTAACTGTCAAATTATTCTGACAAGTCATCCCTGCATCATGAGGGCACCCCAAGTTCACAACAGGATAATTGCTAATATCTTTCTTCTGGAAGATGACATTAGAACTTTACTTTTCTCCTATCTTATATTAAAAAAAAAAGACAAAACCAAATGGCGTTATGGCTCAGTAGGTTCTGAAATCAGACCACTTGCCATTGACTCCTGACCACAGGACCTATTGGTTTTGTGTGACTTTGGACAAGTCACTGTGGCCACCCCTCCCTTGCTCCATTGATATTTCCAAAGGATGATCACACAGACGAGGGCCCGAGTGGGACGCCACCATTGCTGATCCCATTAAATCTTCACAGTGACTCTCAAACCAAGTCACCAGATCTTCAAGAGCCCCCATTGCCATTCCTGAAGTATGGAACAGGTCTCTCTAGTCTTTTCTGCTTAGAGAAATCACCGCTAAGTTCTCTCTGGAGAGCTTGGTCTTTTGCCTGCAAGCATAGCACACACCACAAGCTTAATCCTTTTTTTTTTTTTTTGCGGTACACGGGCCTCTCACTGCCGTGGCCTCTCCCATTGAGGAGCACAGGCTCCGGACGCGCAGGCTCAGCGGCCATGGCTCACGGGCCCAGCTGCTCCGCGGCATGTGGGATCTTCCCGGACCGCGGCACGAACCTGTGTCCCCTGCATCGGCAGGCGGACTCTCAAACACTGCACCACCAGGGAAGCCTGAGCTTAATCTTTTTTACTGGCCTAAAGCAAACATTAAATTCTTTGCTGAGAGGGGAGCTGAATTATAGAAAATATGAATTCTGAGTTTACTACAAGCAAATTGTGGTGGTCCCCTCACACATCCTCTAGATGAGCAGTTGCTTTTATTTTGTATGTATCAGAACTTCACAGTGCATTTGTCTTATGAATGTAAACTCTTGCCGTCTTCTCCTCACAGGGGCCACCTAATAGTGATAGTGATAACAATTACAATAGCTAAACTTTATTGGGCACTTATAGTGTTTAAGGGCCTCTGTAATGAACATAAATAATCTAAATTAATCTTCTCAGTAATCCTATGAGGAAGATATTATCACTTCAGTTATACAGGCAAAGAAACTGAAAGAGAAATAAAGGCTGTACACAGGGCTTTTTTACCACTAGGCCATCCTGTCTCGTGAAAGTCTTCCAGCTTCCAGACGAGGAGTCTGAGGTTCTTTTCTGCAGGCTAATCTCAGGCCAAGATTCAGTGATATTGAGATGCCCCTCCCCACCCCCCCCCACACAAGTATTTATAGTGGATGCCATTATTCCCATTTTATAAGAGGGAAACAAAAATGTATTAAAAAGATGTCTCGTGCTTACACGTTTCCCTAGGCCCTCAAAATGATTAGGGTTCCATTTATGGCAAGGATAGAGTAAAAACTTGGATTCAGCTTTAAATCTGGAAACTCCAAATAGGGCTGTAACTACTTTTCCTAAAAATGAAACAAACCTGGCAACCACAAAATTACATGTGTCAAATCTCGGAAATAGCACCTTAATTATGAGTGTGGCCATTCACGAAGGCTCATAAATTAAATGGAAGCTTTCCAGTCCCACCCCCTCTACACACACGCACACCACACACACACACACACACACACACACACACACCACACACACACACACACACATTTTAAATCTAGTAGCCAAAATAGGACAGGATTGTGCACTTTATAGCGGCTCTGCCTGCCAGCAGGAGTGAGGCCGGGGGAGCTCTGTGCTGTCCCCTGCTAGTGGTGGCCGAGGCCTCCTACTGCCTTGCTGATGCTGGTGAGGAAAGACAGGCTTTGAGACTGTTTGGGGCCTGGAAGACAGGCTTTGAGACTGTTTGGGGCCTGGGGTTCACCTTGAACCTTCTGCTGTGTTTATTTACTCTTACCTATGAGATGTTAAAAATCCTGGGAAGAACTTTCCTCAAGGCCATATGAACAAGCTCTGGGGAGGAGGATGAGTGAACAATTGCATTTTCTCTTTTTCTCCTCTTCTAAGGCCCTTTTCTCCTCTTCAGAAGCCTCTTCTGTGTTCCTTTCAACTTCCAAAAGGATGACCATGTCATGGCATCATGTGGGGAATTCTACCAAACCTTACCAATCAATCCCCTTCTTCCTCCCTATGATGGTTCTATCCCTTCAGAGTAATCTGTTTAGTTTGGGTTCTGCTTCCAACCAGCCATGTGTCCTTGGTTAGATCACCGAACCTCTTTCGGTGCCTCAGTTTCCCTGTATAATGCAGACGCAAAGTACATCAGACTTGAAGTCACAAGATCTGAGCTCCTGTCCCAGGTTTACCCATTACTACCTCCCTGGCTTTGGACAAATCACTTTATCTCTTTGAGCCCCACCTTTCTAATCTGTACAAAAAGGAATAAGGAGCACTGTTTTCCACAGTTTTTATTGTTTTTATGAGGATTAAATGAGGGGTATATATATATATATGTGTGTGTGTGTGTATATATATACACACACACATATATATCTACACATAAAGATATATACACACACACACGTGATGCGCTTTGTGCACTGTAAAGTTCTGTGTAGCTATAAGAGATTGATATCACGATTGTTATTTGCAGACCTAGTGATGTCCAGTCTGAGAGGCACAATGAGCTCTCCCCTTTGCTCCTACCCACTTCTTCGTTACAGCTTTGTACTAAAGCTCCTGAAGATGGATAGAGAGCCAGATTCCTTGGCTGCCTATTAAGTCAACAACCACCAGATTTTATTCCTTTCTCAGCTGTTTTGCTTCTCAGGAGATTCCTGTAAGGCAGAGGCATTAATATGACATAGATGATTGTAAAAATAGCCCTCCCAGACCTCATAAAGAAACCGATGCTGGGACCCCATACACGCTTAGTTCCCAAAGCTTAGGTCGGGATTTCTGTGTTTAACTTGTACCCAGAAATGCATTTTCATAAACAGAAATGAGAATTCTTTCTTGAAAGTTACAACACACTGTTAGAATTAAAAGAAAATAGAAGGGTGTTTTCTTCCATCATGACTAGTAGGTAAGTAACTCTTCAAACAGCACTTACTACTGAAGAAACCTCATTGAACTTCTCATCTTCTTCCTTTTCCCTCCCTGCCTTTCCTTTTTATCCTGTCTCCCTCCCTTTCTCGGATACCTCTGTACTCACTTTTCAAGAAGGGCTACTGTATACTGGGGGAAAACTTGACAACTTGGCCAGAGCAAACTGATTCTTCATTTTGATCCTGTCTAGCATCTCCCAGTTGGCATGTTAAAGACAAAAGCAAAAACAAAGCTGCCTCAAGCCTTTTGCAGCAGGAATCCCAGTTGCAGGAAAGAAAAATGCATTTCCCCTCCTCTGCTGTGAATGCCTGCATGCCAGGCTACCCCTCTATCTGCTCAGTTGCTCAGGCAAAGTGGCTTCCATTTTGGGAAGAACTGGCCTTCCTGTATCTATTGTCTTTGGTCTGTTTGCAAAGAGGTTTTGCCTCTTAGGTTGACAAAGCTCTTGGGCTACCTGAGTTGCCAGTCTCCCAGTCTCCATGAAAAGAACACAAAGAGGTAAATCCTCTGAAGCATTTAAAGGGATTCTGATCTTATGCACCATCTAGAATCTGGGATTAGGGATGATTGCCTACAGGCTCTCACGAGTCTGAAAGGAACCCATTAGGTGGTTTCTAACTAGATCTTCTAACAACCCTCCCACTTGCCCAGGAAATGCCAACATGCCCTATGTCTGGTCTCAGCAAAGCAGCGAAGATCACCAACTTGTCTACAGAGCACTTCTTCATCTTCTTCAGAACATTCCTCTCTCTCTCTTCCCTTATCAACAGGGTTTATTACACATAGCTTACACATAATAAAGCTCAGCAAAGGGCTTCCCTGGTGGAGCAGTGGTTGAGAGTCCGCCTGCCGTTGCAGGGGACGCAGGTTCGTGCCCCGGTCCGGGAAGATCCCACATGCCGCGGAGCGGCTGGGCCCGTGAGCCATGGCCGCTGAGCCTTGCGCGTCCGGAGCCTGTGCTCCGCAACGGGAGAGGCCACAACAGTGAGAGGCCCGCATACCGAAAAAAATAAAAAACTCAGCAAATATTGTTGATTTCAGAAAAAAAACATTCTGATTTGTTTTTTTAAGAACATTGGGTGTAGGGTAAGAGGTGGAGGATTTTCATTCTAAGTCTCATTTCAACTATGAAATTAAAACGTCTATAGTAAATTTGTCTCTGTGAAAGTAATTTCACTAGAGAGTAGATGGAAGAAGGTTTTGAAGAGCAGAGGCATTCAGGCAGTGCTTCAGGGAAATAGTGAATGGAGGTAAAGTACGCGTCAGTCTTCTTTACTGGAAAGTAATTTGACACTGAAAGATGAGAGATCTATTATGGATAGGGGCTCTTATCTCATTTTCCCTGTTAGTCTCCATGAGAGTTGCCCGAAGTATATTCCTTGGGGCAGTGATTCTGTGACCAGCATGAGAAACATTTTGGTCAGATGTTCTTGAGAAGCACTCAGTACTGGTTCTCCTTTCCATAGATTGGTAATGTGCTCTAGCCTATCAAAAGTCCTGTACTGAAGAAAACATTTTAACTTAATATTTCCTCAAATGCTGTTCACAGAAAGCCTTCTTTATGTGGTAAAATATATAATACCCCATGGATCAAGTATTGGCTAATGTTGGTTTGGATCATCTCTTTCTAGGAGAGTTAAACCATCCCCAGTTTAGGCCATCATCAAACAACCAGTATCATAATCTGTTACAGAGGAACATGAGGCAGAATTCTGGAACAGGGTCAGATTGAGGACAGATATATAGCCTCCTCCAGGGCAGGGGCAGCCTTCCCAGTCACAGAGCTCCAGGGAAGAGGCCAAGTCAGGAAGCAGGGTCTTCAGTGGTATCAGCTCAGCCCAAGAAGACACATCTGAGACAACGGCAGTGCTGACTCTGACACAGCTCCTGCGGTGGGAGATGCCTGGCCTTCTCCACTTACTGACATGCTTCATGGGAAAGTGAGGAAATGCTTGCTGGCCACAATTCCTTCTGAGGAACATGCAGGAACAATAAGACACATACCAATAGCAAACACAACCTGTTCAGACACCGTGGTCATCTTTATCACCCTTTGCACCCAGTCAAAACCTTGTACTTGGGACTGTACTGCCTACCTTTTAACCTGTAAGCGTAGTATGTTTATTTGGTATGTGATTTGAGTGTTTCAGAAAGATACTAGTGAGGCTACTGACAGCCAAACAATCTAAATCTGCACATAAGAGCAGAGGACAAATACACAAGCACATTCCATAATGGTTCATATTTAAGGAGCTGGGCCGGGATACTATTCACATATATGAATAGCAATTGGCCACCAACCCAGTGGCCTCAGGTGGGCCCTTGCCATTGCCACTGGTATCTCCTTATAGCTGAAATAGCCAAGCTACTCCTGTAACCCTGAAGCACAGGGGTTTCCCACATGAAACACCTCTTGACCAGGATCTCGGCTGATGAAGAAGAGCCCAGAGGATGGGACTTCCCTGGTGGTACAATGGTTAAGAATCAACCTTCCATTGCTGGGGACACGGGTTCAAACCCTGGTCACGGAACTAAGATCCCACATGCCGCGGGACAACTAAGCCCACGCTCCACAACTGCTGAGCCCTAGCACAAGTTGAGAGCCCATGTGCCACAACTAGAGAGAAGCCCGCGTGCCGCAGTGAAGACCCTGCGCACTGCAACGAAGAAGACCCGACATAGCCAAAAATAATAAATAAATAAATATTAAAAAAAAAAAAATGAAGAAGAACCCAGAGGAGGAGGGCTTCAGGGAATGGTCTAAGCTCAGCCCAAAGAGTTTTGTTTTCGTCTTTCAGTGTTTAGTAAGGAAATACTATTTGTTTTAAGAGGGCTATCAATGGCTTACACGTAAAACATGTATCAGCCAATCTCCTGTCTCCTTCTGGGTCTGGTATTTTAATGAACTGTGTTTGTGTTTGTGTATGAAGAAAATGTAACTTTGCTGCTCCACATCTCGTAGGCTTGTTATTATGATGAAGATACTCTAATGCTTTGTGATCTGCAGAGCTTAGGAGGAAAACCTGAGGTTGATATATTTGGATGTGTGAAAACACATTTACAGATGAATACAAAGTTGTGATGTTCTTGTGCTAGGAGTGTGAGAGAGTCTGAGTGTGGAGTAAGGGTGCTCACACTGAATATATGCCCATAGTATATTCTAGACAGTCTATATATGTTCTTTTATTTAGAACTCATAAAGTAGAAACATAAACTTAGAAAGACTAATGGATGCACCTAAAATTAAAGGCAGTAGAAAGTAACAAAACTAGGATTTGGACCTGGACCCAGGACCACATGTTCCGAAGCCCATGCTCTTTCTCCTGCTCAACGTAACATGGACTGAATCCAGTTGGATGTTACTTTTTTATGCGTTCAGAGTCTGACTGTGATAATTGGAGGTCAGCAGGTGGTGGCTATGAGTCCTTTTCTTGCCATTCAGTGGCTCTGGTGGTTGGGCTGTTATTCATGGGCTGAATTGTCAAAAAAGCATCAAGAGTAGCCCTGGGAAACTGGGCCTGGCAGTGAGCCACCGGCCCGTTTCTGTCTTGATGGGAGTCTCCTCATGTTCCTTCAGTACCTTCTAACTTTGCTGGACTGTGTCTTTTTGCAAAACACTAATTCCTGGAGAGTCCTTGCTTCTAGACGTGGATGATATGATGATAAGAGATGATGTCATTAACCATGGCTCATAATCCAGGGAAGATGCAGAACTTGAGAGACAAGGGCTCAGCCTGGAGCTTTGACCCTGACCTATGGTGCCAGCCTGCACCTCTTATTCTAACAGTGTAAAGTGTTTTGAAGACTAAGCTCTTTGGTCCTATGGCCTTGAGATTTTAGTGTCTGTTGATTTTCTTGGGAGAAGGATCCATGCAAGGGTAAGAGAAGATGGGGCACAGATAAGTGTTTAACAAGTCATAGACCGGGAATGTCCTTTGAAGAAAGGTTCTGTTTAATTCAAAGAATTTGAGGTCGATGCTATGACGTTTGACTTTAACTTGATTGAACAATGGACTGAAAACAAAAATTAGCTTGGAATTTGAGGTTAAAAGATAAAGGAACAAAATTTGTAATGTGAAACTATCACCTTTAAAATATCAGACTTGTCCAATGATTTGTCTATTGCTTTTCTCTTAAGAGCAGATGTGTTTTGGGCTTTGACTCTCAGAGTTTATGATAAAATATTCACTGGACATTCTTATTCACTGAGAAGGAAACTGATCATGTCTTTCTAGATTTTCATTTTGAAAGAAACTTCTCTATCTAACATGGGTCACTTTTCACTGTGCTTACAACTCTCAGAGGAGCTATTCACTCAGGAAAGAAAAAGCATAGATGTGGTCTGAATATGGCCACTGGTCTGATTAATTTCCTGTTGTGTACACATTACTCCTGAGGGCGCTGGTGTGATCACACTATCTGGATATGGGCTTTACTGTTTGGTTGGAGTGTAATAATCTCTGTAAGTTCAGGTTGATTATAAAAGGCAGACAGAAAATGGCATGAAATACCCTGTGGCAAGTGTATAATTCCAAGAGGAAAGTGAGGCATTTACAAAATACCTGTACGTTTCCCTCCAAAGTGGATTTACAATCCTACCCTCACCTACTAGGTGAGTCCTTTGTGAAGCCATCTGGGCCTTTAGCTCACTTTGCCCTTTACCATAGATGGATCAAGACCTTTAGGTTTGAGGACTCTATTCCTCTCCCCACAGTGATTTTGATACGCAGTATGCTTTCAAAGTCCTGGTCTAACGCTGGTATGTATTATGCCACAGGAGCAAACCATGGATGGGAAAAGATTTTGCAAGGAAAGAAATGATGCCTTTGGAGAGTTGATTTAACATTTCTGCTCTTGCTTCATTCATTCATTTGAAATTCAAAGTTGTACTTTTCCATAGCCACTGTATACCTTAGATTCTGATAAGTGTTAGAGATAAAAAGATTAATTAGACACTGATCGTAACCTCACAAGGTTAGGATAGACGAACTGTTACCATGCAGTATAGAACTGTTTACACTGTGCTTAGGTAGTACGAAAGAGGGGGCCAGTAGAGATAGTGACTAAGTTGGACCTTCGTTAACATTTTATGAAAATATAAATGAAATAGAACCTGTCAGATACAATTACAGACCATTTCCCCCCTTCTCACTCTCAGTCTTCTCTCTAGTAGAGGAAACTGAGTCTGGAAGGACAAGTTAGAGTTGATCAAATACACCAATGGGAGCAAGTATTCTAGACTGAGAAAATGGTATATATCAGGCATGGAAGTGCCACTAAGGTCAATATGGCTACCAAGTATGGGAGCTTGACGGGGAGGTGGCAAGTATAGAGTTAGAGAGACAGATAATGAAGAATATCCATCTTTGGGATGTCGGTGATGCGGAGCCATGGGATCATATTAAACTTGAGAGAAAGTAACAAGCAGATTTATATTTTAGAAAGATTATTCAAGCAGAAGGGTAAAGGAGGGAGTGGAGGGACACCACTCTTACATTCCAGATAGAAATACCAAGGCTCTCAGACAGCGGTTCTCTATCCTGGCTGCATATTTGCATCACTTAGGGAGCTTTTAAAATCCTGATGCTGGCCAGGACCAGACGGTTTTACTGGTGAATTCTATCAAATATTTAAAGAAGAATTAATGCCAATTCTCCTCACACTCCTCAAAAAAATTGAAGAGGAGGGTACACTCCCAAACTCATTTTACTAGGCCAGCATTATCCTGAAGTCAAGTAAGGATGCTATAAGAAAAGAAAACTGTAGGCCAATATTCCTGACAAATATAAACTCTCAACACAATACTAGCAAAATGAATTAAATAGTACATTAAAAGGATCATACACCACGGGCAAGTAGGAGTCATCCTTGGGATGCAAAGATGGTTTGGCATATGCAAATCAATATGTATAATACATCACATTAGTAGAATGAAAGAAAAAATCATATGAGCATATCAATAGATGCAGAAAAAGCATTTGACAAAATGAAACATCCTTTCATGATCAAAACTTTCAGCAAATTGATACAGAAGGAACGTACCTCAACATAATAAAGGTCATATGTAACAAGCCACAACTAACATCATACTCAGTGATGAAAGGTCAAAACTTTCCCTCTAAGATCAGGAGCAAGACAAGGGTTTCTACTCTTACCACTCCTGTTCAATATATTATTGGAAGCCCTAGCTAGAATAATCAGGCAATACAAAGAAATAAAAGATATTCAAATCAGAGGGGAAAGAGTAAAATTGTCTCTATCAGCAGATGGCATGATCTTATACACAGAAAATCCTGAAGATTCCACTAAAAACAGTTAGAATTAATAAACAAATTCAGTAAAGCTTCAGGATACAGACAAATACTGTATTATCTCACTTACATGTGGAATCTAAAAAAAAAAAGTTTTCCCACTATCATTTATTGAATATACTGTCCTTTCCCCATTGAGTATGATCAGCACCATTGTCAACTATTAGTTGACCATATATATGCTGGGGATTATTTCTTGGCATCTATTCTGTTCCATTGGTCTATGTGTCTATTTTTATGCCAATATCATACTGTTTTGATTACTATATTTTCATAGTATAGTCTGAAATCAAAAAGTGTGATTCCTTCAGCTATGTTCTTCTTTCTTAGGTTTTTTGGATTATTTCGGGGTCTCTTGTTGTTCCATATGAATGTCAGGATTGTTTTTTTGTCTATTTCTGTGAAAAACACCATTGGAATTTTGATAGGAACTGCATTGAATCTACAATGGTTTTGGGTAGTATAGACATTTTAACAATATTAATTCTTCTGATTTATGAACACAAGATATTTTTCTAAGGAATACATAAAAATGACCAACAGGTAAATGAAAAGGTGCTCAAGATCACTACTCATCAAGGAAATGCAAATCAAAACCACAATGAGATATTAACTCACACTTGTTAGAGTGGCTATCATCAAAAAGACAAGAGATAGCAAGTGTTGATGAGGATGTGGAGAAAAGAAAATCTTTGTGCACTATTGGTGGGAATGTAAATTGGTGCAGCCACTATGGAAAATAGTATGGAGATTCCTCAAAAAATTAAAAATCGAACTACCATAAGGTCCGGCAATTCCACTTGTGGGGTGTATCCAAAGGAAATGAAAAGGGATATCTAAAAGAAAAGATATCTGTACTCTCATGTTTAATGCAGCATTATTCGCAATAACCGAGATATGGAAACCACCTTAACTGGTTCCATTCAATGGATAAATGGATCAAGAAGATGTGGTATGTATGTAGAGAGTGGAATATTATTCAGTCACAAGAAAGAAGGAAATCCCGTCATTTGCAAAAATAGATGAAACTTGAGGGCAATATGCTAAGTGAGATAAGTCAAACTGAGAAAGACAAATATGGCATTATATCACTTAGATGTGGAATCTAAAACAGCTGAACTCATAGAAACAGAGAGTAGATTTGTCGTTTCCAGGGACTGGGGGTTGGGGGGATTTGAGGAGATGTTGGGCAAAAGATACAAACTTCAATTAGAAGATGAATAAATTCTGGAGGTATAATGCACAGCATTGTGATTATTAACAATACTTAGTGTTATATACTTTAAGGTTGCTAAGAGACTAGATCTTAAATGTTCTCACCACAAAAAGAGAAATGATAATTAGGTGACATAATAGAGGTGTTAATGCTCCAGTAGTAACCATATTGCAGTGTATACGTGTATCAAATCAACACGTTGTATACCTTAAACTTCCATAATGCTGTATGTCAATTATATTTCAATTAAAAAGGTGTACAGTGTAATGATTGATACATGTATATATTGAAGGATGATTACTGCATGTTAGTTAACACATCCGTCAGCTCACATAGTTACAGATTGTTGTGTGTGATAATAACTTTTAAAATTTACTCTCTTACATTTCAAATATACAAGACAGTATTAACTATAGTCACCATGCTGCACATGAGATTCCCCAGGACTTATTCATCTTATAACTGGAAGTTTGTGCCATGCACAAACTTTGTCTACTTTCAACTATTTCCCCCCACCTACCCCGACGCCTCACCCCTGAAAACCACTAATCTACTCTCTGTTTCTATGAGTTCTGTTTTTTTAGATTTCAAATATAAGTGAGATCATACAGTATTTGTCTTTCTCTGTCTGATTTATTTCACTTAGCAAAGTGCCCTCAGATTTCACCTGTATTGTCTCAACTGACTGGATTTTCTTCTTATAGCTAAATATCTTCTTTATCCATTAATTCATCGATATGAACACTTAGGTTGTTTCCATGTCTTGGCTAAGAAGCTCCACTTTTGTGCTATTTAGCTCAATTTGGAATATTGAGGTGAACAAATGCATCTCAAGACAAAAATCTCCCTGAAGGGCTGCAGGGAACTAGCTAGTGAGAGCTGCAGGACACAAGCTGTTCTCAGAGTGCAGTCACTCAAGCCCCAGGCTGTATGGTAACGGGATTTATTTCCTAGTAATGCAGATAACCTTTATCTGAGATGTAGGCCTTAGACTCCTCTGAGGAGCTGCTGAGCTATTCTTTCATTTTTAACATCGTTATTGGAATATAGTTGCTTTACAATGGTGTGTTAGTTGCTGCTGTATAACAAAGTGAATCAGCTATACATATACATATATCCCGATATCTCCTCCCTCTTGCATCTCCCTCCCACCCTCCCTATCCCACCTCTCTAGGTGGACACAAAACACCAAGCTGATCTCCCTGTGCTATGTGGCTGCTTCCCACCAGCTATCTGTTTTACATTTGGTAGTTTATAATGTCCATGCCACTCTCTCACTTCATCTCAGCTTAGCCTTCCCCCTCCCCATGTCCTCAAGTCCATTCTCTATGTCTGTGTCTTTATTCCTGTCCTGCCTCTAGGTTCTTCAGAACCTTTTTTTTTTTTTTTTTTTTTAGATTCCATATATATATGTGTTAGCGTACAGTATTTGTTTTTCTTTTTCTGACTTACTTCACTCTGTATGACAGTTTCTGGATCCATCCACCTCAATAAAAATAACTCAATTTTGTTTCCTTTTATGGCTGAGTAATATTCCATTGTATATATGTGCCACATCTTCTTGATTCATTCATCTGTTGATAGACACGTAGGTTGCTTCCATGTCCTGGGTATTGTAAATAGTGCTGCAATGAACATTGGGGAACATGACTCTTTTTGAATTATGGTTTTCTCAGGGTATATGCCCAGTAGTGGGATTGCTGGATCATACGGTAGTTCTCTTTTTAGTTTTCTCTTTTTTTTTTTTTTTTTTTTTTGCAGTACGCGGGCCTCTCACTGTTGTGGGCTCTCCGGTTGTGGAGCACAGGCTCTGGACGCGCAGGCTCAGCGGCCATGGCTCTCGGGCCCAGCCACTGCGTGGCATGTGGGATCTTCCCAGACCGGGGCACAAACCCATGTCCCCTGCACCGGCAGGTAGACTCTCAACCACTGCGCCACCAGGGGAGCCCTGTTTTTAGTTTTCTTGAGGAACTTCAATACTGTTCTCCATAGTGGCTGTATCAATTTACATTCCCACCAACAGTGCAAGAGGGTTCCCTTTTCTCCACACCCTCTCCAGCATTTATTGTTTCTAGATTTTTTGATGATGGCCATTCTGACCAGTGTGAGATGATATCTCATTGTAGTTTGGATTTGCATTTCTCTAATGATTAATGATTTGAGCATTCTTTCATGTGTTTGTTGGCAATCTGTATATCTTCTTTGGAAAATGTCTATTTAGGTCTTCTGCCCATTTTTAGATTGGGTTGTTTGTTTTTTTTTAAATTGAGCTGCATGAGCTGCTTGTAAATTTTGGAGATTAATCCTTTGTCAGTTGCTTCATTTGCAAATAATTTCTCCCATTCTGAGGTTGTCTTTTCATCTTGTTTATGGTTTCCTTTGCTGTGCAAAAGCTTTGAAGTTTCATTAGGTCCCATTTGTTTGTTTTTGTTTTTATTTCCATTTCTCTAGGAGGTGGGTCAAAAAGGATCTTGCTGTGATTTATGTCATAGAGTGTTCTGCCTATGTTTTCCTCTAAGAGTTTTATAGTGTCTGGCCTTACATTTAGGTCTTTAATCCATTTTGAGTTTATTTTTGTGTATGGTGTTAGGGAGTG
Source organism: Pseudorca crassidens (assembly GCF_039906515.1). Classification (NCBI taxonomy): domain Eukaryota; kingdom Metazoa; phylum Chordata; class Mammalia; order Artiodactyla; family Delphinidae; genus Pseudorca; species Pseudorca crassidens. Next base: position 43,498,020 of record NC_090309.1, read on the forward strand.
TTCTAATTTCATTCTTTTACAGGTAGCTGTCCAGTTTACCCAGCACTACTTATTGAAAAGGCTGTCTTTTCTCCATTGTATATTCTTGCCTCCTTCATCAAAGATAAGATGACCATATGTGCGTGGGTTTATCTCTGGGATTTCTATCCTGTTCCATTAATCTATGTTTCTGTTTTTGTGCCAGTACCATAGTGTCTTGATTACTGTAGCTTTATATTATAGTCTGAAGTCAGGGAGCCTGATTCCTCCAGCTCCATTTTTCTTTCTCAAAATTGCTTTGGCTATTCGGGGTCTTTTATGTTTCCCTACAAATTGTGAAATGTTTTGTTCTAGTTCTGTGAAAAATGCCATTGGTAGTTTGATAGGGATTGCATTCAATCTGTAGATTGCTTTGGGTAGTATAGTCATTTTCACAATGTTGATTCTTCCAATCCAAGATCACGGTATATCTCTCCATCTGTTTGTATCATCTTTAATTTCTTTCCTCAGTGTCTTATAGTTTTCTGCATACAGGTCTTTTGTCTTCTTAGGCAGGTTTATTCCTAGGTATTTTATTATTTTTGTTGCAATGATAAATGGGAGTGTTTTGTTAATTTCTCTTTCCGATTTTTCATCATTAGTGTATAGGAATGCAAGAGGTATCTGTGCATTAATTTTGTATCCTGCTACTTTACCAAATTCATTGATTAGCTCTAGTAGTTTTCTGGTAGCACCTTTAGTATTTTCTATGTATAGTATCATGTCATCTGCAAACAGTGACAGTTTTACTTCTTATTTTCCGATTTGGATTCCTTTTATTTATTTTTTTTGACTGCTGTGGCTAAAACTTCCAAAAGTATGTTGAATAATAGTGGTGAGAGTGGGCAACGTTGTCTTGTTCCTGATCTTATTGCAAATGGCTTCAGTTTTTCACCATTGAAAATAATATTGGCTGTGGGTTTGTAATATATGGCCTTTATTATGTTGAGGAAAGTTCCCTCTATGCCTACTTTCTGAAGGGTTTTTATCATAAATGGGTGTTGAATTTTGTTGAAAGCTTTTTCTGCATCTATTAAGATGATCATATGGTTTATATCCTTCAATTTGTTAATATGGTGTATCACATTGATTGATTTGCATATATTGAAGAATCCTTGCATTTCTGGGATAAACCCCACTTGATCATGGTGTAGGATCCTTTAAAGGTACTGTTGGATTCTGTTTGCTAGTAGTTTGTTGAGGATTTTTGCATCTATGTTCATCAGTGACATTGGCCTGTAGTTTTTTTTCTTTGTGACATCTTTGTCTGGTTTTGGTATCAGGGTGATGGTGGCCTCGTAGAATGAGTTTGGGAGTGTTCCTCCCTCTGCTATATTTTGGAAGCATTTGAGAAGGATAGGTGTTAGCACTTCTCTAAACGTTTGATAGAGTTTGCCTGTGAAGCCATCTGGTCCGGGCTTTTGTTTGTTGGAAGATTTTTAGTCACAGTTTCAATTTCAGTGCTTATGACTGGTCTGTTTATATTTTCTGTTTCTTCCTGGTTCCGTCTAGGAAGGTTGTGCTTATCTGAGAATTTGTCCATTTCTTCCAGCTTCTCCATTTTATTGGCATATAGTTGCTTGTAGTAATCTCTCATGATCTTTTGTATTTCTGCAGTGTTAGTTGTTACTTCTCCTTTTTCATTTCTAATTTTATTGATTTGAGTCCTCTCCCTCTTTTTCTTGATGAGTCTGGCTAATGGTTTATCGATTTTGTTTATCTTCTTAAAGAACCAGCTTTTAGTTTTATTGATCTTTGCTATTGTTTCCTTCATTTCTTTTTCATTTATTTCTGGTCTGATGTTTATGATTTCCTTCCTTCTGCTAACTTTGGTTTTTTTTTTGTTCTTCTTTCTCTAATTGCTTTAGGTGTAAGTTTGGTTGTTTATTTGAGATGTTTCTTGTTTCTTAAGGTAGGATTGTATTGCTATAAACTTCCCTCTTAGAACTGCTTTTGCTGCATCCCATAGATTTTGGGTTGTCATGTCTCCATTGTCATTTGTTTCTAGGTATTTTTTGATTTCCTCTTTGATTTCTTCAGTGATCTCTTACTTATTTAGTAGTGTATTGTTTAGCCTCCATGTGTTTGTATTTTTTACAGATTTCTTTCCTCTAATTGATAACTAGCCTCATACCGTTGTGGTCGGAAAAGATACTTGATATGATTTCAATTTTCTTAACTTTACCAAGGCTTGATTTGTGACCCCAGATATGATCTATCCTGGAGAATGTTCCATGAGCACTTGAGAAGAAAGTGTAATCTGCTGTGTTTGGATGGAATGTCCTATAAATATCAATTAAGTCCATCTTATCTAATGTATAATTTAAAGCTTGTGTTTCCTTATTTATTTTCATTTTGGGTGATCTGTCCATTGGTGAAAGTGGGGTGTAAAAGTCCCCTACTGTGATTGTATTACTGTCAATTTCCCCTTTTATGGCTCTTAGCATTTGCCTTATGTATTGAGGTGCTCCTATGTTGGATGCATAAATATTTACAATTGTTATATCTTCTTCTTGGATTGATCCCTTGATCATTTTGTAGTGTCCTTCTTTATCTCTTGTAATAGTCTTTATTTTAAAGTCTATTTTTTCTTATATAAGGATTGCTACTCCAGTTTTCTTTTGATTTCCATTTACACGGAATATCTGTTTCCATCCTCTCACTTTCAGTATGTGTCCCTAGGTCTGAAGTGGGTCTCTTGTATGCAGCATATATACGGGTCTTGTTTTTGTTTCCATTCAGCCAGTTTACGTCATTTGGTTAGAGCATTTAATCCATTTACATTTAAGGTAGTTATTGATATGTAGCTCCTATTTCCATTTTCTTAATTGTTTTGGTATGTTATTGTAAGTCTTTTCCTTTTTCTTGTGTTTCCTGCCTAGAGTAGTTCCTTTAGCATTTGTTGTAGAGCTGGTTTGGTGGTGTTGAATTCTCTTAGCTTTTATATGTCTTTAAAGGTTTTAATTTCTCTGTCAAATCTGAGTGAGATCCTTGCTGGGTAGAGTAATCTTGGTTGAAGGTTTTTCCCTTTCATCACTTTAAATATTTCCTGCCACTCCCTTCTGGCTTGCAGTATTTCTGCTGAAAGATCAGCTGTTAACCTTGTGGGGATTCCCTTGTATGTTAATTGTTGCTTTTCCCTTGCTGCTTTTTATACTTTTTCTTTGTATTTAATTTTTGATAGTTTGATTAATATGTGTCTTGGCATGTTTCTCCTTGGGTTTATCCTGCACTTCCTGGACTTGATTGACTATTTCCTTACCCATATTAAGGAAGTTTTCAATTATATCTCTTCAGATATTTTCTCAGTCCCTTTTTTTTTTCTCTTCTTCTTCTGGGACCCCTGTAATTCGAATGTTGGTGCATTTGATGTTGTCCCAGAGGTCTCTGAGATTGTCCTCGATTCTTTTCATTCTTTTTTCTTTATTTTGCCCTGCAGTACTTATTTCCACTATTTTATCTTCCAGGTCACTTCTCCGTTCTTCTGCCTCAGTTATTCTGCTATTAATTCCCTGTAGAGAATTTTCTGTTTCATTTACTGTGTTGTTCATCATTGTTTGTTTGCTCTTTAATTCTTCTTGGTCATTGTTAAACGTTTCTTGTATTTTCTCCATTCTATTTCCAAGATTTTGGATCATCTCTACTATCATTACTCTGAATTCTTTTTCAGGTAGACTGCCTATTTCCTCTTTGTTTGTTTGGTCTGGTGGGTTTTAACCTTGCTCCTTCATCTGCTGTGTATTTCTCTGTCTTCTCATTTTGCTTAACTTACTGGGTTTGGGGTCTCCTTTCCACAGGCTGCAGTTTCGTAGTTCCCGTTGTTTTTTGTGTCTGCTCCCCGTGGGTAAGTTTGGTTCAGTGAGTTGTGTAGGCTTCCTGGTGGAGGGGACTGGTGCCTGTGTTCTGGTGGATGAGGCTGTTTCTGGTCTTTCTGGTGGGCAGGACCGAGTCTGATGGTGTGTTTTGGGATGTCTGTGAACTTATTATGATTTTAGGCTGCCTCTCTGCTCACTGGTGGGGTTGTGTTCCCGTCTTGTTAGTTGTTTGGCATAGGGTGTCCAGCGCTGTAGCTTGCTGGTCATTCAGTGGAGCTGGGTCTTAGCGTTGAGCTGGAGATCTCTGGGAGAGCTTTCGCTGTTTGATATTATGTGGGGCTGGGAGGTCTCTGGTGGAGCAGTGTCCTGAACTTGGCTCTCCCACTTCAGAGGCTCAGGCCTGACACTGGCCAGAGCACCAAGACTGTGTCAGCCACACAGCTCAGAAGAAAAGTGAGGGAAAAAAAAGAAACAAAGAAGGAAAAAATAAGTAAATAAAATAAAGTTATTAAAATAGAAAAAAAATTTAAAAATTAAAAAGTAATTAAAAAAAAGGACAGTCAGAACCCTAGGACAAATGGCCAAAGCAGAGCTATACAGACAAAGTCACACAAAGAAGCATACACATACTCACTCACAAAAAGAGAAAAAGGAAAAAAAAAGTATATATATATATATATATATATATATATATATATATATATATATATATATGGAAGAGAGCAACCAAATCAATAAACAAATCTACCAATAACAATAAGCTCTAAATACTAAACTGAAATAAACATAAAACCAGAATCAAATTCGATGCAGAAAGCAAACCCCAAGTCTACAGTTGCTCCCAAAGTCCACCACCTCAATTTTGGGTTGTTTCGTTGTTTATTCAGGTATTCCACAGATGCAGGGTACATCAAGTTGATTGTGGAGATTTAATCTGCTGCTCCTGAAGTTGCTGGGAGAAATTTCCCTTTCTCTTCTTTGTTCGCACAGCTCCTGGGGTTCAGCTTTGGATTTCGCAACCCCTCTGCGTGTAGGTCGCCTGAGGGCATCTTTTGGGATGTCTAAGGTCTTCCGCCAGCGTTCAGAAGGTGTTCTGTTGGAGTTGTTCCACATGTAGTTGTATTTTTGATGTATTTGTGGGGAGGAAAGTGATGTCCACGTCTTACTCCTCTGCCATCTTAAAGGTGCCCCTTCTGATCTATTCTTTTGAACCTTGAATCTCATACTTTAAACCATCACCAAACAATATAAATTACAGAAATATTCATATTGACACTAATACATACAAGCATTTGTTGAAAAATTATTATGTGCTAGACTCTGGGATATGTACTTTACATGCATAATCTCATTAATCATCGAAATCACTCTCTGAAGGGGATTCCCTGGCACTCCAGTGGTTAGGACTCTGTGTTTTCACTGCTGAGGGCCCTGGTTCAATCCCTGGTCAGGGAACTAAGATCCCACAAGCCACAAGGCATGACGAAAAAAAAAAAATCACTCTCTGAAGCATAATATTGTTATCATCATTTTATAGCACAGCAAACTGAGATGTTGAAAGGTTAGACAGTTTCTCAAGGTCAAAAAGTCAAGGAGCTAGGATTGAATCTAGGAACATGATCTCAGAGTGGGTACTCTTCATGTACTGCCTTTGCAAGCATTGTGGGGTTTTCTTTCTTAGAAATCCGAATATCTGAGTTTACTTCCTTTTACTGCAGGTCAAAGTATTTAAAACTGACTAATGCCACCTGGAACTGAACTAATCATGCTAGGTCCTCAATGCAGATCCGAGGGCACCAGGCCAGCAATGAGGGATGTCCTGGCTCCCCTTGAGAGCTTCATACACGGAAGTCAAAGATGCCTTCAGAACACAGGGAACTCCACATTGTTAGGCTGGAGTTGGACTTGGGACCAATTAGGCCTTGAAATTAACCTAACCTAGAATAACATATCTTAAGGAGGCTCATTCTAGTCCAGAATCACAATGTTGCAAGGGTATCCTAGTTCTCACAACTTTAGGAGGTTTAATTCTTCGAAGCAGTTTTAAAATGGTACTTTAAAGAGTCTTATAAAGCCTGGTGAAAACTCAGTGAAGAGAAGCATGCATCAGTGTAAAATTTTAGTTTGTGCTAGAATTGACCCCTCAAGTTAATCCCTGGTTCTAAGACCTGTTAAGGACCTATAAAGTAGGCTCTAGGTCATTAGGAAGACCTTCACTTTCAACCTTTTTCTTCTAACATCATTTGGGCATTTCATTACCGCTCTCCTTCACTGCTATCCAGAGTCATGAATTATTTCATTATGCATTTCATGCATGCTTAAAATAAAAGGCTCATCTAACTGGCTTATATCTGAAATTTCTCCAGCTGGAAGGGAGAAGATAAAGTAGGAGACAAAGAGGTTCTCAGGTCGAGGAAAACTCAGAATGGGGACATTAGACAGTCTGGGAGAAGAGGAGAATAACATATTAACAATCTTGCTCATTCATGATTTCATGCCATTGACAATTTATCCTCAGATAATGAACTTTATATTGATTTTTAAGTGAAGATCTGTTTTAATAGTCATAGGAGGAAAGTCTCTGAAGAAAACAAATATTACCATGACTATTGTAGGTGCAAGAGAAGCATGTATCAGTGAACTGTTTAGAGTGGGGGGAAAGAAGGTGCTTTCATTTTTATCAGAATGAATCTGTAGAACCCTTGTCAGTCACTTGTCTTGCATTGACTTTGGCATCTAGCAATGATCTAAGTGACTTGATTTCTCTCTACGTCCCTTCTTCTGTCATCTCTCCTAATAATGGAGTGATATGAGAAGTGACAAACAGCACTATAGGCAAGAGCACTGGAAACAAGGCTCAACCTTCCAAATTTAAGATATATCACCAAGTCCATGACACTTAATCATTTTTAATGTGTATCCAAGCACATTATAATAGCTTATCGGTGCCAATGATGTAACTCATGAGAGTAAGTTAAAAATAGCACATGGGCAATTATGCAGCCTTCACTGGACTGTGCATATTTTCCTCAGATTGCCCTGACAGCATGCTGTCCTGGAACAGTTCCAGAGAAGTCATTTCTTTGTACTCTGCCGTCAGAACATCCCAGAAAAGCATGATTTCAGGTTCTGGTAACATGATGCTGCTACTATTATACAAAGCTCAGAGTTCATAGGACTTAGAGATAAGGTAATTGAAACAAGCTCACAAATTGCATTTGGTTCATAAAAAGCTGAATCTCTCTAGAATATGCCAGGGATTTACTTTTACATTACTCCACTTCAAGGGAAAATATGCTGAAAACACTTATGTCCATGCTATGGATGAATAATGGTACCAAGTGATTCAAATGTCTGTTTCCAATTTCAGAAGTTCAGAGTTTTTAAGCCTCAAGTAGAATGAACTGATATTCACTCCAATTTTTCAGACCAGGGAGCTGGAGTCCACAAATAGCTCAAGATTCTCTCTGCCCCAGTGAGCAGCTTGCATTTAATAAATGTTCGGTATTAAAAGCATCCAAATGTGTGCTGATCTGAAACAAATCTAGAATGCCTGCTTCTGATCTTTGCCTTTGCTTTCTGCAGGGACTTGAGTGATTCTTTTCTTGGCTTTCTCTGTTAGGTAATGCTGGCACTGTCCAAAATCTCATTAGAACTCGGTGCACAAGGAATTCACCCAGAGCCTTCCTCAATTTCTCAATATGTAAAATGAGACACACATTTAAATATACGACTTTAACTATCGAAAGTCTGAAATGCCTAACCATCCCTCTTTTCTCCACCCTTAAAAATCACCAGTTATTTTATGTTGTCTTTTTAATCTAAAAGGAATATTTTTATATTTGAAGACAAAATGGTTGATTATTAAACATCTTTATCGAGTAACAATTTGCATACCAAGATATTCACTCACTTGCAATTCAATGTTCTTAGTAATGCTACAGAGTTATTCAACAATCCCCACAATTTTAGAATATTTTCATTAACTTTAAAAAGAGTCTTCATGCCTATTTGAATTGTCTTTGCTTCCTTGTAGGAAATCAGTTGGACATAAATGTAAGTGTTTTTTGCTGGACCCCCAGTTGTATTTCATTTATATAAGTGTCTATCCTCAGGCCAGTGCCACATAGCCTCGATTGTAATAGCTTTGTAGTACGTTTTGAAATCAGGAGGTATGAATTCTCCAACATTGTTTTTTATTTTTTAAGGTTGTTTAGGCTATTCTGAATCTCTTGCATGCTCATATGAGTATTAGGATCAGTCTGTCAGTTTAAAAAAAAAAAAGAAGCTGAGATTTAGACAGATTGCATTGAATTTATGGATCGATTTGGGGAGAATTTTCATGTTGATATTAAGTCTTCCAGTCCATGAACATTAGATGTCTTTCCATTTATTTAGGTCTTCTTTAATTTCTTTCTATGATATTTTGTACTTTTTAGTATATGCCTTATATTTCTTTTGTTACATTTATTCCTAAATATTTTATTCTTTTTGATGCTATTGTAAATGAAGTTGATTTCCTAATATTATTGCCAGATTGTTCATTGCTAGTGTACAGAAATACAATTGTGTTTGTACATTGATTTTGTATTCTGAAAGCTGCTGAACTAATTTATTAGTTAAAATATTTTTCTGCATTTCTCACATTTTTTTATATACAGATTATGTCATCTGCAAATAGAGATAGTTTTACTTCTTCCTTTTCAATATGGGTTACTCTTATTTATTTTTCTTGCCTAATTGCCCTTTTTAGAACCTTCAGTACTGTGTTGAATAAACGTGGCAAGAGTGGACATCTTATCTTGTTTCTGATTTTAAGGGAAAAGCTCTCAGTCTTTCACCATAAAGGATGATGTTAACTGTGGTTATTTTGTAGATATCCCTTACTAGGTTGAGGATATTCCTTTCTATTTCTAGTTTTTTTAGTGTTTTTTAAATAAAGGGGTGTTGGATTTTTGTCAAATGTTTTTTTCTGCATCTGTCGAGATGATTGTGGTTTTTGCCTTTTATTCTATTAATATGTTGTAATTCACTAATGGATTTTTGTATGTTGAATCAACCTTGCATTCCTGGGATAAAACCCATTTTGTTATGGTATATAATCTTTTTTATATGTTGCTAGTTTGTAGTATTTTGTTGAAGATTTTTGCATCTATTTTCGTAAGAGTTATCACTCTATTTTCTTTTATTCTATGTGATTCTGTCCCATGTAATGCGTTGGAAAGTGTTCCCTCCGTTTCTATTTTTTGGAAGAGCTTATGAAGCAGTAGCGTTCATTCCTCTCTACATATTTGCTAGAATTCACCAGTGAAGGCTTTTGGATCTGGTTTTCCTTTGTAATTAATTTTAAAATTACACATTTAATCTCTTTGTTATAGATCTATTCAGATTTTCTCTTTCATCTTGAGTTAGTTTTGGTGCTTCATGTCTTTCAAGGAATTTTTCCATTTCATCTAAGTTATCAAATTTGTTGGCATATAGTTCTTTTCAGTATTCCTTTCTAAAGATCAGTAAATTGTTCCTTTCTAAATATCAAAGATTATTTCTGCAAGATCATGTTTCTGTTTCATTCCTGACTAGTAATATGGGTCTTCTCTCTCTTTTTTTCCCTTGGTTTGTAATTTTTTTTTATCTTTTCAAAAATCCAACTTTTTATTTAATTGATTTCCTAAATTGTTTTTCTACTTCATTTTATTTCCATTTTATTTGTATTTTCTTTATTTCTGCTCTAATCTTTGTTATTTCCTTCCTTCTTATTTCTTTGGGTTTAGTTTGCTTTTCTTTTTCTAGTTCTTAAGATGGATGTTTTGGTTATTGACTGAAATCTTTCTTCTTTTTGTAATACATGTGTTTACAACCGTAAATTTCCTTCTGAGAATTGCTTGAGTTGAATCTCATAAGTTTGGTATGTTGTGTTTCATTTTAATTCATTTAAGTTTTTTTCTAATTTCCCTTTTGATTTCTTTGACCCATTAGCTATTTAAGCTTGTGTTGTTTAATTTCCACATATTTTTGAACTCCCCAAATTTCCTTGTTATTGATTTCTAATTTCCATTGTGGTCAAAGAACATACTTTGTATATTACAATCCTTTTAAATTTATTGAAGCTTGTTTTATGGGCTAGCATCTGATCGATCCTGGAGAATGTTCCATGTATACTTAAGAAATATGTGAATTCTGATGTTTCGGGGTGAATTGTTCTTCAGTGTCTTTTTTGTCTTTAAAATGTTGCTCTAAAGAGCAGTTGAAGTTTTATATATTCTTGTTGATCTTCTGAATAGTTGTTCTGTTGATTCTTGAAGTCTCCAACTATTATTGTTGAATTATCTATTCTTCTTTTGTCCATTTTTCCTTTATGAATTCAAAGCTCTGTTCTTAGGTGTATATATGTTTATAATTGTTATGTCTTCCTGGTGGATTGATCCTTTTATCATTATAGTATGTCATTCTTTATCTCTATTAACACTTTTTTTAAACTTTAATTTGTTTGATATTAGTACAATGACTCTTGCTCTCTGATGGTTGCTATTCACATGACCTATCTTTTTCTATCACTTTACTTTCAATTTATTTGTATTTTTAAATCTAAAGATTGCTTTCAGTAGACAGCACATGGTTTTTTGTGAATTTTTAAAAAGCCAATCCAGTATTCTCTGCATTTGATCAAATTGCTTAATTCATTCACATTTAATGTTATTATTGATATGGTTGAATTTACATCTGATACTTTGTTTTCTATATGCTTCATCTTTTTATTTCCTCCATTCCTCCTTTACTGTCTTCTTTTGAATTAAGTGAATATTTTCTAGTGTAACATTTCAATTACTTTAATAATTTGTTATTTGTTGTAAGTAAAATAACGGACCCCAAAAGATGTCCATGTTCAAATCCCTGCAACCTGTGACTATGTCACCTCACATGGCAAGAGTTAAGGATCTTGAGCTCGGGAAATTATCCTGGCTTATCTGAGTGGGTTCAATGTAATCACGAGGGTCCTTGCTACACCCCTCTTATTCCTTCTGGTGGCTGAGGGGGTTTTTAAGACTGTATACCTTCTCTTGATCCTGCAAACCCAGGCTGAGTGTTTAAAGCCTCCTGTTTGTTTTTCCTAGGGCAGTACCCTGAAATGGTTAAGTTTGTGTGTCTCCTACTGATGGCCCAGTTCGGCAGTCCACACGTGAGGCATCCCAAATAGTTCATGGGAAGACTTCTTGATGGAGTCTGCACCACAGTTAAGAGAATACATGGCCCTTTGTTGATTTCTAAGCCCTCCTTGCTGTAAGTCCTTGCTGCTCTTCTCTTATGCCAGCCTCTCCCAGCCACTCACTCATGCTGATCCCCCTCAGTATTCTGGATGGGGTGAGAAAGAGGTGGGCCAGTGTCCTGCACAACTGGGGAAGCTAGGCACTCAGTCACTCTGCTCTCACATTCCCCCATGGGAGGGGTTAAGAGCTGAGAGGGTCTCTCCTGGCACTAAACTGTGCCACCTTGGGGGGAAGGGTGATGCAGGTAACATAAAACTGTTCATTTTACCCACTTCAGTGAGTCTATTCTGTGATCTTCTGCTCCAGTGATGTGCCGGAACTTCTCTGCTGAACTTCTGGACTCCCACAACAATACTCTCATCTGGGGATCGTTATCAAAATTGGTGCTGTGGAGAGATGACAATATAAAACTCCTATTCTGCCATCTTGCTGACATCATCTATACTAGTTTTTAAGTAGTTTGATTATCAGTCTTTAGGGTGGTGAAAATATAGTCTTTGGAATTACTAATCTTTGACCCTGAGTCCAGCTTTCTTATTTCTTTTCAGCTGACAAATATTTTGCCCTCTTCCTGATATTTTAGTTATTGTGTAGTAAGTTTAGCAGGCAGATTTGATTTAATACAAAACCATGGCTGAAATTTAATAAAGTAATATTTGCTTTTTAAGCCACAGATTCTTCCTCACCACCCGAAGAGAGCCAAAGTTAGACCTTCCTCCAGCTGCTCCTACTGTGAAGGACAGTATAACTTCATAGGAGCTGTTAACAATTCTAAACATAGCGCTAAAGAAATTTGTTTTACTCCTCTGTTGGGAGGTGCTGATGGGAGTAGGGAACCAATTAACAAGGAGAAAGGGGGTAATTATTAAGTGCATAAAAGTTTCCCAAATCAAATTAGCACTTAAACACAGAGGTGCATGGACTTCTCATCTTTAGACATATCACATGTTCCATTTTTAAAATGATGCAATGTCCCCATACTGAGGAGATTTAATTTGTAATTGCAGAAGATTCCCATTCTTAGGAAAAAAGTAAAACCCTATTAGTAAATTCAGTAAATTTGGTAAGTCCATTAAATTCCATCCTGGAAATTACCCTTTTTTCTTTTGTTTTCTCCCCTATTCGTCTATATGCATTAAAAAAATATAGGTTCTCCTCTTGGGTATTTCATTCTTTCTCTGGTTCCGGGAAATTCCTGTGTTGGTTATTGTAACATGAAGTCTCCCCTGATTATTTAGATTACTCCTTTCTCATTTGTCTCTGAGTACTATTTTATTACTGCTTGAGCCGTCATTATAGAGGTCCTTGAGAATTTTCCATCCTTCCTTAAATTTCTGTTCTTTGCTGGATGTTTTTAAGCCTACATTATACAGAAACTTCCCTACCTAACCCCAGCCTGCTTTGTTGTGGCTGGAAAATGCTCCCCAAATGATGGGTATAGGGCTGTTCCTAGTGCTACAAATTTAATTAATCTCTGCTGTTGACATACTTTCTTCCATACTTCCTTCCATGCTAATGACTTCTGTTGGATAAACTCATGACTAGATCTTTATTTGCTTTCTTGAGTTTTGGAAAGTAAGGGTTCTCCTCTGTGAAGTGCAATTGCTTTCTGAAGACTTTTGGGCTGTGTCAGTGACACAAAATGTGGTTATCTAGTTAAAATTCTGAAAAGCAGTTCTTGAGACCCTGTTGTCCTTTTTAAATATTTGTCATCCTGGGTGAATTTTCATCTTTGAAATAATCAATATCTGTGCATCTCTGTAATAAAAATACCTGCCAAGAATGTAGCTGTAAAGGGAACTTTTATTACCAGCCTTCATCCACTTTACTGCCGCAGCTGCACGCGTTATCCCAATGTTTGGAGAAAACCCTATTAACCCTCCCTACAGCATACTGACTCCTGAACTAGTCCTAGTCTCCCTTCCTTGCAGTGCCAGTTTTTCTTGGGGAACCCCAGTGGGGAAAAAGGGAAAAGTGGAGAATGTATGTGCCACTGTGGGTAACTTTTCCTAGCTCCCGTTGCTCCTCTCACCTACCTCCATGTGCCATTTGGAGGCTGGATCATCACCCATTGTCCTGCTCTCCCTCCCCAAGCCATCCCTGTTCTTTACCTCAACATAAGCTCCCACCCAGTGTCTTAACAACCTGAGAGCCTCCTGTATTAATTAGGTGGGAAACTTTCAATTGCAAATTAAATGTCTTAAAGCAAACTGATAAACAGTACTGGGTATTTCATTTCCTGTCACAGAACTGAAAGGTCCAGGAGTATATGGCTTCAGGCCAGTTTGATCCAGGTGCTCATATTCTGTCATTGAAAATCTGCCTCTCTCAGCTCTATATTCTTATGACAGTAGTCTTAAATTTTGACTGTGGAACTTGGCTAAGCAGGTCGCTTTCTCCTTTTTAACACACAAAGGGAAAATAATTCACTTTCCCCTTGGTCATTGCCCTACAAGCTCATCTACCCTCACCTATGAGCAGAAGAATACTCACTGCTTACAAGATGGGGAAGATGTGTCTTTGGGGCATGGCTGAGTTAGATTTTTCAAAAGCATTTTCTCACAGAAATCTTTTACTTACTTACACTTACTTAAGTTCTGCCTTGTTCCAAAAATGATTTAAGGTGGAAAGGAAAGATTGTTGTACATGGCAGTGAACCTCAAAGTGCTTCTGAAACTATATTTCACATATTTTATAAGTTAAACAGATTTCTGTGGATGGTCTGCCCGATGTCCAATCACCATTTTTAACATTTCCTCTAAGGGGCATGGGTCCCAAGTGAACAATGATTTACAGACGGAATTTTTGAGCACAATCAGGTCAGACTTACAGGGAACTGCCTTTAATTCCTTTTCATGTCAATGGCTAACTGAATTTCACTGGGCATTCTGTTTGATTTTCTTATTATGTTTGTACAAGTGCCTTATTGAATGAGCATTTGGTCCCCTTTTTCCAAGCCAGATTCTCAGTCTAGATGAATCATATCGTTCCTTTTTTTAGCTAGCTCATTACTTCAGGATTGAAATGTCATGCGTGTACAACACTATTGACTAATTTCTGCTAATGCCCACATACTTTTCCCCCCAAATATAAAATACATGAAATATGTATTGCCCAAATACCCTCAACGCTCATCACTATGTGGAAGTACTGAGTTTACACTAGAATTTACTCTCAATTTCTGCTTAGACATTGTCTTCCCTACTCAAGCAGGAACTCAGCATCTCAGAAAAATCTCCTTACTACTGCCACTGCATTACTCATAAAAGTATTCTTGAAAATTCTCAGGGAGTATTCTCATATGGGTTTGTAAAGTCTATGTTCCCCTAGAGATCCATTCTTTCACCAGAATTCTCTGGGGTGTTTTGGGTTTTTTTCTCGGTACGTGGGCTTCTCACTGTTGTGGCCTCTCCCGTTGCGGAGCACAGGCTCCGGACGCGCAGGCTCAGCGGCCATGGCTCACGGGCCCAGCCGCTCCGCGGCACGTGGGATCTTCCCAGACCGGGGCACGAACCCGTGTCCCCTGCATCGGCAGGCGGACTCTCAACCACTGCGCCACCAGGGAAACCCAGATTTCTCTGTTTTAAGAGAATGGGCTCTGAAGCTAAACTACCTGGGTTTGAATGCTAGTGCCACCATTTAGCTTGTGACCTTGGGCAAGTTACTTAACTTCTCTAAACTTGAGCTTGTTATCTGGGAAGTAGTGATTGTTTTAAGAGAGTTATTGGAGAGTACCTGACATGTGTTAAGTGCTCCATAAACATTAATCTCTACTATTATCCACAGTATCTTCTGCTGCTTCTTCACTGTTTTAAGGTTCTTGCTGAGTACTAAATACATGATTCTCAAAATCTGCAAATCCAGGGGCCGTCAGAAGGGTCAGTACCATTGTATATTTATCCCAGAAATGGAGAGAAAGGTCCTGCTCACATTTGGTTCAAGTGCTTTCCTTGGAGCAGGTTGGGGTCAAGGTGGCTCAAGATCTCTTCTAGTTTTCATCTCTCCTCCGGGCTGTCATGTGTCAAAAGTTACCTTTTTGCAGGCACTCTTCAGCTCATGAAAATCAATCAGTAGGACCTGAAGCCTGAATGGAGATAAGGGTAGGCACTAAAATCTAGTCCAGCCATGTAACAACTTCAGTGACCTCCCTCTACCGTCCATCATGAACTCTGTACATTGGAAGGAACCATTTTGCCCATTGCACGTTCTACCCATAACTTGTCTTAATTTTAGTTGTCTGTATATTAAGTGAGTTAGTGGACTGAATTCATGTAATTCAAGTCAGAACCTCTGCACTTGTATAGACAGTTCAGTGTATTTTATTTTATCAATCCTACAATGCATTCTGCTTTTTTTTGGCGTTCAGAAAATATTTAAAAACAATTTAGTTAAGTGAAATAACTTGATTATTTCTAGAACAAAAGTGACAATGAATGTAGTAAATACATTTTAAAAAAACTATTCAAACATTTTAACTTTAGAATAACTATTTTTGACTGACTTAATATTTTATTTATTTTAAACCAGCTATAGGATATGCAACATCTTATTTTAAAATTATTTTAAGATCACCAGAACAAACTAGACCCATGTGAAATCTTTTTAATGGGTAACTAGCCACTATTGAAAATATTTGGAATCTGCTTCAATTTTTAATGTCTTATCAATTTAGAAAAGTGTAGTGTCATGATTATGTAAGAGGACTAGGGTAGTTTGCCTAGTTTGAATGCTGGTTCTACCATACAGTAGATGTGTATCTTGGGCAAGTTACTTAGCCTCTCTCTATTTTAGTTTCCCCATCTATAAAATGGGGATAATAATAGGCCAGATGTCATAGAATTGTTGTGAAGATTAAAATAGCTAATATATATTAAGTGGTTACAGTGCCTGGTACATAACAAGTACTCAAAAATGTTTGGCTATTATAGTTAACTATGCCAAAAATAATGGACAAAAAGAACATGATTTTGACTCACTTAATATTTATTAAGCATCCAACTATGTAATAGGAACTGTGCTAGATTAAGGACTAAAAGGCAACTAAGACAAGATTCCTGCCCTCAAGAAACTAATAGTATTGTGTTCTAAAATTTTTAGATGATTGTCTCCATTAAACATTTCATTTTGGAGAACATTCATGAACAAAGCTTATCAAAGATGAAATTTGAAAAGGAAAAAGGTATCTCTTCAATAAATGAAGAATTTTCTAAAGTAATCTTTACCGCATAAAGAATTTTTATGCAGTAATCTTTATTTTTTTGTTCAAAATATCTAGATTTCAGGCAAATATGGCTATTTAGATGAATAGCTTTAATGGGATCAAGTGTCTAGGAAGAGTTAATGCAGATGCAGAGAAAACTCTGTGCTTTATTTCTCCTAGAATTCATTAAAATAATTTTAAAATTAGCCTTTTGAAGATAAACAATTTCCATTTTTAATGCAATCTTTTATAATTAGCATTTTCACACTTATTTAGCATTTTCTTCCTTCAAAGAACAGAAAGCGTTATTTAAACTTGAGTGATACCGCTAAGTTTAAATAACTAGGAACAATACTTTTCTATCTTTTGCATAAAAGGCATATCATTTTCTTAAAATTCATCATCATCAAGAATTCTTAAAATGGCACAAATTGGGAAATAATTTAGTTTCCCAATTATTACTGAGAATTTATGAAAAAGGCTGCTAGTCAATCTCTTGGGATAAATAGAAGTGAATAGATAGAAAGGGTGCATATGTAAGTTTTGAAGAGAAACTGACCTTGTGTCAGTCTCTCAACCTTCCCTTCTTAACAGATGAATGTCATTTGCTGCGTCAGTGGTTTGAAGTCAATAACCATTGATACTCTCCTTTGGGACCTCTTGTACTTACAAAGGCAATATTTTAGAATGAGGACACAGTCTGCTGATGAGTAAGTAAGTATCTCTAATGATGATAGGAAGAAATTTTACTTTGAAGCTCTAAAATTCAAAAGAATTATTGCTGCTCTGTTCTTTTTAGTAGTTATTGAACAATAATGGGGCATAATTCCCAACTACACTGAAGGAAAAAAAGGTTATATCCAAAAGGAATTTTAAAATGCTTGTGTTCTACAATATATTGTTCTTGCTCTGTTTGGAGAGCAATTTCAAAATGCTGACCCTGGTAAGAAACTTGGTAGAATAACACCTTTTCAAATGAGCCTGTTCATTTATGTCTAGGTCAGAAAGATGCAGAGGTTTAGTTTTCAGCCGAGACACATTCTCAGATATAAAATGTGTTTTACTCTTTCATGGTACCTTGCCTTTGGAGTCTTTACTATTTGGTTGCTTGCTTTACCTGGGCAAATTATGAACATTGGCCTCATGGTCAGTTAAAATCTGCTGCCATGTGTGGCACACAAGTGTTGGCCTTTTAATAATCACTTCTTGGGCTTCCCTGGTGGCACAGTGGTTAAGAATCCACCTGCCAATGCAGGGGACACCGGTTCAAGCCCTGGTCCAGGAAGATCCCACATGCCATGGAGCAACTAAGTCCATGCGCCACAACTACTGAGGCTGCACTCTAGAGCCCATGAGCCACAACTGCTGAACCCGTGTTCCACAACTACTGAAGCCCATGTGCCCAGAGCCTGTGCTCTGCAACAAGAGAAGCCACCGTAATGAGAAGCCTGCATGCTGCAACAAAGAGTAGCTCCCACTTGCTGCAACTAGAGAAAGCCTGAATGCAGCAATGAAGACCCAATGCAGCCATAAATAAATAAATTTATATTTAAAAATATCACTTCTTTATTCTTTTGTCCTCACATTTTCCTAGTGGCCACATAGTATATAAGAAAAATGATGGAGGATTTAGATAGCTCCTCAATCTTTGGCATTGAGGTCTTACAGTATTGCCAGACCTTGGTGTTAAAGACAGTTGGACTGGACAACTCACGGGTCTAATTCCATAGGGTAATGTTGCTTTTATCGTGAAAGTGTGAATACTAGTTCCAAGTAGGAGCTATCAGAGATGGTGGTAACCCCCAGTTGGGTTACAGGGACCTGGAGATATGGCCCATTGAATATGAGCTTGTCTGCTTAAGGTCTACTTTTACCTTTGGGTTAATTTTTTTTCATTTATTTATTTATTTTTTGCCAAGGTGAAAGTGATTCCTGTATCTGAATATAAAATATGTAGCCAAGAGTTCTCCTTGCCCCTAAATTTTCATTTTATAGTACGTGGTAGAGTTACTGTTTAGGTAGTTTCACCCTTGTTCCTCATCTCTGCCCCCAAAAGGAATTCCTCTTAAACTGAAACAAAATGGAATTAAAAAAAAACTTGATTGGATGATACAGCTACAATAAGCTCTGTAGCACCCTATCAAAGCATTTGTCACACCATATTGTAACTTAACTCTTTGTATGTATGTCTTCCCCTCCAGACTGTGACCTTCTTAAAGCAGGGATTGTGTTTACTGCTATTTCATCAGTGCCTAGCATAAATTCTGTCATATAGCAGATATTTAATGTTCAATAAGTGAATGAACCAGAAAAAAATAAATGACTGAATGAGTACATTTGAAGTAGATCACTTCGAGAGATATTCTGCTAATGTGTACTGCAGAGATGTCTCCTAAATCCAGTGAGAAAGCGTGATCTTTCTCAATCTAATCAATAAATGAACAACGTAAAACACGCATATGGATGCTGTAAGAACCAGTTGCTTGAACCCAGAAGAAGCATCACGGAAGGGTATGAATGTTTTTGGTTTGCAGCCATTGTGTTTTTGAGATAGTTAAGTCCTATCCAAAGTGAATATATTTTCACCTATTATCAGAGTTGGTTTCTGAGTTTGGTTGTTATGAATCAACTCCACAGAATCTGACCACCTTCTGAGAAGCTGATGAAATTGAGAGCCTGGGAATACCCTGGCATCCCAGTGGTTAGGACTCCACACCTCCACTACTGGGGACATGGGTTTGATCCCTAGCCGGGGAACTAAGATTCCATATGCTGCATGGTGCATACGAAAAAAAAAAAAAGAAAGAAAGAAATTGAGAGCCTGGATCAAGAAACCTTGGCTTAAAGACATATCTGCATAGCCAATCAGTATCACTCAGATCCATATGTATTTCAATTCAGAGTGTTTATAAACACATTAATTTTACATGAGCCTTGTACCTAAGTCCCCTACATATGAACGAGTTCCATTTGGAGAGCAAGTTCGTAAGTCCAGTTTGTTCATAAGTCCAACAAAGTTAGCCTAGGTACCCAACTAACACAATCGGCTATATAGTACTGTACTGTAATAGGTTTATAATACTTTTCACACAAATAATACATAACAAACAAACAAACACAAAACATAGAGAAAACTTTTTTTTTTGCAGTACTCAGGCCTCTCACTGTTGTGGCCTCTCCCATTGTGGAGCACAGGCTCCGGACGCGCAGGCTCAGCGGCCATGGCTCACGGGCCCAGCCGCTCCGCAGCATGTGGGACCCTCCTAGACCAGGGCACGAACCTGTGTCCCCTGCATCGGCAGGCGGACTCTCAACCACTGTGCCACCAGGGAAGCCCCAAGAAAATATTTTTAATCCTACAGTACAGTACCTTGAAAAGTACAGTAGTACAGTACAACAGCTGGCATACAGGGGCTGGCAAGTGAACAGGCAAGAAGAGTTACTGACTGGAAGAGGGAGAAGAGGTGGGAGATGGTAGAGCTGAAGGGTCTTCAGCAATAGGAGATGGAGGGCAAGCTGCCATTTCACTCATGCCTGACATTGATGGCACAGGTTCTGGTTCCTTGCTGGATTCAATTCTATCTACCCTTCTGAAAAATGATACAGTGATGTCTGGGTAGTAGCTCCTTTTTTCTCATCCTAGATGACACGGTAGTACTGGATTGCATTCTGAACATTTGCTGCAACCTTCGTGTACAGTTCTACGTTCGGGTCCTATGCCTTAGAAACTAACAGTGCCTCCTCAAATGAAGAAAATCCCTTTGGCATTTCCTGCATCGTGACTCTCTTCAGTTTTTCAGTTACTTCTTCCTCTTGTCTCTCTTCATCCTTTATCTGGGCCTCCAATTCCATCAGGTCTTCATTAGTAAGTTCCTCCTGTTGCACGGCAGCAGTACTGTACAGTAAAGTACACAAAAGCACAACACTTGTAGAGGATGCACGCATGTGACGATGTACACCAGACACGTGAGCACACATGTGAACACACGTACGTGTCTTTGAAAGTTTGCAACTTGAAGGTTGACATGTAGGGGACTTACTGTATAGTATTATTCAGTTCAAATCAAATGAATCCAGAGAAATTTAGCTTGAGTTTACCTATAAAATGGCATTAATCACAATTGGAAGCAAATTCCCATTAAATATGTGTGGATACCCTGATTTCATTCATTATAAGATTTAGTCATCTCATTGACTTTCCATTTTCTTAAGTGAAATGACCAGGTAATAAAACTTGATCTAATTGATTTCATTGGTTTTTCAGTTAACTTATGTATATAGTTATGAGGCTCTATAAGAGACTTGCTCAAGGTCAAAATAAAATTTGACTAGTTAGAACAGTCATTTTGAAAAAAATTCTTTTTATTCCCTCTTGAGTCCTATAATAAGCATATAAACACAAAACTCTCTGTTTAAGAGATAGGAGCCTCTTGAGGCCAATTCTGTTCCTTTGACTGATAGAAAGAAAACCAACATATACTAAGCAACCACTCTTCACCAAATGGTATGTGAGATGAAGATATAGACCAGGTTGTATACTACTAGACTGTGACGGAGTCTTACCACTGGACCTCCAGGGAAGTCCCAATGTACTACTAGACTTTATATATCTGAGTAGGTGAGCAGCATGCTGTGCTTTTACAATAGGTTTCTCTGTGATTTCTCATATAATCCAAGTTTATTCATTACAGAAATATATATATATATATATACACACATATATATACACAAGTATATATTGAGTATTTGCTATGTGTAATCCAGATTTCAAAGATAGCAAATCCTAAATTAAGCTATATAATTAATGCAATCCTCATAAAATACCAACAATTTGAGACATATGACAAAATGCTATTAAATTTAAGTAGGAGGCATAAATATTCGAGTCTATTCTTAAATCCAATAGAGCTTATATTATTGTTGGGAGAGACACAAATGTAAGCAAACATAAAAGTAAAATATATAAATTTTAGGTGGTGAAAAGTGCTCTGGAGAAAAGTTAAGTATAATAGGTGGATATGGAGTACTATTGGTGGGGCTTTAGTTTTAAATAAGGTCTACAGAGAATACCAATGAAGTCAGTATTATTATTTTCATTTTATCTTACATTTCCAAGATTTGTCCTTGGCTATCTGATATTCAGTAATGGTTCAGTAAGAGTTTGGTTTGGGTACTTGAGATATTTAAATTAAACTCCAGTACAACCATCCTGAAATATAAAATCAAAAATAAAACAAATGTCTCTGATAACAATTCATGAAATCTCTGTTAAATACCTCATTGGTCAAAAAGAAAATCAAAACCTTGATTGTGCAATGTTTGTAAAATAACAAAAGTAAAAACAGTAAGTTTCAGAACAAATAGGATATATCTACTATTAATTACAGCACAATTCCCATAGTCTTAAACTCTTAATTAAGAAAGATTAAAAGGATGAATTAATTATTTAAATCAAGTTTTTGAAAATGATCAAGTGGGAACTAAGGAAAGTAGAGGAATGATTTAAAAAAATGAAAGCATAAATTTATACATAAAGCAGAACCTATAAATGAATTCAAGACCTGGTTCTTTAAAAAAGAAAAACAGATAAAATATATTAGATTTGAAATAAAAATGAGGACATAAACAACTGCACATAAAGAAAAAATCAAATTAGTTATAAATGAGTATCTTACATATTCTCTCTAATTCTATTTGAAAGCGTAGACGAAATAAAAGCTTTTCTGATTAAAAAATCCCATAAAAACCAGAGTTAACTCAAAAAGATGTAGGAAAACTAAATAGTCGCCAAATCCAAGGTAAAAATTGAGAAAAGTGTTAATCCCCAGAAACATTACACTTAGAAGATTTTACATACGAAGTCTCCCAAATACTTTAAAGCTTGAAAAAGTAATAATTCTAATTATGTTAAATAATTTTTCTCACATAAAAAGTTTAAACTGATATCAAAATCTGATTAATGATAATAGAAAGGGAAAAGAAAATGAACCACTTTATTAACCCATGAACACAAAAATGCAAAACACATTATTGGCAAATAGAATTAGAGCTATTATGAAGATGACTTAATTTTGGAAAAACTAGTGATATAATTTACCATATTAAAAGATGCAGAAAAATATGATCAATTTAATAGATGATAAAAATGCAGTTGCTTTAAAGCAATATTTATTTTTAATATAAAACTTTAAAAATGGAAATGGAAACTTCCTTAGCATGAGATAAATGCATGCCCAATTCAAAAGCAAGCAAGCATCAGGCTAAATAGTGAAACACTAAGATACTCCTGTTACACTCAGGAGAAATATAGATATGCTCTTTTATATCATTATCATTTATTATTTTTCTGGAAATACAGACATTAGATTCATTAGACAAAAAATAGATTTATAAATATTGGAAAGTATGGGCTAAATTTTAATTTTGCAAATGATAACAATTTTATACTTGAAAACCCTAAAAGAATCAACTAAGAACTATTGTAAGCTGTGACAGGGCAGGAGAGAGTCATGGACATATACACACTAACAAACGTAGTAAGGTAGATAGCTAGTGGGAAGCAGCCGCATGGCACAGGGATATTGGCTCGGTGCTTTGTGACAGCCTGGAGGGGTGGGATAGGGAGGGTGGGAGGGAGGGAGACGCAAGAGGGAAGACATATGGGAACATATGTTTATGTATGACTGATTCACTTTGTTATAAAGCAGAAACTAACACACCATTGTAAAGCAATTATACCCCAATAAAGATGTTAAAAAAAAAAGAACTATTATAAAAATAATTTAGTGAAATAATAGATTAAAAATAAATAACCAAAAAGTTTTCTATATACAAAACTATAAATTTAGAAACACATAGTTTCTAAATTTCTATATGTTCTGTATAACAAGTGGAATAAGAAAAATAGTATTACAAAGATATATTCCAAGAAGATATTCCTGTAGTGAAGAACTACATCTGCATGGTAAATGAACATGAAAATTAGGTATAGAATTCCTTACATGGATATATGTCGTTAACGAATTTCAAGAATGAATAAATAATTATTCAGGCATCAGAAAAAGCTAATCACCTCCAAAAGAGACAAAAATCCAGACAGACCTCAAACTTCTGCATAGCAACACTCCATGCTCAACTATAAATGAGAATTGTCTGCACTGTGCTGTCCGATATGATAGTCACTAATTATATATGGCTTTTGAGCTCTTGAAATGTGGCTAGTTCAAACTGAGACATGCTCTGATTATAAAATACATGCTGGATTTTGAAGACAATATAAACTTTTTTTAAAATCTCATTAATCATGTTTTATGTTGATTACATGTTAAAATGATATTTAGACACATTGGGTTGAATAAAATATATTATTAAAATTAAAAATGTAATGGAATAAAATGTTTAGTATACAATATCTTCAAATAATAATGTGTAGAACTAATGTGAAAAAAAAACTATATCTTTTCTAAGGATAGTAAAGAAGTATCAAATAAAGAGAAAGACATACTTTGGATAAGAATAATCTATGTTAAAAATGTATATTTTTCTCAAATCTGTACATTTAATATACTCCTTTCAAAATACCAGCAAGATTGCTTTTAAGAAAATTTGTAAAATGATACTAAATTTCATTTGAAAAAAATAGTGAGATTAAAATGAAAGATTGTAAATGAGAAGAGTAATGTTGGAAAATAAGCCCTACCAGATATTAACATAAAGTATAAAGCTAGAGAACTTTAAAGAGTTGGTCACTGATTTAAGAAAAGACTGAAGAGTATGAAAGTAAAAGTCAAAATATATGAAGATTTAATACATGATAAAGGTAGGGTTCAAATAAATGGGGAAGGAATGAATTATTTAATAAACAATGTTCAATAAATTGGCTTAACATTTGGAGAACTAAAGTGAGATCTCTACCTCACTCATACACTAAAATGAATTTCAGATGAATCAAACATTATAACATAAAAAGTAAAATCATAAAAGCAATGGAGTAAAACATTAGAATATTGCTGTAGTAAAAGCCTTCTAAGCATAACACAAAATTTGGAAGTTGTAAAAGGGAGACTGACAAATTTGAGGACATAAAGATTAAATCCTTCAGTGAAAACAAAAAATTGAAGTCAGAACATGAATGACCACCATGGGAAAAAGTAATCAGAAAAGCATATGAGAAAGGGCTAATTTTATTTTTATGAAAGGATTCACAAGTTATTAAGAAAAAGTAGCTCAACCCTATAGAGATATGAACAAAAACATAAAGAGGTAGTTTACTAGGATGACCTTCACAACACATTTGTAACAACCACACACACAAATTCTGGAAACAATCTAAATATGTGTCAATTATGATTCACACAAATCATGAAGTATACTGAAAAAATTTTCCTTTAAAAATGAGGTATGGGCTTCCCTCGTGGCACAGTGGTTGAGAATCCGCCTGCCAATGCAGGGGACACGGGTTCGAGCCCTGGTCCGGTTAGATCCCACATGCCACGGAGCAACAAAGCCCATGCCCCGCAACTACTGAGCCTGCACTCTAGAGCCCACGAGCCACAACTACTGAGCCCACGAGCCACAACTACTGAGCCCTTGTGCCACAACTACTGAAGCCCGTGCGCCTAGAGCCCATGCTCCGCAACAAGAGAAGCCACTGCAATGAGAAGCCTGCGCACCGCAACGAAGAGTAGCCCCCACTTGCCGCAACCAGAGAAAACCCGCACACAGCAACAAAGACCCAACACAGCCAAAAAAATGAATTACATAAATAAATTTATTTTAAAAAATGAGGTAGATTTTTTAAACTGATATGGAAAAATATCCAAACTACATTATCATATGAATAAAGGACCTAAAAATATGCCCAAATTTATTTTTACCTGTGAAAAAGCACGGGATTTCTAACAGGTATCTCTATTAACATTGCAGTAGTGTTAACTTAGTGCAAAGTGTAACAAGTCTGTTCTATGATAATAGTTGATTATTTCAAAGGTCATCTAATTAAATAGAATTTAAAGGGAAAAGAAAGGGGAAGATAAAGACTGCAAAGCACATAATTAAATGCATTATATTGATTTCCTATAAAACTGATTTTGTTACTTTTTTTAAGAGTATTATGTGAATTTAATATTTTGTTTTGGAGATAGGTTTTTTTGTTGTTTTTTTTTGCGGTACGCGGGCCTCTCACCGTTGTGGCCTCTCCCATGGCGGAGCACAGGCTCCGGACGCGCAGGCTCAGCGGCCATGGCTCACGGGCCCAGCTGCTCCGCGGCATGTGGGATCTTCCTGGACTGGGGCACAAACCCGTGTCCCCTGCATCAGCAGGCGGACTCTCAACCACTGCTCCACCAGGGAAGCCCTGGAGATAGGTATTTTGAAATAATGTAATTCATTGTGTAACTTTATAATAGACCCATATAAAACATGTAAAAGCTAAATTATTCAGTTTGCTATTCCACTGGATTCCAATGCCATATTTTAATATAAGTATAAAGAGTCTAATTTAAAAACAGCGCCTTTTACAAATTACTGTGTTTTTTTAGCTTCGTGATTAATTTTTCTATAGCTGTTCTTCTTTCAGAATAAAAGAATGTTTATCTTAAATCTCTCTGTAGTTGTACCTATTTCATCTTTGTTTCAAAATTTTAAAAAGATATGCATAATTCTCATTCCTTCCTTCTTTGTAGAAATATTATTTAAAAAATACTCTGCCTTCAAATATAAATTAAATATAAACCAGAAGAATAAAATTTATTCAGCCATGAATTAATAATAGGTTACTAAGAACTTGAAAATTAATTCAGCACCAGGCTAAATTTTATCCTTTTCTCCTTTTTTCTCAAATCACTTTTATATAGCCACATTTTAGTGAGCAAATAGAGAGTTTCACAAAAGAAATTATTGTGCTAATTCTGTTGCTAACAGCAAGGCCCTAGGTAGTTTCAACCATTTTAAGTGGCTTCTATTTTTCCACAGGTTATTTGGAATTGGTTTATTATAACCAGGTAGGATGACACTGTCCTTCCATTTTCTACCTAAGGAAGTGGGAAACCAGTTTAGAAGTTGTCATCACTCGGAGGTGAATCAATTCTAGAGCAGAGTGGGTGCTGGGAGCCCTTCAGTTCTTCCAATTTTCTCTCTGGTTTCAGATTAGCATGGATGCCTCCAACTTGAATCTACCATCACAATTCTTTACTTCATTTACAAAACTCTTGGAAATTGAATAAAAACTTTTAATGAAATGAAGTGCATGTAGTTATCTGAGAAAAAAAAACTTTTTTTTTTTGCTGTGACTAATTCTCTGTTGCCAAATTTTCTGGAGAACATGCATCTGTAAACAGATGTCTAAAAACTTGGTGGGAGAAATTAGTTTGCAAATAGCAGAGTTAAAAAAAAAATTGAATACTTATACCTTTTTTTTTCACTAAAAATCTTTCCTAGAGCTAATTCATATTCTAATTAGGACGGTGAATATCCCAGAGGGAAATATATCCCAAACTTGTTTGACCATGGAACCTATTTTTTTCCCCTATAGAACATCTGTTTAGTAGAACAAATTTGGGTAATAGTGATAAGAGCATATCTTTGGACATTTAAAAAAAGAAAGAAGAATTACCTTAATAATTTGGCTTACAGCACAAATCTCCTGCTATATGAAAACAAATTTATACTTTAGCAAGTTAATCTGTAATATCACCTTTTATTGGTATAAGAATAACACATTTTATGATTTTAGTTAGAGGCTTCATAACTGATAGAATTACCACACCTTGGAGGTGATGCTATCGAGGACTCTTGGCCAAGTTGCTGCTATGCATTTGCTTGAATAGAGCTTTGCTAATAATCATCGAAGGTGCTGTGCACAATGGCTGGGCCTTGTTGTGGTCTGTCCAAAATTTCAGCCACAGAGGCAGTCTGGATGTGAAGGCTGGCTCTAAAAGCCATGCAATTTACCCACCCTCAAGCAATGATTATTTTGACTATGCAATGAGCAGATGAAAAAAAAAAAAGAGACCATTTCATATGTGAACACTAAGTTCTGTTCACTCTTGGAAGGCTGAATATGAGTACAGGGATGCCTGTGATAAATTTTAAGCTCTGAGTTCCTTAGTCATTGCTCCTGGTATTGTTAGGGAATTTAAACTGTCACTGTTCTTCGGGTCTGACGTTTTCCTTAAATAGCCCATTTATTAATGCTTATTAGAGGGAAATTTTAAAATTCTTTTCTGTTTTTTCCTCATGCATATTTAAAGTCAGCTTAACATTGTGAAGACTCTCAGGCAGTTGGGTTATTCTGCTATGTCATTTGGCGGCTAAGTTTTCTGCTTTGTCTACAGACCTGTTAAATTTTGTCTAAATGATAGATTGCAGTATTTTATTATTTTATCCAACAGACAATTTCACTATGTTCTCTTCTCAATTTCTATGATCTACCACTTTCAATATATGTCTACAGAAACCTTCACTCCTTACTGTGTCTTATATGCAGCACATGGGAGATTCGTTCATATTTGTAAAATTTCTTAGATTCTAAAAACATCTTTGATGTGAAGAGGAACAGAGTTCCCCTTATGATTCAAATAAGCAGAAGGGATATAAATGATCTGAAGCAGGTTTGTAAGTTTAGTTGGTGACTGTCTATGTGATGTAACTTCAGGGATCTCACAACACTAAAAATAAATGACTGAAAACATTCTGTTCTACATAATGGGATGTAGAACAGAATCTGTCCTACAGATTCTGTTTGTCTTGAGCCCTCTGATCAATGTTAAAATGTGCACAGACCTTCAGTTAGATATGTAAACATATTATATATTAAGGATTTCAAGCAAATTCATTTAAGAGGAAGATTGAGTAGGGTAAGAGACTGCAGGAGGATTTGGGACAGCTAACGTCGGGAGCCGAGGAGAAGGCCATGGAAGAGAAGGGGCTGGGGACACCAGACACAAACAATTCCCTTTGATAAATGCCAGCTCTGAATACCTCACTAAATCTCCTGAAAAGGAAAATGTGGCCAGTAGTGCCAGTGTGGATACACTGAAGAGCAGATGGCTCATGGTGTTGTCAATCTTTAGTCAGAAATGTGATGCATGTTTTAAATTTGGGGATAGGGTATGAGAAAGGAAAGCATCTTTGCTAACACATCGCTGAAACTCTCTCATGGGTCTTGGGCTTCTTTTTACCTGAAGCTGGGCGGAATGATTGTGGCGTCTTCCTGAGCTGTCTGAGGGCCTTGGGTTTTGGATTCTTTGAAGCCAGAATCTCTTCTCTCATCCAGCGGTCCTTCCCCTGCCTTAATATCTATACCGCTCATCACTGAATTTCAGGGCTGTATGCTCCAGAGGGAGGTAGGCTGAGAGAAAGAGGCTGGAAGTGGTGGAAATGGAAGACTGTGACTCTGTGAGGCTGAGTGTTTTGGACGGGGCCTCGGGGAGGGGATTCTTGTGCTCTAACCCCAGGCCTTTAAGGCATAGCTGGTGGCTGCACCTGTTTGGCCTTTATCAAAAACACTGGTGCGCTACATACCACCGGGGTCTTTCTGGGAGGAGATCAGTAGAAACCCATGCTGTTCTTTACCAAGCTTGTGCCTTTGAACTTGTAGGTATCTACTGATTGTATCAAAATGTCATATGTCCCTCATCTTCAGTTTAATGTCCCTCATCTTCAGTTTAAATGTTCCATACCCCATGTGGTATGTTAATTCATGATCAGGTCTCCCCAAAAGAAAATCGATCAGGGTTGAATATACACAAACTAGAAATGCCCTTCTAGAAAAGGTTAGTATGCTTTTCTAGAAGGACATTTTAGTAACTTTATACCATCACACTCATAGTATCTTAGGGGAAGGAACCTTTGAAATCATGCAGTCCTATTCAGTTGGCTCGTAGATGAAGAAGCTGGGGTCTGGATGGGTGAAGTACCTTACCCAAGGCTTCAGAGCCAGACAGGAGCACAAATCTTTGGGCCCCAGCCCCATGCTTTCCCTAGTACATCACACTGCCCTTGGTGCCTCTTTGCAGTGACTTACCCCACCTCAAATAAAAAGGAGAAAATGCTTCCCTTAAAGTACTCTAAAACGCCAAGTACTTGCTATAACTATTTGGCATCACCGATCAAAATATGCAAAACAATCACACTTCACTAAGGAAGATCGGCATTAGGTTCAGCATTCATTACACATGAAACACTATTGTAATTTATTTGGAATCTGAAAACAAATTTTTAAATTTTACTAAAAACGTAAAAAAATTGAAAATCTACAAAATGAAAGTTGTCTTGAAGAAATATAACGTAGGAAACCAAAGAGAAGACATCTGCTTATGTTAATCCCTGCTTACTCAGCTATCTGCCTACCCACCTCTTCCACTAGTGAGCTTGTTCTTACCATATCCCCTCCCTGCTCCTTCTTAGCTTGACAGAGGCTTATGAATTCAAGGGGATCAATTCAGTTTGTTGTCCAACAAAGTTCTGCTCTGCATGAGCAAAATGATTCTTTAATTAAATGCACTGTCATGCATATTTCACAGATTATCTTCATTTTTCCTACTATGACTCTGATCTTCACTGCTTTCAAATCTTGAGATGTTTCTCTTGACTTTTGGTGTCTGATTCAGAAGACAGCCATTCCTCTTAAACCAGTTTACCTTGCTCAAGCCCTCACCTCAGTATTCTACCCTGAAGTGGCCTTGGGGCTTGAAGTACCCTGGGTGAAGATGTTTTGCATAAAGAGGACAATAGAAAAAAAAAAAAAAAAAAGAGGACAATAGATATAGCAACATACTTTAAAATTTTTTAATTTATATTTTTCTAAAGTAATACTCAATGTTGCATATTAGATTCCCTGGGGAAAATATTCAGATTGAGATTTTGGGGGGAGTTTATTAGGAGTGCTCTAGGGAACCACACCTGTGAGAGAATGAAGGAAATAGGATGGTCTAGGGAGAAATTGGAGGCAAGAGAGCTAGACCTTAATACTCTCACATTAACCAATATTGAATGTGAGTTGCCTCCAGAATTTGGGGGTGGGAAGTGTGACCTAGGACAGGGAGGCTCTCTTTAGCTTAGATAGCCTTCTTCAGCCCAGGGTGAGGCCCAGAGATAAACTCAGGTGAAAGCATGAGTGGTAGATTGAGTCCTGAGGTTGATCTAGACAGGACACCCCAGGATCCACAAGAGCCCACCATTCATATCCCTCAGATATGTAAGTTTCATATAACACACTCAGGGAACAGTCCCCCTGTATCCTCTTGGGCTTTTCCTAGGAAAATTACAAGAAAAGTTTAGTGGGATGAACTATAGCTCTAGCTCCTTCAGCTGGTCTCAAGGCTACAACGTAATGTGTCTGTCTTCCACTAACCTTCCTAAGTTCCACTTACGTTTGGCTTATACCTCATGGTCTGGATGGCTCACTTGCTAGGATGACTCAGACCCTAATCTCTGTAGGCTCTGAGTCCTGGATAACATGTTCTTCACAGTATATGCCTGTGAATTTGCCCCTTTACAATCAAAATGGTGCGAGAGAGATGCTGATAAAGTTCATCTGGGTGCCAGCACGTTCTTCCATGCCTTTATTATATAATAGCTGTCCTACTTTTTCCTGACGATTAGGCCAATTGTCCTGCCAGGATGTAACTCCTTTCCTTGCCAAGTGGTCTCATTACAAGAAACATAAAGGGAATGGGCAGCACCCGTAGCTTAAATTTCAATGGCACTCTTACTATGTACCGTGATGGAAGCATTCGTACCTGGGAACCAGAAGTTTTAAACCTGCAGAGCCCTGTGTTGAGGGGAAGAGAAGCACACATTCCTCAGGTGGGTCACTGGGAGTGAGGGTAAGCTGAGCCACTCCTGTTTCCACTCCTTTGTTTCCTGGACCTATTTTTCTATCTATTGGGAAGACAGCACAATTAATAGGTCATTGATTTAGAGTGTTATATAACATTCTGTAGGAAGAGCCCCCATTTTCCCAGGGTGTTACTTGTGAGCTGGAGCTTCAGCTGTACCTTCATCAGGCCATTCCATTGCTCTACCAGGTCAGCATCTTCTAGAAGGCACAGTAAGCAATAGCACCAGTGGATTGCCTGGTCATGTAACCATTCCAAAGTCTATAGGCTTCTGTGTCAGTGGGTCGAACACTGTGTAAGCGCTTGGAGCGTGAGCATAGGTAGGCCCTGCAGGCAGGAAAAGCAAACCCATACTTGGAAAGTATGCTGATGCCATTCAAGTTGAGTTGCTGCCATTCCAGTGTAAAAAAAAAAAAAAAAACCCAGTCTGATCAACTAGCCAAATCTTTATCGGAAAGACCTTTTCCATGTTCCTTTACTGAAATACTGGGGTTTGTTGTTAGGAAAAGAAATTATAGCTGGGCCTCTCCAGCTTTTCTTGTGTTCTTATTTTAATTCTTCCACTTATAGCTCTGTAATTTTAGGCTAGTCACTTAACTTCTTTGACCTTAAGATTTTATATCAGTAAGTACATAATCCTTCTCCTTCTTCTTCTTCACACATTTATTGTGAAAAACCCAGACACTCTACTAATGTAGAAGGGATAGTTTTATAGTGATATCATGTCTAGGGATAAGAGAACAGTACAAAGGGGAGAACCAGAGAAAAAACAAAACAAAACAAAAAACCTTTTCTTTTTTTTTCTTTCAAACTGTGTCCCAATTTGCCTAGTGTCGGGATCATACACATTTTACAGAGAAATAAGGAAAACACAACTCATTGGTTTTGTTTCAGAACAGACGCGGCTGTGCCTGCATAGCAACCAGCAAAAGATGGAGAAGGGCAGGTTTCAGAGGATGGTCCAGATGCTTGCGGATATTCACAGTGTAAACAAAGCAGCTGGGTGGTTGACTGAATCTCCCGTTCATCACCAAGACCCTTGGCCTTGTGTGGACAGAATTGTAAGTTGATGATGGGGAGAAAAATAAATCCATATAGACAGAAAAACAGAATGATACATAATTCCAGTCTGGTATGTTTGAATGTAAATGTCTCTCTTTGTACTCTCATAATGAGTGGGAGTCTTAGGCAGTCTATTATAACAGCAGGGGCAGCCATAAAGACAGTAGGGATATAAATGATGACAGGATAAATAGTCTTCTGTTCTACTGCAGATCATCGGAGGGGAGCCTTTTAAAACAGAGTATTCTGTGAACATTCCCAAGTTGGTGTGTCTGTACTTATTTCATCTTACACTTTTTCAAATGATGGTCTCTCCAGAAGACATATACATCATTGCAGTTACTAGAGGAGGAACCCATAGACCCTCGCTTCTTTTCATGGTAGCTGAAAATGACGAGACTAGAAACCCCTTGAGATGTGACACTCATGAGTGAAAAGCCCCAGGCACCTGAACTAAGACTTGAATCAATGCATCCAAATAGCAGAACGGGATGGGATGCTTAGGGGATTTGGGCTCATGTATCCCCTACCTTCAACCATGCCGAGAGAGGAGGTAAACCAAATATTTGTCCACAGGGAGGAGGAAGTAAGCCTTCTCAGTCCCTTTTCTTTCTTTTCCTCTTCTACTTCTATAGCCTTGTGGCAACTTTGGAAATGTGATCGCTTATTTAAAAATTAATTTATCCAGGGTTATGATTAACCATACATTTATCAGGCAATCTGTATTTTCTTATGAGTTTTTTTCTTCTGAGCTATATTTGTTAATATCAATTATTAAACACACATGAAATAACTTGACTTGAAATACAGTATAACTTTATTGTAAGTATTTGTTGATCATTCATTGTGTGCTTGTATATGTACCAGGCACCCAGGAACCTACAAACTGCCTGGAGAAATAGTTCCTGGTACTTGCTGTCTTCTTTTCTCTCATTCACTACTCAACCTCCTGCAGTACAAACTGACTGGAATTTCTCTTGGCAAGGTCAATGATGACGTCTTTGTTGATAAATTCAATAAATAATCCTTATTTGAACTCTCATCAGCATTCCACAATGTTGACCAGTTTCTCCGTTAAAAGCCTCTTCCCTGGCTTCTAGGATACCGTGCTACCTGGCTTTCCTACTACTTCTCTCTGGTGCCTCTTTTCTGGTTCTTAGCATGTGTCTCCCTCCTCTGCCAATAACCAAAATGTTGGTATTTTCAGGGTTCTTCTCTAGGTGCTCTCCTCTCCTTTTTCCTCCCTTTTCCTCTCTCCTCTCTCCTCTTTTCATTCTACTCAACTTCCCTGAGTAATCAGAGCCATTCCAATGGCTCTGCAATCCCTAATCCAGTATGTACCATACAGCCCCTTATATATCTGATTATTCTTAAATTTATGTTTTCATCTGAATCTTCACACCTGGACACCATCCCGTATATCAAATTGCCCCTTGGATGGCTTGCTTTGCTGTCTTACAGGTACTTCTATTATAGTATAATCAAAGAAAAATTCATCTTCTCCCACAAATTTGACTCATCTGTTTTGCATTTTTCACTGAATGGCACTAAAATCCAACCCACAGAATAAGCCAGAAATATGGGTGGCATGGTTAACTCTTTCTTCTCCACACATTTTACCAGTTACCAAGTTCTATGAATTTTAACTAAGAAACATTTTGAAATATGTTCACATGCTTCCTTTCCTCTATTAATACCCCAATCTGAGTCCCAACATTTCTCCCCAGATAAAGTCTTCATTTTAACATGCACAATTTGGAAGAGAGGACAAATACAGTCATTTTTAGGAAGAAAGTCTTAACGTTAGCCAAACTGGAATAAACAAGGGTTTGTAGAATGGGCCACAGCATTTCTTCACGTTTCTCTTATGAGCACCTTTCAGTTCACATAGAGTCAGCTTCAGATGGAAATTTGAGAAGCTCTTCCATTTCTGATTTCCTCCTCTCTTCTTTATTCCTCCAACTATCCCTTTGGTTCTTCTCTAGTACCTTCAACTCAAGTGCCTTAAATTCCTTGAGGTTCTGATAATGGCTCCTGCTTCTAATCTGTCTGAGGGGCTATAGATCCTTTTTGTGTCATAGATGGAGAAATTTTCAGGTATTTCAGATGCTTCAGACCATACTAGACCACTTTTGTTTTGTCAGCATTGAGTGCCTCTCTTGGCATAACTTTTCTCTATTACTGTACCACTCAAGTCATTCTCTCTAGGACTCAGAGGATGAGGGAAGGCAGTGTGAATTCAGTATTCTGTTCGTGGTTCTGCTCACCTCCTGATTTGCTCCTGTTCAATATTCTCTTCCTTTTGCAGTCAGAATAAGCCTTCTGAAAGGTAGGTCTAATCATATCACTTCCCTACTTCACATTCCCATGGCATCCCATTACCATTAGGGTAACCATCAACTTCTTAAAATAGACTTGTCTACTTCCTTTCACGTTGTCACGTGCCACACCCTTCTTCTTTCTCTCAGCACCAGCTAAACTGGATTCTTTCAAGCTCTATGTCATCTAGTTCTCTGTTAGCTCCAGTCCTTTGCACATGCTGTTCCTTCTGTCCCAACGCAGACCTTGGAATCATTGCATCTCATTCTTTGGCTCATCTCTAGATCTCCTTCTTTCTACAAGAGATAGGTGAAAATGTGAATTGCAGTCTCATTTGGGTATTTGTTTATATCCTGTTTTATGTTTTGTTTTGTCTGTTGAATCCTCCTAATAGCAGCAAGCCTGAAATTGAATGTCTGGTTTCCGGTGAATAAGAAAAGCACCTTCTGCCTAGGGAACACTATTCTTTTCTGTGCTCTGTTGCTTGATGATTGGCTTCAGGTGGGTGGCAGGATGTAACTTCCAGCTAGGGTCTTGCCGGGAGGTCTCCCAGCTGTGGGAGTAAAGCCAAGGGCCCCTCCTGTGTACGTGCATATGAGGACAGCTATAATGAGCTAGGAACTGGTACTTTATTCTCAGTGTTTTTGTTACAGAGATGTGGATGAGGGATTGTTTTAGCAAAAGGAATTAAATACCTGTCAAGATACTCTGCAGCATTAGCATGGAAAAAAGTTCACTCCTAGAAGTTTTCTGAGCTTAGATTCAATGAGTAGTTATTGGCATCATTATTTAGTAGGAGAATTTTGATCCACAGAGTTGATATATATCTCAGGTTCCTAATTTATATGTGTGTTGTAGTTTTTTTTTTTCCTGTTCGCAAGAAGGATGTTATTATCTGTTAGATTCAATGGTGGAAGCAAAACAGAAGGAACCAGAGAATACAGCATTGTGAGTTCAAGCAGTAACACTATTCAGGAAAGAAAGCAATCTCAGGAGAAAGAATTGAGTAAACTTGATAGATTTTCTGATTTATCCTCTTCACAAACGTATTCCTACATCCCTAACCAATTTCATTTTCTCTCTACCTTCTCTATGATATGCCTTAAAATCACTTTAATCCTTAAAGAAGCAGAGTTAGCACAAAGGACTCTGTTTGGGCCAGCTTTATAAATGATTCTCATGATTTTTCCTCGAGTTATAATAGGTCCGAAGGAAATTAGCAACAGAAGACAAAATGGGAGACACCATTTTACATCTAGGAAATGGCTTATTTAATTCCTTACTTTTTTTAAAGGCCATGTTAGCTTCTTTCTTAGGAGGTGTTGGAACGTGAAAAAAAAATATGAAGAGGTTTTACACATTTTTCTTTTTTTTTTTTTTTTTTACTTAACCCTCATTTCAGAAGGTTGTAATGAACTCCGACCCCTCAGCAATGTGTATTTTTGAGCCCTGCTAGGTAGCATGGTACAGACATGGACTCTAAAAAAACCTCAGAGTGTCTGTTTACCAAGGAGATTCAAGTGCTTCTCGAAGCTCCCATCCAGCTCCTGAGAGTTCTGCAGTGTTGAAGTTTTATGTCCAATTTATGATTATATTACACAGAGATACTGAGCTAACACAGGCAATGAAGTCCAGAGGCATTAAGCATGTTCATTTAAGCAGTAATTTCTGTCTTATCTATTAATGATTAGAGGGGTTAGCAAGTTGCTAAAATGAGACCGATTCTGGCTTAATTTTATTTCATTTCCCTTGTCTCCGCTTAAATGAAGGGCATTAACTAGCAATGAATTGTCCAGGCCTCTGGGAGAGGGGTGGAAGGAGAAAGAAGAAAAGCAAATGTCCAGTTTCTCCCTGAGACTGGACACACCTCCTCTAGGTAATAGGCATTAGCTCTGCCTTTCTGGGAGAAGCCACAGTTTTACCTGGAGAGTACAGGAAAATACATAATAAGGGAAGAATACCATATATTGTTTTCATTGCAGTTGAGACAGTCTTGATTGTTGTTCCTATGCTCCTTAGGCTCGGAACTGGAGGGCGGGGAGCGCATGCAGCTTGGGAGTAGGATGGGGCATCTGGCTTGTATGTACACAGCATTATGCAAAAGTCTTGTATGCCCACACTTCAGACAGTTCTGACAGCTGCTGGGACAAACTATTTTCCAGTATAATTATATAAAGCCAAAAGCAGTCAGCAATTGTATTTACCATTGTGAATTGTGTTCCAGATCTTATTCTCTCTGAGATATTCGTTTTAATGAGCTAAAGATGCTCACTTAAAAAAATAAAAGGTTTTGCATGTAAACATCTTCAAAAAAATGTTTTTATACTGTATGCTAGCGTTACCACATTTCTTCCAGAACATATTTTGATTCCTAAGTTAAATCTAGCTATAGCCAAAACTCAGGTTTGCAATATGTCAGAATGCTCTGTTACAGGCAGCTCTCAAGACCTTGTGGCCGTGATCCACCAGGAGTAGACTGGATTTTGGAAATTATGGCAAATAGAATCTTAATCATATATGTCTTCAGCCCTTCTGAAGATTACAGGTTTCCAGATGAATGAAATGACATGATGATAAAGATGTTTTTCAGCCTAAGTTTAGTTCCTCTACAAAGCAGAGGAAGCTCGGAGAATTGACACTCTTACTGAATCCATCTATCCATTAATTTTAGATTTGTTGCTGCCTTTAAACTTCTCATTCTTTCTGCCACCTTGTAGGAAATGCTAACCAATGGCACAAATAACTAATGACAGAAGCTAAATGAGGTATCTTTTCTCTTAGTACTCACTGAGAGTTGTGCACACCTGCATTGTAGCCATAACTTTGCTGTCTTGTAATTGTGTGTCTTCCCTCCGTACCATACTATGGTCTGCAGACCATTCCTGACCGCTCCCTGTTGTTGTTTTTTTAATAACGTTTTATTGAAACACATCTCTATGCATCTGTTTATGTATTTATTGTCTGTGACTGCTTTTGTGCTACAGGGGCAAAGTTGAATAGTTGCACCAGAGACTGTAGGGTGAGACCCCGGTGGGAAGGAAACAAGGAGAATAAGCAAGGAATCTTCAGGGATTCAAATCTTAATGCCTGTGCTGTCTGAGTGATTAAAGAAAAGTCAGTATAGTAGAGCAGAGGAGCTGAGTCACCTACAAATTTCATCAGCAGAAAGGGTTCCAGGAAAGATATATGCTTAGGGCCACCATTGTAGAGAGCTGAGCCTTTGGGAGAAGATGAAAAAAGCCTGTTTGCTTATTATACTTTTTGGTCCTCCCTTTCAGTGGTAGTAGTAATTAAAGGTCTGAGTGTGTCTTTTGCCAGGCAGGGCTTAATGGAGGGTTAACCTGGGCCAAGGTGAGGCCTTGGGGGTGGGGTGGGGATACGGTGGAAGGAAGCAAAGGAAGGCTGCTTGACTATCTCTGGATCAGGCCTCAGGGTTCTTTCAATTCTCTGCTGGTCGGCTTAGGTGGGTAGGGAGAAGGTGAATGTTTAGAACAGAAGCCCTGGTTGTGGTCACGACTGCACATTTGGTCAGTTTGGGTCCTGTGTCATCTCTTGGAAATCACATTGAGGCAGTGAGGATGTGGATTTGGGATGGTACTAATTGAGCTGAGGGAGCCCGAACATCTGCCAGAGCCAGCAATAGGAAACGTCAACAGCTGGCAAACGACCTACAAATGCTGCCTGTCTGCAATTGCAGGAACAATAGCTTTTTCACATAGTGAGTAGTAAATAAAAGAAATTTATCCACTACCCTCCAAAGGTTTTTATGAGAAGAATAACAAGTGACAGTGATCCAAGAAACAATCACTTATTGAAGGGGAATAATGTGCTCAGAATATATTTATAAAATGAATATATTGTAGGGTCACCGAGTATACTGACTGTGGCAAACACTCAGCCTCCTAACAAAATATTATAACTTTTACAGCTAAACATGTACACTAGTTAGCATATATATATAGCAAGGTGGCTCATTGATTTAGCTCAGCATAGAATTTAATTTTCTATTATACATTTTTTTTTTTTATTTTTAGAGATGAACTAGAGTTCTAACATGATGAGTCTCAACCAGGAGTTTGAAGTATTATAATCAAATGATTTCATAGTCTCAAATAACCTAAAGTTGTTCCCAGATTGTTTATTGATTCCTACTGATTTATTTCCTGGTATTGTTATTCTTCTCATCTGCCACTGTTCCTCCAGCCAGAGAGCACTGTGGCCAATGTATATCTACAAGCAAGCACTGAGAGGAGATAGGTAACCTGGAAAGCTTCATTAAATTTCCAGGACAACAGAGTCAGAATCACTGCACCAGGTTAGTCATTTACTGAAAGGCAAAACGATTTTGCTTTGGATTCTCTGGTTACCACCTCAGGGGTCCATAGAAATCTTCTGAGCCCTTTGTTCTCACTCGTTCTGTTTTTCTTGAAGGATGAATGCACTAGGTTTGTTTTTATTACAAATTTGACGCAGTAAACTCTGAAGTTACAGTATGGAAAACATATAATTATGGAAGCAAGCAAAGCAATAATCATTTTGTATAAGACACCAAAAGCCTACAACTGTGGCAATTAGTGTGGCACTCCCAGCTGAGATTACATTTGCATAGTGTTAATGCCAAAGTGATGCTTCCATGTGGCTCAAAGAATGGAAGGAATTATCATCCCAAATTACTTGCAAATGATAAGCTACAGAAAACCAGCAGGGTCTCTTCAGTGACCTGGCAAATTTATGTATCTTCCCTTCTGAAATCATCACTTGCTTTAGGTTGTGTGTGTGTGTGTCTGTGTCTGTGTCTGTGTCTACACCAGTGAAGAATGGCTTTCATAATATTTCTACCATGAGTTTTTAAAGCATTGTTCGTTCAGATAAACGTCATATACTGTTGTGTTCTCAGAACATCTCTTTAAGGTGAATATGAAGATATTTTTGCTTTCAGATGTCTTCAGTGTTCTAGAAAATTCAGGCCTAAGACAGCCTGACATTGTTGTTATCGCTGAGTGACATGAACTCAGCTTCTGATTCACATTTTTTCCCTAGCGCAGGAAAAAGCACTTTTTCCCTGCCCTTGAAGTCCTGTTTTTTTCTATTTTTTATCCTAGCTCTAAATAGATACAATTTTTTAAAATACCAAATTATATTTAGTCTCACTTTTACAATATAGGTGAAGCAGTTTATATCTGAGCCCTTCTCAGCTTTAATTTAATTACTTTTTAAAGTCTTTGGAAAATAATGTCTGCATATAGTGAGAACCTTTCGTTAATGACAGCAATAGTTAACGCTTAGGAATCTATTGCACCCAGAATACTCTACTGAACCCTGTAAGGAAGCTTGTATATAAGAGGAAACTGAAACTTAAAGAAATTTAAATGATTTATTCAAGGCTACATTGCCTAGTAAGTGTCAGAGCTGGGATTCAAACCCAGGCATTCTGGCTCTAGTGCCTATATACTGAATATTGCTTTGCTAGAGCTTGGCTGCAGTTTTTGCTAGCATTTTTGTTTTTGTTTTTTTTTTTTGGTTTTTTGGTGTTTTGGTTTGTTTTGGGGGCTGTGCTGCGCAGAATGCAGGATCTTAGTTCCGTGACCCCTGCAGTGGAAGTGTGGAGTCTAACCACTGAACAGCCAGGGAATTCCCTTGGCTGCATTTTCTACATGTAGGTGGATGGGAATTTCTGTCTAACTAAGTAGTGGTTGGCATAGCAGATAGGTAAGAGGGTGTATGGGCAGGTGGGGAGTATATGTGGGTCCTCGATGCCTTCCAGCCAGTGTGTGCAGAAGGAAGGGAGTGTCAGAGGGTTTCTACATAGTTCTACAAAGGCCTTCTAAACCTCATGATCATCCTGGAAAACTTTGAAAGAAATAACAAAGGGAAGCTCTGTAGCTGCTGGATGTCTTGTTTTTGTAATCCTCATTACAAAATACTGTGCTTTTGAGGGATTGATGTTTGTGTTCCAAATTCTCCTTTCGCGTCTTCACTGAAACGTGACCAACGTGGTCTAAGGCCAGTTTGTACCTTTGGTAAGTACACAAAGTCCGCCTTCTGTTTTGACAAGGTCACGTAAGTCTTGGTGGTAGTTGTATTTCTATATAGGCTTATAACCTATTTCCTTGTCTTTTCCATTATATTCCCCTTCTGTTATTCTTATGCTTTTCCCTAGCATGTTGTCATGCAGATGTTGTGCTAAACAGTAGCAAGGGAGTGAAAAGAATCTATAGGTCCTGTGTAGCCACCAGGATAACTCAAGCAGGCTGTCACGCTAGGGGTGCTGGCCATGATGTAGCCATGCACCAGACATATGGACATGAGACTAGTCGTGCCTATCAAAGCATGGCCCAATAATGATGACTTAGAGGTCCCACACATGGAGGACAGTGCACTAGTGCTCCATGACACCACAGTCATTTAGACAGACCTACTTTAATGTAATTGGAAAAGGTAAACAGAAAGTATTCTAGGCTGTGGAAAAGGAATGTTGTTCTTGAAAAATGCTATTCAAGATGCCTCCTGGCCAAACCAGTATACTCATGAAAAGTTTTGTTTCCAATTTCCAGGATTACACAGCTTTTTGTATTGTCCTTGCCGTAACATTTTTCAACATGTAGTGGAACTCATATAAAAATTAAGCTATCTGATATCATGGGATCCTGTCTGAGCCCTGTAGCAATTCTGTAATTACCAGTTAGTAAATGCCTGTTCTGCTATGTACTTGTGTTTACCTGACCATAGGGCTGTAAGAGGCCAGAAAAACATAAAGTATCCTCAAAATAATCCCAGTTTGATATTTACAAAGACAAATATCATGATATGTTTGTTCCAAACAAATACACACTTTTAACCTTTTAAACTGCACTAATTTTTTTTGCCATTCCAACTGAAGCCAAGAAATGAAAATAACTATAATTTCTTATGGCAGGGAGTTCCCTGGTGGTCCATTAGTTAGGACTTGGTGCTTTCACTGCCGTGTGCCCGAGGTTCAATATATATATATATGTATGTATGTGTGTATATATATATGTGTGTGTGTGTGTGTATACATACATATATATATATATATATACACACACATATATATTTCTTACGGCAGTAGACATTTATCCCTGGGAGTTTTGTATAAATTATTTTTGACAACCTCAACGAGGGAGTAAACTTATTTCTAAGAATTTGTAAACCTTGCCTCATGTTTAAAAGCTAAAGTTAAATAAGTCACTTTTTTACTTCGGCAACTGAAAAGTTTGGTTTACCTTGTACTCAATTAAAACCAGATCTTTTATACAAAAACATTGCTCTGTGATGATTTCTTACACCTATCTGTATTAGTGGTATTGTTTTGTATTGTACTATTTTGAGGAGACAATTCGGTGTCTTACCTTTCAAAGTTCTGAATATCTATTTTCATTTAGTTATCTGGCAGCCTAAAGTGGGGCCCTAGTCTAGGCAGTATGTATTTGTCACTGTAAGTTGTGTAGATCATATAATTAGTTTTAATTTTTTTTCTTTATATAGAAGTCTATTTATTTGGAACTTTTGTGGCTGTAGTTCTGGGGCATGAAAAGGATTAGTAGAAGCAGGGCCTGCTATTAACAAAATTGGAAAAGTCTAGAACTTTACAGTTAAATCCTTTAGCTTTTTCTTTCTTTTCTTATTCATTCAGTAAGGCCCCATCTTACTCATTGAGATACGTCAGTGAACAGAGGTATCTGTATATCAGCTTCCTCATAACCTTTTTTTCATTTTTTGCTGTCACTCCCTGTCTCTGTCCCTCTTCTAGGTTCATCATTCACAGAACAGATATTTTTGAGTATCTATAATGTACTACCCTAGTTCCCCGGTGGTTTTGTAGCTTTCTCAAACTGCTTTTAGAGAAGGAATTGCAATAAGTCATATAGTCTCAAATGTGAATTGAAGTCAACTTTAGCTCTCTCTTTCAAGGATAATAAATCTGAAGTCTTATTTGATTATAGAGGTATTGGATTTTACTAACAGAGTTTGGTATTAATTAGGAAATGGCTAAATTATTGGTCTTAGCATCTACTGTCTAAGGGTAAGTGCATAGTCCCTCAGATATTCACACCTAATCAGAAGCTTGAGTTAAAGGAATTTCAGGAATCTTGCTCTGTTCCACTTTCACTTAACAGGGTGGAAAAGCTGACATTTTATTTATTTATTTACAACTCTATGCCCTTTATTTTATTTATTTATTTATATATATATGGAATCTTAAAAAAAAAATGGTTATGAAGAACCTAGGGGCAGGACGGGAATAAAGATGCAGACCTACTAGAGAATGGACTTGAGGACACGGGGAGGGGGAAGGGTAAGCTGGGACAAAGTGAGAGAGTGTCATGGACATATATATACTACCAAAAGCTGACATTTTAAATTGCCAAATACCTCACATCAAATTTGTATGAAAACGCCTATCAGAACCTGGCTGGCTTTTTGTTTTGTTTTGTTTTTTGTTTTTTGGGGGTTTTTTTGGCTGAGCTCCATGGCATGTGGGATCTTAGTTCCCAACCAGGGATAGAACCCATGCCCCCTGCAGTGGAAGTGCAGAGTCCCAACCACTGGACCAAGAATCTGGGTTTCCTGACTCTCAGTCTGATGAGTTTTACTCTACCATGTTGAGTATGGGGAGAACCTAAAGCAGAATGAGCCCAGAGAGAACTAAAAGGTGGAAAATTAGACCCAACCTGGAATTTGTAAGTATTTGTCCTGGACAAGAATAGGCTAATGGGAAACTTCAAAGCTAGCTGCATTTAAGGGTATAAACAGCTTTTACAGTAAGAATTGTGATGACTAACACTATTGATTGAAGGCATAAAAAGAACAAATGTATTTAAGTTGTACCATGAAGATTTGGGTGAGGTATAAAAAATTCCCTGAAATTAAATGTAAGAAGATATTTCTGGGAGAAAAGATGGACCTATATTTTTGAGAGATATTGAGATATTTTAAAAAAATAACCTAGATATCTAGGTGTGTTTGTGTGTGTGTGTTTAGTTGTAAACCTCCTGTTCAAATGGAAGGAAGTGCATTATATAAGTCAGGTGAAAGTGGAGGTGCACTTAGAATCCCACTTGCTTGTGGTTCCCTGAATTCTGCAGAGCACAGTCTGAGTGAAAAGCAATGAGCCAGATCATCATTTGGCCAGAATGGGTTTACCTTAGGGCAGAGAGTAGCTTTTATGACAGTGCTGCAGCTCTGATATTCCAGGAAGGGCTCTCTGCCTGCATATCAAGAGGTAGTTTGGCAATGTACATGATATTCGGCAATCATTGACTCATGCCCTTTCATTTCAACTAAATTGAATAATCAATGCTCAACATAAGGCCTTGCACACAGTGGGTTCTTGACAAATATTTGCTGAACAAATGCTGTTCTTTGGTATAGTAGAGAGCTTTAATTCTCTAAATGATTTGGTGAGAAGCAGTGACAAGTCAGTGGCACAGAGTAAATTTTGGCTTCCTATCCTCTCTAGACAGTATATTGGATTTCACCCATGAGATGGCTGCCAAAGATACAATTTTCCCAGCTCTGTTTGTGCTTGTAGCCTGGGCAGAAGCTGGGATGGCTGCCACAGCAGAAACATGAGGCACAGACCCAGGGCCAGCCTGACTCAGTCAATATCTTCCCACTCAGCACCTCAAAAATGTTTCCTGTGTTAATCTCTTTGGACAGTAATGAAGGAACGAAG
Organism: Pseudorca crassidens; assembly: GCF_039906515.1. Classification (NCBI taxonomy): domain Eukaryota; kingdom Metazoa; phylum Chordata; class Mammalia; order Artiodactyla; family Delphinidae; genus Pseudorca; species Pseudorca crassidens. The sequence goes on from NC_090309.1 coordinate 43,542,236, forward strand.
GATATTTTTAAAACAGTAACTTATCAACATGAAGCAGATACCCAAGTGTGCTCTGGATTGGATGCAGTTTACACCAGAACTTTCAGAATTGATTTTTTTTCTTTTCCTGGCCTTATATAAATGTGGGGAGGTGACTCCAAGGCATTATGGATTTTTTTTGGATATTGACAAGTCAATCTACCACTGAATGTGCGGCTTTGGAGAGCAGTAAATAATTTTCCTGGGTTCACTGACTTTTAGGGCCCTGACAGATATTTTCAGAACTGCCATATAAAGAAGATTGTATCATTATGACAAAAACATTTTGCAATTCCCACACTCCCTGCTCCATCCCCATGAGGTATGTTTCTTCGTTGTGCTTTTATCAGCATTTTTTCTTCTCTTTATTTATCATGTAAATAGCATAAAATAACAACCAAGACATAAAGAACAAAGAAGGAAGTTATCTGAAATATCACCAATTATAGAAAATGTCTTAAATTTTAATTTTTCTTTATAGACACTGTGTTCATACAAATACTATATAGTGTTAATAAAAATGTAGATAGAATTATGTCTTCGTATGCTAAAATTGATGTTATGTATATTTTCCATGTTGAATGATTTTCATAAGTCATCAGACTAGTGGTTATATTCTTTTGGTAGATATATCTTAAGACTTTATTATTTGATGCTTATTTAGAGAGTTTCCAAGTGTTTCTATGATAAAATCACTGAAATGAGTAATTTAGCATATATCATTTTTTTCCTTCTTTTAAAAGCACAGCATAGAGATAATCCCTTGCTAAAGAAATTTACATTTTAGTGACGATAGACATGAAATAGAACAAGTGGGTAACAGTTGCTATAGCAGCTGGGTACAGTGAGAGAATGACAATGGTAAATTCCTGAAGGGTCAGAATGGTTTTTTTTTTTTTTTACTGTATAAAGGAAGTGATGCTGTTACTAAGTCTTGAAAATGTGTTGATTTTAACTAGTTATGTGAAAGCAGAAGGAATTACAGACATAGGGAGGAGCTTGTGCAAGGGCATGGAAGTCCGGGAAATTCTGGGAACTGTCAGTCATTAGCAACAAGGCAGTATGAAGGAGGCTCAGCTCCACTCAGGTGAGACACAGATGATGAAGGGCCTTGTGCACCCTTCAGGAAAGGTCATGGAGGCTGAATGAAGCCTGTTTCCTGTATCGAGAAATGGGGGACACAGAAAGGTTTTTGTGCCCAGGAGCCCCACAGGGTCCTGCTCGGTATCACCTCAGATTTTGTCTATTGAGCTCTTTCTGGATTAGAATCCATATGGATTTTCCATATCATGTAGATATTAGCTCTTGTACAGTCATACTTGACATTTATTCTTCCTAGTGCATTTTAAAAGTTATTTACTTATTTATTTTTGTCTGGTGCATTTTTTGTATTTAAAAATTTTCAGTTACATCTATCGTGAATTCAACAATTTTAAATTGTGATGTTTTCCTTTGTGATTTTTTTCTTCTGCATTGAAATACAGACCGATTAATTAAGAGGAATTGAAGGGCTAGTGGCAGGGAGTCCAGTTAGGAAGCTATTATGCCAAAGAGATGATGTCCTGAGGGCCTGGAATAACGAAAGGAGCAGTAGGAATAGAAAAGAGGAGATGGATGTAGGAGTTACTACAGAGGTAAAATTTATACGTTTCCATAACCAACTGTAAAATTAGGCAGGAATGTTTGGAGGCTGAGGTTTTAGACAATGGATAGAAGGAAAGAAAACCAGCATTTTAAGCTTTTACCATATTTCAGAAAATTTATGTTTAATCATTCAAAGAATTTATTGAGTACCTGCTATGAGCCTGACATTGTTCTATGTGCTTGGGATGTATTAGTAGACAAAGCAATGATTCCTGCTCTTGTGTAGTTTACTTTTTAGGGGTGAATACGGATGATAAACAAGCAAAAAATAACAATGGCACATGAGTAAAGTATACAGTACATTAGAAGTCAATGTGATTGATATTCTCTGCTTGCTTCTCTAGATTTATTTTATCTTTTCCTCTTCCTGCCCAGAGCTCTGGAAGTCTGACTTTTACAGATGAATCAATGGGTTAATTTGCCTTTGGGCCTCCAATTAAGTTTAACCAATGAGGGGCAACAAAAGATCAGAGCCTGGGAGGAGAATGAGTGTTGTTCTCTCCTCCTGCTGGTCAAAGTGTTGATAACGGCTGGGCTTATCTGGCAACAGGCTCAACTTCTGTAAGATGCCTTCTCCTACAGGTTTCTCAAGGTTCCAGCAAACTGCTTCTCCCTTCCTCGCCGTTTTAGCCAAGATTGGCAGTAGAATGCTGCTGTTTCTCACCCTGATGTGTTTCAACATTTGTAGTTAATTTCCCATTTATTTGCCCAATAGCACCTTCAATCCCCTCACCCCCCATTTGAGCATACCATTTGTTTTCTACCAACCTTGACTAGTGTAAGTGATAAGTACCAGGTGAAAAAAAAAAAAAAAAATAGAGCATGGTAAGGGGGATCAGGATTGTCAGAACTGAGAGGATAATTTGCAATATGAATAGGATGGTTAGTTGGGTTTTATTAAAAATGAGACGTTTAAGCAAAACCTGGAAGGAGTTGAAGGCATTATTCAAGTGGATATCTGGGGTAGGATCATTTCAGGCTGAAAGAGCAACCATAGGTAATGTACCAAGAATGGTGTGTCCTATTATGTCAAGAAACAGCGGAAGACTGCAGGGCTGGGGCATAAAGAGTGCACTGGATTGTAATATAGAAGATCAGAGACCATGCAGGCGTTGAAAATCATTGCAAATAATTTGGCTTTTACTCTGAAACTGGGCGTCACTAAACAGTATTAAACAAAGGAGTGCCATGATCTGACACACTGAAACAGGATAGCTTTGGATACCTCGTTAAGAAGAGCTGCAGGCAGGCAGAGGGATTGAAGGGAGAACTAGTTGGAGATGATCATAGTAGTTTTCTTGGAAAATGATGACGACTCCATCCCTTGTGATATCAGAGAATGTGGTGCAAATTGGTCAAAGCCTACGTATAATTTGGGGTATGAGAGAACAGAAAGAGTAAGGGATGACTCCAGGGTTTGCGTCTGGGCCTACTGGTAAGGTGGGCTTCTATCACTTCAGATAGAGTGCAAGGAGATCAGCTTGGCTTTGGACATGCAGAATTTGAGATGTATAATTGCTATCTCCAATTGGAAATCGCAAGTAGACAGACAGATATGTGATCTGGAGTAATAAATTGGGAGTCATTATATAGATCTGCAATACAATAGTCCACTTGCCACATGTACTAGCGCATGTAAAGTGCCCAGCAGTCTCATGTGGTTAGTGGTTGTTGTATTAGGTAGTGCACATATAGAATATTTCCACCGTAGAAGAAAGTTCTGATGTACAGTGTTAATCTAGATGGTATCTCAAGTAATTAGACTGGATGAAATCACCAAGGGAGTCATAATAGAAGAAGAGAAAAAACTGAAACCTGGGACAATAAAATATTAAGGGATCAGACAGGAGATGGAAGCAATAAAGACTTGAAAAGGAGTGGAAGTATAAGGTAAGTCAGAAGTATCTGGTTGAAGTGTATCATTTCATCCTCATTACAAAATTAAGGGGCTTCAATTACTTTCAATATTATTTAGGCGAGGAAACAGGCTCAGAGAGTAAAAGCACATGTTTTCTATCACACAGCTAGTTCTGGAAAAGTTGGGATTTGAGACCAGAAAGAATGGAAAGCCTCCTCTGGGAGGGATCTAGCTGTATGTAAATATGATGATGGTGATTTCTCTTAGACCATGACAGCTAGGGTTTTCTCACCAAAGATGTCTGTTCTGGTAGATTCAGGATGTTGACTCAGGTCTCAAGTATCCACCCAAACCTGTTGAATATATTATACTGACAACAGCTGCCTCCAATTATGACCAGATGAGAGAGAGTGTTTGCTTCCCTCCCATCCAGTTTATTGAAATATAATTGCTATATAGCATTGTTATAGTTTGAGATGTACAACATAACTATTTGATATATGTATATATTGCAAAACGATACTACAGTAAGTTCAGTTGACATCCATAACCTCACATAGTTACAAACATTTTTTTTCTTGGGACCAGCACGTTTAAGATCTACTCTCTTAGCAACTTTCAAATATATAAAACAGCACTGTTAATTATAGTCATCATGCTGTACATTACATGCCCAGAACTTATTCATCTTATAACTAGATGGTACCTTTTGACAAACTTCACCCATTTTGTCCACCTCTTACCCACCACCTCTGCAGCCACCAATCCGTGCTCTGTGTCTACGAGTTTTTTTTTTTTTGATTCTACACATAAGTGAGGTTATACGGTATTTGTATTTTTCTGTTTGATTTATTTCATTTAGCACAGTACCCTCCATTATGCATAAGGTTCAATGATGTTGTCACAAATGGCAGAATTTTATTCTTTTTTATGGCTGAAAAATATTCCATGGTATATATGTATATATCACGTTTTCTTTATCCACTCATCCACTGATGGACACTTCACTTGTTTCCTGAAAACATGTCTTGGCTATTGTGAACAATGCTGCAATGAACATGGAGGTGCAGATATCTTTTCAAGATAGTGATTTCATTCTCTTTGGATATAGACCCAGAAGTGGAATTACTGGATCATATGTAGTTATACTTCAAATTTTTTGAGGAACCACTATACTTTTTCCACAGTGGCTGCGTCAATTTATATTCCCACCAACAGTGCACAAATGTTCCCTTTTCTCTACATCTTCACCAACACTTTTTATCTCTTGTCTTTTTGATAATAGCCATTCCAAAAGATGTGAGGTGATCTCATAGTTTGTATTTTCATTTCCTTGATGATTAGTGATATTGAGCATCTTTTCTTGTACCTGTTGGCCATCTGTATGTCTTCTTTGGAAAAATGTCTATTCAGGTCCTCTGCCCAATTTTTAATCAGAATCTTTTTTGCTATTGAGTTGTATGAGTTCTTTATATATTTTGGATATTACCTCCTTATCAGATATATGATTTGCAAATATTTTCTCCCATTCAATAGGTTGCCTTTTCATTTTGTTGATGGTTTCCTTGGCTGTGCAGAAGCTTTTGAGTTTGACGTAATCACACTTGTTTACTTTTGCTTTTGTTGCCTTTGCTTTTGGTGTTAAATCCAAAATATTGTTGTCCAAAATATTATTTACAATGATAAAGTGTCAGTGTTTGCTTTTGAATGGATCGTCTTCCCTAGGTGTGTCACATAAGAGGGTACGTGCTTCATCTTAGTGACTCGCAAAGTCCTAAGATTGCTACGTGAGGGGCTTAATGTTTTGCCTGATTTGATATTTCTTATTATAAAATCCTTAACATCATTTATGTCTTAGTTTGCTTCTCCCTGAAGGCATAGACTGAAATAAGGATTTGGATGCAAGTGACCTATTTGGGAGAAGATCATTTCTGCTTCTGGGAAGCAGAAATGAGAGAGTGAGGAGAATGAAGCAGGGCAAGGAGAAAAGCTAAAAAGGGTTAGTTACCTCCATGGGCAAATGGAGCTTAATCTATGTGGGGTCAGTCTGATTCCCCTGACTCACACTACCCTCAGTCCAGAGTTGACCTTGGGGTAACTACCCATAATTCTGGGCTATGCTTATGTACAATTTAAGCTGTGTTCCCAGCTTCTCCCTGAACCAGAAAAATCAGAGATGCTGCAGCTTGTGTTTGAGGTGAGACACAGGCACTGTGCATGAAACTGTCCACTAAAGCCATACTGAAATCAGGGGGGTGGGAGGTGGCATGCAGCACCTGTAAATGTGTAATACAGTTGGGAACTAGCATAATTTAGCTGTTGGTAGTTACTAATGAATACAGAATTACATTATCCTCCCTTAAAATGATAATGTAAGTATACTGGCCGACACTATCATTTGTCTCTGAGACAAAATAATTACCAATAAAACTTAAAAAGAAACTCTCCACTCTTTCAAATTAGATGCATCATTTTGGAATCAGAGAAATTGGGTTAAAGTGCTAGTTTTGCTGCTTATTTGCTCTCTGACTTTTGGGAAGCTAGTTATTATTACTGAACATCAATATTGTAATCTATACAATAGAGATAAACGTATTTACCTCATGGGATTATTAGAAGAGTTATAGAATACATACACAAACATACACATATGCACACACATCAGGCATGGATTAGGTGCTTAATGATTGTTAGTTTTCCTTTCTTTTGAAAAATTGTATTTATTTAATTCATTTTATTCTTGAGCTCCTTCCTTTTTTTTTTTTTGGTGGTACACGGGCCTCTCACTGTTGTGGCCTCTCCCGTTGCGGAGCACAGGCTCCGGACGCGCAGGCTCAGCGGCCATGGCTCACGGGCCCAGCCGCTCCGCAGCATGTGGGATCTTCCCGGACCGGGGCACGAACCCATGTCCCCTGCATTGGCAGGCGGACTCCCAACCACTGCGCCACCAGGGAAGCCCTCTTTCTTCTTTCTGAATGCAAAGTAGAGACATATGTTGATTGGTATCAATGGTGAAAAAACAGAATAAAAATGATACAAAATTCCATTCGATTAAATGAAGAATATTGAACTTTCATGAATAATTTTGGTATTTAAGTTATGACAAAATGAAAAAATATATGAACAAAGAAAAATATCGTCTTATCTAAATTTTGTACTAAAAATTCATATACTGCAGCCTAATTTTTCTTTTTATGAGATTTAAAAAGAGGCAAGGAAAAAAAAAAGCAAACTGTATTAGGTAGTACACATACAGAATACTTCCACCATAGAAGAAAGTTCTGAGGTACAGTGCTAATCTAGATGGTATTTCAAGTAATTAGACTGGATGAAATCACCAAGGGAGTAATTCCTACTTCCATTTACTGTAATGGGAATGTTGTTGATTATAAGCTTTGAATTTTCTATTAAATGTCTTCTTATCGCTTTGCTTTATTGAACACTCATTCCTCATTTTTTGTTTATGGCCTTACTGTCTAGAGATGAAGAGAGAAAATAAATGCCAACAAGTCTAAATACTGAAAGGTCAGGGTGTTCACACACACAGTATTTCACTTTTCAGAATGCATTAGCCATTACAAGTCTAGTATCTCCGTCAACTTTCAGATATCAAATTGATGTTGTGCCATTTCTCCCCTGGAGGCAATTTTGAGATCATAAAAGTTGTGCCAAGGACAAGAAAATGGGGCCTGGATGACTCAGAATTGAGAACATGTTCAGTTCATGGGTAGTGAAAAAAGAACCAAAGTGCTGGTTTCACTGGCTGCTTGTTTTTGTAGCACTTCAAGTAATAAAACCATCAACATAAATTCTGGGTTGGTTTTGTTCCCCTTTGAACTTTTGCTCTAGGGACTGATGAATCTCTTTGCACAGCTGCGTAAATACTGTGCTGCCATTTGGCTCAAATGGGAGGTTGGTCTTAGAAATCTTCACTTGTGAAAAATGAAATAAGCACAGGGGACTAGAACACGTGTGGATTAGGAAAGGAAGAGAGGAGCTGGAGCTCTGCAGTCTGAGATTTTTCTGTAATAGATATTTGCTGCTCCTCTTTGCCTAATATATTTTCAGTTGGGTACCTGCTCCTTCTCTACCTCATAATTTTGGTCAAGCTGTCAGGTACCCTGACTTCTGTCCAACAGAGTAGCTACTAGGGGTCCAACAATTGTAAAATCAGAGGCAATAAGAAAAAAAAAACACCTTGATAAATTTGACTATACAAAATTTTTTCAAATGCATGAAAACATCATAAGTAAAATCAAAGACATTTGATAAATTTGGAGAAAATATTTTCAAGGTATATCATATATAAAGGGTTAATAGCCCTAATTCATAATAAACTTTTAAAATTAGAAGGGGAAAAAATGTAGTAGAGATTAGGAAGAAGATATAAACAGATAATTCACAATAAAAATAGCTGTTAAACATAAAAACGTTTCTAATTTCTTTACATGTTTGCCAACATTTACCTTTTATTGTTTCGATAACTGCTGTGAGATGGTATCTCATTGTGGCTTTGATTTGCATGGCCCTAATGATTAGTAATATTGAGTATCTTTTCATATATATATATATATATTCATTTATATGGCCTTTTAGCCATTCCCCACCTGTTGACTCTCTATCAGCCAGGGCTCTCCATTAGCTCAGCTTGCCTGCCAGAAAATAATTAAATTCAGTAAATATGTGATCCCTTCCTGTGGACTGGTTTATCCAAGTGCCTCAAAGTCCTTTCAGAAATACCATAAACACTATAGGTTAAAAATTGTAGGCAGAATTTTATCACACTCAATAATCTCTTCTACCTTCCGTCTCAGTTAATAGCATATTCATCTTCCTATTCCTTTTAGAAACCTTAGAATCACCTTTCATTTAAACTTTTCTTAATATTCTCTATGAAGTTACGAAATGTTGTATAGTCTTACTATTTCAGCCTTATCACTTGCCTCCAGATTCATAGTCTACGTTTTCCTCCTGCTTTGTTTATGGTTCTCCTGCTATTCAGTCAGATAATCACAATGACCAAGTCCTTCTACTGCAATATCAGTGGGGTCCAGTCCATGACATTCAAATAAAGATCTTATCATTATTCATCTATGAACAAGTTCCTGACAGTTCCCTGTTCCCCCAGTGGATACAGAGAAAACTCCTTATCATGGTATACAAAGGTCTCCCCAATCTGGTATCAACTATCTTTCTAACCTTATCCTTTGCCCTGCAGTCAATGTATTCAAATTCACAATGTTGCTCTTTCCAGAGCTCCCTGTGTTTTGGTCTGCATATTGCTGTTGTCTACACCTATAATACTTTCTTTTTCTTTTCTAACTGGAAAATGCTTACTCATCTTTCATAATCCATCTTAAATAGCCCCTCTGATGTTTTTTCTCTATTCCCTCTATTCCCAACCTGAGCAGGTTAAATCATTCTCTCTTCTCCATAACATCTCCACACATTTTGTTATTATCAAACTCATCAATTTATATTGTGATTTTTATGTCACTTTTTCTCTAGTAGACACCTAGCAAAATTATGGGGTTCAATAAATGTTAAGTTGAATGAATATAAATGAGTGAGTGCATGAGACATAAGGGAAGTATTTTTGCTGTGGAAGAAAATCTTCTGCTACCACTCACATGTGCACGAAAATACAAAATAGACTACTCTGATTATGAGGATGACTGTTCTCAAGTAATTTATATGACTTCAATGTTGTAAATAAATTTACTTTCAAATCTGAGTTCATTCTTGGTATGCATTTTGCCAGGACACTTTCTAAATTCTAAACCACATTCCTCTCTATAGCAGTGATATGAAATGGCTCTAGGAAACTACACCTTTAAATAATGACTTAAGTCAGATGGTAAGAATAAGAAACTATATTTTATTGGTCCAATTAATTTAATAAGCCCTTTAGTTTCTATAATAGAAAATTAGAATTCTGTAGAAATAGAATTATGTATATAGCTTTTGATAATATTATATAATATTTCACTTTAAACATGTTATGCTTTTGAATGTAAGTTACTGTGAAACTAACTGGAAAAAAACAACACCACCTCATCAGACTCTCAAGTGTTGAAAATCTTTTTCCTCTATATAGAAACTATATTCCTGTAGAAACTATATTCCTCTATTAGAAGTAGATGGCGCCATTTTCCAGGCTGAAATTATAAGCCAGTACACCTCCAGGCATTTCTCAATGGAGAAGCTGAAAGGTAATCACATTTGCACAACTCTGTGTGCCGTAAGCTTGACAGATTTGAGTGCACTGTATTGTTTTCTGAGAGATTATTTATACTCTTATCTTTAGGATACAGAGATCCTTACTCTGAACTGGCTTTTTAAAGGATTTGCACTGAAACAGCACTTGCATCTGTAAAATGTGCAGGGAGGAAAGCCAGGTTTGTTTAATGTCTTATATGCTCTTCAGGTACTTAGACAAAGAATGCATTTTTTCATGTTTCTTTTTATTTACAAAAGTCTCATCATTGTGACCTTATATAAGGCTGTTTATACATATTTGTGTGTGTATGTATGTGTGTGTGTGTGTGTGTGTGTGTGTACACATTCAAGACAACACAGATGTTTGCGTGTTGCTACAGAAATGTTTTGTTACATGCTGTCTTACATTATTAACAGCCTCTGGATTTGTATCTTGCTTTTCACAGTTGAACTTGTGATTAAGGCTAGAGAGGCATGATGAATCCTTGTGCAAAGTGATGAAATTATAAAATTGCAGTGGCTTAAACTGATGTTCACAACACTTAATTCATTTGGCTCTAAACCAGGCTTATTCATAAATTTCTTGTACTTGAAGAGTCGGCAGACATTTAATATGCCTAACTTTTTTCTTTCCAGGTATAGTTTGATCTTGATATCGACTAAAAAAATTAACCAAAATAAACTAAGGGAAAACAAATCTGTTGTTTTTTTTTTTTCAAAGTCTCCCTTGCATTCTCTCTCCAAGAGGGTATGAAACCTAATTATGTATTTTCTAGGAAGCAGTGATCATCACATTGAAAAGTGAAACATCCAGACAGTCTATGAGACCTAATAGTCCAGTGATATGCTGCGAAGGGAATTTTATATATTTGACGTTTTCTTTGCATTTTGAGGACTGCATTTAAGAAAGGAGACTTTAGTGTAGTCTCAGAGATGCGGTGAAAAATGCCTCCAGGCCTCCTAAAAGTTTTAATGACCTGAGAAGGTTTCTTAACTTTTCCTGCCGGTATTAGTGTTTCAGCAAAGCACTTGATACTTGGGAGCTTCACTGACCCAGAGAAATAGAAGACCAGATCCAGGGATTACACTTTCCATTTTTATTAAAAGTACTCTGTTCTTTCAGAATCTATCTGAATCTTTGTGTGCTGAGAGACCTCAGCAGATTAAAGCTTTCTAGAAGGACTTCATTGAGGAAGAGGGTTGAGATACATATTTTCATAGCAAAAGGTGTTTGAAAGGATACCTATTTTCTTCTGAAGCCTTAACATGCATATTTACTTACTTAGTGTGAAGAAAATACCACCATCTCATCCCTGGTAAGAGGCAATGAAATTAATTTCATATGGGATAACTTTTTCTTCTATAATGAGAAAAGACAGTGAAATATAAATGTCTCTGGGGCAGGAGGCATTTTGATTCAAGTTCATACTAGGGTATAAAAAAAAGTTTTCCCAAGAGCAGTTTCTGATGGATGGAAGAAGAGTAAAGAGAGCAAGAATACACTAGATGGAAGGAGGAAAAAATATCATAAAGTTCGGGGAAATAAAGAGGAATGGGCTGAGAGGCTGGAGTACCCACAAGCCAGCTACGATGACAATTTTATAGATGTGTACTCTGGCCTTTCCACACTGCTTATGCTTAAAGCTGGCTATCAACTCTGTGACTAGATCCATGGCTAGTATTTAAATATTAGCCTCATAGATGGCTAGGAGTATTTGCTAAAATAGTGCTAGACTAGGGCTGACTGTGGTAATTTTTCCCCCATATAGAATTTGGGCACATTAAAAAAAAAATCATCCTTGAGGACATCCTTCTAAGTACCTCTTTCTACTTGAATTTGCCATTCATAGGACAACACAATGCCTAGAAAATTCATATTTCAGCTCACTTGGCAATTAACTAATTATATTTAAAGATGGGGATCATGGTTCTTTTAGACCTCTTAGAGCCACTTGGACATAATGGAAAATTCCAGGAATCAATTAATACATACGAGAAACATAAGCATATTTATATAAACATAAACATATTTTTAAATTGTAAGATAAAATACAATAGGCTTGGTCCTATTGGTGAGAAAATCATTATTAGCAAAGTGTCATTTAAATGTGATGATTTACCTTAAAATATTTACAGTTCTGTTCTCATTAGAGATTTTTCACAATTGAGCGGTCTACATTTTTTTTAATATTTATTTATTTACTTTGGCTGCGCCAGGTCTTAGTTGTGGCACGTGGACTTCTCAGTTGCAGCTTGTGGACTCTTAGTTGTGGCTTGCAGGCTCTTAGTTGCGGCAGGCATGCGGGATGTCTTTCCTTGACCAGGGATCGAACCCAGGCCCCCTGCATTGGGAGCACGGAGTCTTACCCACAGGACCACCAGGGAAGTCCCTGAGTAGTCTACTTTCTTTTCCTTTTAGGGGACTCAAAATCATGAAACCAGGAGCCTGTGCTAGGATTTCTCACCACCTTCCTTTGAAGCCTTTGCTCAGTCCCCTTAGTTCTTTCCTCTCCATTCTCCTCAACAGAGGAACTGCTCCTATCTCTACTGAGTCATAATAAGTGAATTTGAACACAGTTTAAAGTGGACAAGGCACCACTCACTAGTCAGCTTTTCTCATTTTCCTTGGTCTCCTTAGCCTGTCTTTAAAGGTGCTAATAATGAGAGCAAATCTTCATTCCACAATTTTTTTTGAAGTCTGCTATTTCCAAGGTACTATGCTAGATATCCAAAAATAGAATATTCTTGTTTTCTGAAAGCTGAAAGCTGGGAGCTGGGAGTGGGGAGGGGGGGTAGTTAAAATACATTCATAAATAATTTGGATACATAAGCTGAACATAATACAGAACAATGAGATATTTACTGAGTATTTACTATGTGTTGTATACTCTGCTAGGTGCTGTGAGTGATTAAAAAAAGTGAGTGGAGCCCATGAATTAACTGGAGAGATGGTGCATACACACATGAAACACAGGCTGGTAGGAACTAAGATAAGTAGAATCTGATGAGAAGACATCAGAGAGCTAGATTTATGGTAAATATGTAATAAATGTTTAGAGATTGTTTAAAGAAAATTGGGACTAAGCAAGGACTATGGAGTAGCTTTAGCTGGTGCTTTAAGAATGACAGTCTGGTAGAGTAGGGGAGGAAGCACTCTGGGTAAGGAAGTGACAGGAGCAAAGGTAAAGAATTAGGTATGTACTGGCATGATTGGAAATGAGAGATGCTAACGGGAGAAATACAAGCAGGGGGCAAGAAGGAGACCTGGAGGTCAGGCAACTTGTCCAAGGTTGTAGAGCTAAAAATAAATGGGGTTGCGATTTGAACCTGGGATGTCTGATGCTGACTCCCCTGGGTGGGAGGTCAAAATTGAGGCAGCCTTCATTATGGAAAACAGTATGGAGTTTCCTCAAAGAGTTGCCATATGATCTAGCAATCCCACTCCTAGGCATATACCCAAACAAAACTATAATTCGAAAAGACACATGCACCCCTATGTTCATAGCAGCAATATTCACAATAGCCAAGACATGGAAACAACCTAAATGTCCATCAACAGATGAATGGGTAAAGAGGATGTGGTACATTATATACAATGGAATACTACTCAGCCATAAAAAAGAATGAAATAATGTCCTTTGCAGCAACATGGACGGACCTAGAGATTATCATACTAAATGAAGTAAGTCAGAAAGAGAAAGACAAATACCATATGATATCTTATATATGGAAATACCATATGATATCTTATATATGGAATCTAAAATATGACACATATGAACCTATCTACAAAATAGAAATAGTCTCACAGACATAGAGAACAGACCTGTGATTACCAAGGGGGAGAAGGGATGGGGAAGGGATGAATTAGGAGTTTTAAATTAGCAGGTGCAAATTATTATAAATAGAATAGATAAACGACAAGGTCCGACTGTATGGTACAGGAAAATATATTCAGTACCTGTGATAAACTATAATGGAAAAGAATATGAAAAATATATATATAAAACTGAATCACTTTGCTGTACAGCAGGAATTAACACAACATTGTAAATCAACTATACTTGAATAAAATAAATTTTTAAAAATTGTGGCAGCCTTGAATTTGGGCACAGGGATTTGAGTTTAATTTTGTAGATAGCTGAGGATTTATTCAATGTTATTTTCTTGCCTTTCTACTGTGAACATTAGCAGCTGCTTTAATATTGGAAAAGAGTACTCAGAATTGAGAGAACTCAGCTTTCTGAAATGATGGTCTTGTAAATGACCTCAAGTACTGGGAAGTAACTTTTTTAACTTTCAAAATTCTAATGTTCCAATATGTGATAAGTAACACAAAATTCTGTGATATTGGGTTTCTGCTGAAGTCTTTCATAAAAGGAACACTTTTAAGCTGAGATGTGACTTGTTTGAGGTTCTTATTATGCGGAAAACTTATTTCTAGAATTTCAACTAAACCTAAGATGTGAGTGTTTACAGGTTGATTTGTGTCTCCTCAAAGTTCATATGTGGAAGCCCTAACTCTTAATGTGACTGTATTTGGAGAGAGCGCCTTTAAGGAGGCAAATAAGGCTAACTGAGGTTCTAAGGATAGGACCCTAATCTGATAGAATTTGGTCCCTTGGAAGAAGAGGAAATAACACTCAAGCTCACTTTCTTTCTCTCTCCTCTTGCACAGGAGAAAGGCCATGTGAGGACACAGTGAGAAGGTTTGCAATCCAAGAAGAGAGTTCTCACCATAAACCAGCCCTGATGGTGCCTTGATCTTGGACTTGTGGCCTCTAGAACTGTGAGAAAGTAAATGTTTGTTGTATAAGCCACCCAGGTATTGATATTTTGTTATGGCAGCCCTAGCAGAATAAGACGGTGAGAAAAAAGTAGGAAAGAGAAAAAAGGAGAAATAAAACAGAATTCTCTCTCTCAAATTAATAAAAGGAAATTGAGGGGAAATACAATATATGTAGAAATATGTTATCGTTTAAGGAGGCGTTATTAGGTCCTAACTTAGAAAGCTCATCTCATAGGCTGTCTGGATTGACATACTGTGAAACATCAGGAAGTAAGTTAACTGATTTTCTTGGAAAGAGAAGTCACCATGAAAATTATGGACGGTGTCACTTGGGGTTACCTATGTTTAAAAATAAATGTAATTGTGGCCAGTGAGAAATATTTGAAAACTATTGGCCATTTTTTGTTTCACTCTGCTGTAGTTTATGAACACAAGTTTTAATTAACTCCATTGGCAGTATTATTTTTCTCTTGCAGCAGCTGACTAAAAAATCTAGGGCAAATTCTGGCAATAATTGTGTTGAATCTCTTCAGGGAAAAAGTGAGAGCGATAATACTTATAAAACTTTGCAATGGTTTGCGTTAGCAGATTTTTTCAAAGACTGAATATTTTCACTTTTTACTCCTTTGAAAGCAAGTAAACCTGAGTTGTCTGAACGGGAAGAAAAGTTTCACTTTTCACATGGGGAACTTCTTAAAAAGAGAGAAATTCTTTTGAGGAAGATGCAGATTCTTGGGTATCTGTGCGTCTAAGCTTACTTACTAGCTCAATGTTGGGTGATGTGGCACCTTTCCTATTCCTGTATTCACAAATACTGAAACTGTGCCTCAGCACTGCAATGAAGACATGACAGCTTATACTCTTCTACAGTTTCAAAGACTCTGGAAAAAAACAATCTAGGCCATGCCCATATATAATAAAGGGCTTTAAATTTTTTTTCCAGGTTCATATAAAGCCATTTAAATCATTTGGTTCCTCTTATAAAAATACAGAAAATTGAATGTCTTGCTCTATAGAATAGATAATACATAAATTTGAAAGAAAGCATAAATGATTTTATGCTGATATAGTCTTTCAATATTGCTAATTTCTTCTTTTATATTTCTCCCTCTTACATTTAAGGTAAATAAAATTGCCAGTTTGGTACAGGGATTTAAACCAAGCTTCCAATTGTGAAAAAAAAGTTTTTAATTTGATTTCTGATACAGTTGGAGGTTTATTCATTATACATTTCTAGATTTTATGTTATTTAAAATTACTTCTCCACATAGTACTGGCTATCAATCTGCATAATAACTTGGTCTGTCATGCTGCTGTAATCAGATTTTTTAGATTTACTCTTTTATTTTGAAACATATTTCCATTATTTCCATTCAGGTAAATTTATTGGGTACCTGATAGGTAAAGTTCAATAATGAGTTCTAATTATTTCAAGCAAAGTAGAACATTTCACATGATTTCAAAGTTTCCTGTAGGGAAAATGAGTCTCATATGAGCGTGGATTGTTTTCGGCTACTCATCATCCAAGGATCCAAACATCTTTCGTACTATGGGATAGCTCTAACAGTGGTGGTAAGCAGGGCCCTACCTCTCACTATAGAAGTGAAAGAGGTACATAATTCTTTGACTTCCTGGAAGCTAAAGTATAAGCAAGTATCACAGGCTTGGCTAGGTAGACACTATGAACATTTAATATTAAGGGAATCATTCAAAAATAAGGGAGTTGAGTTTACTTATAGAGTTGTCACAGTGAATTTTCAGGGGCAAGTGTCCACTGCTAAATTGGTGTTAGAGATGCCAGCATCCATCCAGACCGCTCCTGTGTGCTATCTCGGCTACACCTTGGTTTCCTTTATTTCTTCTCATCCTTTATATCTTTCCAGTGTTTCTGTGAACTCTCTATTATCCTTTCCATAAATTTGTTTTATGTTTAATGAGAGTGGATTTCAGATATTTGCAGTCAAGTAGCATGACTATTACCTTCCATCATCAGGGATGATTATTTTTTTAAACTGTAGGTGAAATTAACTAAAGTAGTGATAACTTTCATTTGTACAGTCCTCTCTAATATTTTTGAAGCACTTCCACATTCTTATTTAATTTTATCCTAAGGAGATTACTATGAATTGGTCAGGAACTAGTATCTCTGAATGATAAAACAATAAGCTATGGCATGGAAATGTTAAATGACTTGCCTAAGGACACCTACTCAGGCATAGAGAAGAATTTATAAGCCAGAGTGCCTGACTCTCAACATCACCTTCTCATATTTGTTTCATATTAGCTGGTATCAGGATTGTGCTAATAAAAATCTTAAAACCCTAAAAGAATAGCCTAGATAAATTTTAACTCAGCATATATTTATTGAATAAATTTCTAACCTGCATATTTTATTTTTTTAAAAGCAATAAAAACAGGGCTTCCCTGGTGGCGCAGTGGGTGAGAGTCTGACTGCTGATGCAGGGGACACAGGTTCGTGCCCCGGTCTGGGAAAATCCCACGTGCCGCAGAGCGGCTGGGCCCGTGAGCCATGGCCACTGAGCATGCGCGTCCGGAGCCTGTGCTCCGCAATGGCAGAGGCCCCAACAGTGAGAGGCCCACGTACCGAAAAAAAAAAAAAAAAAAAAAAAAAGCAATAAAAACAAAATTATTAACTGGTGAGTAAAGCTGTCTCTACTCTTCTAGGAACTTACTATTGAATCAAGGAGGTAGATCTACATAAATAACATATTTCAATAGGTACTTATGGGGTCTGGAAAATTCTTGAGGCGTAACTTCTGAAATGAATGAAGGAGCTAAGTGAAGGTTGTGTGGCAGGATTTCTTCAGGGGAAATCATGGAGTTGGTTTTGTAGGAACTTAGCAAAGAGTGTGCCCTGAGAGAAGAAAATGGAGATGGGGTTTAAGACTAGGTCATAGTGAGCCTTGAAAAAGCCTTACTTTTGAAACGTATTCTCCAAGACGGCAGTTTCAAGCAATCTCCAAGGAAGTGTTGACCTGACACAAATAGACTGCCAGACATTTCTCCAGCAAAGATGGGTTTATTCACGATCAGCAGAGAATTGCAATTTGGACTCTGCAACCATGGTCATCCACCTGTAAGTCCCTGTAGGCAAGGGATGGAGAACACTTTTATAGAGATAAAAAGTAAGTTGGGAGGGGTACAGGAAACAGAGTCCATGGCTTTCCATTGGCTGAGTCCTTGCCAGGAAAGAAGAGGCATCTCTTTTCTTCTTGTTGGGCTCTGCTGTCATTGCAGAACATGAGAGATCCCCCTCTGGCCTCCCAACTCTATTTAATTGGTGTTTCTGTTTGTCAGATTTTTACTGAAGTTTGTTAAAATGTGTTTTCCCAGACCTCCTTTGCAGAAGTTCTTATTTTTCTGCCTGGGGTAGAGCCTAGAATTTTAACCTTAACAATAACAAATTCAGGTGGTGTGCAGATGCTCCCCAGTGAGACAACCAGCTTATGTCTTGTAATACATTGTTACTGTTCATGTAACTTCTAGTAGGTCTAAATGTATGAAAAAGGGGCAATGAAACAGCCTACCTTCACTCTTGCCTGATATCATTGTCAAGTAACATTCACTCATTCAGGTGTGTAATGGGTTCTGTCCAGGAGTTGGAGGGGTGGTAGAGGACAAAACAAAGTGCCTGCAAGCGTAGAGCTTGTGTCCTAGTTGGAGGCACGGTAGAGACTATTTTGTATCTTATATCTTCATTACAAATCTTATATCTTCATTACAAGAACAGGAGATGTGTCGATGGAGGGGTATTGTTTTCATAGCAGTGATCAGGAAAGGGCTCTCTCGTGTGATACTTGAGCAAAGTCCTGAAAGACTTTGACATGAGGAGGGAGTCAATCTGAGCAGGAAACTTCCAGGCTGAAAGAAGAGTAAGTATGAAGACACTGAGGAGGAATTTGTGGTGGGAAAACAAGAGTCCAGTGTGGTTAAAGAGGAGGAGAAAGGAAGGGAGCTAAAGAGAACCAGTTTAAAGATGTAGAGAATGTCTGCTCTTTTATGCTGTGGTAAGGTAGTCACTGTGTTCTCAGTATCATGGAGAGAGAATTTTGAGCAGGTGATTCATGATTTTAAACGATCACTTTTGCTGCTCTGGGGAGAAGGGACTGTTGAGAAAGCAGAGTGTTGAGAGGTGATGGTGGCCTAGACCAGGCTGGCCTCGACTGGCATGGCTATAATGGTCCTTCAACCCAATTACATGATATATGTCTTCAAAACATGTTTAAAGGGTTCTGTGGTATTTTCCAACATCGAAGCCAAGTCTCTGGTTCTCTGGACACCAACTACGTCCTACAATGCAATTTAGTTCTGGTAGTAACTCCTTGGATTTAGCACCAGAGTCCACAGATTTAAGGGCTCAGACCCACAAGAATGTCCTCACTTTAGATGCCAACATAAATATTGGGTCCCCAGGTTACACACATTCTGTCCAACTTGGCTGCAAATTGGGGTTTCCACCCCCCCCCCCCAGTTCAATAATTGGCTAGACTGGCTCATAGAACTCAGGAAAACAGTTTACTTTCTGTAACTGTTTTATTATAAAGGATACAACTCAGGAAGAGTTGTTACCAAACCTAACTTGTGTCCACTCTCCTATCCGCAGCAAAGCCAACCTACTGACACCAGTTGTAGTGAAAGGAAAGAATAGCATTTATTTCAGGGTGCCAAGCAAGCAGAACGAGCAGCCCACGCTCAAAAGACCCGAACTGCCTGGTGGCTTTCAGGGAAGGGTTTCTAAAGACAACATTTGGGGGTGAGGTTTGCAGCTTGTGGACTTTCTTCTGATTTGGTTGGTGTTCAGGTAACAGGGTGATGTTTTGATGATCTTCATCATCAACCTTTTGGTTCAAACCAGTTTGGAGTCTACATGCCTGTGGTCAGCACAGAGGTACCGTCCTCCACCCAGATTGGGGGGGGGGAGTCTTGGTTTCTGCAGAACAACTCACAGATATGCATCAAATTATTATGTATATCTCTTAAGGAGGATCCAGCACTCTGTTTTATGGATGAACAATTGTTTAAGTTATTATCACTTTTGTTGCTTAACTGCTTTCCCTTTGTTTCTGTGTTCCCTCACTTCTCTAATTAGTAACTGCTTGAGTCTGCTCTTTGGAACTCAGGGAAGGCCTAGAAGACGAAAGCCTTTTTTCTACAAACAATAAACAGGGGACACGGAGGTGCTTTTGTACCTAGGAGGGCCCACAGATCCCTGCTCTGTTTCAATCCCTGCTTTTCTTTGATACTATTCAATCCTGAGGGTAACAGAGGTGGGACAAGAAAAGGAAAAGTTTTGGACAGAGAGGTTTATCATAAACTCATCAGGGGAACTCAGTTTTAGTGGAACTTGGTTTCACAGGCAAATGGAAGAGATGCATAGGGCAAGTTATAGGGGAAGGGGCATAAAGTTTCCCTGCCATCTCACTGTGCAACACCATCCCAACATCTGGATGTGTTCACCAACCTGGTAGTTCTCTGAACCCCATCATTTAGGAGTTTTTATGGTGTTCCCGTTACATAGGAATGATTGATTAAATTATTGACCATTCGTGATTGAACCCAATCTCCAGCCCCAGAGGTCTGAGGGGAGGGCTGAAAGTTCCAGTCCTCTGATCATGTGATTGGTTCCTCTGGCAACCATCCCCCATCCTGAAGCTACCTAGGAACCCAGCAAGAGTCACCTCATTAACATACACTCAGGTATAGTTGAAAGCAGCTTGTTACAAATAACAAAAGGTGTTGCTATTACCACTATCACTCAGGAAATTCCAAGAATTTTAGAATGTCTGTGTTAGGAACTTAAGAGAAAGACCAAATATGTGTTTACTATAAGTACAAATAATGGTGGAATCACATGTTGGCTGAAAGCCAGCCCACTTTAGGGATACATTTCTTTAATACTGTATTGCTTTTGACACCCCAGAGTTCACACTATGTAGATGGCTATGTACGAAGGAAAAGGAACATTTTTAACATTTCTATAAAAGGCCACTTTATAATTTAAATTTTAAAATAGCATCCATTAGGAAATACCATACTTACTCTAAATTCTTCTTGCTGAGGTCCAATCTACTGCTTTCTCTAGAACCATATGCTTTTATAGGATCTAATAAAATGATCTCATAATTATGTTAGGATTTCAGCTGCTTTACATGAGATAGTTCTATTTGTGGAATTAATGTCGATTCCAGTTATATTAGAGAACATGTCTCAAAATCACGAAAGGAGATGAAGATGGCCATAACATTTATAGAGCAAGAAGGGCAATTTGACTTACAATCACTGAATGTTAGTGTTTTTCAGTAGTGATACAGGAAACAAACTTATTTATATGTTGTTAAATGCTTTGCACAAATGAGAGAATTGACGTATGTGTTAACTGTAGAAATAGGTAAGCTTTTAAGACTGAGAGAATGGATAGAAATAAAAGCGATCATGCACTTCTGTGAACAGAAATGCAGTTGCCAATGATAACGATTCCATTCAGTTTGAGAAACTGTGATACAATGTTCACCACATTGAAAACTGAAACGCCCAATCTGGCATTATCTATGGCACATATCCAGTGATATGGGCCAAAGAGGACTTAGTGTGACATCTTAGAGTATCTATGAATTTATGACAGAAAAAAGTGGGATGGTTTTTAAGTTAGGTAAAATTGTAACAGAACATTCTCTTCCCCGGTATAATAAAACTGGAAATGAGACAGGAGGGAAGAGAGCAGGGCACAACCATCAAAAGAATGACATAGCCGTTGAAGATATGACATAAACTGGTTAGAACCAACTAGGCCCAAGGTGGCGGAAGATTCAACTTCCAGTGGACCTTGAGCCTCATTATGCATTCATTGTAATACATTAGCTTAAACGACACACACACAGGCGCCATGATAGTTCCGAGGCTGGCCAAAAAGTGGGCTGTGGCCTAATTCCTGGAAATCCCCACCTCTTCCCCATAATAGTTGGAATAATCCTCTCACTCATCAGCCTATGAAATTACCCAGCCCATAAAAACTACCACCCCTGCACCAGACCACCCTCGCCTTCTAAGAGGGCCCACACTCTGTCTGTGGAATGTGTCTCTCTCTAAATAAATCTGCTTTCACTTTACCATGGCTCCCTCTTGAATTCTTTTCTGCGTGAAGCCCATCCCAGGGACTCACCTGAGAACTGACACATGTGGTCTTCTCCCCCTCCCCCATTTTTCCTTTGATTATAAAACTGTAGCCCACGTAGTTACCGGGGCAGAGCCCTCTTGTTTGTCCACGTATATCCTTCACAAGCATCCTATATTAATCTACTTTTTACTTATCACTTTGTTTCTCGCTGGATTCCTTCTGCAGCGAACCATAAAGAATCTGAGCTTAAGTCATGAGATAAGTTGCGTGGTTTCAGTTGTAAGATTGTGGGTTCAAGTCCCTATGTGAGGTGCAGTTTCAGAAGGAGAAGAAATAGCAAGATGCGGTCATGTTTAAACTGGCACGTTTTACTTTCTATCTTGGAGGTTGGACGGTTCGGAGAGGAGGCGAGACGGCGGGGCTAGAGAGGCTGTTCTGGCGGCTGCAGGCGTGGCCGGAAGTGCTGGGTCCCGAGCTGGAGCTCGAAACCTCGTGTGCAGGTATTCTAGCTCTGGTTTCTTCGCAGACTGTGTCAGAGTGGAGGTGAGCCATCTGGACGATTCCAGGAGAGCATCTCACTGTTTTCGCAGACTTGCTGGCCTTGTGGCTATGACTGCGTGTTCTCTATCACTAAGTGGCCGTCAGCACCCCAAGAAGCAGGAATGAAAGTGGTGCTTTCTCCGGCCCAGGGTTCCAGGACACAGTCCCAGGCTGCCTATGGTTATGAGGCCGACTGAGGGTGTGAGGGGCCTTCACACCTCACTGCAAACTTTGCGCTCGTTGTAACATGCAAAGAAACGACGCCTGGAAATTTCCAAACAACAGTTTTTTCCTCAATTTCTTCCTTAACTTTAAGGAACAAGAAGCTGAGTAGGGCCCAGTATAGGGGCTGCTTTCTTTTCTACTCCCTTCGTATCAATATACATCTATATGTAAGTATGTATATATATTTCCTATGGGGAAAAAAACCTATGATTAATTTTAATCTCTTTAATGCACAGTGTAAGCTTAGTTGTAAGGAGCTCAATATAAACCGGGTAATATAGTTAAGAGCTGAGGCTCTGGAGTCTGCTGGGTTTTCAGCCATGGTTCTACAACTTGTTAACCGTGGGACCTTAGGGGATGTTAAGGACTGAATGTTCTTGTCTTCTCAAAATTCATATGCTGAAGTCCTAATTCCCAGTGTGGCTATGTTTGAAGATGGGACCTCTAAGGGAGTAATTAAGTTTAAATGAGGTCATATGGGTGAGGCTTTGGTCCAATAGGCTTAGTGTCTATATAAGAGACACCTGAGAGTTGTTCCCTTTCCCTCTCCACCTGTCTAGGATTCAGCAAGAAGGCAGCTATCTGCAAGTCAAGAAGAAAGCCCTACCTGAAACTGAAGCAGCTGGAACCTTGATCTTGGACTTCTAGCTTCCAGAACGGTAAGAAAATAAATTTCTGCTGTTTAAGCCCCGCAGTCTAAGGTATTTTGTTATAGTAGCCTAAGAAGACTAATACAGAAAAAATATTTAATTCTCTGTGCCTTAGTTCCCTTACTGTAAAATGAAGGTAACAGGCCCACTTCCTAGTGTTGCTTTGATGAGCTGAGTGTAAGAAGCTCAACTAATGTTAGTTATTCATATTATAATTATTGAGAATGCAGTTTACTGTTGTCGTTATGCAAGTAGAATAGAATGAGCTAATTTGGTGAATGAGTGTTTTTTTTAATGAATTAAACTCATTAGGTATAAGTATTTATACATATTTTGTATGTAGAAGAATGTACATGAACCTGAGACAGATTTAAAGCTTTGTCAAAGAATGCTAAAAAGAGAGGTCTGTGGAATGTAAGAAGAGTAAATTAAACAAATTTTTTTTGATATGAATTTTGACTTTTTTTGAAGGTGTGACTCAAATGTGACCAAACAGACTTAGGTGAATATCGTTTTGAAATTTTCAAGGTTCTTAAACTGTACCCTAGATAACTAAATGCAAATTGTTAGTCTGAGATCTTTTCTCAGACAATGACAAGGAGAAAACCAAAAAGAGTATAGACTATATGGTTCATTTAAATATTTTAGCCCCAAACTTCAGTCTGAAATTTTGACTGCAACGAGCTCTTTTAATGTCCTGGAGACAGAAATTCAGTCAATTTAGCAAAGCAAAGGTCAAGTCAATTATTTGTTGTCCTAGAGAGGCAATTGAATAATTGATTTAGTTAATATTATGTTTCTTGGGCTTCCCTGGTGCCACAGTGGCTAAGAATCCGCCTGCCAATGCAGGGGACACGGGTTCGAGGCCTGGTCCAGGAAGATCCCACATGCGGAGCAACTAAGCCCGTGTGCCACAACTACTGAGCCTGCGCTCTAGAGCCTGTGAGCCACAACTACTGAAGCCCACGCTCCTAGAGCCCGTGCTCGGCAACAAGAGAAGCCACCGCAATGAGAAGCCTGTGCACCGCAACAAAGAGTAGCCCCTGCTCACTGCAACTAGAGAAAGCCCACACTCAGCAACAAAGATCCAGTGCAACCAAAAATGAATAAAAATAAAAAAATTAAAAAAAATATTATATTTCTTTAATCTGGTAATGACTGTGAATTTTAGACAAAATCTCAATGAAATCAGAATTTTTCTTCCTACTAGTTAATACCTCAACACAGTGACATATGTCATTTTATAGACAAATTGCTTACTGCAGTAGGTTCTTTAATAAAGCGTTTGGGACCTAGAATTGAAAGTAGATGTGCTTGTATGGGTTGGGCAGGAATGGGGGGTGGGGAGGAGTCAACTGTCTTCAGACATTTGACTGACTGATCTAACAAAGTTTCTACTATTCCTAAAAAAATTTCTAGGTTGTTGCTGATGGCTTTGAGGGCAGAATGCAATTCTTATAAGAAAATAAGAAACCCGAGGGTACAGGAAGAATATTGATAAAAAATTAGAGATAAGGTAGGTAAAGCAGATTTCTCTGAAAAAATATCTCTTTTTTAATCATGTCTCTCCCTCTTAATTACCAAATCTGGTTAGTTAGAGGTAGAATAAGAAGAAAGTAGGAGAGAGATGGTGAATACAGAATTTCATTGTCATCAGTAAATAAGTTGTATGTGTCTATTTATATGTTTTACTGTCATCTTATAAAACTGGGGCTTAGTAGCAGGAAATTCTATAATGAATCATAAATATAACAGTATTTTAATAGTATAAATTGTATGCTCATGATGCTTATAGTAGAATAGTAAAGTCTTTTAATAAGCTCTAGAAAAACCTTAAATGTAAAGCCAACTAATGAAAAACTATAGGTTTAAAATAAAACACTATAATGATGTAATCTGTTTGGCATCTTAAGTTATCTAACTTAGTCTTATAAGTTCAGTGTGTAATTTGCCTAGGGAAAAGATAATTCTTTTTTTTTAAGGAATATTTATTGTGTGCTTATTACATGTCAGACATTGCTGGCATTTTTTTAAAATTTTTATTGGAGTATAGTTGCTTTATTTATTTATTCTGTTAGCATATATGTGGAATCTAGAAAAATGGTACAGATGAGCCGGTTTGCAAGGCAGTAATAGAGATACAGATGTAGAGAACAAATGTATGGACACCAAGGGGGGAAGTGTGTGTGGGGGTGGGGGGGTGGGATGAACTGAGAGATTGGGATTGAGGTGTATACACTGTTGTGTATAAAATAGATAACTGATAAGAACCTGCTGTATAAAAAATAACTAAAACAAAATTCAAAAAATATATAAATGCAATAAATAAATATTCTGTTAGTTTATACTTTACATACAACATTCTTTTTTTTAAATTTTTAAAAAATTTATTTTATTTATTTTTGGCTGTGTTGGGTCTTTGTTGCTGCACGCAGGCTTTCTCTAGTTGTGGCAAGCGGGGGCTACTCTTCATTGCAGTGTGCGGGTTTCTCATTGCGGTGACTTCTCTTGTTGCGGAGCACGGGCTCTAGGCGCATGGACTTCAGTAGTTGTCGCGCACAGGCTTAGTTGGTCCACGGCATGTGGCATCCTCCCCGACCAGGGCTCAAACCTGTGTCCCCTGCATTGGCAGGCAGATTCTTAACCACTGTGCCACCAGGGAAGTCCCAGCATTCAGTTTTGAGGGGTCGTCTGGAGGCTGCAAGTCCAAGATGAAGGTGTCAGCAGCATAGTTCCACCTGAGGCCTCTCTCTTTGGTGTGCAGATGGCTGCTCTATTAATGTGTCTTCACATGACCTTCCCTCTGTGGCCGCACTTCCTTGATGACTCCAAAAGACAATTCTTAAAAAGTTCTTTCTCACTTAAGTTATTATGAATAAGAAAATATTAATGTACTTTATATGCACTTTTAAGTAGTGCATAGGCAGGGACAGAGAAAATTAGAAAACTTAAAAAAAATGAGTGCTAAAAAGTGAAGGAAAAGCTGTTTTGTATTGAATTCCCACCCAAAGATATCTGAGAAAGAATAGAAGTAACTAATATATCCAGTTTTTAAATATTGCTTTAGGAATAGTTTCATTTGCTGGAAAATAGTGAAAAGATAAGGAACAATATATTTCTCAGTAAGCTGAGAGAGTATATTTGACTGCAAGTTTTTAGTATCTACAAATGCTGTTTAAAGAGGATATTAATATCCATTAATGTCTCCCAAGCAAAGCAAAGCAAATCAATGGGAAAAATATTAAAGCTAAGAACATTTGGTAAAGTGGCTGTTTTCAAAATAAATATTATAAAAAAATAGCTTTATCAGTAATAAACATTAAAAAGAACAAAAAATTACACTGAAGTTGTAAAATATGAAATTTCTAGGAATTATCTCAACAAAATTTGTCATACAAACAAATTGAGACCTATGGAGGAAATAAATTTAAGACCTATGGAGGAAATAAATTTAAGACCTATGGAGGAAATAAATAAAAGACTATTTTTTCCTCTTTTGTATCCCTAATGCTTTGAATAGTGCTGGGCTCAGCCCATGAAATATTTGTCAAATAGCTAATGGATCAACCTTGTGGAATATGTAGAAAATAGTTTGGGAAATGCTTTTATGATGTAAAAATATTGCAGTGTTGACATTCAATGTATATATACATATATAATGAATATGTATGTATATATGTTTGTGTGTGTTTTCTATTAAGTGAATATTATTTTTAAAATTGCACCCAGCATTCTACATAACAGAGAAGTAATAGAGGCATGTGATTCTAGTATTTAATCAGATAGTCAAGGGTTGCAGATTTATTTATTTCTTTTTTTACTTATTTTGCTCCTGAATTTTAATCCCTAGTTGTTATATACTCTAGTTTCTGGAAATATAAGGTCAGAATTCTGAATTACAATAAAAATAATCAAACACAAGCACTCGTACACACATGCATGCACACATACATAAACACACCCTACAGTCAACCAGAGAACAAAACCTAGTGTCTCAGTTCAAAGTCATATCATGTTTCATCCAACTACCCATCCATTGATCCATTGATCCATCAGTCCATTGATCTATTGATCCATTGGTCCATCCATCCCTACATACGTACATAAAATTAAGTTTATTGACCTCTGTAAATATAAACTAGTATTAGCAACCTGTTTCAGTAAAGGAAACATAAAAGGTAATCATAGAAAGAGTAGAAAAAATAGAGTATTGCAGTGAAAGTCTAGGAAAAGAAGTGTTTCAAGGAGCTGGGAGGAGTCTATGGGGATGATACAGAGGGATTATGTCTTGGTAGTATTCTTTTGGATTCATTGCTTAGGGTGCTACTGATGAATTTCAAGATTGCAGTTTTAGTAGGTTCATTAAGTACAAGCCAAATTCAGTTAGATTGAAAGTAAGTGTGGTGAGAAGGAAGTAAGGAGTTGAATGTGTGGCATCCTTATCAGTACCACTCTTAGGACTGGGAAAGAGTGGCCCCTGCTCTCACACCTGCATTATAAAAGGACACACGCATCACAAGCCCACAGACTCACATGTTTATTAAAGAACACATGGGCAGTACTGTTATCAGAGATCTGGAACTCGGTGTTCTTTTAATACGTGAAATGAACCTAAACATCGTCTTTTTTGACATACCATTTGGTCTTCAGGGAAATGCTTCTTTTCATCTCTTGCATCATGTGTTTGAAACAAAAAGTGACAATGTCTGAATGCCATGAAATTTGTGCATCAGGTTAATGTCAAAATCACCTATACCTTCAAAGTGCAGGAATGATCTGAGCACCAAAAGTGCTTAGGTAAAAGGAAAAAAAAAAAAAATATATATATATATATATATATATATATAAAAATTAACTTGTCAAATTCTTCCTCTCACCATGGAAGAAGGTTGTAGATTCTTGCATGACAAAGTATCCTTCCCAGCAGTTCTGAGCTTCTATTCTCTGTTCCTCTGTGTTCCAATTCCTGGTTCTGGAGCCACTCAAAAATAGTACAGAATTTGTAGCATTTGCATGGCAGCTGAGAATCAGTTTGTAATGTTAAACCACATTATTATAATGATTTTAAAATTATTTTTACTTTATGTTTTTTGATGAAATATATTCAGAATTTGGATGCTTTGAGAACAATAACATTTTACATTTTAATTCTTAGATCATTCCAGTCAGTAGAACAAAAATAACACTATAATATTACTTATAAAAACAATTTGTGGGACTTCCCTGGTGGTCCAGTGGTTAAGACTTCACCTTCCAATGTAGGGGCTGTGTGTTTGATCCCTGATGGGGGAGCTAAGATCCCACATGCCTCAGGGCCAAAAAACCAAAGCATAAAACAGAAGCAATATGGTAACAAATTCAATAAAGACTTCAAAAATGGTCCACATTAAAAAAAGAAAAATTGTGATTTTGATGAAATAAAGGCAAAAATATTTTGGAATATACTCTGTGAATTAGGTATGCCTTTGTCTGTTACACATCCAAACATTGCAAGCTCAGCAAGAGAATGATGCCCAGACACATACAATATTTATTAAAGTCAGTCATCTTTGATATTTTGATAATTTCAGTCACAAAGAAACCATAGTTTTATCAGTATTTTTCCATTTAAAAAAGTCATGAAGGTAGATTTGTCAAAGAAGAGAAAAACATTTTTATTTAGCAGTATGTTAGCTTGGTTTATAACTTTTAAATATTTAGACATATGGTTTGTGGGCTTCATTTGTACTCTTGCTTTGGGTCTTGTAAATTTTAGGGGTGGGTCTAGTGTGAATATATTCTTGAATATTTGTTCACTTACATAGTTTCTTAAGATAAATTTATAAAATAGAATTACAAAGTCAAAGAGAGAGACCTTTTTTGTGAACATTTAGATTTGTAATGATTTCATAGCAAAAGCCCCTTTAATAAATGAAAATATTATTTATTGAGTACTGTTTACTACCCTTTTATCAGAACATCCCTCATAATTTTGTTATTGAATGTATAAGTTATTACAGTGTTGCAAAATTCTGCAGAACTATTGCAGAGGTCCTGAAGAGGCAGAGAGGAAATCAGAGGAGAGCTGGGGAGGTACAGGGCAACTGGAGGAGGCTTTCTTTGGGTTCAGATTTTATCCGTGATCTCTGTGCTGCAGTTTAGTTACAAACCAAGCGTCCCTCAGCCTGGAAATTTGGTGGTGGGCTCCATGGGTCATATACATTCTTCAAAACAAATTGCATTTTGAAAGACTATACACAAATACATTTTTTGTTACAAAATATAAATCAGAAAATTTATGAAAGAATGGGGAGAATGATAATTGCCTACAATCATATATTGAGAGAAAAATTTCTATAGTATTGATACTTTTGTATATATATTTTCAGACATGTATGTGATTTTATATATATTTAAATGTGTATATATAAATATATATATATATACATTTAAAATTTATCCCCCATTTAATATACTGAGAACATCTATCCACGTCAGTACATATCTAAGGTTGCATTGCATTGGTATATGAATATACCTTAATATATTCATTTATAATTTATGTCACATTCTTAGACATCTAAGATGTTTTTGCTTCCATAAATAATCCCAAGACAAATATGTCTGTACATAAATCTTTAGAATCTTGTCCATTTATTACTTTAAAGCATGTTCTGTGAAGTGGAATTACAGATTTTAAAATAAATACACGTTAAAGCTTTTGGTAGATATTGTCAAATAACTCTCCACAAAGGGTATATGTATTTTACCCTGCTGTTTGTGGAAGTGATTAATTCCTCAATTCACTGTTATTTTGTTTTTACTCTTTACCAGTCTCTATGACAATGCAAATAATTTTTGTTTTATTGTGTATGGTCGCAAAATAATTTAGATAAGCTTTCATATATTTATGGACAGTGCATTTATTTGTGAATTGTTCATATAATTTCCATATTATTGTTTGATGTCTTCAAACTGTTCTTTTTTTAAAATTTATTTTTTTGTATTTATTTTTGGCTGCGTTGGCTCTTCGTTGCTGCGCGGGGGCTTTCTCTAGTTGCGGTGAGGGGGGCTACTCTCCGTTGCGGTGCACGGGCTTCTCATTGCAGTGGCTTCTCTCGTTGCGGAGCATGGGCTCTAGGCATGCGGGCTTCAGTAGTTGTGGCGTACAGGCTCAGTAGTTGTGGCTCGCGGGCTCCAGAGCACAGGCTCAGTAGTTGTGGCACACGGGCTTAGTTGCTCCGCAGCATGTGGGATCTTCCTGGACCAGGGCTCGAACTCGTGTCTCCTGCATTGGCAGGTGGATTCTTAACCACTGTGCCACCAGGGAAGTCCCAAAATTGTTCTTATATATACACCTTATACAGAAAAAAATACTAAAGCTTTGTCTCAATTTAACAACATTTAGAAAACTATTTATTGACCAATACTCTGTTTAGTGGAGGGCACTAAATAGACACATTGAAAAAAATAAACATGACGGCTGAGCTGAGTGACTTATTTAATGATCAAGCCAAGGAAGATAGAAGAAAAGGAAAGATGGTCTTCACACCCAGAAAGCTGTTTTAACCAAGACAGATAGTGATAGCATTCACATTGCTTCAGTGCAAGAAATCTGGCTCCATAATTCATATTGCTGTGTTTTTCATTTTTTGCTTTATATTAATTTATTACAAGTATAAATTTAATGAACACATTTTAAAAATTCAAATAGTATTAAGCAGCT
Source organism: Pseudorca crassidens (assembly GCF_039906515.1). Classification (NCBI taxonomy): domain Eukaryota; kingdom Metazoa; phylum Chordata; class Mammalia; order Artiodactyla; family Delphinidae; genus Pseudorca; species Pseudorca crassidens. The sequence continues at coordinate 43,573,019 of NC_090309.1, forward strand.
TATAACTAAAAGAAACAGTATACCCTGCCCTGTTCCTCCCCATCCTCTAAACGACTGTACAGAAGCAGCCACTTTTATCATTTTTAGTTACTGGAACATATATTTGCCTGTATATTTATAAGTAATATATTTAAACATCTATTTTTTGATCTTCAAATTTTAGATATTATAAATCAATTTCATGTTAAGAAAGGCTTTAGCTTTGTAACACTAACTCTCTCTCTTATACATGCACACACACACACACACACAATAAACACCTACATTTCTCTTCCTATATTTCTCAAAATTATAATTTTTGTTTAAGTCATTGTTCTTAGTTTCTAATATTATAACTGTTACCTGAGATTTCTCAGTCTCAGCACTATTGACATTTCAGCTGGATAATCTTTATTGTGAGGGGCTGTCATGTGCATTATAGGGGTGTTTAGCAGCATCCCTGACATCTACCCACTAGATGCCAGGAACACATCCTAGTTGTGGTAACCAAAAATATCTCCAGACATTGCCAAATATCTCCTGGAGGACAAAATTGCCTCTGATTGAAAACCACTAATTTCATCTTATAAATGATCCATGTTATTATGTATTGTTCACCGCTGAAATTACATGTCGTACAGTTATTTTACTGTCTTTTCATATAAATTTTGTTTCTGTTGGAGTTAATAACTGCATTATGTGTGTGTCTTTGCTTCATTCTATATGTAAATTCACTGACAGAATTATAAGACACCTCTTAATATGTCAAAGACATCTGTTAACCTGTCAGTTCAGTTTTCTCTGGGAGGTACTTCTATCCTCCTGCTCCAGGATGGACTGGTTGCTCTCAGTCAGATATATTACTGTCATTTTGCAACTTCTCCTTGTCATACTAAGAATTTCCTTTGCCTCACTAATCTGATAAAGCCCTGGATTCATATGTATTGGTTTTAAATTGTACTTGGCTGCTTATAAAAGACACAAAACAACAGTGGCTTTCACAGCAATAAATTAACTTTTTGCTAATATAAGAGTAGTAGAGAGCTAGTTCTGTGCAGTTATGGTGGCTCCAAAAGTCATTAGGGATCCTGACTGCTTTCTCTTTCTGTTACACCATGCTCATGCATGGTCCTGATGGTCAAAAAGTGCCTGCTGGATCACTGCCATCACATCTGCACTCAAAGCAGGAAACAGGAGGAGGAGGTGGGGAGAAGATAGAAAGGGTTCTTGTATAAGATTTGGTTTGATTTTATAGAAAATTTTATGTTGGAAATCATGTTTTCTTCGATTAAAATGTTGAAACCATTCCCTCAATGTCTTCTGGCTTTCAGTGTTGCTACTGAGAAGTCACATATTATTTTGATTCCTGATTCTTTGTGGTCATTTTTTTCCCCCTCTAGTTGCTTTTAGCATCTTTCCTTTATCTTTACTGTTTTTAAATTTCACGAGTCATCTTGGTTTGGATCTTTTTCATTCAGTTGTGCTGGACACTTGGAGGAGGTTTTCAATTTGGAAACTCAATTTCTTTTGGACAATTTTCTTATATTTCCTTTTTTAAAAATTTATTTTTTCTCATTTAAATAATTAGAAAAATTTTATTGAAGTATAGTTGATTTACAGTATATTTCTTCGATAATTTACTCCCCTCTACTTTTTTTATATATTGATTCTGGATGTTAATGCTCTAATTCATTAAATGCTGGAATACTTGGATTGATCCTATAATATTCTCTTGTTGTTTTTCCTCTCTTTTATTTTTCAGTTATTTTCTTTTTGGTTCTGTGCTTCTGATATTTTTTTTCAATTTTATCTTCAAACCCCTCTCTTGAATTTTTTATTTCTGCTGTCCACTTATATTTTCTTGCTTGTTCTCTGTTTCTGTTTTATAGCAATCTCTTTTTACATCCTGATTTCAATAACTTCTCTCTGAGACCATTAATGATAAAGTTTTAGTATTTTCTTCTGCTTCTCCAAGGTGCCGTTTTCCTGTTTGCTTATTTTATTTTTTTATTTTCTTTAAGGGATATTCCTCAAATATCTTGTAATGCTTTGATAATCTATTTCTCTTTAAGAGTGGGGTGCTTAATGGGTAATTAGAAGCTCTGTACAGAGCTCATCATCTTCGTATAGCACTGTTTGGTAGGGACTTCACCATTTCATAGGGAAAAGTCCAAAGTTAATATCTGTAGATATGGGTTTTTTTTCCAGTTTTATTGAGATATAATTGACATATAACATTGCATCAGTTTAATGTGTATGACATAATGATTTCATATATGTATATTGTGTTTTCTAGTTCTGATCAAACTCCCTGTGGAAGACTGTTCTGACCCACTGCCCAGGGGAGGGATTTAAACTTGACTGTTAGCATTCTGGGAGTGGAGCATGAGAAGTAGAATGCAAACCTCCTTTAAGGATGTGTAATTGAATTATTTTTTCTGTTTTCAAAATGGCACTGTATCCCTGCCCTCATTTGTACAGCCTCAAATCCACAGGTTCTTAAGTTCAAATTTTCCAGAAACTTTACTCCAGATGATATGATAGGGGAGCAGATCTGAGGATCTAAATTCTCTTTATAAAGACTTCCAACGGATTCTCCCTTGTTCAGACCCATCTTCTACTTCTTCCTACATACCTGCTTACTCCTACTGAGCTTCTAGAGATTGTCTGGCTGGAATTGGTTTCAGATGTCATCCTTACTAGAACAGTTACCACTCATGAATCTTATTTTCATCTTCATCTTCTTTATTGATGCATCTTGTATGCTCGAATTAACTCTTTCATTTGCTTTGCCCTTGTCTTTTATCTATTTTTATTAATTTATGTACATTTTGGTAGTATTCTTGGAGGCTAAAGATAAATAAGTATGTTCAATATGCCATGTTTATCAGTTTCCATTCATTTGTTATAGCTACCCTAGGTAATATTTAAATGGTCTCAAATATATAAATAAAAGGACATTTTAATGTGGCTAGGTTAGGACAACAGAAAGAAGTAGTTACTCTGAGTTGACTTGGGGGGCTGGTCTAGCTGTTGGGGCTTTGACATTTGGTGCCATGAATTGTTTGGCCAGCAGAACATAACGAGATTGTATGTTGTAGTCTCCACTTTATGTGTTCCCTATCATGATAGCTCATACAATTGCTGCTTCTATCAGGGTGAAAAAGTCAGATATGCCGAGATTTGAAAGATGCTTATGTGGTTATCTGATAAAATCTAATTTGTAGCTAATGTATTTTGTATCACTTGAACCCTTCACTTCCAAACCAATGTTCACATTAGCTGTCATGAGTAAAGAATATGTGTTATCTTACCTCATTCCTAATCTTGAGTTGAAATTCAATGAGAACCATTTGTGATCTTCCAAACAGTTCCTTTTAGTGGAGAAGTTCGAAATGAACAGGCTGCACCTCACCAGCGCAGCGTAGCATTGGTAGGAAGAGGCAAGAGTAGGAGTAGAGAGGAATAGGTCTGCAGTGATCAGAGTATTTTTCTGATTTTCTAGTATGTGACTAATGTGGAGGATTTCTTATTCAAATTATTTTTAGGAATTACATCGCCTGACTTGTGAGGCCCTATACAACATGCCTTCTGTCATAAATTTAGTGATGTGGCCTTATTATTTGGATTGTACTGAATATGTAGTGCATTTTGCATTTCTCCTCAACTTAACTCAGTATCTGCCCATTAGCTGCAAGTCACTTCTCAGGTGACACAGCGTTTGAAATACCATATGGGAATAAATAGTTGCATTTGATTTTTGATTATTTCCAAAAGGCATCAGTGAAAAGCTGTGGTAAAATATAAGGTTGAGTCCCTGGGTAAAGGAAATTACTGCATTTCAGCTACCGTATCACGTGTCTTAAGGAAATGCTTACTCATATCATTAAGAGGTGCATTGCATTATATATCTCAAGAGTAGATTTTTCTGCATCTTAATTAAATAGATTGCATATCCTGGGTTAAAAGCAGAAATGAGATAACAGTGATGAGAATTGGTTTTAAGTTTTCAGATGTTAAGGAAAAGAAATAAAAGTAGGAATGCAGAGATTTATTTGTATCTTTTGACAAAAGGAAGATGTGAGGACAATTTATTTTTCTTGCAAAAAAAAGTGGAAATTTATTTCTTGCGTCTTTATACAGAGAACATCTAGGAATAAAATCTTCAAACCTAAAGAAACATTGCCCGGCTAATGGTTCTTGTATCGACCTTCAGCAGAGACAAAGAACATTACATTAAGTTGTGCCTTAGTGAAAGCAATTCTTTGAAGGGCTCTGGTAATGTGGTAAATGTGCTTTACTGTCTGATGGTTTAATACAGGAATGGATCTTAGGCAATCAGACAAATGGATGTAAGCACATCCATTAGATGCTTGCCAGTATCATGAGTAGAAGGAAGCATAAGATTCTATAGAATTTCTATAGGAAATTCAGTTCTTCCGTAGGTATTCAGGAGCATGGGAGGGTTATTTATCTCTGAAGTAATCATGAGTATAGCCCTGTAACTGAAATTCTTTATACCTTGTGGTATAGTCTCAGATTCACTTCTCTGTTTTCCTAGGTATGAGTAAAGATGTCCATTTTTATTTGATTGCACATATAGAAAATTTTATTCTTGTTGATATCCAGGAAGCTGAATATTCAGAAAGTAGATGAATGGATCAGATACATACCTATATTCTTTTTAAATAACCTCCCAATTCAAAAACATAAATTTAAAGATTTATGGTGAGCAATTTATAGCATAATTATTATTTTCTTTCAAATTCAATGCTAAAAAATTTAGACAACTATCTTCATCTACTTGGGCTGCCATAATAAAATACTACAGACTGGGTGGCTTAAACAAAAGAAATATATTTTGTCACAGTTTTGGAGTCTAGGTCAGGGTATTATATGGTCAGATTCTGATGAGGACTCTTTTCCTGGCTTGTAGAAGGCCTCCTTCTCTCTGTGTCCACACAGGGCAGAGAGAGCAAACTCTCCAGTATCTCTTGTTATAAGAGCACTAATTCCACAATGAAGGCCCCTCTCTCGTGACCTCACTTAAACCTAATACCTCTGAGAGGACCCATCTTCAGATGCCATTATATTGCGGGTTAGGACTTCAACTTATTAATTTGGAGGGATACAGTTCAGTCCATAGCAACAATATTACCTGGGTTTTCATGTTGAGTATTGTAGTTGACTCCTCCAGATTTCCCAGTAACCAGTGTTTTCAAACCATGATGTGTAGCCATCTGTCCATCTGACTGAAAGTACCTGGGCTCATTCAAGAGGACCTATGTCTCCTATTTTGGCTGTCCCTCCCCTTATTTTTTTCAGAAAGAACATGGTCAACAAAGACTCATTTTTGAAGAAATTGAGGAATTCTTGGTTAAATGACTGGTAGATCTGATGGAAAAGGAAGAAAAAGAGAAAGTTTAGAAACAATGCAGAAGTTTTAAACAAACCCTATATCAAACATCTTTTCTTACCCACTTTCCATTAAACATAAAAAAAATTGATACATAAACTCATAATTCTAACTGTTCAGTAGAGCTTATTCATTTCTCTTTCTGACTGAACATATCCATACATATAGTACAATGTATAGCCCCTGATCCTTTCATTTTGCAGATTTCGTGTGAATCCATACCTACACTGGTATAAAATTTATCACATTTGTTTGAACAGAATCTCAATATGTTTTATTTCTTTGCCACTAACTACAGCTGGAAGCTAGAACTAAATATGTTAGGCATAGGTTATCTGTATTTGTGAATGGCCTTTTTTCCCCAGAAAAGGGACTTGAACCACGTCAACAGGATTGGCCACATGTAAATGTAATGCTTGATCCTTGAAGTAGAAAAGAGAGAGTTAGCTCTAAAATAGGCTTCTATCATTTTACACACTTAAAATACATTGTTTAAGTTCTTGAGACCAAAGCAATGAAAGAATGTGAGTGGTTTCATTTCTATGTGTGCTCTCTGCAAACTAAAGGAACATTGTTTTGTGGGTGGTAATAAATATGTCTTAGAATTCATGTACTTTATTATTGTGTTTATAACGTACAACTAGTTAGGTTAGAGTGAAGAATTGAGCTACGTTCACATGTATGTGTCTCCTTGGACTGTGAGTTCTTTAAGGGCAGGCTCTATAACATATTTGAGTCTGTGTCCCCAGAATAGTATTTGTATGAAATAGGGGCTCCGTAAGTGCTTAATGATTGACTGACTGAATAAATATCTCCAAAATATCTGGACCACAGCATAATTAATTCAATGTTTTAGTTTGATTTAATGACCAATAGGGATAGCTCATGGTCAAATAAATTGATGTGCATCAAATTTATAATAAAAAATGGTGGGGCTTCCCTGGTGGCGCAGTGGGTGAGAGTCCGCCTGCCGACGCAGGGGACACGGGTTCGTGCCCCGGTCCGGGAAGATCCCACATGCCGCGGAGTGGCTAGGCCCATGACCCATGGCCTCTGGGCCTGCGCATCTGGAGCCTGTGCTCCGCAACGGGAGAGGCCACAGCAGTGAGAGGCCGGCGTACTGGGAAAAAATAAAAATAAAAAATGGTGAAGCAACTTATTTTGTTTCAGTGATAATTATTTATAAGGCTTTCTATTCATCTGACTTAAAGATTAAACCCATATTTCAACCAAAATATTAGAGAACTTTACTTTCTTGTTGCTAGTTTATTTTCTTTCTCTTATATTACTTCGTTTTTGTAGATTACCCTGAACTAAAAAAAATATTTCCAACCTCATTGAAGATTCTGGATGACAAGCCCTTGACTGAAAAATGCCAATGGCGGTTAGTTTTGGTTATTTTTAATGCACTTGCAGAACATTAGAAACCTCAGGTCTCTTTTTAAAAATTTCAAGTGCATTTTCACAGAAACTCTCAAAGATAGACCAAGATGATTACAAAGTCAAGGTTATTTTGCAAGGGTAAAATTCCTTACTGAATTCTAGTTAACTTGAGGATTCTGGTCAAATGCCAAGTCAGATAATCGCTTTATTCTCTGGTAAATTTCCTTCCTGGATTAGAATGCATTTACTTAATTTTATGATTTCTTCCAGGGGTGGATAATTGGTGAATATTCTTGATGCTTCATCACAGACATAGTTCCAATTTGATTATGTGGGAAATGATATGTGTGCAAAAGTTACAGAATTTTGCATCTTTTTATATTTAGTTTCTGGGAGTTAATGAATTCATGGCAGTGTGCTTTCAGTCTGGTGGAGGAGGATCCAGAAAGAAATACTTTATTGCTTTATCTTAAAATGGAGAATTGGGGCACCTTCGGATGAAACGAGACAGTATGTGATAGCATTATCATCATAGCCATTATTTATAAACAAAACCAAACAAAGCAACCATCTATGCAGGTGTTAGTTGTGGCAGAGTCAGGAGTGGTTGAGAAGAGTTTATTAGATGACTAAAGAGTGCAGGCAACATTGCATGGTGGAGTAATCAGCTTTGGAGTCATATAGCATTGGTTTCAATTCCCAGTTCTCCATTTTAGTAGTTTTGTTCTTTTCATCTTTTCACGTTACTTTTCAGTGTCTGGCATGTAATAGTTTTAATATAAATCGTAGTTATTGTCATTAGCCACTAAACAACTAAGGTGTTTTTCTGGAATATTCACACTTTTTCAATCAACGTTTGTCTTAAACATTTTTGGTGATGTGAGACTGAATGTTTTGTTGCAGTGAAGTCTTTATCCTGTGATTTTCCCTACTCAGTTAACCAGATAGCCTCCACTCTTGGTTTAAAAAGCAGAAACCTCAAAGGGTTAGAGGCACAAACATTTGCGTACTATATCTCATTTTTGTTGGATATTTTAAGAGAAAAAACATTTTAAAATCTCCCTAACAGTAGGGGCATGGCCATTCCTTTTAAATTTTGGTCACATATTCAGGAAGATAGCAACGGTAGCTGATAGGGAAATTAATGGTCCCTGAAGGGCTGGTCTATGTACCTTGGAACATATTCAGATTTACCTTATAGACTGGTTAATTGTACATAATGGAGGCACAGGTGGTATTGGTTGTGAAGAGGAGGAAGATCCTGAACTTTCTCACTCATCTTTTCATTTGTTAGGGAGTAGGGAGGCCATATGTAAATTAATTAAGTCTAAAAGATATGTTTGGTCTATTCCTGAGATTGTATTGAACTTAAGCCTTTGATTTTGAGGTCAGAAATCCTGGCTTTGCTATTTGTTACCACTGTGTCCTCCTATGAGTTACTGGACTTCTCTGGACTTAGTGTCTTATCTATAAAATCATAATAATATGTCCCACATCATTATAAGTTTTATCTGGAACTTTATTACCTAGATAATGCAAGGAAAGTCTTGTTTTAATTCATAGTGCAAAATATCTGTTCAGAAAATGTTTGATGGTCTCTGAACCAAGTTTTTGAGACTTAAGAATGCAAAAAGGCAACTGACAGTTGTTGAGTATGCACATACTGTGTGCGAAATAGATGTTGGCCAATTATTATATATATTTATCTCATTTAATCCACATAGCAGTCATGTTGAGTTGGTCCCCTTACCTTCATGTACAAGGTGAGGGAACCAAGTCTTAGGCTGGTTTAGTAGCTTGTTAAGTCACACAGCTAGAGGCTTACAATGCCAAAACTTTATTGAGTTTGTCTATTGTCAGACAGCAAATTCTATTCTCATGGAATGTATTATGTTCCTGGGTCTGTGTTCTTTGCTACCACCATAATATCTTCATAATTTCCTGTTGATTAGTTTATTCCTTCTTATGCTGAGCCTGTGTGCTTTACTTTAGACTACATACCTGCTTGATTTAGGGTTTGCAAATATGTATCTATCCAATTTAGGTGTCAGGAAATGCATGCTGTTGATTTTCTGGTTAGCAGGTATAGTAAAGAGAAATGTGATTTACACAGGTTATTTTATAGCATTATTGTTTAACTTCAAAAGGAAACATATTCATTTTATATGTATTTAATAAGCAAAAGGCTGATGGTCTCAGATTCCTTGATATCCTCTTGAAAAAACATTAAATGTAACAGATTTACTAATATTTTTCTCATTAAATCCCATATGAATTTATTCTGTGCAAAGGCAAGGCCTGTATATCTGTGGCAAAATCAGGCATGGCTGAAAGATGAAGTCATTCGTAGTTGCCAGGGAATTATATATATTAATAATATGACTCCTGAGAGTGGAAGTGCTGTTATCTCTCTGTCCACCTGCCAAAAGGATTGCAGAGAGGGCACAGAAAACCAGAAATTCTGCAGCTGCACCAATAAGACAACTCCAAAATGGTATGAAAGTGGAAAACAACAGAATTATTGATTTTGAGGTATTCTGATATGTCAGTTCCAGCCATGACCAAATCCAGTCTTTAATGAAAAATGGAGAATTCAGAAACAAAGTTAAATTAATTTGTCATTGTCCCTCCAATTCATAGCTAAATTTATATTTTCTATTTGAAGATGGTGGGTATGTAATGCAAAGCAGATATTTCATAAACCTAAGTAGATAAACCTGTGTACAGAATGCAACTAAATTTGCTGTTTAAGACAGCATTTAAGGTTGAAAACCTTGAAACTCTTTAACTTTACCTAAAGACTTAAGCAACACAAAAATAAGTTGCTTTTATTTTTCAGGTTACAGATAATATGAAAAGAAAGTTGCCAATCATTCCAGAGTTTTATTTGAATCCTTCATGGATAGTGTTTTTTAAACTTGTGCTTATCTCTCATTTAGTGGAATTTATGTAACTCTAGAGAACACAGTGGTGATCATGGCTCTTTGGATGTGGTCCTTTTGAATCCATGCCCTTTACCACTCACATACCCTGCCCAAATCCCAGCAAATGACCCTGTGTCAGAAGGAAAGTAGGAGCTGCCTAACATAAATTCTGTCAACTTTCTACCCCACCACCCATAAATTTATCTACTTCTATGTACTCCAGCTACAAAGGGAGAGGGTCAAGACTGGTTGTTTTCTGGTGCTCTATAACCCATCCGCTCCTGCTGTCTACCTCTAGTTTCTTATTACATTTATTTATCATTTGATCTCTTCTTTGCTATTAATCTCTCACACTTCACTGGTTCCTTTTTTCAGTTTATAAATATTCATTAACTCAACAGTTATTTATTAAGAATCTGTTTGACGACAGGCTCTTTTCTAGGCACTGGAGTTACAGTATTGATTGAAATAGACAAAAATATCTACTTCCATGGAAGTTAGATTCTGGTGAGTGGAGAAGAGATTTAAAAAATAGGTAAATATGTAATATAGCAGATGATGGGAGGGACTAATGAGGAGTTCACTATAAAATAAGGTAGTCTGGAAAGGCTTCATTGAGGAGATGATATTTGTACAAAGGAGGTTAGAGTGTAGAACGTGTAGATCTGGGGAAGAACATTTTAGCAGAGGAAACATGAAGTAGAAAGATCTTGAGAGAGGAGCATGCCTGCCATATGCAAAAAACAACTAGGAGGTCAAAGTGGCTGGAGCAGTCAGTGAAAGAAGATGGTGCAGATCCTGCAGAGTATTTTGTCAATTATACAAACTGAAAAATAATAAAAATGTATAATTGATAAATAAGAGGGGAGATAGAATCGTAAGAATGCTCAATTAATATAAAAGAAGGCAAAAAAGGAAATAAAAAAGAACAGATGGAATAAATAAAAACAGCTAGAAAGTTGTAGATTTTAGTACAACCTATCAATAATCACATAAATGCTCTAAACCCACCAAGTAAGATATATTGTCAGACTGCATATAACAGAAAGACCCAATTCTGTGCTCTTTACAAGAAGCCCACTTTAAACATAGAAAAAATAAAACGGATAAAATATTAGGATTGAAAAATATATACCATGTAAATAATAAAAAAAGAAAGCTAGATTAGTTGCACTAATATCAGATAAATAAGACTTCAGAACAAGAAATAGCACCAGAAATAAAGAGGGGCGTTTCATGACACAAAGGGGTCAATTCTCCATGAAGGTCTATCAATTATAAATAAGTATGCACCAGAAACGAGCAAAAACTGACAGAATGTAGGAGACAAAAGCAAATATACAATTTTAGTTGAAGACTTCAACAATCCCCTCATTAACCAATACGAGACAGAAAATGAGCACGCATATAGATGACCTGAATAATATCAACCACGTTGATCTAACTGACATTTATGGAACACTCCCCTCCAAACACACACACATACCCACCCACACTCACACACATACACACAGCAGAATATACATTTTTTTGCAAATGCACAAGGAATAATCATCAAATTTACCATATTCTGGGCCATAAAATGAATCTTACAAATTTAAAATGGTAAAAATAATACAAATGTGTTCTTAGACTCTAGAGGAGTTAAATAATAAATTTCCAGAAAGTACCCAAACTTCACAACTCTCTGTTGACTTACCTGTGCCCCCCTCTAGGTATGCTTCTACCACCACCCTCACATCCTGTGGCTAAGAGCCAACAAAGGACTATTACTGAATTCTCTGATCCACTCCTCATTGGCTTTAGCTCTTATTTTCAGTTGTGCTCCTGTATTTTTGACTTGAAATTGATCTTGATTTCCTTATCCCGACCCTTGATATTATTTAGGACTTTGGCTAATGAGTGGGATGCCCCACACAACTATAATCCCCTAAACCCAGTTGCTACCCACATGCCTGACCAAGGCCCATAAAGTTAACACTTGGTAGTAAGGTTTTCCCAGAAGAGTCAATCACTCTCTAGTTTACACTCTTACTGTATCTTGCCCATGATTAAATGAAATATGATATATAAAGAGTTTGTGCAATCCTTGGCATGTGGCAAGTTTGCAGTAATACTAGTTGTTAGTATTAATGTAAAATTTTTGGTCTTTTTCTTATTATATTGATATATCTGTTTCATTTCAGTTTTTAGCTTCTCTCCCCAACTTGTTTTATTCTTTGTATTTACTATTGATAAATATGATCACCAGGCCCCAAGTTACTCAAATTATAAAACTGGAGTTGTCTTCAATTTCTCTATTTTTCTCCAGTCGTTAACTACTATAGAGTCTACCTCTTGAATGCCTATCGTATTTTTTTATCATCCTCTCAGTTCCTGTTGCTCCTATCTCTTTATACCTTGCCTGAGCTAGTGCAGTATTTTCCTAACTAGATTCTTTTTCTCAAAGTCATCCCCTACCATGATTCCAGAAGTATAATTCCAAAATGCAGGCATGATCTCGTATTTAAGACACATTATTCATTGTCATTGGGAAGTCCATGAATCCCTTCATTGTATCCTTCTGAGTAACAAGTCTCACTTCTGATTATTTCATCATGTGCACTCATCAGTGCTACACTACTTGCAGTTCCTCCAAATTATTTACATCTTTTTGCTTTTGTACATATTTTTCGACAGGAAAACTCTTATACCCCCAGTTTGTTGGTGTGAACACAGTTTAAATTCCTCCTCACTTCCAAAGCCTTCACTGATAGCTAACTGCCATCCTGTCCTCTCTAGTGACAACACACCACATATCCCATCCTATGTGGTGCTCCTTTTGGTACTTAACCAGGGTGTTATCATTTTAAATTCGTATGTCTATTTTCTCCACTAGATTTTGAGTTCCTTGAATTCAGGCATGGCTGACATCTTATTAATCTGCTTCTTCAACCCTTTGTCCAACCCTGGACATGTGGAAGGTTTCCTACTAGAATGGCTGACTAAATAGAATGAAATAGAATGGACTGAGTTAGGTTCAGTAATGTCCCATGGAACTTTCCAGACTTATGATTCCATAATGCATTAAAATTGAATGAAGACAAAGATCAACTTTTAAAATTTGTTCAAATTATCCAGATGTACAAAACATACCAAATATTATGTTGTTTCTTCACTTTCAAGGCATGAAACTCATCAATAAATTCTTTGTCTGGATTTTCTAGCATTGTGCCACATGTAGCCTGTAGATGTATGTGGATTTAAATATTTCTGAATTTTATATACACATGATTTATTCTTTTACTTCAAAAAATTGGTAGAAATTTGAACTGGCTATCAATCCTTAGCTACAGAAAAATGCCTTCTGTGTATAAAATGTAATTCTATACACTGTATTGAATGTTGAAATTTTATCTACTATAAATTTATCTGAACATGTGCTGAAACATTGTCAGTGATAAAATCCTTAAGCAAGAAATCTTGAAAAAAATGAGATAAAATACCCCCAAATTGTCTGTTGCTTACAGGGGCTATTTGACCTTTTGATTTGGTCATTCCAAGATCCAAAATTGGATGCAGAATGGATTGCTATTGGGTGTATACAAATTATATTATGTAAGAAGATATCTTTTTACCCCATATTGAATGGACTGGGCTTGTAATTCTTGCTTCTGAAGAGTTACAATAGCGGTATTCCCGGACTCAGTAAATCAACATTTTTGAGTTCCTACTATGTGGAGTACATTTGAGGGAGACTGATTTAGAAAGAGTCGCTGCTTCCTCTATGCCTACAGCTTGATGTCAAGGCAATACCATTATTACTGCTCCTAATTTTGAGATTATCAACAACAATATTTTATGTTGATGTATGGGTCTAACACTGTTCCAAGGAATTTATATCTATTATTAAAATTTAATCATTACAAAAAACCCTTTGTAGTAGATATAGTTATTATCTCTATTTAACCACAAAATAAAGTCCTAAAGACTTTAACAGACTTATCCAAAATCACACAGTTATTAAATAATAGAGTTGGAATTACCCAGTCTTATGCTGGAGTTTGTTCTCCTTAGCACTGTAGCCTACTTCCTCCCAAAGTTTCACAAGCAAAAAATATGAAGAATTAAAAAGCATATGAATTAAATTGCAGTTCTGTGTAACAACCTAGAAATATTGTGGACAGTGCATGATTAATTGCCAAAAGAATGGTAAAGACAAAGTCTTTGGGTTTATCTTGATACTCAAGAGTACTCCAAAACCACCTTCTATCTCTTCTCTTGTATCTCCTTCTTTAAACAATCCCCTTGCAAGTCCAATTTGATAGCAAAGTCCAGAATTATGCAAGTTTACTCAATGTATTTTTCCTGTACACATTTTAAAAAAGGTACTGATTAAAGTTTTGCTTTTTTCAGAATACATACACAAACTGAACCTCTGCTTGCATCTATAAACCAGTTAGCCTACCCAGTTATGCATCAGGCTTAAAATGATGGCTTTTGTTGAATTTTTGCCAAATGAATTGGACTAAAATATTCTCAATATCTAGCAAATGTGTGCCAATCAAATAGCCATATGGTAATAATAAATGTCTGGCTGTGACCCATAAAAGACAGCTTTTTAATATATGATCTTGCACTATGCCTTCATTTTTTTACCTTATTTTAAAGTTCTTCTCCATGATACCTTGGATATTCACAAAATTCTGAAGTAACTGCATTCAGTCTGAATAAATAGGACTGAAGATTTATGATGTGGCCATATGACTGTATAAAAGTGAAGTCAGGCTTCCCTGGTGGCACAGTGGTTGAGAGTATGCCTGCCGATGCAGGGGACACGGGTTCGTGCCCCGGTCCAGGAGGATCCCACATGCTGTGGAGCGGCTAGGCCCGTGGGCCATGGCCGCTGAGCCTGCGCGTCCGGAGCCTGTGCTCCGCAACGGGAAAGGCCACAACAGTGAGAGGCCCGTGTACCGCAAAAAAAAAAAAAAAAAAAAAAAAGTGAAGTCATGTGATGATGATTTTCTTTGACTGTAGGAAAATACTTTTTAGAAAATCAGTTGAGCAGTTTTTTACTCCCCGTTTCAATGTAGATCATCACTACTTTAGTTGTAGCTTACATTAGGTTTTGTATAGAAAGAGGAAAAGAAAAGTTTTGTTTGAAAGTGCTTCCAGTGGTTGATTTATTGAAAGAACCACCTCAGTAGGAATAATTTTAACTCTAGATTTCCCAAAGAATCAGCAATTTTAAAATATAGGTAGCCTTCAAATAAAGATGTATTAATTCTGAATACTTTAATTTCAAGGTAAATCTATCCTTTCAGGTGGTTTTATGTGCAGGCTTCATAAAATCTGTAATATATATGAGGGCATAAGGCAGGGAAGGAGTAAGTCTCAGCTTCATAAAGTAACTTTTGTTTGCAACACAGTGTTTGAATAGGGGGGACACAAATTCCCAGGCAAAAAGTATACAGTCAAGTTTATTACTTTCTGAAACTGCTTGACTGTTGGAGTTTATTTTGAGCATCACTGATTTGATTTTCTCTTTGCGAATCTGTTTACAGAGAAGCAAGAAGCCCTTGATGTGACCAATTTGATACTTCCCAAAATATCTTAGTATATTTTAGATATGGTGATGATTGCTTGGTTGACTCCAATGTCTGCTGTAATATGTAATTTAATATCTCTACTACCCAGATTATATTAAACATTGAAAATGCCACATTGTTTCAGAGGTTTTAAATAAAACGAAGAACCTCATCCATAAGAATTTCTAGAGTGCATGTCCTTGCCTGTTAGAATATAAGTGTAGATACAGAACCACTGATTTGTGAGTCACATGGCTATGGTTCTAATCCTGAGGTCTTTGCCTCTCTGAACTTTAGTTTCTTCTTTCCTAAAATAGAAAAATATACCTATATCATGTGGTTGTTTTGAGTAAATAAATTTATGTCAAAGAACATTGCAAATTACCCTTATTATACAAGTGTTAGTTATCATAGTCATTTTTCATAATATATATAATTATTAACCTGAAATTTGTTTAGCCAGAAAATCATTTCTACTTTCCTTTTAATATCCAGGTTTTCTCTTGCTTGGTACCAGAGCAAGTTTTCCAGATCTGGTTAATTCATTTGTTTTTGATTGAAGGTCGGCTCTTCACAATGGGTCACTACTTATTTAATCTTCCCTAGGAAACTCCCAAGCTTCAGTCATCTACTTCAGTAACTTCTGGTTGAGTTGAATGAAACCTATGTTTGAGACAACTGATTGTTTTAAACACACAAATTCCTTACAGATTTGAAATGAATCCTAAAGCCAGAGGGAGAAAAATTAAATATTTGAGCTTGTCATCTTTCACTAGGATACCATCATTTAATATAATATTTTATGGTTTCTTATTTGATATGGTAAAAGAATCTGCAACACATCAACAGATCCTAACAATCTTTGCAACGGATTGCTATAAATAAGTTATAAAAACACTACCAAAAGACATTTTTTATTGAACTCTCTTTGATCTGAACATCAGTCGATATCTATAGAGACCTGATATGTCAAAAAATTATAGAAGCGTTGATTAACTCTTCACAGAAGTAAACCCAGATTACCTGAAGAGTAAAATCAAATTAGAGGTAGCAGCTGAATTTGATAAATTTAAAAGCAGTCAGGAAAAACCACAATTTTACAAAAATGTAATGGTCATTTTGAGGTATCTAAAGCTGATACAATGTTTAACTGTATTATGCCTTACAGAACACAATATTTATCAATTTTCTTAATTTATCAATTAATTGATTCTAAACCAGTAAAGCAGAACCTACATGGTATTCCCTTTTGGGTCAGGAATGAAGAAAGTGTTATTTTTAAATTAGCTACATTTCATTTACATGTTTTCCAATTTTTTTCATTATTAGCATGTACCATACAATCATAAAATGTTGATAATAATGTGTCTCAATATGAACATTTCAATGTAATCCACTTTTATGGTTTACTCATCCGAAATTCACCACCAAATAACATTGACTTATTGGGTCACATAAACGAATTCTGAAGCTTTGAACCCCTTTGTATCCAAATGAAATGGCATCTGTTGAGATGGATAGGAGAATTCTCTGGATGGTATCACTTGGTTGCCTAGCAACCAGTCACCTGATGTGTTTGGGGAATTGGGCAATGAGCAAGAAGTCTGACAAAAGAGAGAAGCCATAAGACCTTTTACAAAGGCTAGTTATATGTACATTAGCATCTGTTTTAACTTCTGCTTGAGTGTATAAAGTAATTGAAACTAGGCCAACAGTACTTTTGGATAAGCTTCACTATGGAAAAAGAGGGATCTGGTAACATATATTGAGCTGCTCATATGATTTCTTTAGAAGATAAAGGTTATAATCTTAGGATACTCCCAAGAAGATCTTCAGTGTCTATAATATGAATTGTAATGATCTTGGGAAATATCCATTTGAAAATGTGTTCTTTGGCATTATTAGCAGTAGAAAATTTCAATTTATGTGATTGATTACACTTAATTAAGCAAGTATAACTCATTGCACTCGCTTCGCTTTATTACAATTCACAGATATTGTGGGGTTTTTTTAATAAACTTTTTTATTAATTTAAGTTTTAAAATTTATTTTTGGCTATTCTTCATTGCTGCACACAGGCTTTTCCCTAGTTGCAGTGAGCGGGGGCTACTCTTCATTGTGGTGCACGAGCTTATTGCTGTGGCTTCTGTTGTTGCGGAGCACGGGCTCTAGAGCGCCGGCTCAGTCAGTGGTTGTGGCTCACGGGCTTAGCTGCTCCTCGGCATGTGGGATCTTCCCAGACTAGGGCTTGAACCCGTGTCTCCTGCATTGGCAGGCGGATTCTTAACCACTGCGCCACCAGGGAAGCCCCGATATTGTGGTTTTTACAAATTGAAGGTTAATTGAAGGTTTGTGGCAACCCTGGGCTGTCAGATGATGGTTAGCATTTTTTGGCAATAAAGTATTTTTTCATTAACGTACATATATTTCTTTTTTAGGCGTAGTGCTATTGCACACAATAGACCACGGTAGAGTGTACACATAACTTTTATGGGCACTAGGGAACCAAAAAGTTCTTGTGACTTGCTTTATTGCCATATTTGCTTTATTGCAGTGGTCTGGAACCAAAAACACAATATCTCTGAGCTATGCATGTATTTATGTGTTCAGATTAATTCTCATCACATGGAGTCTTTTTCCAGAAATTTTGTGACTTCTTTATATAAAAAAGTTTTGTGACTACAGAAGTCATCTAATACAATGCTACTTATTATACTCTTAATTGTGTCTGAATTATGTTAATGCTACAATTCTTAGTTTCTGTAACATTCAGCATTAACTCTTCTCTACCAATGAGAGTTTGATGTGTAACTGTATCTAATACAAGAGGGTCTCCTATTCCTTATGACCTTCTTAAATCCCCTGGGGAATAAGGCAGGGTAAAATTAAAGAAATAATATAACAATTGATTAATATATTAAGTTTCTGCAAGAACTATCATGAAAAGATATATAAGAAGTATTTAGCAAAATCTCTAATCCAGAATGTGCTACCTGTATAACTATACTATAAAGAAGGTCTAGAACATATGTATTTCACTCTCATTAATATTAGACTTATCTGTTTATGTTTAACTTAATGTTTACTTTTTAAGTATCATGAATATTAGGACTAAAAAAATTGAGACAACATTTGCATAATATAGAATTTATTATTTTAATAATTTTAAAGTATACAATTCAGTGATTTTTGGTATTTTCACAAAGTTGCACAGCCATCACCACTAATTATAGAACATTTGTATCACCCCAAAATGTAACCATTTATTTATTAGCAGTCACTCCCCATTCTTTCCTTCCTCCCAAGCCACTAGCAAGCACTAATCTACTTCCTGTATCAGTGAATTTGTTTAAGCTGAATATTTCAAATAAGTGAAATCATACAATATATGGTCTTTTATGTCTGGCTTCTATCATTCAGCATAATGTTTTCAAGATTCATCCATGTTGTAGCATGTATCAGTACTTCAGTCCTTCTCAGGACTGAATAATATCAATATTTCATTCTATAGATATATCACATCTTTATTCAGTCACTGGTTGATGGACATCTGGGTTATGGTCACACTGTGGCTATTATGAATAATGCTGATATATCACTCATGTACAGATTTTTGCATGGTTATGTGCTTTCATTTCTCTTAGGTGTATACCTAGCAATGGAATTGCTGGAGTAATGTTAACCCTATGTTTAACTTATCAAGGAACTGCCGAATTGTTTTTCGTAGCAGCTCCACAATTTTATATTCCCACCAACAATGTATGAGCTTTACAGTTCATTCACATCATTGCAAATACTTTTTATTATCTGTTTGTTGTTGTTGTTTATTAATAGCCATCCTAGTGGGTGTGAAGTGGTAACTTAATGTGGTTTGATTTTCATGTCCCTAATGAATAAAGATATTGAGCATCTTTTCATGTTAGCCATTTTTATGTATTCTTTGGAGAATTGTCTATTAAAACTCTGCCCATTTTTAAATTGGGTTGTCTGTCTTTTTGTTGTTGAGTTGTAAGAGTTCTCTAGGTATTCTGGGTGCTAGACTCTTATCAGATATATTATTTGCAAATATTTTATTCCATATTGTAGATTGTGTTTTCACTGACTCGATAGTGTCCTTTGCTTCACACAAGTTTTAAATTTCGGTGAAGTACAATTTATTTGTTTTTTGTTTAGGTTGCATATGCTTTTGATGTCATGTTTAAGAAACTATTATCTAATTCAAGGTCATAATATTTATACCTCTGTTTTCTTTTAAGACTTTTATAGTTTTAACACTTACCTTTAGATCTTACATTTATTTTGAGTGAATTTTAGTATTTTGTGTGATGCAGGGATATAATTCATTCTTTTGCAGGTGGATATCCAGTTATCCCAGATCCATTTTGGGAAAAAAACAAAAACAAAAAAACACCTTTTATTTTTTCTATTTGAGTGAACTTAGCCCCCTTGTTGTAAATCAGTTATATGGATTTGTCTGGACTCTCAATTATATTCTGTTGGTCTATATGTCTATTCTTATGCCAGTACTATATTGATTTGACACGAGTATATTCGTAGAAAGTGTTAAAATTGGGAAGTGTGAGTACCCCAGCTTTGTTTTTTTGTTTTGTTTTATTTATTTATTTATTTTTGGCTGTGTTGGGTCTTCGTTGCTATGCGCAGGCCTTCTCTAGTTGCAGTGAGTGGGGGCTTCTCTTGTTGCGGAGCATGGGCTCTAGGCACACAAGCTTCAGTAAGTTGTGGCTCACAGGCTCTAGAGCGCAGGCTGAGCAGTTGTGGCGCACGGGCTTAGTTGCTCCGTGGCATGTGAGATCTTCCCAGACCAGGGCTCGAACCCGTGTCCCCTACATTGACAGGCAGATTCTTAACCACTGAGCCACCAGGGAAGCCCCCCAACATTGTTTTTCATTTTCAAGATTGTTTTGGCCACTCTGGGTTCCTTGCAATTCCATAGGAGTTTTAGAATTGGCTTGTCCGTTTCTGCAAAAAAAGGAAGTCAGACATTTAATAGGGAATGCATTGAATCTGTGCATAAATTTGGTGATTATTGCCATCTTAACAATATTAAGTCTTCAATCCATGAACATGGGGTATCTTTTCATTATTTTAATTCTTTCAACAATGTTTTGTAGATTTTAGTGTCTAATTCTTACATCTCTTGGTTAAATTTATTTTTTTAAGTATTTTATTTCTTTTGATGCCTTAGTAAATAAAATTGTTTTCCTGTTTACATTTTAAGACTGCTCACTGCTAGCATATAGCAATACAACTGCTTTTTATGTTGATCTTGTATCCTACAATTTTGATGACTCTTTTGTTAGCTATAATAATTTGTGAATTATTTAGGCTTTTCTATATATAAGATCATGTCATCTGTGAATATAGGACACATTTTCTGCAAAAAATATGTTGGGATTTTGATTGGGATTTCATTGAATCTGTAGGTCACTTTGGGTAGTATGGACACCTTAACAATATTAAGTTCCCGATGCATGAACACAGCCTGCCCTTCCATTATTTGTGTCTTCTTTAATTTGTTTCAGCCGTGTTCTGTAATTTTCACTGTATGAGTTTTTCACCATCTTGGTTAAGTTATTACTTTTTGTGTTTTTTTGTCACAATTGTAAATGAAATTGTTTTCTTAATTTCCTTTCAGATTGTTCATTGTTATTATGTAACTTTTGATTCCCTTTTATAATTATTTCCTTTTGTTGATATTATCAATTTGGTGAGTCATTCTTATGGTTTCTTTTTATTCATTGGGCATGATTTCATTTAGTTTTTGAACATATTTAGAACAGCTATTTAAAATTTTTGTCTAGTAATTCCAGTGTCTAAGCTTCCTCAGGGAGAGTTCCTCTTCATTTCTTTTTTGGTTTGGTATGGGTCATATTTTATTGTTTTCTTATTGCCTTGTAATTTTCATTGAAAAGTTGACATTTTGAATATTATGATTGTGCAAATTTGTAAATCACATTCACCTTCCTCCCCTTGGCTTTTTGTTGCTGCTCGTTGTTGTATGTTTGGTGGCTTTTCTGAACTAATTTTGTAAAGCCTGTGTTCTTTATTATGTTTGGCCACTGAATTCTCTGTTCTGTCGCCTTAGTGATCAGCTGATGATTGGACAGAGATTTCCTTAAATGGCTGGAACTAAAGTAAAATCTCTCAGTTTTCAGATGGGCTTGTATGTCATTTGGGGGGACATCCTGAGTACTCAGGCAGGCAGTTTACAGCTTTGCCTTAGCCTTCCTGGAGATCAGTCAGAGGGGAGAATTTAGGGCCTTCTCATGTCTTTTCTGAACATGCATACATGGTCTTCCAGATTCCTAGTATTATGTTGGAGCTTTTCAAAACCTTTATTCCTCAAAGCATCTCATTCTTTAGTCTTTCTTCCCAAGCTTTTTGGTTAGTCTGTTATTTGTCCCAGCTGTCTCCATTGCCCTTAGGCAGCCATGACTAATGTCTTTGCTTGTATATTTGACCAACACCCCTCCTCCTCAGATAGCCATCTCAGCACTGCAAAAGTTCTGAATTAGGCAAAGATGAAGGCAAACACTTTGATCCAAGGAGTCACCAGACAGGTCAGCTGATCACCCACATCTCTTTGTGAATGAAGTCTCTTCTAGTCCTTCTAGTAATGCTCTCTGTATTGGGACTGTGAGCTCTTAAGTCAAGTTCACATCTGAATCCAGAATTGGGTAATGGGACCAATAAGTAAGAGCACCGCTGGGGTCTCTGTTTTTACAAAATCCCACCAGTTTTTGTTGATTAAGCATTATCTTAGTTGCTGCAAGCTTCTGTTTATTTTCCGGAATGCCAAAAAAAGTTCATTCTGATAGATTTTGCCAGTGTTTTTATTGATTTTACGGCAGGACAGAGTTTTAGATTTTCTTACTATGCCATTTTTTGTTAACAATATTCTGTTTAGGATTTTAATAAATTGTAACATTGAATATCTACTAATGAGAATCCAAACTAAAATATCAATATCTTAATGCAGTGTGTACATTTTAATATATATATGTATACACACGTGTGTGTGTGTGTATATATATATATATATAAAACCTACATGATACTCCACACCTTGACACATTTTAATCTGTATCTATTTTTCTTTCTCAATAATCGGAAATAGAACTTGGTATAAGAAACAGGAGAGTTAAATCCTGTTTGACCTACTTCATCAGTGCCCTCCCTCCTTGCCAAGACTCAGTGTTGGTGGAGTTAGTTAGCAGTTCCCATTTGGATACAGAGTTCCCATTTAGCTACAGTTACCTTCAGTATTACACATTAATAAATAACAAAAGTGCTTCTCTCTTCTCTTTAGGTACTTCCCCAGCATTACTGACTCTCAAATATGGCAGCCTCACATAAGACTAGGAGAACTGTGTGGGAGATGTATATTGACCTAAAATTAAGCGTTTAGCAAAAATATAATTTTTTGCAGCTATACAGGGAGATACTAAAATAGTAAATAGGGATTTTGCTACTTTGAACGTTAAGTGTAGTTTGCATATTCTGTGTGTGTTGTGTATGTGTTTAAAGGAATTATTGACTGTTGTTGAAAATAAAGTTCTAGAATACTGTTTCAACTTGTTTTATTTGAGTAAAGGTTTGGAAACTTGTTCCTATCTTAACTTTAGAAAAATATACTCTAGATATCAGTAACTAACATTGGTATAGAAATTTATGGTTTATAAGTTTATGATTATAAATTTGGATAGTTTCTCCATATTACTGTCTCTTTAAATATCATAAAAAAGATAATCACAAAGGGGAAAAATGTTTAGAAATGTTGAGGATAACCTGAGGTCAGATGTGTAGTAGTTGGCCAAATTGGAACTAACTATAAATCATATAGTTTTTTCAATACCATCCATTTAAAAATAATGTATACAAGCTTGAGTGACAGATGCTTAGTGTGAACCATTTCTGTAACTAACTAAGCAGTTCATGGAGTTGGTTCAGTGTAATTCTGAAGTTTTACCTTAGTATATCATCTCAAGGGGACCATCATTAAAATCATTCCTTAAAGTAATGGTATAAATGGGTTCTCCAATATTTCAAGCCTGTCTCCGAGGAAGGACTTGCCTGAAACCTTTGATGTTTTATAATCAGAGAGCCTTTTTGATCTTGCTTGGTTATACCAATTTTGCATAATATTCCCCAGTCAATAATAATTCTGTCATATCAAAATTACTCTGCTTTATCCTTTATCCTTTATGGTCATCAAAGAATATTTGTTTCAGCCAAATTAATTGCCTCTGGTATAAATGCAGCCAAGGGATTAGTTTCTGTGAGAAGTTTAAAAGTTGTTTCATTATCTAAATTTCAAATATCTATTGGGTTAAATTTATTTAAGCCTTTATTTCCAACCTTGGGGGAGAACAAAAGTCATATCACTATTCAAAATTGCCTTTAATCTATCAGAGTTTTGGAGATACCAAAGTATATAAGTCTAGAGAAGTGAAGAGAAAAGAAGTGTGCTTGATTTAAAAGTAAGCTATTGATATTTGAGTTGTACAAGAAATGAAATAACCTCTGTGTGACCCTAAAGAACATTTACTAAGAAGTCAGTGTTCTGAATCTCTATGAGAACAGTAATCAGAAGCAATATTCTGTAAAAAAGCATGTCTGGATGGATGGATGGAGGGGAAAAATGGGTTTCAAGTCAGACCCTTTTGTCTTAGTTTTCTAATCTGTGTTAACTGTTTACAGGGTTATTGTGAGTATTTTCGGGGAATAAGTATGAAAGATTTGAAAAATAAACTGAATCTTGGACATAAAGTGCTTTTATTACTTCCCATTAATAATTTTAATAATTCTTAAGAGAGTGTAGCAATGTGCCACATCAGATATAGATGTTGGGAGGAGACTCCCTAGTTGCCCCTTCTGAAGTTGTTTGTCTGCCATCACAGCAACAATTCCAGCCCTGTCACTAGTCAGGGGAGAGGAAGTCATAATTCTTAGCTTTCCTTCTAATTCAAGTGATATTATAGGCTCAATTGAGACAAAGTAGACTAAAGCCGAAAAAAAAAAAAAAGGCTTTTGAGTCACATAGCCATATCTCAAGAACAGTGTTGTCAGTAGCTGTGGGATAACTAGAATCTGGATTTAGACAACATCATGATTTCCTTACATTTGGCTCTTGATTCTCTCTCAGTATTGCTTTCTTCATATTAGTTCTACTCTCATGACCTCATCTAATCCTAATTACCTCCCAAAGGCTCTATCTCTTAATACCATCCCATTGGACGGTAACATATGAATTTTGGAGAATAAAAGCATGCAATCCATAACATTTTGTTCCTGGCTCCCAAAATGTATGTCCTTCTCACATAAAAAATACCATCTCAACAACTCCCAAAGTCTCAACTCATTCCACCATAAGCTCTAAATTCTAAAATCCAGAGTTTCATTTAAATAGCATCTAAATCAGATATGGGTGAGACTCAATGCATGCTTCATGCTGAGGCCACTTCCTCCTCAGCTGTGAATCTGTGAAACCAAATATGTAATGTGCTTCCAAAATACAACTGTGGGGTGGGCATAGGGTTGGCATTCCCATTCCAAAATCAAGAAGTAGGAAAGAAGAAAGGGGTAACGAGTCCCAAGTACGTCTAAAACATAACAGGGCAAAGAGCATTAAACCTAACGGCTCAAGAACAATCATCTTTGGCTTGATGCTCAGCCTTCCAATCCCATTGGGGGGCAGTATCACCCCCACGACTTTGTGGGATAGTCTTAAGTGGCTTTCTGTAGGGGCCCTGCCCCCACAGCAACTTTCTGCCTGGGCTTTATGGCTCTCTAGGGTTGGGTCATGTGCCCGTGGCTCTCCTAGTCTGGGATTCCAAGCCTGTGGCTCGGCTGACCCCATCCTTTGAAATCTAGATAGAGGTAGCCCATGTCCCCCCATAGCTGTGCTGAATACAGCCCATGCTAATTTCTCCGTGATGGCCCAACCTCTGAGGCACTGGGCAGGGGCATCCTGGACTGCCTGGTGACCCCCTCCTTTGAAACCATTCTTCCCAACCCCTCATCCCCCACAGGCCCCCTCCACACTGGGCCTGTGATGGGAGAAGCAGCCTTGATGATGTTCGATTCACCTTTGGGGTCATTCTTCAATTGTCTTAAAGAATAAATCCTGGCTTCTCTTGAAATGGCTGATTCATACTAATCTTATTAAAGGGTTGCCTGGCCACATCCTTGGTGTTCTCATTTTTTTGCAATATGGATAAGCTGAGAATTGTCCAGATCTTTATATTCTGCTTCACTTTTTGCTCAACAATTCCATGTTTAAGTCATTTCTCTCGTCTCATATTTTATTATAAGTAGTCAAGAGAACCCAAGCTGTACCTTCAACTCTTTACTTAGAAATAGTTTCAGCTTGATATCCAATTTTGTAAGTTCTACCTTCCACAAAACACTAGAACATAAACACAATGCAGCCAAGGTCTTTGCCACTTTATAACAAGGATTACCAGTTTCCAACAACATGCTTCTCATTTCTGTCCGAAACCACATCAGAATGGCCTTCATCATCTATATTTCTACCAACATTCTGTTCAGGATTACTTTATCCTCTAAGAAGATTAAATCTTTCTCTACAGCTTTTCTTTCTGAGTTCTCACCAGAATCTCCCTTAATGATTCATTCATGGCAATGTAGGCTTTTTCTAGCATGGACCTCAAAACTTTTTCAGCTTCTACCATTACCAGTTCCAAAGCCACTTCTACATTTTTAGGTATTTGTTACAGCAGCATATCTATTTCTCGATACTAATTTCTGTTTAGTCAATTTGGGCTACTATATCAAAAATACCATTGACTGGATGACTAATAAATAACAGAAATTTATTACTCAACAGTTATGGAGGCTGGCGGTCTGAGATCAGGGTGTAAGCATGGTCAGGTTCCAGTGAGGGCCCTCTTGTGGGTTGCAGACTGCTGACTTCTCAATGTATCCTCACATGGCAGAGAGCAGAGAAAAACCAAGCTCTCTTGTGACTCTTATAAATTCATTAATCCCATTCATTGAGGCCTCTACCCTCATGATCTCCTCTAATCCTATTGCCTCCCAAAGACTCCACCTCCTAGTAGCATCCTGTTTTTTTTTTCTATTGAAATATATTTGCTTTACAAAATTATATTAATTTCAGATGTACAGCATAGTGATTCAGTACTTTTATAGATAATACCCCATTTAAAGTTATTACCAAATAATGGCTGTATTTCTCTGCTGTACAATATATCCTTGTAGCTTATCTATTTTATCCATAGTAGTTTATATCTCTTAATCCCATACACCTATTTTACCCTTCCCCCCCCTCCCCACTGGTAGCCACTAGTTTGTTCTCTGTATCTGTTTTGTTATATGCATTCATATTTTTTTAGATTCCACATATAAGTGATAATATGCACTATTTGCCTTTCTCTGTCTGACTTATTTCACTAAGCATAATACTCTCTAGGTCCATCCATGTTGTTGCAAATGCCAGAATTTCATTCTTTTTTATGGCTGAGTAATATTCCATTGTGTGTGTGTGTGTGTATGTATGTGTGTGTATATATCTTCTATATATAGAATATAAATATGTGTATATATATAGATATGTCTTCTATATATATAGAAGATATATATATATACATATTCTATATTTATTCATCTGTTGATGGACACTTAGGTTGCTTCCATATCTTGGTATAGTAAATAATGCTGCTGTGAACGTTGGGGTACAGTATATCTTTTCTTCAGATATATACCCAGTATACAAGGGTTCCCTTTTCTCCACATCCTCACCAGCATTTATTTGTGGTCTTTTTGATAGTCATTCTAACAGGTGTGAGGTGATTATGTCATTGCGGTTTTGATTTGCAATTCTTTGATGATTAGTAACATTGAGCATCTTTTCATGTGCCTGTTGGCCATTTGTACGTCTTCTTTGGAAAAATGTTCAGGTCTTCACTTATTTTAAAATTGGGGTTATTTTTTGATATGATAAAGTTTCAACATACGAGTTTTGGGGCAATACAAGCACTTAGTCCATAACATATGGATATACCACATTTTGTTTATTCTTTCATCCATTGATAACTACTTGGATTGTTTCTGCCCTTTAGTTATTGAGAATAATACTACTATGAACATGGGTGTACAAAACCTTTTCAAGACCCTGCTTTCAATTATTTTGGATATATATACCCAGAAGTAGAATTGCTGGATCATATGGTCATTCTGTTTTTAATTTTGGGGGGAAACCTCCAGACTGTTTTAATAGTAGCTGCACCGACATCAAGCACCCGCGGGGTTGGCGGCCAGCTGGGCCAGAGCCATGGTCTGGGCTCTAGGACCCCAGCGTGGCCTCGCGAATTACCTCACCTTGCCGCCACCCTTCTGCCTCGGGCCCAGTCTGAGCCCTGGCACCTTCCAGGCTGGCACCAAGCTGAGGTGGAAATGCAGCCATTTTGTTGAGTGTGACTTAACTTTCTGTGAGGAACTGTGTGGAGTGTGTCACCTCAAGGTGCTCACCTTTTACTCTACCACAAGCTGTGTGGCTGACAGGGTCTTGGTGCTCCGACCGGGTGTCAGGCCTGAACCTCTGAATGGGAGAGCTGAGTTCAGGATATTGGTCCACAAGAGACCTCCCAGCTCCACGTAATATCAAACAGCGAAAGCACTCGCAGAGATCTCCATCTCAACACTAAGACCCAGCTCCATTCAACAACCAGCAAGCTACCGTGCTGGACACCCTATGTCAAACAACTGGCAAGACAGGACACAACCCCACCCATTAGCACAGAAGCTGCCTAAAATCATAATAAGGTCACAGACCTCCAAAACACACCAACAGCGCGGCCTTGCCCTCCAGAAAGACAAGACCCAGCCTCATCCACCAGAAAACAGGCACCAGTCCCCTCTACCAGGAAGCCTACACAGCCCACTGAAACAACCTTACCCACTGGGAGCAGACACCAAAAACAATGGGAACTAGGAACCGGCAGCCTGCGAAAAGGAGACCCCAAACACAGTAAGTTAAGCAAAATGAGAAGACAGAGAAACACACAGCAGATGAAAGAGCAAGATAAAAACCCACCAGACCAAACAAATGAAGAGGAAATAGGCAGTCTACCTGAAAAAGAATTCAGAGTAATGATAGTAAAGATGATCCAAAATCTTGGAAATAGAATCTTGGAGAAGATACAACAAACGTTTAACAACCTAGAAGAACTAAAGAGCAAACAAACAATGATGAACAACACAGTAAATGAAATTAAAACTCTCTAGAAGGAATCAATAGCAGAATAACTTAGGCAGAAGAACGGATAAGTGACCTGTAAGATAAAATAGTGGAAATAACTACCGCAGAGCAGAATAAAGAAAAAAGAATGAAAAGAACTGAGGACAGTCTCACAGACCTCTGGGACATTAAATGCACCAACATTCGAATTATAGGGGTCCCAGAAGAAGAAGAGAAAAAAAAAAGGGACTGAGAAAATATTTGAAGAGATTATAGTTGAAAACTTCCCTAATATGGGTAAGGAAATAGTCAAGTCCAGGAAGCTCAGAGAGTCCCATACAGGATAAATCCAAGGAGAAACACAAAAAGAAACATATGAATCAAACTGTCAAAAATTAAATACAAAGAAAAACTATTAAAAGCAGCAAGGGAAAAGCAACAATTAACATACAAGGGAATCCCCATAAGGTTAACAGCTGATCTTTCAGCACAAACTCTGCAAGGCAGAAGGGAGTGACAGGACATATTTAAAGTGATGAAAGGGAAAAAAAACTTCAACCAAAATTACTCTACCCAGCAAGGATCTCATTCAGATTTGAAGGAGAAATTAAAACCTTTACAGACAAGCAAAAGCTAAGAGAATTCAGCACCACCAAACCAGCTCTACAACAAATGCTAAAGAAACTACTCTAGGCAGGAAACACAAGAGAAGGATAAGACCTACAAAAACAAACCCAAAACAATTAAGAAAATGGTAATAGAAACATACATATCGATAACTACCTTAAATATTAATGGATTAAATGCTCCAACCAAGTGACATAGACTGGCTGAATGGATACAAAAACAAGACGCATATATATGCTGTCTACAGGAGACCCACTTCAGACCTAGGGACACATACAGACTGAAAGTGAGGGGGTGGAAAAAGATACTCAATGCCAATGGAAATCAAAAGAAAGCTGGAGTAGCAATTCTCATATCAGACAAAATAGACTTTAAAATAAAGACGAGACAAAGAAGGACACTACATAATGAGCAAGGGATCGATCCAAGAAGAAGATATAACAATTGTAAATATTTATGCACCCAACATAGGAGCACCTCAATACATAAGGCAAATGCTAACAGGTATAAAAGTGGAAACACAATCCTAGTAGGTGCCTTTACACCCCACTTTCACCAATGGACAGATCATCCAAAATGAAAATAAATAAGGAAACACAAGCTTTAAATGACACATTATACAAGATGGACTTAAGTGATATTTATAGGACATTCCATCCAAAAACAACAGAATAGACTTTCTCTCAAGTGCTCATGGAACATTCTCCAAGATAGATCATATCTTGGGTCACAAATCAAAGCTTGGAAAATTTACGAAAATTGAAATCATGTAAAGTATCTTTTACGACCACAATGCTATGAGACTACGTATCAGTTTCAGGAAAAAATCTGTAAAAAATACAAACGCTTGGAGACTAAACAGTACACTACTTAATAACCAAGAGATCACTGAAGAAATCAAAGAGGAAAGCATAAAATACCTAGAAGCAAATGTCAATGAAAACACGATGACCCAAAAGCTATGGGATGCAGCAAAAGCAGTTCTAAGAGGGAAGTGTATAGCAATACAATCCTACCTCAAGAAACAAGAAACATCTCAAACAAACAACCTAATCTTACACCTAAAGCAATTAGAGAAAGAAGAATAAAAAATAGCCCAAAGTTAGCAGAAGTAAAGCATAGAGATCAGATCAGAAATAAATGAAAAAGAAATGAAGAAAACAATAGCAAAGGTCAGTAAAACTAAAAGCTGGTTCTTTGAGAAGATAAACAAAATTGATAAACCATTAGCCAGATTCATCAAGAAAAAAGGTAGAAGACTCAAATCAGTAGGATTAGAAATGAAAAAGGAGAAGTAACAACTGACACTGCAGAAATACAAAGGATCATGAGAGATTACTACAAGCAACTATATGCCAATAAAATGGACAAGCTGGAAGAAATGGACAAATTCTTAGAAAACCAAAACCTTCTGAGACTGAACAAGGAAGAAATAGAAAATATAAACAGATGAATCACAAGCACTGAAATTGAGACTGTGATTAAAAATCTTCCAACAAACAAAAGCCCAGGACCAGATGGCTTCACAGGAGAACTCTATCGAACATTTAGAGAAGAGCTAACACCCATCCTTCTCAAACTTTTCCAAATTGAAGCAGAGGGGGGAATACTCCCAAACTACTTCTACGAGGCTACCATCGCCCTGATACTAAAACCAGACATAGATGTCGCAAAGAAAGAAAGCAACAGGCCAATATCACTGATGAACATAGATGCAAAAATCCTCAACAAAATACTAGCAAACAGAATCCAAGAGCATATTAAAAGGATCATACACCATGATCAACTGGGGTTTATCTGAGGAATGCAAGGATTCTTCAATATATGCAGATCAATCCATGTGATACACCATATTAACAAATTGAAGGAGAAAAACCATATGATCATCTCAATAGATGCAGAGAAAGCTTTTAACAAAATTCAACACCCATTTATGAAAAAAACCCTCCAGAAAGTAGGCACAAAGGGAGCCTACCTCAACATAATAAAGGCCATATATGACAGACCAACAACCAACATCTTTCTCAATGGTGAAAAACTGAAAACATTTCCTCTAAGATCAGGAACAAGACAAGGTTGTCCACTCTCACCACTATTATTCAACATAGTTTTGGAAGTTTTAGCCACAGCAATCAGAGAAGAAAAAGCAATAAAAGGAATACAAATCGGGAAAGAAGTAAAGTTGTCACTGTGTGCAGATGACATGGTACTATACATAGAGAATCCTAAAGATGCTACCAGAAAACTTCTAGAGCTAATCAGTGAATTTTATAAAGTAGCAGGATATAAAATTAATTCACGGAAATCTCTTGCATGCCTATACACTAACGTTGAAAAATCTGAAAGAGAAATTAAGGAAACACTCCTATTTACCACTGCAACAAAAAGAATAAAATACCCAGGAATAAACCTACCTAAGGAAACAAAAGACCTGTATGCAGAAAACTATAAGACACTGATGAAAGAAATTAAAGATGATACAAACAGTTGGAGAGATATACCATGTTCTTGGATTGAAAGAATCAACATTGTGAAAATGACTCTACTACCCAAAGCAATCTACAGATTCAGTGCAATCCCTATCAAACTACCAGTGGCATTTTTTACAGAACTAGAACAAAACATTGCACAATTTGTATGGAAACACAAAAAACTCCGAATAGCCAAAGCGATCTTGAGAAAGAAAAATGGAGCTAGAGGAATCAGACTCCCTGACATCAGACTATACTACAGAGGTACAGTAATCAAGTCACTATGGTACTGGCACAAAAACAGAAATATAGATCAATGGAACAGGATAGAAAGCCCAGAGATAAACCCACGCAAATATGGTCACCTTATTTTTTGATAAAGGAGTCAAGAATATAAAAAATGGAGAAAAGACAGCATCTTCAATAAGTGGTGCTGGGAAAACTGGACAGCTACATGTAAAAGAATGAAATTAGAACACTCCCTAACACTGTACACAAAAATAAACTCAAAATGGATTAAAGCCTAAATGTAAGGCCAGACACTATAAAACTCCTAGAGGAAAACATAGGCAGAACACTCTCTGACGTAAATCACACCAAGATCCTTTTTGACCTACCTTCTAGAGAAATGGAAATAAAAACAAAAATAAACAAATGAGACCTAATGAAACTTAAAAGCTTTTGCACAGCGAAGGAAACCATGTACAAGACAAAAAGACAACCCTCACAATGGGAGAAAATATTTACAAATGAAGCAATTGACAAAGTATTAATCTCCAGAATTTACAAGCAGCTCATGCAGCTCAATTAAAAAAAAAAAAAAAAACCAATCCACAAATGGGCAGAAGACCTAAATAGACATTTCTCCAAAGAAGATATACAGATTGCCAACAAACACATGAAAGGATGCTCAACATCACTAATCATTAGAGAAATGCAAATCAAACTACAATGAGTTATCACCTTACATCGGTCAGAATGGCCATCATCAAAGAATCTGCAAACAGTAAATGCTGGAGAGGATGTGGAGAAAAGGGAACCCTCTTGCACTGTTGGTGAGAATATAAATTGATACAGCCACTATGGAGAACAGTATGGAGGTTCCTTAAAAAACTAAAAATAGAGCTACTGTATGACCCAGCAATGCCACTACTGGGCATATATCCTGAGAAAACCATAATTCAAAAAGAGTTGCGGCTCTATTTACAATAGCCAGGACATGGAAGCAACCTAAGTGTCCATCAACAGATGAATGGATAAAGAAGATGTGGCATATATATATATATATATATATATATATACAATGGAATATTATTCAGCCATGAAAAGAAATGAAGTTATTTGTAGTGAGATGGATGGACCTAGAGACTGTCATACAGAGTGAAGTAAGTCAGAAAGAGAAAAACAAATACCATGTGCTAACACATATATGTGGAATGTAAAAGAAAAAATAAATGGTTCTGAAGAACCTAGGGGCAGGACAGGAATAAAGACCCAGATGTAGAGAATGGACTTGAGGACACAGGGAGTAGGAAGGGTAAGCTGGGACAAAGTGAGAGAGTGGCATGGGCTTATATATACTAAGAAATATAAAATAGAAAGCGAAGTGGGAAGCAGCCGCATAGCACAGGGAGATCATCTCAGTGCTTTGTGATTACCGAGAGGGGTGGGATAGGGAGAGTGGGTGGGAGACGCAAGAGGGAGGAGATATGGGGATATACGTATATGTGTAGCTGATTCACTTTGATATAAAACAGAAACTAACACACCGTTGTAAAGCAATTGTGCTCCAATAAAGATGTTAAAAAAGAAAAAAAGTGGCTGCACCATTTTGCATTCCCACCAACAGTGCACAAGAGTTCTAATTTCTCCATATCCTCGCCAACACTTGTTATTTTTTGTTAATATTTTTGATAGTAGCCATCTTGATGGATATGAGGTTATATCTCATTGTAGAAATATCTCATTCTTAAGCTGTGTCTCCACCTCTTTTTCTCCCACTTAAGAATGTGTGTTATAATGTGAGTGAATGAGAGTGATTTTGTTATGTCTAATCATGAATCTGTTCTAATTCATTTTTAATCTTTAACGAAGTTAATGATTTTTTTATTGTTACTAACAAATAACATGCAATGTACCTCTATCTCGTATTGTCTGAAAAGAATTATAAGTGGTGGCTCTGAATTACAATAATATAATTGTAGTGTGTATAGAAGGCTCAGTTCTTAAATACACTTTTACTTCTTTGCCTGAAAGTGGTGATTCATATTCTCCTCTTTCTATTAGCAGTCCTTCTTTGCTACATGACTTTTTTATTCCATATATATTTTAGCCTGAATTCTTTAGAACTATTTAATGTGAGCAATTGAATCTATATTTCATAATGCTTACTGCCTAGTTTTGGAAGTAGACATCAATACCAAATAGTTATTTAATAACAACGGTGATAAATTATATGAAAGGAAAGCGCATGATGCTGTGAGGGCTGTAATGGGGACTGGAACTAAGCAAGAAGGGGGTAGGAAAGACAGGCTTCTCTGAGAATTGACATTTGTGTTAAACTTGAAGTTAAGTGATGTTTTAGATGATATGGTGTGTTGATAGACATGACTGCATGGGTGGATGGGAGTGGATTCCAGGCTAGGTTAGAAAATATTTTTAAAAGTCCTTAAGATGGAAAGACATTTGATTTAGGAATAAAATGTAGGCCCGTTTGAATGAAGCATAAAGAATAAAAGAAAAATGGGTAGGAGCATAGGACAGAGAGAGAGGCAAGAGCTAAATCTTGCAGGCTATGCTAGACCGCATTTTCAAAGAATGTTTTTGGGCCTTTTTGATCAAGACTGTGCATAAGTTTATATGAAGTCTTTCAATTTTAAGCAAATAGCAATAATATATAATGTATAAAAACAGTAGCAAACCCCCCCAGATATGTAGTTGGACTCCAGGGCAAACTAGATATTTTTGCAATCCAGAAACAGAATAGAAACTCAAGTAGTGATGAAGCTGAAGCTATGAACTTGCTGGTATCTGATACAAGACACTGTCATTGGTGGCACAAGAAATTGGCTCCGGTAGACTAATGGGCACCAAATTCCAAAAAATAGGAAAGCATGTGATGGCAAATTAGCCTATCAAATCAACAATCTTTATGTGAATTTTCCTTCAGGGAACAGAAGAAGGAAATTAGCAAATTCATTCTGATGAGTCTAGTATAATATTGAGATCAAGACTAGGCAATAAAAGTTTAAGAAAAAAGTTATAGAAAATCTCACCTATGAATTTGAATGCAAAAAGTCTCCAAAAAAACTAATATATCAATATTTAAATCAGCAGTACATAAAAAAGATACATCATGACCAAGTGCAGTTGATCTGAGGAAAGCAAGAATGCTTCAGTATTTGAAAAGCTATCAAAATAATATATGATTAATGGACCAAATCTAAATATCTATATGATTATCTTCCTAGAAACAGCAAAAATAAATGTAATTCCATACTGCTTCATAGATTAAAAAATAAAATCTCTTAGCAGATGAAAGGCAAATAAAATAAGTGTCCTCTATTGTTTTTTTGTCTACCCATACTCATTCCTAAACCCTTTTTTCTTACCCACTTTTCACTATCAAGATGAAAAAGCCAACTATTCACATTCCTAGTCTCTCTTGTGTAAGGGTGGTCATATGACCCAGTTCTGGACAGTAAGGTGTCAAGAGGATTCTGAGAGGGGATACTAGGAATGACTTTCCTCCCTGATGAAAGAGATATACAATCTTTTTTTTTTTTTCCTCACTCTAGCTACCCACTGTTTCTTCCCTATGACCATGGTTGTAAGTGAATGTGATGCTTGAAATTATGCTGTAAGAAAAGGCCAAAGATTCTAATCCCATATACTGATATCAATAAGCTGCTGCCCAAACCTGCAACTACGTACCTTAAAATTTCTTGCTATATGAGATAATTAGCTATCTTTTTTGTAAATAGCAGTGTTAGATATTCTTACTTTCAATCCAAAGTATTTCTAACTGATAAAGAAGGAAACTTCTTTAACTTGAAAAGGGAATTCAAATTCCCCTTTCAAATTCCTATTCAGGTTCTTCAGTGAGTATCATACATACTGAAAAAAGGTTAGAAGTCTCCCATTACATTCAGAACTGGAAAAGGATGCCATTTATAACTTGTTTCAGTGTTATACTGCAGATCCTAGTCAGTGCAGTAAGATAGAGACATAACATTAAAACATTAGAAAAGAAAAATACCTAATTTGCCAATGATATTGCTTTCATAGAAGACTGGAAAGCATATATAGACAAACTGCAGAATTAGTAATAGAGTTTTGCAAGTTTACTGGATTCAAGATCAACTGAAAAAAGACTACATAGCCACTACCCACCAGTAAAAAGAAATCACATTATATAATAAAGTACTTAGGAATGTATCTAACAGAATTTGGTAGCACTTTTTAAAAGGGAATAATTTCAAAATGGTACTGAAGTGTGTAAGGTGAATAAAAGGAGAAAGTTTGGGAATTGAATCACTCATTATCTTAAAGAGACATTGATTTGCCTCAAATTAATACTAGATTCTATATTTCCTATACAATGTCTACTCAAACTTTAAAAGGATTTATTGGGTGTCTTAACAGCTCTTCATAAAATTAATGTGAAGTTGCAAAGGACCAAGAATAGCTGAGACAATTTTAAAAAAGAAGTGCAAGATAGTTAGACCTTACCGAACTTATTTAACAGCATAATGATTACGATTATATAGTGTAGTAGTTGCTTGAGGTTGGGCAAACAGAAAGATGGGAAATTTTAGGGAAACAGAGCACCTATGTGGAAACGGTATGTTCCAGAGGTGTCATTAAAATTATAGGCAGAGAGCAACCAAGTATATAAATCGTTCTGGAGAAATTAGTTTTCCTGGTGAAAACAGCCGAATTCCTATTTCACCCTACATAAACAATTAGGTGGATGAAACAATTAGGTTTATGATCTCGGGTTAAGAAATGAGTTAAGTTACAAAACACCATAAATCTTAAAGGAAAAGATTAATAACTTGATCATATTAAAGTTAAAAGTTTCTGGTCATCAAGAGACACCATAAAGGACTTCCTTGGTGTCTCAGTGGTTAAGAATCCACCTGCCAATGCAGGGGACATGGGTTCGATCCCTGGTCTGGTAAGATCCCACATGCCGCGGAGCAACTAAGCCCATGTAC
This sequence comes from Pseudorca crassidens, assembly GCF_039906515.1. Classification (NCBI taxonomy): domain Eukaryota; kingdom Metazoa; phylum Chordata; class Mammalia; order Artiodactyla; family Delphinidae; genus Pseudorca; species Pseudorca crassidens. The sequence goes on from NC_090309.1 coordinate 43,609,845, forward strand.
CACAACTACTGATCCTGCACTCTAGAGCCCATGAGCCACAACTACGGAGCCTGCATGCCACAACTACTGAAGCATATGTGCCTAGAGCCCATGCTCCACAACAAGAGAAGCCACCACAATGAGAAGCCTGCGCACCACAAGGAAGCGTAGCCGGCACTTCCCCAACTAGAGAAAGCCCACGTGCAGCCAAAAAAGAAAAAAAAAAAGACACCATAAAAATTAAAATATATCTAAAAATATTTGAAATACATCTAACAAAAGTTGGGATCTAGAATTAAGAAAGGATTCCTACATATAAATAAGAAAAATGTAATAACACAAGTGAATGAATAAAGGAGAGGAAGAGGGGACAGAAGCCTAACCCACACCCATAAACGTATCCTCAATCTCACTGATTATTTGGGGAATTCCATTTCACAGCTATCAAGTTTGCAAAATTAAAATCTGGTTTGACAATTCAGTTAGTTGATGAGGATACAGAGCTACACGAACTCTCATTTATGTTGGTGGGAATGCCCACTGATGCTTTGGAGTAGAATTTAGCATGATTCAACAGTGTCAGTGATGGTCATACCCTTCATGCTATTTATACATCCTAGAGAAGATTTTTCTAACTCAGGATTAAAAAAGATGTTCTTGGCAATATTGCTGTCACAGGGAAGACTGAAAATGACTTAACTATCCATTAACAAGAAAACAGGTAAATGCTATTACTTCACAGTTGAATACTTACTACACATGGCTCAAATGAATGAACTACAGCTACATAGTTATACCTCAAAAATATAACACTAAGCAGAAAAATCAAGTTTCACAATGGTGTGCAAGTTATACTGTTTTGGTAAAGTTTGAAAACAGGAACAACCCTTCTGTGTAATGTTTATTCATACATGTACAAGTAGTCATAGATTAAAATGTGCATGGGAATGAGGAATACCAGATTCAACATAATGTTATATCTGGGGAAAAAGAAGGGAAGAGGATGGGGGAGAAATGCATAGGGGCTTCACCTGTTCAAAATATTTTATTTCTTAAGCTGAGAGTCTGTTACATGAATGTTTATTGTACGATTTCTATGTTTTTGTATGCCTTAAATGTTTCACAATAATCTATCTATCCTATCATCCATCTATCTGTCATCTATCTATCATCTACATATCATTTATGTATCTATCATCTGTTTCTTTATCAGTCATCATCTATCTGTCATCTGCCTGTCTGAAGCATGCATGATAAAATGGATAATAGATCTATAAGTATTATGATATTCTTATTACTTTGCTGCTATTTTAAACATGTTATTTACTAAAAGGTTTTATTTGCTACTGTGTGGGTAATAGATCAGGGTAGATAAGAGGGGGTGTGAGATGCCACTGAGTTTTACTGCAGTAGCAGATGGAAGAACATAGTGAATCTGAAGACCACTTAGGAAGTTGAATGGATGTCTGTGAGACTACTTGAAAGTGAAAGTTTAGGGAAAGGCTGGTGCAAGGATGGTTCTAATGTTTCTGTCATGAACCTCCTAGTGGACAATAAAATGACTTCTATTGCTAGAAAATACATGTGGAAAAGGTGACGTTGGTGGTTGGGGCAATGTGATTTTAACATTTTTAACAAATTTTAACAAAGAATTTATGTTTCTTGTAACATTCCTTGATGTGTTGCATATCCTCAAAAGTGCATCCTGAAGCCTTTGTCAGAGTCCAAGAGAAGAAATGTTCTGATGTGGCTTTTGCCTCCTCCTGAAAAGTCCAAGTTAAAAATTTCTGTTTAAAGAAGTAAATCCTTCGTATGGCATATTCACAGTTTCTATAGAACTGGCTGACATGAGGTGGTTTAGGAGAGATCCATTACTTGGTCCCATTTGTGGCCAATATGGGCTTTGGACTCTGAAAATGCTGATTGGATTGAAATAGGATTTACAGCTGAGAATCACCTGTTAGGGCAGGGATGCTGTCTCAAAATGCTGGCTGAAGATTGCAGAATGTGCTGATCTATATATTGGAGAGGGCCCTAAAAAGCACAATGTGCAAGACTTTCACTGTTGCTAAGAACTCAGGTGAAAAATGTGTGTTATAGGCACTTTTTCACCCAGCATGACTTCCGTGGATGCTGCTGATTGATCAGAACTTGCTGCATTTTGCTTTGTGGTCCCTTAATTTCTGTACTAGCTCTGGATGTAGGATCTTTTAAAAAAATTGTTATACTTCTTCAGCCATGGTAGGAAGTCACAACAAACAGTTCATTCTCAGCTTCATAATCCAGAATTATATAAAATTTTGCTATAGCGCTGTTTATTTGTGCCTGATCGAATTCTTGGCAAATAACAGAAACTGATGCTTCTATTCTTATTCCTGATGCTCATTTCTATATTAGGGTATGAAAAGAGCTAATGGATAGTATTAAGCATTAATAAAGTGAGCAAGTGAGGTTGCTTAAGAATGAAACTGCTTATGAAATGTCCTAGATTCTACTTTGTGTTAGTTTTATTAGATAGGTGTCACTTTTCCAATGTTGATTTTCATAACCACGTCCTTTATTCTGAACCATGAAAAGTGAGTATATGTTTAAAACTAAAGTAAATATAATATTTAGGTTTTTAGCAGTTTTGTACCATCTATGAAGAAAATAAATAAGCCTGGTAACCTGAGAGTTCATTTCAGTTAAGAGTAAAAATTACTAAAATGTTCTGTTCACTGAACCAAACACAGATTATATTTTTGTTATCTAGGTTCCAAGAATTCACCAGGGGGAAGCTAGAGAAAAAAACAAAATTAAACAAAACAAAAATCAAATGAGATCTTGATAGTAGAAGAGGGAAAGACTCAAAGGCCTATCTATTCTTTCCTTATAAGAAAGTAAACCTTTTATAAACTTTCTACAAAGAAGTTTTGCAAAATTATAATCAGACATTTCAGGGGCAAGATGGTGTTTCTGATTTGCATTCTCGGAAATCACAGCCAGGATCCAGTTTGCTAAAGGGGAAGCTTCAAGAAGAGTTCATATTAATGTTCCAGGACTTCGATCCTAGGTTATCAGATTCTGGGGGCACCTCGTAGATCATCTGTTTCTATTCTGTTTATTATTGAAGACTCCTGCTTTTATCTTCACCTGAATCTCACACATAATCAGATACACTCAAGCAGTCTGGAGGGTGCTTATACTTTTGGAAAAAGTACAAATTTACAAAAATAATCATCCCTTGGACCCCTCTCCCTCTCCTTTCTACAATCACAGATAGTTTCACACCTGCCAGTCTCCCCTGCTTGGTTCCTCTAGAGCAGTTTCTCAACCCTGGCACTTTGGTTCTTTGTTGTAGGGGTCTGACCTATGCACTGTAGTATGTTTAGCAGCATCCCTGGGCTCAGTCTACTAGATGCCAGTAGTACTCATCCACACAACTGTAACAAACAAAAATGTCTCTAATTCTTCCCAAATGTCCCCTGGGGGCAAAACTGCTCCCAGTTGAGAACAAGTGTTCTAAAGAGAAGTTTATATGGGTCTCCAAGAAGCAATGGTGAAAGACTAATTCTGCAGCATCACTGATATTTGGATTAGGTTTTCATGCAGATAGATGTGTCTGGGGGTTATCCTAAAAAATATCATGAGATGATTGTATCAACTAAAATAAAATAAATTTTTTAAAAATCATGAGTTGGGAACCTCTTTTTACAGAAGCATTATTCTACTACACGATATACTTTCTATTTTCTGACTGACAGCAGTTTCAATAAATGGATTGCTTTTCTATGTTAGGTGCTGAAAATACTAGTGTGAATGAAAATCAATTTCTCCTCTAAAGGAATAGGCACTCTAGGGACATTTGGGAAATCTTTGACCAAAACGAAACTTAATGTAAGTTAACATTAACTGTGGACCCTATATTAGTAACAAACATTACTACTTTCTTTCATTAATGAAAGACACTTCATGTGTATATATTCATTCCTTTATGTAAGAATCTGCCTGACTCTCCTATTCTTGTATCATTATTAAAGGATGAATAATACCCAGAGAGGTGGTTAAAGCCACTTAATTGGCATATGAATGAATGAAATGTTCAATTAAGAGGGCCAAATGCCAGAGATGAATTAGTTTAATGTTTTTTTATGACTTGACATGATGCATTACTGGTGACTAGCATCTATAAAGTGGTCTGCTTTATAAGACACAGGGTTAATTACTAAACCTTAGCTTAAACCACTTCATTCTATTGTCACTTTGTTTTATATTTTCTTGTGTTGTTCATTGCTTAAATTCATGAAGAATAGTTCTTATTTTAGCAAACATATTTCCCATCTTAGGATAATCCAAGGCTTTATTGTTCACTGATGCTCTCATTTGATGCCAAGTACCATGTATTTTAATATACCATACAACTACTAGATTGAGATGATTTCTTAATTGGCTCTTTCAGCTTTCCAGCAGCTTGCACCAATTAAGATTCTACTCTGCTTATCAGAAGTGAGCTTGCTGTAGTTGGTGACATTTGTGCTGATCTTAAAAATTATCAGACATAAAATCATTTATTGTCTAATCACGTAAATTGGACAGCTTCTATCTCTGACTGAACTTACAGGTTTTTGTGAAATAAAGTAATAATAATGAATAGTAATGAAAACCAAGTGGCCTGATACATGATATAAATCTTAATTGCTCTTATTTGTTCTGTTGGTCATTCCTCCCACTACCTATTTCAGAAAGTCATCTAAAATAGAAACCTAGTACTCTGAATCTTATGGAAAATAGTCCTTTAAAAGAGAAGAGCCTTTCTTTATTTTGATGCATGTATATTTAGAATCCTTTGAATACTCAAATACAAGACTATAGATGGAATCGTATTATTTAGAATAGACAGTGATATTACAGGTAATTCAGCACAATGCCTTTATTTTTTCATATAAGGACACTGAAAGTCAGATTGGCTAAGTGACTTGCCCAAGCTCTCTCAGATAGAAAGAGGCAAAGTAGGCATAATAGTACAGAATTACTAATTCCTGGTCCAGTGGCATCAGTTTTCTAGCATATTGTTTTTCTATATGAACTTCAGAATTATTTTTTTCTGGTCATATGATTATATGATTTAGAAGTTAAGGAAAAAGTAAGCTAAAATAATCTTTTCTCCACAGCCCCAAATTTTGTATATAAGTTTCAAGAGTTGTTCAAATGGTTGGTATTTCATGGCCTCTGACAATTGGAGACTCACTGTGAACATCACAAGAACAGTTAGACACATGCGACTTGTATGTTCCAAATGTTCTTGGATCAGATTCTTATTTCCATAGGTGTACCTTTTGAGATTTATATAAAAAAGATACCTTTAGCATTGTTAATTTACATAAAAATAAAACGTTAAAAAGTGAATTTACATGTTTTTATATATTAAGTAGAGTTTTTTTTTTTTTTTTTACAAGTAGGAACCAAAATGTTCTGGTTGTAATAAAGGGGGTGTTGCAGAATTCAGTACTGTTTTTTTATGATAGATATTCAGTATAATTTCAGGGGATAGAAACTTGCTATAATGAGCATTCATATAGTGAGAAAAGAATTAATGTAATTAATGTAGAGATTATATATATATATATATGTAGATAGATAGAGATATAGTGGATGTGAGAAGTATCTCATTGTAGTTGGAAGTTGCATTTCCCTAATGACTCATTATATTGAGCATCTTTTCAGGTGCTTTTTAGCCATTTGTGTATCTTCTGTTCAAATCCTTTGCCCATATTTAAACTAGGTTAGTCTACTCCTAGGTATAGACTCAAGAGAAATGAAAACATATGTGCAAACAAAATTTTGTGGAAGAATGTTCATGTTAACATTATCCATAATAGCCAAAGTTGGACACAATCCAAACGTCTGTCAACTGAACAATAAGCAAATGTGGTATATCTATACAATCAAAAACTATTTGGCAATAAAAGTGAATTATGTACTGATGTATGCTATAACACAGATGAACCTGAAAACATACTAAGTGAAAGAAGCCAATCATAAAAAAAACATATATAATTACATTTATATGAAATGGCTAGAAAAGAGACGGAAAGTAGGTTAGTGCTTGCCTAGGGCTAGGGAGAGAGAGAAATGGGGAATGACTGCTAATGGGTATATGCTTTCTTTTCGGGTGATGACAGTTTCTAAAACTAGATAGCAATGGTGGTTGCACAACTCTGAATGTGCTAGAAAACACTGAATGGTAAACTTTAGTTGGGTAAATGTTATGGTATGTGAATTATATCTCAGTAAAGCTTTTGAATAAAGAAAAACATGCTTATAAAAATTACAGTTTGACTTTCTTGTAGTTTATAAAATAATAAATTTTGAAATAAGGCTTTTAGAATCCTTACTATAAGTTGATTACCAGCTGGTCAATAAAATAACCATTTGCACTTAAATTGTTAAAAATTAACATCTCTGTATTACAGACAAATGTTTTCACTTCTGCTCTCAGTATATAGCACATCATCTATCTAGTTGCCCAAACCAAATACTTGAAAGTAAGCTTTCATTTTCTTTTACCTCCAACCTGTAGGAAAGCACAAAGTTCTATTGATTTCACCTTTTACCTCCTGGGTATCATTTGGCATTCTTCCTTTCCAGTCATGCTGCTTTAGCCTTAGTTGGGAATATTTGGCCTACCCTATTTTTTAAAAAAATTTATTAGAGTAGAGTTGATTTACAATGTTATGTTAGTTTCAGGTGTACAGTAAAGTGAATCAGTTATACATATATCCACTCTTTTTTAGATTCTTTTCTCATATAGGTCATTACAGAGTACTGAGTAGAGTTCACTGTGCTATACAGTAGGTCCTTATTAGTTATCTATTTTATATATAGTAGGTATATATGTCAATCCCAATCTCCTAATTTATCCCCTGGTAACCATAAGTTTGTTTTCTACATCTGTAACTCTATTTCTGTTTTGTAGATAAGTTCATTTGTACCCTTTTTTTAGATTCCACATGTAAGTGATATCATATGATATCTGTCTCTGTCTTACTTCACTCAATATGACAGTCTCTGCATCCATCTATGTTGCTGTAAATGGCATTATTTTGTTCTTTTTATGGCTGAGTAATATTCCAGTGTATATATGTACCACATCTTCATCCTTTCCTCTGTTGATGGACATTTAGGTTGCTTCCATGTCCTGGCTGTTGTAAATAGCGCTGCAGTGAACATTGGGGTGCATGCATCTTTTTGAATTATGGTCTTCTCCAGATATATGCCCAGGTGTGGGATTGCTGGTTCCTTAAAAACAGAGTTACCATATGGCCTACCCTGGTTTTATATTGGTTTTTCTATACCTATTGGTTTGTCTATACCTCTGTTAAAGAATGTTCTAAAATGTATGTATGATCTCAGTGACATCAGTGTATAATTTCACTTACAGAATAAAGATTAAACTTCTTAGTATGCTCTGGAAAGCTTTTTATATTCTGAATCCTGTCCATTTTCCAGTCCTACTTTCTGTCACTCCTACACAGCAAGTTACACTAGAGTTCAATGCACTTGTCATGCCGTTTCAGATATTTAAAATTTTTCTCTTATAACTTCTTTGATCCATAGGTAATTTAGAAATATGTTGTTTAGTTTCTAAATATTTGGTGATTTTCCAACTACCTTTCTGTTACTGATTTCTAGTTTAATTCCACTGAGGTCTGGAAACATACTTTTTGTTTTTATTTATTTATTTATTTATTTTTGTGGTATGTGGACCTCCCACTGTTGTGGCCTCTCCCGCCACAGAGCACAGGCTCCGGACGTGCAGGCCCAGCGGCCATGGCCCACGGGCCCAGCCGCCCCGCAGCATGTGGGATCCTCCCGGACCGGGGCACGAACCCGCGTCCCCCGCATCGGCAGGCAGACTCCCAACCACTGCGCCACCAGGGAAGCCCTGGAAACATACTTTGTAAGGTTTCTATTCTTTAAAATTTGCTGGGATGTCTGCTGTGGCCCAGAATGTCGTCTCTTGGTGAATATACCATGTAAGCTTGAACAGAATGTGTTTTCTGATGTTGGATGGAGTATTTTACAAATGTCAACTAGATCAAGTTGATTGATAGTACTATTCAGGTCATGTATATTCTTACTGATTTTCTGCTGGCTTGATCTATCCATAAGTGGCAGAGATAAGTTGAAGCCTCCAACTATAATGCTGGATTCATCTGTTTATACTTGCAGTTTTCTCAGTTTTTATTTCATGTATTTTGCTACTTTTTAGTAAGGTGCATTTACATCTGGGATTGTTACGTCCCCTTGAAAATTGGCCCCTTTATCATTATGTAATGCCCCTGATTCCTGCTTAGTCTGAAATTGATATAATCACTGCAGCTTGCTTTTGATTAGTGTTAGCCTAGTAAAGATTTCTCTCTAGCCCTGTACGTTTTACCCATCTGAGTGGTGTACATTTAAGGTGTATTTCTTATGGACTGCACACAGTTAGATCTTGTTTTTTTAATCTACTCTGATAATATCTATCATTTAATTGGTATGTTCAGACCGTTTATATATAAAGTGATTGATTTATTGATATAGTTAGATCATTATCTACCATGTGTAAATATTCACTGTATTTGTTTTTGTTTCTTTCTCCCCTAGTTTTCTGTCTTTTCTGATTTTGATTGACTATTTAAATGATTCTATTTTATTTCCTCCCTTTAGTGTATCAATTACACTTTTTAAATAGCTAGACTTTATATTTTTAGAGCAGTTTTAGATTTACAGAACAATTTAACAGAAAATACAGTTTTCATATACTCCCTTTTCCCCTGCTCCCATCATTTCTTCTGTTATTAATATCTTGTATCAGTGTGGTATGTTTTTAACAATTGATTAACCAATATTGATACATTGCTATTAACTGAAGTCCATTTACATTACAGTTCACTCTTTGGTTGCACATTCTATGAATTTTGACAAATGCAGAATATTATGTATCCACCGTTTTAGTATCATACAGAGTAGTTTCACTTCCCTAAAAATTCCCTGTGCTCCACTTATCTCTCCCTCCCTTTTCTCCCTTTCTTACCCATTCCTTTCCCCTGCTACAACTGAACTGGCAACACCAGCTTGTTTACTGTCTCTGTAGTTTTGCGTTTTCTGGAATGTTATATTATTGAAATCGTACGGTGTGTAGCCTTTCATACTGGCTCCTTTCACTTAGCAATATGCATTTGAGGTTCCTCCATGTCTTTTTGTGGCTTGATAACATATTTCTTTTTAATCTGTGGCTAATATTCCATTGTATGGATGTATCATAGTTTGTTTATCCATTCACTTGTTGAAGGACATCTTGGTTGCTTCTGGTTTTTCACAATTATGAATAAAGCAGCTATAAACATCCACGTGCAGGTATCAAGGAGTGTGATTGCTGGATCGCATGGTAAGAGTATGTGTAGTGTTGCAAGAAACTACCAAACTGTCTTCCAAAGTGGCTGTACCATTTTTCATTCCCACCAGCAATGAATGAGAGTTCCTATGGCTCCACACCTTGTGAGCATTTGATGTTATTAGGGCTATGGATTTTGGCCATTCTAATTGGTGTGTAGTGCTATATCATTGTTGTATTAATTTTCAATTCTCTAATGACATTTGATGATGAACATACTTTCGTATGCTTATTTGCTATGTCTTCTTTGGTGAGATTTCCATTTAGAACTTTTGCCCAGTTTTTAACTGAGTTGTCTATTTTCCTATTGTTAATTTTTAAGGATCCTTTGAATATTTTGGATACAAGCAAGTCCTCTACCAGATGTGCTTTACAAAGAATTTTTCCCAGCTATGACTTGTGTTTTCATTCTTTTAACAGTGTCCTTTGCAGAGAAGCAGTTTTTAATTTTAACGAACTCCAATTCATCATTTTTTCTCTCATGGATCTTGCCTTCAGTATTATATCTAAACGCTATTGCCAAAACCAAATTCACCTAGTTTTTTTTCTATGTTATTTTCCAGTTTTTGTGGGTTTATGCATTACTCTAAGTCTGTGTTACATTTTGAGTTAATTTTTGAGAAAAGTTTAAGGTCAATGGCTTAATTCTTTTCTTCCCTGTTTTTTTTTTGTCATAAAAATATTCAGTTATTCCAGCACCATTTTTTTTAACATTTTTATTGGAGTATAATTTCTTTACATTGTTGTGTTAGTTTCTGCTGTATAACAAAGTGAATCAGCTATACGTATACATATATCCCCATATCCACTCCGTCTTGCATCTCCCTCCCACCCTCCCTATCCCACCCCTCTAGGTGGTCTCAAAGCACCGACCTGATCTCCCTGGGCTATGTGGCTGCTTCCCAATAGCTATCTGTTTTACATTTGGTAATGTATATATGTCCGTGCCACTCTCTCACTTATTCCTAGTTTACCCTTCCCCCTTCCCGTGTCCTCAAGTCCATTCTCTACTTCTGTATCTTTATTCCTGTCCTACCCCTAGTTTCTTCAGAACCATTATTTTTTTATATTCCATATATATGTGTTAGCATATCGTATTTGTTTTTCTCTTTATGACTTACTTCACGCTGTATGACACACTCTAAGTCCATCCACCTCATTACAAATAGCTCAATTTCGTTTCTTTTTATGGCTGAGTAATATTCCATTGTATGTATGTGCCACATCTTCTTTATCCATTCATCTGTCAATGGACACTTAGGTTGCTTCCATGTCCTGGCTATTGTAAATAGTGCTGCAATGAACATTGTGGTTCATGACTCTTTTAGAATTATGGTTTTCTCAGGGTATATGCCCAGTAATGGGATTGCTGAGTCATATGGTAGTTCTATTTTTAGTTTTTTAAAGCACCTCCATACTGTTCTCCATAGTGGCTGTATCACTTTACATTCCCACCAACAGTGCAAGAGGGTTCCCTTTTCTCCACACCCTCTCCAGAATTTATTGTTTATAGATTTTTTGATGATGGCCATTCTGACTGGTGTGAGGTGATACCTCATTGTAGTTTTGACTTACATTTCTCTAATGATTAGTGATGTTGGGCATCTTTTCATGTGTTCGTTGGCAATCTGTATATCTTGTTTGGAGAAATGTCTGTTTAGGTCTTTGGCCCATTTTTGGGTTTTGGGTTTGTTTTTGTAGGTCCTTCTCTTGTGTTTCCCACTTAAAGAAGTTCCTTTAGCATTTGTTGTAGAGCTGGTTTGGTGTTGCTGAATTCTCTTAGCTGTTGCTTGTCTGTAAAGCTTTTGATTTCTCCATCGAATCTGAATGAGATCCTTGCCGGATAGGGTAATCTTGATTGTAGGTTCTTCCCTTTCATCACTTTAAGTATATCATGCCACTCCCTTCTGGCTTGTAGAGTTTCTGCTGAGAAATCAGCTGTTAACCTTACGGGAGTTCCCTTGTATGTTATTTGTCATTTTTCCCTTGCTGCTTTCAGTAAATTTTCTTTGTCTTTAATTTTTGCCAATTTGATTACTATGTGTCTCGGCCTGTTTCTCCTTGGGTTTATCCTGTATGGGACTCCCTGCACTTCCTGGACTTGGGTGGCTATTTCCTTTACCATGTTAGGGAAGTTTTTGACTATAATCTGTTCAAATATTTTCTCGGGTCCTTTCTCTCTCTCTTCTCCTTCTGGGACCCCTATAATGTGAATGTTGTTGTGTTTAATGTTGTCCTAGAGGTCTCTTAGGCTGTCTTCATTTCCTTTCATTCTTTTTTCTTTATTCTGTTCTGCAACAGTGAACTCCACCATTCTGTCTTCCAGGTCACTTATCTGTTCTGCCTCAGTTATTCTGCTATTGATTCCTTCTAGTGTACTTTTCATTTCAGTTATTGCATTGTTCATCTCTGTTTGTTCGTTCTTTAATTCTTCTAGGCCTTTATTAAACATTTCTTGCATCTTCTCGATCTTTGCCTCCATTCTTTTTCCGAGGTCCCAGATCATCTTCGCTATCATTATTCTGAATTCTTTTTCTGGAAGATTGTGTATCTCCACTTCATTTAGTTGTTTTTCTGGGGGTTTATCTTGTTCCTTCATCTGGTACATAGCCCTCTGCCTTTTCATCTTGTCTATCTTTCTGTGAATGTGGGTTTTGTTCCACAGGCTGCAGGATTGTAGTTCCTGCTTCTGCTCTCTGCCCTCTGGTGGATGAGGCTATCTAAAAGGCTTGTGCAAGTTTCCTGATGGGAGGAACTGGTGGTGTATAGAGCTGACTATTTCTCTGGTGTGCAGAGCTCAGTCACCCTTTAATCCGCTTGACTGCTGATGGGTGGGGCTGCATTCCCTCCCTGTTGGTTGTTTGGCCTGAGGCAACCCAACACTGGAGACTACCTGCGCTCCTTGGTGGGCCTAATAGGGGACTCTGGGAGGGCTCACGCCAAGGAGTACTTCCCAGAACTTCTGCTGCCAGTGTCCTTGTCCCCAGGGTGAGCCACAGCCACCCCCCGCCTCTGCAGGAGACCCTCCAACACTAGCAGGTAGGTCTGGTTCAGTCTCCCTTGGGGTCACTGCTCCTTCCCCTGGGTCCCGATGCGCACACTACTTTGTGTGTGCCCTCCAAGAGTGGAGTCTCTGTTTCCCCCAGTCCTGTCGAAGTCCTACAGTCAAATCCCACTAGTGTTCGAAGTCTGATTCTCTAGGAATTCCTCCTCCCCTTGCTGGACCCAGGTCGGGAAGCCTGACGTGGGGCTCAAAACCTTCACTCCAGTGGGTGAACTTCTGTGGTATAAGTGTTCTCCAGTCTGTGAGTCACCCACCCAGCAGTTATGGGACTTGATCTTACTGTGATTGCGCCCCTCCTAACATCTTGTTGTGGCTTCTCCTTTGTCTTTGGATGTGGGGTATCTATTTTGGTGAGTTCCAGTGTCTTCCTGTCAATGATTGTCCAGCAGCTAGTTGTGATTCTGGTGTTCTCACAAGAGGGAGTGAGAGCACGTCCTTCTACTCTGCCAACTTGGAGCATGTCCTTCTACTCTGCCAACTTGGTTCAGGGCTCTTTGGCCCATTTTTGGATTGAGTTGTTTGTTTTTTTGATATTGAGCTGCATAAGCTGCTTGTGTGTTTTGGAGATTAATCCTTTGTCAGTTGCTTCATTTGCAAATAATTTCTCCCATTCTGAGGGTTGTCTTTTTGTCTTGTTTATGGTTTCCTTTACTGTGCAAAAGCTTTTAAGTTTCATTAGGTCCCATTTGTTTATTTTTGGTTTTATTTCCATTTCTCTAGGAGGTGGTTCAAAATGGATCTTGCTGTGAATTATGTCCTAGAGTGTTCTGCCTATGTTTTCCTCTAGGAGTTTTATAGTATCTGGCCTAACATTTAGGTCTTTAATCCATTTTGAGTTTATTTTTGTGTATGGTGTTAGGGAGTGTTCTAATATCATTCTTTTACATGTAGCTGTCCAGTTTTCCCAGCAGCACTTATTGAAGAGGCTGTCCTTTCTCCACTGTACATTCCTGCCTCCTTTATCAAAGATAAGGTGACCATATGCGCCTGGGTTTATCTCTGGGCTTTCTATCCTGTTCAATTGATCTATATTACTGTTTTTGTGCCAGTACCATACTGTCTTGATTACTGTAGCTTTGTAGTATAATCCGAAGTCCAGGAGCCTGATTCCTCCAGCTCCATTTTTCTTTCTCAAGATTGCTTTGGCTATTCAGAGTCTTTTGTGTTTCCATGAAAATTGTGAAATTTTTTTTTTTTCTAGTTCTGTGAAAAATGCCAGTGGTAGTTTGATAGGGATTGCATTGAATCTGTAGATTGCTTTGGGTAGTAGAGTCATTTTCACAATGTTGATTCTTCCAATGCAGGAACATGGTATGTCTCTCCATCTGGTTGTATCATCTTTAATTTCTTTCATCAGTGTCTTACAGTTTTCTGCATACAGGTCTTTTGTCTCCTTAGGTAGGTTTATTCCTAGGTATTTTATTATTTTTGTTGTAGTGATAAATGGGAGTGTTTCGTTAATTTCTCTTTCAGATTTTTCATCATTAGTGTATAGGGATGCAAGAGATTTCTGTGCATTAATTTTGTATCCTGCTACTTTACCAAATTCATTGATGAGTCTAGTATTTTTCTGGTAGCATCTTTAGGATTCTCTATGTATAATATCATGTCATCTGCAAATGGTGACAGTTTTACTTCTTCATTTCCGAGTTGGATGCCTTTTATTTATTTTACTTCTCTGATTTCTGTGATAAAACTTCCAAAATTATGTTAAATAATAGTGGTGAGAGTGGACAACCTTGTCTTCTTCCTGATCTTAGTGGAAATGCTTTCAGTTTTTCACCATTGAGAACAATGTTGCCTGTGGGTTTGTCATCTATGGCCTTTATTATGTTGAGGTGAGTTCCCTCTATGCCTACTTTCTGGAGAGCTTGTGTCATAAATGGGTGTTGAATTCTGTCGAAAATTTTTTTGCATCTATTGAGATTATCATATGGTCTTTATCTTTCAATTCTTTAATATGGTGTGTCACTTTGATTTATGTATATTGACGAATCCTTGCATTCCTGGGATAAATCACACTTGATCATGGTGTATGATCCTTTTAATGTGCTGTTGGATTCTGTTTGCTAGTATTTTGTTGAGGATTTTTGCATCTATGTTCGTCAGTGATACTGGTCTGTAGTTTTCTTTTTTTGTGACATCTTTGTATGGTTTTGGTATCAGGGTGGCCTCATAGAATGAGTTTGAGAATTTTCCTCCCTCTGCTATATTTTGGAAGAGTTTGAGAAGTATAGCTGTTAGCTCTTCTCGAAATGTTTGGTAGAATTCACCGGGCAATCCATGTGGTCCTGGGCTTTTGTTTGTTGGAAAATTTTTAATCATAGTTTCAATTTCAGTGCTGGTGATTGGTCTGTTTATATTTTCTGTTTCTTCCTGGTTCAGTCTTGGAAGGTTGTGCTTTTGTAAGAATTTGTCCATTTCTTCCAGGTTGTCCATTTTATTGGCATATAGTTGCTTGTAGCAATCTCTCATGATCCTCTGTATTTCTGCAGTGCCAGTTGTTACTTCTTCTTTTTCATTTCTAATTCTGTTGATTTCAGTCTTCTCCCTTTTTTCTTGATGAGTGTGGCTAATGGTTGATCAATTTTGTTTATCTTCTCAAAGAACCATCTTTTAGTTTTATTGATCTATGCTATCATTTCCTTCATTTCTTTTTCATTTATTTCTGATCTGATCTTTATGATTTCTTTCCTTCTCCTAACTTTGAGGGTTTTTTTCTTCTTTCTCTAATTGCCCTAGGTGTAAGGTTAGGTTGTTTATTTGAGATTTTACTTGTTTCTTTAGGTAGGATTGTATTGCTATAAACTTCTCTCTTAGAACTGCTTTTGCTGCATCCCATAGGATTTGGGCCATGGTGTTTTCATTGTCTTTTGTTTCTAGGTATTTTCTGATTTCCTCTTTGATTTCTGCAGTGATCTCTTGCTTATTTAGGAGTGTATTGTTTAGCTTACATGTGTTTGTATTTTACTGTTTTTTTTTTCCCTATAATTGGTATCTAGTCTCATAGCATTCTGGTCAGAAAAGATACTTGATATAATTTCAGTTTTCTTAAATCTACCAACGCTAGATTTGTGACCCAAGATATGATCTACCCTGGAGAATGTTCCATGAGCACTTGAGAAGAAAGTGTATTCTTTTGTTTTTGAATGGAATGTCCTATAAATATCAGTTAAGTCCATCTTATTTCATGTGTCATTTAGCGCTTGTGTTCCTTTATTTATTTTCATTTTGTTGAATTGTCCATTGGTGAAGGTGGGGTGTTAAAGTGCCCTACTATTACTGTGTTACTGTCGATTTCATCTTTTATGTCTGTTAGCATTTGCCTTATGTATTGAGGTGCTCCTATATTGGGTGCATAAATATTTACAATGTTATATCTTCTTTTTGGATTGATCCCTAGATCATTTTGTAGTGTCTTTCTTTATCTCTTGTAATAGTCTTTATTTAAAGTCTATTTTCTCTTATATAAGAATTGCTACTCCAGTTTTCTTTTGATTTCCATTTACATGGAATATCTTTTTCCATCCCCTCACTTTCAGTTTGTGTCCCTAGGTCTGAATTGGGTCTCTTGTATGCAGCATATATGTGGGTCTTGTTTTTGTATCCATTCAGCCAGTCTGTGTCACTTGGTTGGAGCATTTAATCCATTTACATTTAAGGTAGTTATCAATATGTATGTTCCTATTACCATTTTCTTAATTGTTTTCGGTTTATTATTGTAGGTCTTTTCCTTCTCTTGTGTTTCCTGCCTAGAGAAGTTCCTTTAGCATTTGCTGTAAAGATGGTTTGGTGGTGCTGAATTCTCCTAGCTTTTGCTTGTCTGTAAGTTTTTAATTTTTCTGTCGAATCTGAATGCGATCCTTGCTAGTTAGACTAATCTCGGTTGTAGGTTTTTCCCTTTCATCACTTTAAATATGTCCTGCCACTCCCTTCTGGCTTGCAGAGTTTGTGCTGAAAGATCAGCTGTTAACCTTATGGGGATTAGCTTGTATGTTATTTGTTGCTTTTCCTTTGCTACTTTTAATATATTTTCTTTGTATTGAATTTTGGTAATTTGATTAGTATGTGTCTTGACGTGTTCCTCCTTGATTTATCCCATATGGGAGTCTCTGCGCTTCCTGGTATTGATTGGCTATTTCCTTTCCCATATTAGGGAAGTTTTCAACTATAATATCTTCAAATATTTTCTCAGTCCCTTTCTTTTTCTCTTCTTCTTCTGGTACCCTATAATTCGCATGTTGGTGCGTTTTATGTGTCCCAGAGGTCTCTGAGACTGTCCTCCTTTCTTTTCATTCTTTTTTCTTTATTCTGTTCTGCAGTAGTTATTTCCACTGTTTTATCTTCCAGGGCACTTATCCGTTCTTCTGCCTCAGTTATTCTGCTATTGATTCCTTCTAGAGAATTTTAAAATCCATTTATTGTGTTGTTCATCATTGTTTGTTTGCTCTTTAGTTCTTCTAGGTCCTATTTAAACATTTCTTGTATTTTCTCCATTCTTTTTCCAACATTTTGGATATTCTTTACTATCATTACTCTGAATTCTGTTTCAAGTAGACTGCCTACTCCTTGAAGAGGAGTCAAGTAGACTCCTCTTCATTTGTTTGGTCTGGTGGCTTTTTACCTTGCACCTTCATCTGCTGTGTGTTTCTCTGTCTTCTCATTTTGCTTAACTTACTGTGTTTGGGGTCTCCTTTTTGCAAGCTGCAGGTTCTTAGTTCCCGTTGTTTTTGGTGTCTGCCCCCAGTGGGTAAGGTTGGTTTAGTGTATTATGTAGGCTTCCTGGTGGAGGGGACTGGTGCCTGTGTTCTGGTGGATGAGGCTGGATCTTGTCTTTCTGATGGGCAGGTCCACGTCTGGTGGCGTGTTTTGGGGTGTCTGTGAACTTACTGTGATTTTAGGCAGCCTCTGTGCTAATGGATGGAGTTGTGTCCCCGTCTTGCTAGTTGTTTGGCATGGGGTGTCCAGCACTGGAGCTTGCTGGTCGTTGAGTGGAGCTAGGTCTTAGCGTTGAGACGGAGATCTCTGGGAGGGCTCTTGCCCATTGATATTACATGGGGTTGGGAGGTCTCTGGTGGTCCAGTGCCTCAACTCTGCTCTCCCACCTCCAAGGCTCATGCCTGACACCCAGCCAGAGCACCAAGACTGTGTCAGCCACACAGCTCAGAAGAAAAGGGAGGGAAAAAAAGGAATAAAATAAAATGAAAGTTATTAAATTAAAAGTTTTTAAAAAATATTATTAAAATAAAAAATTTAAAACGTGATTAAAAAAAGAAAAGAGCCACTGAACCAGTAAACACACCCACCAATTATAACAAGTGCTAAAAAGTAAACTAAGATAAGCATATAAATCAGAAACTAATCAGTCACATATGGCAAACCCCAAGTCTACAGTTGCTACCAAAATCCACTGCCTCAATTTTGGGGTGATTCGTTGTCTATTCAAGTATTCCACAGATTCAGTACCTCAAGTTTATTGTTGAGATTTAATCTGCTTCTCCTGAGGCTGCCTGGAGAAATTTCCCTTTCTCTTCTTTGTTAGCACAGCTCCTGAGGTTCAGCTTTGGATTTGGCCTCGTCTCTGCATGTAGATCTCCCTCTCGCATCTGTTCTTTACCCAGACAGGAGGGGTTTAAAGGAGCGGCTGATTAGGGGGCTCTGGCTCACTCAGGCCAGTGGAAGGGAGGGGTATAGTATGTGGGGCGAGCCTGAGGCTACAGAGGCCGGCATGACGTTACCACATCCTGAGGCGCACTGTGTGTTCTCCTGGGGAAGTTGTCACTGGATCACTGTACCCTGGCAGTGGCAGGCTGCACAGGCTCCCAGGAGGGGAGGTTTGGATAGCGACCTGTGCTTCCACACAGGATTCTTGGTGGTAGCGGCAGCCGCCTTAGCGTTTCATGCCCATTTCTGGTGTCCACGCTGATAGCTGCAGCTCGCACCCATATCTGGATCTCATTTAGGCGGTTCTCTGAATCTCCTCTCCTTGTGCCCCCTGAAACAATGGTCTCTTGCCTCTTAAGAAGGTCCAGACTTTTTCCTGGACTTCCTCCTGGCTAGCTGTAGCACACTAGCCCCCTTCAGACTGTGTTCATGCAGCCAACCCCAGTCCTCTCCCTGGGATCTGACCTCCGAAGCCTGAGCCTCAGCCTTTAGCCCCCATCCACCCCGGCAGGTAAGCAGACAAGCCTCTCAGGCTGGTGAGTGCTGGTTGGCACCAATCCTCTGTGCGGGAATCTCTCTGTTTTGCCCTCTGCACCTCTGTTGCTGCGCTCTCCTCCATGGCTCCGAAACTTCTCCCCAACCACCACGTTCTCTGTCAGTGATGGGGCTTCCTAGTGTGTGGAAACTTTTGCTCCTTCACAGCTCCCTCCCAGGGGTGTAGGTCCCATCCCTATTCTTTTGTCTCTGTTTTTCTTTTTTTCTTTTGCCCTACCCAGGTATGTGGGGATTTTCTTGCCTTTTGGGAAGTCTGAGGTCTTCTGCCAGCGTTCAGTATGTGTTCTTTAGGAGTTGTTCCACATGTACATGTATTTTTAATGTATTTGTGGAGAGGAAGGTGATCTCCACATCTTACTCCTCCACCATCTTGAAGGTCCCTCGAGCACCATTTTTGGAAACACTTATTCTTTGTTGAATAGCCTGTGCTCCTTTATCAAAGATCAATTGTCTATATTTATGTGGGTAAATTTCTGGCCTCTTTATTCTATTCCATTGCTCTGTTTGTCTATTTTTTTTTTTGTCAATACCACACTGTTTTGATCAGTGTAGCTTTATAGTAAGTGTTGAAGTCATATAGTGTTGGTCCTCTGACTTTATTTTTCTTCAATATTATATTGGCTAATCTGGGTCTTTTGCCTTTCCATATAAACTTTAGAATAAGTCACTTGCTGAAATTTGATTTAGATTGCGTTGAATTTATAGCTTAAGATGGAGAGAAATGATATTTAACAATATTGAGTCTTCCTATCCATGAACATAGAATATCTGAATATCTGTCCATGTAGTTAGATCTTTTTTCTTTGATTTTTTTTTCATTAGAGTTTTACAGTTTTCCTCATATGTATCTTGTACATATTTTGTTAGCTTTATACCCAAGTATTTATTTATTTTTTGGTACTAATGTATATGATATTTTTTGATGTCAAATTTCAGTTGTTCACTGCCAGTATAAGGGAACACAATTGACTTTTGTATATTAACCTTATATTCTGCACCCTTGCTATAATTGCTTATTAGTTCCAATAATTTTTGTTGTTGTTGATTCTTTGGGATTTTCTACATATAGCCATGTCTTCTGCAAAAAGATAATATTATTTCTTCCTTCCCAGTATACTTTTTTTTGGTCTTAAATCATTGGCCAGGACTTTCAGCACAATGGGAAGAATAGGAGTGGTGAGAGGGGACTTATCCTAGAATGCAGTTTCTAAATTAACCTTTA
This sequence comes from Pseudorca crassidens, assembly GCF_039906515.1. NCBI lineage: Eukaryota > Metazoa > Chordata > Mammalia > Artiodactyla > Delphinidae > Pseudorca > Pseudorca crassidens. The sequence goes on from NC_090309.1 coordinate 43,629,747, forward strand.
GAACCCACGTCAAATATCACTACCTCAATGAAATCTCCTCTAATTTCCTGCTCACCTGTACCCTTAAAGGATTAGTTGTACTTTCAGTGGCTCCCAAAATATCATCCAAAATATTAGAATATATGTACTCTAATACTTACTTTTTTTATTAATGTACATGTTTGTATCTTTCATTGTGAGCTGTATGTTTAATTCATCTCTGTATTTTAAGTATTTAGAACACATGCCAGTACATAGTACACTCTCAGTAAATATTTAATAGATAAATTTATCATTACAAATTACAAAGCTTATTTTTGTATGTTTCTCCATGGTTACAAAACCAGCATATCCATAATTTTTGGTCCAATTAACCATAACCTAATATGGCATGAGGAAGCTTCACTTACCTGGCTACCTGTATTCCTTCCAACTAGAACCTTATAACTATATAGATAGTTGCTTTAGGTTCTGCCATATATTTGACATGAGGACAACTGAACTTACGTTCTTGTTCTTTCTCCCACTTTAGGTGATAGTCAAAAAGATCGAAAAATTATAAAATGGAAGGTTTGATCACAAGTAGTTTAATAAAAGAAATGAATTTTTTGAAATATGACATTTAATTACAATATAATTTACAAGGAAGCTGCTGAACATCATATGGTTTTATGTAAAGCTCATTTAAAAAATATGTATACATCTCTCTTTAAGTGTAGTGCAGCTTCCTGTGGTAAGGACTGTATTTTATCTCACTTTTCTCATCTAACGCACCAAATAGAGTGATAGGTGGATATTAGGCACTCGAGTCATTTTCATAAGTAGTCATTAATCAGTTAGCCTAATGTTCAAAATAAACTGTTTTCTGTCTTTTGAACAGTATCATAAAATTATTACTGTAAATGCCATCTAACATTTGAAACTCTATTAGACATCTTTATGCAAAGTAAGGCATCCCCTCTGGCCTGCTAATTACTAGCTCTTAATAGAATGTCAGTTTCTGAACCTGTACATCAGGAACATCGTTTGGGAACATGGAAGCATGACAGGCTTTATAATAAAACACTGTGGGTGTAGTCCCCATATACATATATTCTGTATTAAAATTCTCAATTGTTTCACAAATAAAAACAGTGCCTTTAGTGGATCGGCCAAAAGATGACAGTTTGAATTATTTATGGATGATTTAGATACTGGTGTAATTTCCTGCTTCAATATTTCATGTAATTGACTGTAAATATGAAAGTAGAGAGAATTGTTAGGCTGATTTTTCTCACTCTGAAACAAATCTGTGCTTTTACATCGTATAACTACCCTTGGGAATATCATCGAAATGAATGGGTTGCATCGCTACATACAGTGACTGGAAGCTGCAGTTGGATAATGTTTTACATTATTTATTTATTTTTTTTAATGTTTTCATATCTGCTTCCGTTTATCTCAGTTCCAGTCTCCATCCTTCAGAACAGTCTGTCATTCATGTTTCCTGCAAGTTAGTGAGACTGATCACGTAGGAAAGATTCATCCATAGTAGAGAGAACTTCATTTGAGGAACATTTATGATTGACTGCAACTTCAGAAACAAGATGACCTCAATATACCAGTCACAGTGTTATAAAATTTTCTAGCAATGAAAGATCAAAATAATATAAAGGTAAAATAAAAATACCCTGAAGGAGGGAGAAAGCTTATTTGAACATAGGAAAGCAAAAGACTAATTTAGAAGCCTTCAAATCTCCTGGATTCATTTGAGTCACAGTGTTAGGCAATAACTCTAATAATAGTAGCATTCGTTTCAACTGTATTCAGGGGTACTTCCAATCAGTCCTAGTTGTTTCTTAATAATGGCTCAGTCCAAGCCTGCATCCTCTTTCACTTTTTTGAGACAGGCCAGGTAGCTGGCTTTTTGTTTCCTTCTTTTTTCTTTTTCTTTTTTTTTTTTTTTTTTGCTGGGGGGCGGGGGATTGATTTAAATATTTTATTTAAAGAAGTCTTCTGAAGACTATAGTTTATTGGTAAGAAAAATATAAAGCATACTTTTTTTTAATTTTAAGGAGTTTATTTCAAATGCAAGTAATGAACAGAACTATTTTAAAACTACTTTTGACTACTGGATTTTATTAGTTTGAATGTGACTTTTCCTGGAAATCAGGTTACACTGCATTGTTGAATTTATTTGGGTAAAATATGCAAACACCTCTTCAATACGTAAGACATAGTGGGTACTCAACAAATGATACATGTTATAATGGTCATAATTACTTCTGGCTGCCACTTCTTTTTTGTAGGCTAAATATGATGGCTCTATTTTCAGGCACCCACGTCTTTCTTGCCTCCATTTTTGCCCGCCCCTCTTGGAGAGATATTACTTTTGCAAGGCCCAAACTAACAATCTGGGACATTGCTGCAAGGCATTAAATTCAGGTATGTCACAAAGGAGTAATTCCGTTTTCCCCCTTCTCCATGCATCATTTAAGGCCATAGATCCTGAGGAAACTGCCAAAAATACAAGCAGCACTAGCAATGAGAAAGGTCACAGCCACAGATTTTTGGGACTGCAGAACCACACACATCCTGTTCTCATTGTCATGGGTATATGAATTTACGAGGTCCCTGATCTCATATTCTTCTGTATTCTTTTGAGTGGAGTTTCCCTTTTATTTTTCTATTTTGACCATGATATTTCTAGTCATCTTGGGACCATGTAAGATAGACTTGAAAATCGCCCAGAGGTAACAATTTTCTCTTATTTACAAGTGAACGTTTTAGTAGGAGTTTCTAATTTTATTTTATTTTCACTTTATCACCATATTAAATTATTTTATATAACTATTTATTCTCTCACTTACTTGCTTTTCTCAACTAGAATGTAAGCCCCATGAGGTTTTGAGCTTTATCTGTTTTTTAAAAAAATTTATTTAATATTGGAATATAATTGATTTACAGTGTTGTGTTAGTTTCAGGTGCACAGCAAAATGCTTCAGTTATACATATATCTATTCTTCTTCAAATTCTTTTCCCATTTAGCTTATTACAGAATATTGAGTAGAGTTCCCTGTTGGTTCTGTTTTAAATATAGCAGGGTGTGTATGTTAATCGCAAACTCCTACTTTATCCCTACCCGGCACCCTTCCCCTTTCGTAACCATAAGTTTGTTTTCTAATTCTGTGAGTCTGTTTCTGTTTTGTAAATAAGTTCATTTCTATCATTTTTTTTTGATTCCATATACAAGTGATACCATATGATATTTGTCTTTCTCTGTCTGACTTACTTCACTTACTATGATAATCTCTAGGTCCATCCATGTTGTTGCAACTGGCATTATTTCAGTTCTTTTTTATGGCTAAGTAATATTCCATTGTAAAATTGACCACTTCTTTTTATCCATTCATCTGTCAGTGGACATTTAGGTTGTTTCCATGTCTTGGCTATTGTAAATAGTGATGCAGTGAACATTGCAGTGCATGTATCTTTTTGAATTATGGTTTTCTCCAGATATATGCCCAGGAGTGGGATAGTTGGATCATATAGTAGCTCTATTTTAGTTTTTTAAGGAACCTCCATACTGTTCTCCATAGTGGCTGTACCAATTTACATTCCTGCCAACAGTGTAGGAGGGTTCCCTCTTCTCCACACCCTCGCCAGCGATTTTTGTTTGTAGACTTTGTGATGATGGCCATTCTGACTAGTGTGAGGTGCCATCTCATTGCAGTTTTGATTTGCACTTCTTATAATAATTAGTGATGTTGAGCATCTTTTCATGTGCCTCTTGGCTATCTCTATGTCTTTTTTAGAGAAATGTCTGTTTAGGTCTTCTGCCCATTTTTTTTGTTTGTTTGTTTGTTTGTTTGCAGTACACAGGCCTCTCACTGTTGTGGCCTCTCCCGTAGCAGAGCACAGGCTCCGGACGCGCAGGCTCAGCGGCCATGGCTCACGCGCCCAGCCGCTCCGCAGCATGTGGGATCTTCCCGGACCGGGGCACGAACCCGTGTCCGCTGCATCGGCAGGTGGACTCTCAACCACTGTGCCACCAGGGAAGCCCTCTGCCCGTTATTTGATTGGGCTGTGTGGTTTTTTGATATTGAGCTGCAAGAGCTGTTTGTATATTTTGGAGATTAATCCCTTGTTGGTCCCACCCTTTGCAAATATACTCTCCCATCCTGTGGGCTTTCTTTTCATTTTGTTTATGGTTTCCTTTGCTATGCAAAAGCTTTTAATTTTCATTGGGTCCCCATTGTTAATTATTTTTTTAATTTTTATTACTCTAGGAAGTGGATCAAAAAAGGTATTGCTGCAATTTACGTCAAGGAGTTCTGCCTATGTTTTCCTCTAAGAGCTTTATAATATCTGGTCTTACATTAAGGTCTTTAATCCATTTTGAGTTTAGTTTTGTATATGATGTTAAAGAATGTTCTAAGTTCTTTTTCTCCACGTAGCTGTCCAGTTTTCCCAGCCCCACTTATTGAAAAGACTGTCTTTTCTCCATTGTATATTCTTGCCTCCTTTGTCATAGATTAATTGACCATAGGTGAGTGGGTTTATTTCTGGGCTTTCTGTCCTGTTCCATTGATTGATATTTCTGTCCTTGTGACAGTACCATACTGTTTTGATTACTGTAGTGTGAAGTCAGGGAGCCTGACTCCTCCAGCTCTGTTTTTCTCTCTCAAGATTGCTTTGGCTGTTTGGGATCTTTTGTGTCTCCATACAAATTTAAAAATTTTTTATTCAATTTCTGTGAAAAATGTCATTGGTAATTTGCTAGGGATTACATTGAATCTGTAGACTGCCTTGGGTAGTATAGTCATTTTAAAAATATTGATTCTTCCAATCCAAGAACGTGGTATATGTTTCCATCTGTTTGTGGCATCTTCGATTTCTTTCATCAGCATCTTAAAGTTTTCAGAGTACAGGTCTTTTGCCTCCTTAGGTAAGTTTATTCCTAGGTACTTTATTCTTTTTGATGTGATGGTAAATGGGATTGATTGTTAATTTCTCTTTCTGATCTTTTGTTGTTAGTTTATGGAAATGCAACATATTTCTGTGTGTTAATTTTGTATCCTGCAACTTTACTGAATTCATGGATGAAATCTAGTAGTTTTCTGTTAACATCTTTAGGATTTTCTATGTATAGTATCTTGTCATCTGCAAACGGTGACAGTTTTGCTTCTTCTTTTCCGATTTGGATTCCTTTTATTTCTTTTTCTTCTCTGATTGCCGTGGATAGGACTTCTAAAACTATGTTGATAAAAAGTGGCGAAAGTGGACATCCTTGTCTTGTTCTTGATCTTAGATGAAATGCTTTCAGCTTTTCACCATTGAGCATGATATTAGCTATACGTTTTTCATATATGGCCTTTATTATGTTGAGGTGGGTTCCCTCTATGCCTATTCTCTGGAGAGTTTTTATCATAAATGGTGTTGAATTTTGTCAAAAGCTTTTCCTGCCTTTATTGAGATGATCATATGGTTTTTATTCTTTAATTTGTTATTGTGGTGTATCACACTGACTGATTTGCAGCTATTGAAAAATCCTTGCATCCTGGGGATAAATCCCACTTGATCATGGAGTATGATCCTTTTAATGTATTGTTAGATTCTGTTTGCTAGTACTTTGTTGAGGATTTTTGTGCCCATGGTCATCAGTGATATTGGCCTGTGATTTGCTTTTTTTGTGGTATCTTTGTCTTATTTTGGTATCAGGGTGATGGTGGCCTCATAGAATTAGTTTGGGAGTGTTCTTTCCTCTGCAATTTTTTGCAATAGTTTCAGAAGTATAGGTGTTAACTTTTCTCTAAATGTTTGATAGAATTCAGCTGTGAAGCCATCTGTTCCTGGACCTTTGTTTGTAGGGATTTTTTAAATCACAATTTCAATTTCAGTACTTGTGATTGATCTGTTCATATTTTCTATTTCTTCCTGGTTCAGTCTTGGGAGATTGTACGTTTCTGAAAATTTCCCCATTTCTTCTAGGTTGTCCTTTTTTTTTTTTTAACAAATTTATTTATTTTTGGCTGCATTTGGTCTTCATTGCTGCACACAGGCTTTCTGTAGTGGTGGTGAGTGGGGGCTATCTCTTCATTGTGGTGCATGGGCTTCTCATTGCAATGGCTTCTCTTGTTGTAGAGCACAGGCTCTAGGCACACAGGCTTCAGTAGTTGTGGCAGATGGGCTCAGTAGTTGTGGCTCACAGGCTCTAGAGCGCAGGCTCAGTAGTTGTGGCGCACGGTCTTTGTTGCTCCATGGCATGTGTGATCCTCCTGGACCAGGGCTCGAACCTGTGTCCCCTGCACTGGCAGGCAGATTCTTAACCACTGCACCACCAGGGAAGTCCCTAGGTTGTTCATTTTATTGGCGTAGAGTTGCTTGTAGTAGTCTCTTATGATTCTTTGTATTTCTGTGGTGTGCATTGTAACTTCTCCTTTTTCATTTCTAATTTTATTGATTTGAGCCCTCTCCCTTTTTTTTCTTGATGAATCTGGCTGAAGTTTTATCAACTTTGTTTATCTTTTCAAAGAATCAGCTTTTAGTTTCATTGATATTTTTTATTGTTTTCTTTGTCTCTATTTCATTTATTTCTGCTGTAATCGTTATGATTTCTTTCCTTCTACTAACTTTGGGGTTATTTTTGTTCTTCCTCTAGTTGCTTTAGGGGTAAGGGTAGGTTGTTTATTTTAGATTGTTCTTGTTTCCTGAGGTAAGATTGTATCACTATGAACTTCCCTCTTAGAACTGCTTTTGCTGTGTTCCATAGGTTTTGGATCATGTTTTCATTTTCATTTGTCTCTAGGTATTTTTTTATTTCCTCTTTGATTTCTTCAGTGATCCATTGGTTGTTGGGTAGCATATTGTTTAGCCTCCATGTGTTAATGTTTTGTTTTGTTTTTTTAAATGAAAGCTTCTTTCTTTCTTTATTTTTGGCTGTGTTGGGCCTTTGTTTCTGTGTGAGGGCTTTCTCTAGTTGCGGTGAGCGGGGGCCACTCTTCATCGCGGTGCACAGGCCTCTCACTGTCACGGCCTCTCTTGTAGCGGAGCACAAGCTCCAGATATGCAGGCTCAGTAGTTGTGGCTCACAGGCCTGGTTGCTTCATTGCATTTGGGATCTTCCCAGACAAGGGCTCGAACCCGTGTCCCCTGCATTGGCAGGCAGATTCTCAAACACTGCGCCACCAGGGAAGCCCGTTAATATTTTTTATAGTTTGTTTTTTTTTTTTAGTTGATTTCTAATCTCATAATGTTGTGGTCAGAAACGATGCTTGATAATGATTTCAATTTTCTTAAATTTACTGAGGCTCTCTTTGTGGCCCATCATGTGATCAATCCTAGAGATTGCCCCATGTGCACTTTAAAAGAATGTGTATTCTGCTGCTTTCAGATGGAATGCTCTATAAATATCAATTAAGTCCTTCTGGCCTAATGTGTCATTTAGCGCCTGTGTTTCTGTATTGATTTTCTGTCTGGATGATCGTCCATTGTTGAAAGTGGGATGTTAAAGTCCCACACTTACTGTGTTACTGTCGATTTCTCCTTTTATGGCTGTTAGCATTTGCCTTATATTTTGAGATCCTCCTACGCTGGGTGCATATATATTTGTAATTGTTATATCTTCTTTTGGATTTTTCCCTTGATCATTATGTAGTGTCTGTCTTTGTCTCTTGTAACAGTCTTTATTTGAAAGTCTATTTTGCCTGATATGAATATTACTTCTCCAGTTTTCTTTTGATTTCCATTTGCATGGCATACCTTTTTCCATCCCTTCACTTTCAGTCTATATGTGTCCCTAGAGATGAAGTGGGTCTCTTGTAGACTGCATATATACAGGTATTGTTTTTGTATCCATTCAGCCAGTCGATGTCTTCTGGTTGAAACATATAATCCATTTACTTTATATTTAAGGTAATTATCGATATGTATGTTCTTATTGCCATTTTGTTAATTGTTTTGGATTCTTTTTGTAGGTACTTTTTTCTTCCCTTCCTCTTTTGTTCCTTTCTCTTGTGATTTGATGACTGACTTTAGTGTTTTGTTTGGATTGCTTTTTCTTTTTTGTGTGTGTATCTGTTGTAGATTTTTTGTTATACAGCAGTCTGTATATAAACAAGATTGTTTTAAGTTGCTGGTCTTTTCATTTCAAGTGCATTTCCAATATCCTGCATTTGTGCTCTCCTCTTCTCATGATTGCTGGTTTTGATATCATATTTGTGTGTGGATGATTTCCTACATTTACTGTACATTTGTTTGCCTTTACCGGTGAGCTTTCTCATTCGTAATTTTCTTGTTTCTAGTTGCGGCCTTTTCTTTTTCACCTAGAGAAGTTCCTTTAGTATTTGTTGTAAAGCTCGTTTGGTGGTGCTGAATTCTCTTAACTTTTGCTTACCTGTAAAACTTTTGATTTCTCCATCGAATCTGAACTAGAGCCTTTCTGGGTAGAGTATTCCTGGTTGTAGGTTTTTCCCTTTCATCAGTTTAAATATATTGTGCCACTCCCTTCTGGCCTACAGAGTTTTGGCTGAAAAATCAGGTCATAACTTTATGGGGATTCCCTTGTATGTTATTTGTTGCTTTTCCCTTGTTGCTTTTTTTTTTTTTCCTTGCGTTACGCGGCCTCTCACTGTTGTGGCCTCTCCCGTTGCGGAGCACAGGCTCCGGACGTGCAGGCTCAGCGGCCATGGCTCACAGGCCCAGCCGCTCCGTGGCATGTGGGATCTTCCTCGACCGGGGCACGAACCCATGTCCCCTGTATCGGCAGGCGGACTCTCAACCACTGTGCCACCAGGGAAGCCCCCCTTGTTGCTTTTAATATTTTTTCTTTGTCTTTAATTTTTGGCAGTTTGATTACTGTGTTTCTCAGGGTGTTACTCCTTGGGTTTATCCTGCCTGGCACTCTGCATATCCTAGACTTGGGTGACTGTTTTCTTTCCCATGTTAGGGAAGTTTTCAGCTGTTACCTCTTCAAATATTTTCTCATGCTCTTTCTCTCTCTCTTCTTCTGGAACCTCTATAATATGAATGTTGGTGTGCTTAATGTTGTCCCTGAGGTTTCTTAAATTGTCTTCATTTCTTTTCATTCTTTTTTCTTTATTCTGTTCAACACCACCGATTGCCACCATTCTGTCCTCCAGCTCACTTATCTGTTCTTCTGCCTCATTTATTCTGCTATTGATTCCTTCTAGTGTATTTTTTTTATTTCGGTTCTTCTCTGTTTGTTTGTTCTTTAGACCTTCTAATTCTTTATTAAACATTTCTTGTATCTTCTCGGTCTGTGCCTTCGTTATTTTTCCGAGATCTTCGATTGTCTTTACTATCATTACTCTGAATTCTTTTTCAGATAGATTTCCTATCTTTACCTCCCTTAGTTGTTCTTCTGGGGTTTTATCTTGTTCTTCCACCTGGAACATATTTCTCTGCCTTCATTTTGTCTAACTTTCTGTGACTGTGTTTTCCATTCCGCAGGCTGCAGGGTTGTAATTCCTTTTTCTTCTGGCGTCTGACCCCTGGTGGATGAGGCTGGTCTGAGAAGTTTGTGCATACTTTCTGGTAGGAGGGACTGGTTCCTGTCCACTGGTGGGTGAAATTGGGTCTTGTTCCTCTGGTGGGCAGGGCCATGTCAAGAGGTGTGTTTACCAGGCAGCTGTTGGCTCACCAGGATTTTAGGCAGCCTGTCTGCTGGTAGCTGGGGCTGTGTTCCCACCCTGCTGATTGGCCTGAGGTGTCCCAGCACTAGGGCCTATAGGCTGTTGGGTGGGGCCAGGTCTTGGTGAGAAAATGGCAGCCTCCAAGAAGCCTCACACCAATAAGTACTCCCCAGAATCACTGCCGCCAGTGTCTCTGTCCCCACAGTGAGCCACAGCCACACCCCAGCTCCTCAGGAGACTCTCCAAGACCAGCATGTACGTCTGGCCCAGTCTCCTATGAACTCACTGCTTTTTCCTTGGGTTGTGGTGCACAGGAGACCCTGTGTGCACCCTCCAAGAGTGGAGCTTCTGCTTCCCCCCAGTCCTGTGGATTGCTGGCGATCAAGTCCTAGTGGCTTTCAAAGCCAGATACTCTGGGAGCTCCTCTTCTCAATGCCAGACCCCCAGGCTAGAGAGCCAGACATTTGGCTCAGAACCCTCACTCCTATGGGTGAACCTCTGCAATATAAGCATTCTCCAGTTTGTGGGCTGCCCACCCGGCGGGTATCGGGTTTGATTTTATAACGATTGCACCCCTCTTAAAATCTCGTTGTGGCTTCTTCTTTGTCTTTGGATGTGGAATATCTTTTTTGTAGCTTCCAGTCTTTTTTTTACTATGGTTGTTCGTCAGTTAGTTGTGATTTTAGTGTTTTCGTGAGAGGATGTGAGCTCATGTCCTTCTATTCTGCCATCTTGTCTCCGTCAACAAATACTATTTTTAGGGGTTCTCTTTTTTCCAAAGCTTTCCAAAGAATCATGAATTGAAATCTGAGAAAGCCAGTTCTTTAGATTGCTTGTATGAAGTAGATTTTTGGTCAGTGACAATAAGGCAGAACAGAGGAAACTCCTTGCCTGATAGCAGTTTTCCAAAGATGAAACATCAAAATAGTGACAAAACTTCTGAAGCCTGTGATTCTGCAGTTTTAGATGCTCATTATATTAACAACAGCCAAATAAAGAGATATGTAGGACGTGGTCCCAAACAAAGGTATCATGGAGTTTGGCAACCTGCACAGTGGTGTGCCGAAGTGTTCTGTTTCTCCAACCTGGAAGCTCTAAGCATACATGTTTGAAGATTATTTTGTACTGACATTATAGTAACTAGATTTATCCATATAATATGATTCATTTTGTAGTGCTACTAGTGGAATTCATTCTGCAGAAATATGTTTTGTCTTCAAATCTTGCCGTATTACCCTAACATCAAAAAGAAAAAAGGATAATAAAAAAGCACAACTTGGGGGTTTCCCTGGTGGCGCAGTGGTTGAGAGTCCGCCTGCCGATGCAGGGGACACGGGTTCGTGCCCCGGTCCGGGAAGATCCCACATGCCGCGGAGCGGCTGGGTCCATGAGCCATGGCTGCTGAGCCTGCACGTCCGGATCCTGTGCTCCGCAACGGGAGAGGCCACAACAGTGAGAGGCCCGTGTACCGCAAAAACAACAGCAACAACAAAAAAACACAACTTGGATTAAAGTTTACTAGACCACATCTAATTTATTACAGAGTAAGTTATTTTATTTACCTCTTCAAGGATGTGCTTGAACAAGGTAGGAAAACAAATCTCTCTCTTTCCATATATATATATATATAAAAAACATTATTTTCATAGTCATATATTTCTTAACTTGGGTTCCAGAACTATTAGGGGGCCTTATAAATTGATCAGTACTTTAATATAATTGTCCTACTTTTTAATCCCATCGTTTGATATTATGTATTTAAAAAATCTTTTCTAAGAAGGGGTTCATAGACTTCTCTAGGCTTCCAAAGAGGTTCATTGCACAAAAAAAGGTTGTTAGCATATATTGGTGACAAAATTAAAAATTCTTTTTTTTTTGACTATCATGGGAGCAAGTAATACATTACTTTATTTTCTAAATAGAATCAACTAAGCAATTGTCTCATTTATCCAGGAGATGCAGCATTATTTTGTATTGTTCTAGCCGAATATTCAAAAGCTCCATCAGTAAGAAGCCATAAGCTTTTAGTCACAATACCATTAATGGAATCTTTTCTGGCATTGTTAGTTCTTTCTTAAGTGGGTGATTTCTGGTCAGCCTTTTCTGAAACTAGGCACCACACAAATTATGTGTTTCTTTTAAATTATTAGTGAACTGATCATAGACATGTATCCCTTATTTTAATGCACAGTTCTGAATCATGAGCAGATATTTCAGAGACAGTTGTTGATAGAAGAACTTACCAGAGTCAGGAATGGATCACATTTAACTTGGATTTAGGGAATAGAAATGAATGTTTCAGTGCAAAATTGCTCCTACTTATCCATCATTTCCACACATTTCTATTAGGTAAAGTCATTTTAGGCCTCTTATAATAGGAAAATCTGTTCTTCTAGGGCTAACTCATTACTTAACATCATCCTTTAATAATATAACAGTTTATCTGATTAGCCCTTCTCTTTTATAAGATTGCTTTTCAAACCATGGGCCATGATTTATTTCTAGGTTATAAAATCAATTTAATGAGTCATGACTAGCATATCTTTTTTATTTATTTATTTTTAAAATAAATCTATTTATTTATTTATTTTTGGCTGCGTTGGGTCTTAGTTGCTGCATGCGGGCTTTCTCTATTTGCAGCGAGTGGGGGCTACTCTTCGTTGTGGTGTGCAGGCTTCTCATCGCAGTGGCTTCTCTTGTTGTGGAGCACAGGCTCTAGTAACTCAGGCTTCAGTAGTTGTGGCACGTAGGCTCAGTAGTTGTCGCTCACGGTCTCTAGAGCACAGGCTCAGTAGTTGTGGCACACAGGCTTAGTTGCTCCACGGCATGTGGGATCTTCCTGGACCAGGGCTCAAACTCGTGTCCCCTGCGTTGGCAGGCAGCTTCTTAACCACTGCGCCACCAGGGAAGTCCAGCATTTCTTTTTAAATAGAGTACACTAGACCATGTCAATTTCATAATATGAATTAAAGGTAAATATTGTTTTCTGAGAAGTTGTTTTGTGTTTGTTTATGTGTGTGTGTGCATGCGCATGCACACGAGAGAGAGAGAGAGAGAGAGAGTGTTATATGTATCTATGCATATTGCGTTGAAATACAGGCGTTTTTTGGAAATGTCATATAAATTAGGATGGAGTCAAGAAAATTTGGAAGCAAACAGAGAACTTATGGAATGGGAACGTAGGGACATTAGCAGTTAAAGGTTGGCCAAAAAAGTATTGAGAATTAATAACAATAGTAATAAGTATTATTATTATTCCTGATGTTTCTTGAGCATTTGCCAGGCACTGCTATGAGAAATTTCCATAACTCACTTAGTGTTCCCAATGATGCTTTAAGTTATGTAGGTAGTATTGCTATTTCCATTTTCCTGTTGAGAAAACGAAGATACAGATAGGCTTAATGACTTGATCGATGTTGTTTAGCTTAGTGAGTGGCAAACATGGGAGTCAAACACAGGCTCTCTCCAGCTATGAAGCTTATGCTTTTAAGCACTACAGTAGCTTACTTCCCAGGTTAAATGCGATTGAAGCATAAAGACAAATAAGAATTGCCTGCTTCAAATGTATGTTTAGAGAGGTCTGCATACAACAGTATCCTCCTCTAAAATAAGTTTCAGACAATGGGCAGACATGCAAGATCAGGGCATTCAGTACCTAACCCATTCAATATTGTAAATGAGTGTTTTGCAGAAGCCTTTAAAACTGTCTACAGGTTAATGAGCTTGATACAATAGACTTGTAGGCTTATAAAAGAACTGTACTGGCTGACTAGAGAGCCATAAATTTAGCTCCTCTCAAGTTGACATGTTGTACAACTCGGATTTCCCAGTGTCTTGAATTTTAAAATGACCATAAGATTTAGGGACATTTACTAAAATGCTTTTAACTTTCTTCACAAAGGCCCCAAGCTCATTAGAAATACAAACAAAACTAAACTCTCAAACTTCATGCAGCTGCTGCTGAAGCAACCTGAAATGGAGAGGAAGTGATTAATTTTATATTTTCCTTAATATATACACAGTACACATTATGCTTCTATCAACTTTAATGCATTTATCCCTCAGGGATCACTAACAAGCAGCCAAGGTAAGGCAAGGTGAAGTGACCGGAAGGTTTCAGAGCCGATTTCTTCAGCCTCCTGGGAGCTGATCTTGTCCATCTCTCTGACATGTGCTCTCTGCATATCAGAAAATGCTGTTGATCACATCAAAGCGTTCATGAATTCAGTGATTTTTTTTTTCCTTCACCAAATGTTCTTTCCTTTTCAGATCTTTGTCAGTGGTGTCACAGCTGAGTGAGCCATTCCTGGCTTCCTGAATTTCCCTTGAGGGCTAAACTGTCAATATCTATGTTCATCATGGAAACCTTCAACTTAAGAAAAATAATTTGATTTTAATCGGGATTTTATATGTAAAATGAAGCCTCTTTAGTTCTCTTAGTTTCCTGAATTTTTCCCCTTACGATTTTAGTCCATTTAATTTTTCTAGGAGGATTGTAAACACCCCCCCACAATGAAATTTTTCTTTTGTTTTTACTTCCTCCCCTTCCCTTTCTCTTCACTCCTGTTCTTTCTTTCCAGCCTTCCTTCCTACTTCCTCATTCTTATTTTTTAAATCATTTCTTTCTTTCAACATTTATTGAAATAACTGCTGTGTGCCAGACATCATGGGTGTAGTGATGGATGCAAATGTCCTTGCCTATGAGGGACTCACATTGACCACTTGACCTTCATTCTTAATCATGAAATAAGCAGCTTCCTTCATTCGTTGCTTTTTCCAAGATCACCTCTCTTCACCCTGTGTTTCCTGTCCTCTCCACATGCTTAGATGATTTATGCCAAAGGGCTGGGTGTGCCTGGTTGGGTTTATCCTGCTTCACATGCCTGGAAATGACAGTTAGCTCTGTTATGACTTTGATTTGGCTTCAGAGGAATGAAAATGGAACTAGGTTTAATGGAAGATACAATGAAGAAGGAAGGAAGGGGCTTTAATTCAGTCCTGCAGGATGATGCTAGGGAGGCAAAATATCTACTCTTTAACTTAGTGGCGTCCCTCATTGGCTGCCCAATCGCTTGAGATCCTAAGTGTCCTGGTAGGAGTAAAAACTTTGGATGTGTATTTTTTAAATCTATTGAATACATATAACTGGTTATATTGCCCTTTCATCATGCTTCATCCCAGTTCATTCTCAACATAGTCATTAAAGTCACCTTTTTAACATACAAATCTGATTATATTGCTCCGCTACTTAAAACCTTCTTGTGGCAGCCGTTTGCCTAAAGGTGGAAGGCAGAAGTTTACCAGCTCTGTATGTTAGGCCACTTACATTGTGACCCTGCAACCTCTCCATGCTCATCTCCCCTGGTTTTTCACCACATGCACTCTGTTCAGAATATATGGATTTGCTTATAATTCCCTGAAGGTTCCATGTGATTTCATACTTTTATGCTTCCACATACCTGTTTTCTCTGTCTGGAATTACTTCTTTCCCCTCCACTACTTATCTACCTGAGAAAGCCAATCAAGTAATCAAAATCATGGCCTGGCATTGTCTCCTCCTGAGATCTTCCTTGAATATCCAAACTAGAATTAATCACTGACTTTTCTGTACTTCTTCTATATCTGGTACTTATTTTTTATTATTGCACTTCTCATTTTGCTGCTTAATCACTTGTGTGTACATTTGCTTTCCTATTACACTGAGCTCCTTGAGTGAGAGTTTGTGTTTCTAATGTTTCTATTTCCAGCTGCCTTATCAAATACTTGAACCATCATAGGTAACGAATAAATATGTGTAGTTTTGTAATTAATTGATATGGATTTGTATATTCTGTTTACAGTTTTCTTTTTTTTTTCTATAACAGTCTTTATTTTCCAAGGAAACTTAATAATGAGTTTAATAAATGCTCACATACCATGTTAAGTTACTTGCATTCCCTAGGACCCCAAATTGGATTTCAATATACTCTTCCTTACTGGTAGCCTAATGTACAGTTAGTGTTCTGACTTAACATGTTAAGTGAAGCTGAAGTGAATTCTAATTAGATCAATGAGCTAATAGTCTACTCTTCATAGAATATCCCCATCTTTCAGCCATTCTTCAGTATTTATCAAGCTAAGAGATTTAGTTAATGATGAAAGTTAATGGTCAATACACTTTTTTATGTTTTTTTATTACTATCTTTGGTAACTCAAAAGGTGTTTTTCTATGTACAATCTCATTTAATTTTCAAAACTACTCTGAGTAAAAAAAGACAAATTTCACTTACAGAATCTCTAGGATATTCTGCAACATGCAGGACAAGGTGGCAATATGCCATCTAGTTGAGACGTGGGGAATGCTGGCTTATCAGTTAGATGGTCCTTCACATGGTGACATTTGTAACCTGGGAGAATTCCCTGTATTTTAGGCTTTGGATTTTCAGGCTTTGGGCTCAGAATACTGATGTTCTGATAAATGAAGAGGAAGATCAGACTCTCATGGACAGTCTCACATATATAAATCTTTCAGATTCTGATTATTGAAACCAGAAGGATTTTTCTTAATTTAAAATGAGAATAAGTCATCACCAGGGTAAGATACTGATATCCACTAGTTGTGGACTTTCTTTGTGTAGACAAAGCTACATGAGTTTCAAAATTATAAACTGAAGTTAGCTTTAAAAACATTAATGATTCCAGACAAGGAGTGTGTAAATGCTTACTTCACCCATTTCTCCACAGATGAAGCTGCTGTTAGGACAAGAGAGGTCACATCCCTGAACATTCAGCTATATGGTCACTCTAATGTTGATTTCTTCTGTGCCAGTCTTTTTTTTTTTTTTTTAGTTTTCAAGGCTGATTTTTTTGTTTTTTTAATTTCACATTCTCTGTATCAGTCAGGGTCCAGCCAGGATTTTAAAACTATATATTTTAATGGAAGGTTATTTAAAATAATCAATAACACAGGTGATCACAGAATGGAGAACCCAAATTAAGTGTCACAGATATTAGCACTAGGAGGAAGTAGTTACCATTCCTAGGGCTAGGAGGCTACCTGTTTCCCAATTGAGATGTGAGATTCATCCTGAGAGCCCAAAGCTCAGTTGGAATGAGGTTTTGCTTATGAGAGCTGAGTCACAAAAGGTGGGACTGTCTATCAAGGAGCCATGGAAACGGTATAGTCACTGCAGAAAGATACTACAGGAGGCAAAAGAGAGAGTGGAAGAGATACTTTGACTTCCTTCCTCGCACCTTCTTGTCTTCCTCCAGTGCTTTACAAGGCCTGGAACTACTTGGAAGCCAGACAGCAAGGGTGGAACTGATGACAAAATGACTTTGGCCAGCAAGTCTTCTTTCTTCAGACTTGGTCAAACATTAAATTAATCCTTTAGCAGGCAATTTGCATAATTGACTCAATTTGGGATTCTGCATTCTTTGAAAATTTGGTCAGACTGATATATCTATCACATTTTAGGGCCTCTATCAAAGAATACTTTTTAACAGACGTATAGTTGATTTACAATATTAGTTTCAGGTATACAACATAATGATTCAAACATTTTATAGATTATATTCCATTTAAAGTTATTATAAAATATTGGCTATATTCCCTGTGCTGAACAATATATCCTTGTACCTTATTTATTTTACACATAGTAGTTCGTACCTCTCAATTCCATACCCTTTTCTTGCCCTTCCTCCTTTCCCTCTCCCCATTCGTAGCCACTAGTTTGTTCTCTATATCCATGAGTCTGTTTCTGTTTTGTTATATTCATTTGTTTTATTTTTTAATTCCCCATATAAGTGATAATACACAGTATTTATCTTTTTCTGTCTGACTTATTTCACTAAGCATAATACCCTCCAATTCCATTTATGTTGTTGCGAATGGCAAAATTTCCTTCTTCTTTATAACTGAGTAATATTCCATTATATATATACATATATACATATACCACCTTTTCTTTATCCATTCATCTGTTGATGGATGCTTAGCTTGCTTCCATGTCTTGGCTACTGTAAATAATGCTGCCATGAATATCATTGGGGTGCATGTATCCTTTTGAATTAGTGTTTTTGTTGTCTTCAGATATATACCCGGGAGTGGGATTCCTAGGTCATATGGTAGTTCTATTATTAGTTTTTTGAGGAACTTCCATACTGTTTTCCATAGTGGCAGTACCAATTTGCATTCCTTGTAACAGTATACTAGGGTTTCCTTTTCTCCACATCCTTGCCAAAATCTGTTATTCTGACAGGTGTGAGGTGATATCTCATTGTGGTTTTGATTTGGATTTCTCTGACGATTAGTGATGTTGAACATCTTTTCATGTGCTTGTTTACCATCTCTATATCTTCTTTTGAAAAATGCCTGTTCAGGTCTTCTGCTCATTTTTTAATCAGGTTGTTTGTTGTTTTGATACTGAGTTGTATGAACTATTTGCTTATTTTGAATATTAACTCCTTTTCCATATATCACTTGCAAATATTTTCTACCATTCAGTAAGGTTGTCTTTTTTGTTGTTGATGATTTCCTTTGCTGTGCAAAACCTTTTAAGTTTAATTAGGCCCAATTTGTTAATTTTTGCTTTTGTTTTCTTTGCCTTAGGAGACAGATCCAAAAAATATTGCTATGATTTATGTCAAAGAATATTTTCCTATGTTTTTTCTAGGAGTTTTATGATTTCTAGTCTTACATTTAGGTCTTTAATCTATTTTGAGTTTATTTTTGTATATGTTGTGAGGAAATTTTCTAATTTCATTCTTTTACATGATGCTGTTCAATCTTCCCAGTACCACTTATTAAAGAGACTGTCTTTTCCCCATTGTATATTCTTGCCTCCTTTGTAGTAGATTAATTGGCCATAAGTGTGTGTGGGCTTATTTCTGGGCTCTCTGTTCTGTTCCATTGATCTATGTGTCTGTTTTTGTACCAATACCATATAGTTTTGATTATTGTAGCTTTGCAGTATAGTCTGAAGTCAGGGCTTGTGATACGTCCAGTTTTGTTCTTTTTTGTCAAGACTGCTTTGGCTATTTGGGGTCTTTGAGGATGCCATATAAATTTTAGGATTATTTGTTCTAGTTCTGTGAAAAATGTCATTGGTATTTTGATAGGGATTGCATTATATCTGTAGATTGCTTTGTGAAGTATGGACATTTTAACAGTATTAATTTTTCCAATCCATAAACCTGGGATATCTTTCTATTTTTTTGTATCCTCTTCAGTTACCTTTGCCAGCGTTTTATAGTTTTCAGTGTATAGGTCTTTCACCTCTTTGGTAGCGTTTATTCCTAGCTATTTTATTCTTCTTGATGCAATTTTGAACATGATTATCTTCTTGCTTTCTCTTTCTTATGGTTCATTATTAGTCTATAGAAAAACAACATATTTCTGTGTATTAATCTTGTATCTTGCAACTTTACTGAATTCATTTATTAGTTCTAATGGTTTTTTGGTGGAGACTTCTATATACAGTATCATGTTATCCACAAATAATGACAGTTTTACCTCTTCCCTTCCAATTTAAATGCTAAGAAATTTTAAAGGCAATATGCATAAGATTATGAGATTTAAAATACTGTTTCCTTACTAGGAGTACATGTTCCCCAAACCTGAAGTACTTTTTTTTTTTTTTTTCTTCCTGGAGTCTGTGCATGAGTTTAGATCCAAGAAAGGACCATGCTTCTGGAATTGAGATTCTGTTATTCTGGTAGTGATAATGGATTCTGACACCTTTATTCAGGATTCTGACACCTTTATTCAAGTTCTAAGGAGGGATCAGAAGATATTAGTGGGAGGGCTGGGCAACAGTTATTGTATATCCATCCAGTCTGGCCAACTTCCCTGGCAGAGATAAGTGTTCCAGCTGTGTGGATGATAGCCTCAGTCTTCATGGATTAAAGGTGTACATTAAAGTTAATTTTTTAACAGAGCTACTGAATTCAAGGATGGAGTAGGGAGCTACCTGTATATCAGGATTTCAGGGGAATCAAAAAGCACCCCAATGCCCTAACAATGGGCACTGTCCCACTGCTGATGACTTTAACTGACATGCTTAGACATTTATTTCTTTGACAATATTTTCTTCACTGATAGAATGAAAAAAAAATCCATATAATATTATAATCATGATTTTCTAATATTCTTTAGAGAGAAGGCAAAAGGGTAGCTCATGTATACCATATTTTTGAGGAAAAAAACCAGTGTGCCTCTTCTGACACTTTAACATTATGCTTTGTGGAAAAAGGGATAGAATATTTAATATTAGAAATATCTATGAAATCCTGTGTGTATACAATCACTTTGCTTATAAGAGATGGGCAACATGACTTTGAAGATTACATGCTTGAGGTTGTGGATAGAGAGAGGGAAGGAGTACAGACCTTAGAACAAGGCAGAAGTGTGGTCTCCTTTTTATCTACAAGGTTGAGAGCTTTTACCAGAACGTGAATGTACTAGGTCAGTAAGCACACCACTTAGTTCAGCTGTTTTACATGTAGCAAGACTTTCTCTGTGAAGGAAGCAGCATAAGACTCTCAGTTGAGTGCAAGCTCTTAGCTCATGGTGGACATCATTTTGGGTAGCGTCATTTCAAGCAAAGGGAGAGAGCCAGGAAAAAGGGATATCTTGGGAGCCAAGGGAAAACACAGCCTGTTTCACTTTTGTTGAGTTCTGAGCGGGTTTCTTTATCCAGATTGTTAGAACTACCATCTGTAACCTTCATTTATTGGTTCTTATTCTGTCCTTCAGTTGTGGGACTTCCCTAAGTCTTCCTCACCCCCGCAGTTCCTTTAATAATTCTCCATAATGCTTGGTTTTCAGACCCTTCATCATCATCTTCACCATTGTTAGAATGTACCACATTTTATCCAGGTTGAACGCAAAATGATGAACTCATGCCTGTTCTAGACACATACTAACTGGAGCAGAGACTGTGGGAACTATTTTGTCCTGGACGCTGTGCCACCTCACCACAGCCCGTGATTTCATGTTTGCTCATGGATATGTCTCAATTCTTAATAACATTAAGTGTACTGTTAACTGAAACCCCATGCCTTTATACTTTCTTCACATGAACTGGAGTTAACTTATATTTCCATCATCTGGTACATGTGAAGCTGATTTTTTAAACCTACTTGCCTGATACTTCATTCATCATTACTGACGAATGACTTAATTTTGTCTGTTCTTCTGATCAGAAGAACAAGATTTATTGGCCGTTCTGGGGTGCTAGTGTAGAGAGTAAATTGTTTCAAGGTGCTATCAAGGCATTTAAACAAAACATTTGGAATTATGTTACAAATACCTTATCTACTCATTCAATGCTGTAATGGGATTTATGTGATTGAAAAACTCTTGCTGAGGGACTAAAAGCTTAGAATTTTTCATTAAAAATCAGCTGCATATGTGAGCATTTATTCATTTACCCTTGTTTATAAACATCACCTAATAATTGTGGAAATTATTGTTTGCAAAAGAAGTTTCTACATATTTTTGGAAAATGTTATTTGGCTTTACTAAAATCCCAGTTTTCTTTTATATAAAATACACTTTATGGGAATGTTTTGAAGATAAAATAATCTGTGATTAATAGTAATTTCAGTCCACAAATTCCCATTTGCAATAAATATTTCCTATAATTAAATTTAATTTGAAATCTGAGTCACCATTCATTGTACTAGTGAGAAAGGCAACATTTAGTCATTCTTGAGGTTTGTACAAATTAAAGAAGAGGTGGGATTTTAACATGAATTTGAAGTGGGGGGAGAACTCTACCTGGAATGATTGGACGAATTCAGGAGTGGCAGTTTAGACAATTCAAGGGGAGGGAGAGCAGGCAAAAAAGGTGTTACGTAGGAGAAGCCAAACTGGGTTTGAAACCAGAACTCAGTCTAGTGTGCTTGTAATAGCAACTATGCATTGGAAGAAATACGGGAGAAAAGTACGATGGGAGTGGAATTACTTTCACAACTGTTTACCCAGACTGCGCTAGGCTAGGTAGATAGGTTCGAGTTCCTCTGCAATTAAATGCTTTGGGGCCATTAAATTCTTCTGAGGATAAAGTGACATGGTTACCTTCATGCTTTTAATGGAACATAAAGATAACTGGAACAAGTGTGGTCATGTTTGGAAAGGAAGTGCTTGCAGTTAGGAAGCCCCATTAGGACATATTACAGTGGTCCAGGCAAGTGATTCAGAAGGCCCAGACTAGAGGAGTGTTGGAGAGAACACGAAGGAGGGAACATGGCATTGGGTTCTTTCTGACAAGGAAGCACTCTTAATAGAAATACTTGTCTTCATCATTAGAGTCTATTCCTTCTTCCACTTCAATCAACCATTGATTAGATAGTCAGAGTCATGCATTTTCTACCTCCTACTAATCCTTGTCCCTAGCCTGGGACAGCAAGTTGTTTCTTAGTGAATGTAGCTACCAGGGAAAATTGACTTACAATCAGTGTGTAGTGGGAATTAGCAAAATAAGTTCTACTTAGAATAAAGTTATATTTGAATATAGAAGTTATTTTTATGATCATTTTATGCCTTTATAATTTAAAAATCAGTAGCTAGATAAGGTTAAATAAGTATAAATGGCATTTATATTTGTTATAGTTGAAGGTAACTAAATAATATGATTAATTCTTATTAAGCTCTAAGACAAATTGAATATGGGTTAAATAATAAGGTTATAAGTTATGTCCTTTGGCTACTGGTATTAAAATTGATAGAAACCAGAAGAATATAAATATAATATGCCATTAATTGCTGTTTATAGATTTTTTGTCATATCTAAAATTTTAAAAAAGCGTAAGACCTTTAATGTGCCATGTGCTTTGTAGCTCACAAATCACATTCTTGGATAGTCTCATTTAATCCTCAGTACAGTTCTGCCAGCAAGGCACTTATTATTTTCCCAAACAGAGACTCTGAAGAAGTCAAATGAATTTTACAACTTTTTATCGAGCTGGCCAGTAAAAAATGAGAACTTGACACTGTGATTTTGTGTGAGTGATTCTGTGTGTTTTGAATGCCACACCATGCTACCTAAGTTATTAGTCAGGATACACTAAATTTCAATAACTCAGAACAAACAGTATCTATCTATCTATCTATCTATCTTTCTTACACTTGTCCATCAAGTGCTAGCTTCAGGCTCTGCTCTGTGCTCTCTTTAGTCCAGAACACGAAGCCAACAGAGGACATCCAATCTGGTAGTGGCTGGTCATCATGACAAAGGGAAAGAGGACATGACAAAGCTCATACATTTTGAAAGCTTCTGCCTTGGTGATTCACAGTACTAATATCTGCATGCCATTGGTCAAAGTAAATTAAACAATTACACCTAGCTTCGGGTGCGCAGAGATGTATGTCTTTCCATGTGTCCAGAAAGAGAGAGAGCTGGACTATTTATAAACATCCTAATTACTACCATAGTTGTTAAAAGTCAAAATTGAAAAACTAATAAAAATTTAGAAAAACCGTATTTTTGTTTTAAATAAAACAATGTTTGCCTTTTACCCAAAGTTTACATATGAAATGTTTGCTTTGTGTAATTTTAATGAGCATAATTTATTGACAACTCAGCATAGAAATTCTCAAAGTGAGAATTGTGTAAGACCAAACCTTTGAGATGCTCTGTGATCCAAGGTTGTATAAGTTTTGAAACTCTATCTCCTATCACTTTCTTGGAGAGTCACAGTTATATTAGCATTTAAAGCCCAAGAAATCCTGATGAAGTTCCAAACTCATCTGAAGACACTCCTTTGTGTGTGTGCATGCATGTGTCACATCCACTAGCGTCCTGACAACGCGGGACTCCTTGGGAAATTCACCCTGAATTCTTCTTTAATGTCCTCTTTTTCCTTAATCTTCACATTCAGTCTGCCAGAAAGTCCATTCAGAATTATATTTTCCTGAGTAGTAGGCAGCAAAAATTGTAAAAAGCCTATTGTAATAACCATACTAGCTATATGCCATAGCAAGTGACTTAAACTTTTGGAACCTCAGAAGTGTTGTTTGTAAAATGGGTTTAATAGTTGCTGTGAGGATGAAAGTAATGACATGTAAGATACCTGACCCAGCAGGTAGCTAGTTTTGATTTTCCTATCTATTCTTCCTTTTTCTTTCCACTTACATACTGGGAAAATAAAAGAATGGAAATGATTTGCCATTTTTTCTTATTTATTTAACTAAAATATTCTATTTGTGTGTTTCTTAAAGATAGCCTGCAAAACAGTAATAGAATAAACTACCACACACTTTAACTTTGCTAACTTCTTAGAGGGAACATTAGAAGCAGAGAGCACTGAGCCAATGGGGTATAGAAGTCATGATTTCAGGCACCAGCATGTGTCAAAGACACTAAGCTAAAAAGCTAAAGAACTTTTGTCAGCAAAGCTGACTGCCACTTTCCATAATGAAGGCACATTTCCAAAATGTGCCTTGAGTAGTTCCCCAGAGCAGGAAATAAAAAACATCCCATTTTAACGTCCTATTTAGATTTGCTCTACTCTAGTCTATCTTTTTTGGTAACAAGAAGAGAGAATTATTTGTCAGGATAAGGATTCCTTGTTAAAACTCATTTTTAAATGGATTTACATTTCGGACATATATAATGAGAAAGAGGTTCTTTGGGACATCATCATAGACAAAAGCAGCCACCACAATGATGTAATGAAGCAAAATTGAAATAATAAAAATAAATATGAGATGATGAAAATGTTAGAAAGTAAAAGCTTTTCTACTATACAATCCCAGGGGCGCTGGGCTACAAAACTATCTTATTCTGGAATCAATTATATATTTCCAGATCTGGCCCAGATCAGAAGCAGTTTTTTCTGAGATGTAAGAAATTATGCCTAGTTTCTCTTTATGCCATATCTGGGCCACAGAGACCATGAAGAAGGAGACTGGTAGTGAAACCCATTTAAGGACTGGGTTATAAATCAGTCATCTGCAAACCTGACCAGGGAGTCTGGACTTCATATGCTCTTGTGTAGTGAATCTTTACTAAATAATCTTCTGTAGAACTCTGTTACCTTTAAGTGAGATAAAGAGAGAGTGTGGTGCAGGGTAACTGGGAAGAATAATGATTTCTTATCAGGAGCACCCTACTCTGGTTCTCTGTGGCCCAGTAGATGTGGGTCCTTTTCTGCTTAACTTTTTGATTTTTATCCTTAAGTTATCCTCAGCAGCGGACTGCTATTTGTTTCTTTATGTGAGAAAGCTTTCCCCTGGCTATGGTGTCCCCTGAAAGCAGTCATCTTCATCAGTTCTACTGAGTCCAGGAGTGATTTTCTAATGCTAATTTTAGGCTTGTGCCCTGGAGTTGAAGGTCTACAGAGCCAAATATAGAGTAGACATTATTTCCACTCTGTAACATCAATGAAGAGCACATCATAGCTTCAAATGATGAGAAAATGTGAACCTCTCCTCAACAGAAAAGACTGCAAAGCTAGCATAGAAAGCACAAACTAAGAGATTTAACATCTGACTTGGTGATCTACAGATAATTGCCCATACATTTATTGTCTCATTTATTCCCCCATTCATCAGACATTTGCTAAAATCTCCTATGTGTCCTTTTGTGTAATATACAGAGGAGGTGATCGCAAAGAAACCACACATTGCAGACCGAGGCAGTTCTGGAGCCCAAACCTGACTTTTTTAGTCCCTGCAAGTTACATATCACTCTATGCCTTAGTTTCTCCATGTATAAATGGAAGAAATAAACATTGTAGCATACTTTTCTTAGTGGATTAGGTGGTGTACTTAAAACCACGTAGCAAACAGTGGTATCACACAACACTAGTTAATTCCCTTTGCTTTTTGAGCTGTCTTTCCCTATGATTCTGGAAATGATGCCGATATGATGATATGGTTTCTATCCCCGAGGAACAGACTGAAACTGATGCTAGTCAAAAAACATGGAAAGCCTTTCAAATGGGTTAGACCAGACCTACTTTTAACATAGGAACCGCAAAATTACAGCATATCTATGAGGGGAACAAACATGTCTGTCTTTTATATAGTTTTGGAGTTAATAGAGCCTTATCACGATTCCTGTCACTTAGTGCTTTCCAGTAAATATTAAATGGATGAATGAGCCTGAAAGAAGTAGAGATCAAGGACTAAGTAATTTCTAATGAGGGAGAAATGATTTCTTACATATAAGGTGTTCAGGTCTGGTGCTTAGGACACAGAATCTGAGATTGAGATTTGTGTGCAGAAATGTTATTAGAGATGGTCTCAGGATTAACATGTACAGGGGTAGGTAAGGAAGCAGAATTGGGCAGAGAGAGAAGTTGGGCTGTGTGATGCACTCAGAAGAGTCAGTGAATCCACTGGTATCTCAGAGACTAGAACAGGTAGGGTTTTCCTGAGCACCCTTACTTTGAGCAACATGCAGGCTACCCTTGAGAAGTGGGTATAACCTTTAACTGAGGGAAATTCCTGGAGAGGGCTGACAGCTGAGGGCTATCGGGCTGCAGGCTTCTCAGCAATATGGAAAATTGGCCTTTATTACCGAAGGGAGGGTCTGTGGGTGCAGTACACTGTCCACCGCAGTCTACCATTCCTTCTGATCAGATCTACTTCTTCCTGTATATCTGAGAACAGCTATTCCAGGATATTGGTTCAGCTCTTTTCCTGTGGACACTTACAATAGGAAGGTTAGTGAGATCACTAGAGACTCTGCTGCTATAGCTTTTCTTGAAATCACAACTAATGTTCATCCTCTCCTTCCCCTATTGTCCATTTAGTCTTCACCTCAACCACAGCCAACCTCTGCTGGTCTCAGTGGCATACCTGCTGATGTGATTCAGAGTCTCATTTCTGAGGGGTCTGAACTTCTGGTCACCAAACTCTTCTTAGACTGTGGCTGCTACACTTCTCTATTTAACGTCAAATTTGGACAAGCGATTACCTAGAGAGTCCTAAGAGGATCGCCTCAGTGTCAGATACATTCTTCCCTTTCCCCATTACATAACCACAGCCTAATCTCCTCTTAATGATTGATAAACTGCCAGAATAGTGACTCTTCTTGCCTGCTGGTCCTTTGGCATAATGTGGATCCTGAAGTGCCTGTATAGCAGCCGTATCTTAAAATTTAACACTTGCTCTAAACCAGCAGTGAACAGATTTGGAGGGAAGGGAAGTACACATTTTCCAAGTGGGCCACGCTCTTGTCCCTGAACCCATGTATTCTGTCTAGTAAAGGCATGGCACCATGTGATGGCCACTGTTTAGAGTATATAATGAATTGGGAGGATGGCATCCCATCTTCACAGAGTTTGATCTTTCAGTTGGTGTCTCAGCTGTGCCTTCAACAGGCTGTTAGTTGCTATGTCAGACTAGCAGCTTCAGGTTGGTAAGATTTTTTGATAGGACCAGTGGATCTCACAGTGATGTGCTCACTGCCCACCCCCTCTTCTGTAAATCGTGTTCTTTGGTCTGATATGATATTATATGGGATTCTGTGTCAGCTTACTTTGTAAGCCCTTTAATGGTGGTAAAGGCAGAACACCTGATGGTAGCAAAAAGGAAATTCTTATATGGAATGTGTCTATTTCAGCCAAGTGACTCACTCTCAGGGTAGAAGAAGTTCAGTGTGGTTAAGTTGCTCTCAGGTGGATGGTTGGTTTCCTTGGAGAATGGTCCTGTATCAGGGAGTCATTGTTCTATTATGTTCTCTACCATGGTACCACATGACATACTTCATCTGAGCCCATATAGCTCCCTCAGGTTCTCTTTCTTGCTTCTGTAACTAGGAAAAAGAAGCACAGGGATATTTTCCAAGACTGGGAACACTGCTTCCAAATTTCCGGTCCCCTTAAGTATGCTATGACAAGTCATACCCTTGTCTTCAAAAATATAGGAAACATATGCTGTCAAATAATCACTCCTCTCTCACTTTCCCCATCTGGGAAAACTTTCTTTTCTCTCTATTGTATCTTTCTAAAACTCATTTTCTTTTATCCCTTCTCTTTGGAGATGTCCAGAATAATTCTTTCAGTGAGTTTATCTCTAGACAAATAAAAGAATAGCTCTTGACTTCAAACTGCTTCTGATGTTAGCCCTGGAAAAAAGAAGTTCCAAAGGCAAGAAACTACTAAAGGTCTGGCTACTGTACTAGAGACGGGGGAGGAAAAATAAAGCAAACAAAATGCAAGTTAATGCACCAAAAGTGTCAAGCTAAAGTGGTCCAGTGCTATGAATCCAACAGACAGGAGAGAGAGACTGAGGGAAAACGGTTTAGTGGGGTGAGATGACAGACGGAATGATTATGTACCACCACAGTCAAAAAGAATTTTAGGGGCAAAAAAGACCCTGAAGATCACATAATCCAATTCTTTTCTTTTACACAAGGGTAATCTGAGGCTCAGAGCTAGAACCAAAGTCCAGGGCTCTTAATTACCAGCCCAATCTCCATTTCTAACTCTTATTTTCATGCCTTAGATGACTGATTTTTCTTGTTCAAACCTTGGTAAGGAGAGATGTGCTGAGTTCTTGGCAGGTGACTGTGAAATTCATGCTGCAACTAGTTTAAGGTTTAGATGTTTGTTTCCTGCATGCACGCTACTATGAGACCACAAGGAGCTGTGAGATACGATCTGCAGTCATAAATCAAGCTAGAGATATTTAACAAAGGCAGTTTGTGTCGTGAAAATGAATGTATTGTGGTGCTATGTAACGACAGAAACCTCTCTTTTCCCTTCCCCTTCCTTGCTGAAGCTGAAGGCAGCTGCATAATAAAAAGTGACCCTTTGAAGCCAGCAATGCTAACCTTCCCAAACTTGATAAGAATATTTAATTCCTTTATCACCAGACTGGGCTTCAAGGAAAGTACAATTCAGACATAAAGAGACCAGGCAAATGGTTCCAGGGCTCTTTTCTGTTTCTGCTCTACCTGCCAGAATTTTTGGCATTGCATCAAGCAGCCCTGCATTCCCCAGCCCAGACAGATGCTTGTCAAGGGAATGGATATTTTAAAGAGGTTGCCTTCTGTTTCAATTAACTGACTGATAAATGAAGTATATCTGGCAATGCCATGTTCATTCTCATGTTAAAATTACAGTGAATATATGAACACGCAAGAATAGGTATATGTAGTAAACATTTGTATTTCTCCATCCACCCAGATTCTGCCCCTGTGTCTTCTAATATTAGAACTGTAATCCCCTTTGCGGAAATTATATCCTATGCGTTATATATAGTCTGCATATTGTTCTCCATTGATGTGCTCTGTACAATCCTGGTAAATTGTCAATGCATACCTGAGGCTCAGTTTCTTTGAAACTCTCTCCAGATTTTTAATCTTCAGTGGCATGACGCAGGGTGGAAAAATGGAGTTGATTCATGTAAGAGGCTGATTCATTCTAGCATAGTGTTATCCAATAGATATTTCTGCAGTCATGGAAATATGATACCTTTGTGCTATCGAATGCAATAGCCGCTAGCCACGTGAGACTACTGAGCACTGAGGCGTGGCTAGTGTAGCTCAATAACTGAATTTTTAGTTTTATTTAATTTTAATTAATTAAAATTTAAATAACCACATTTTTATGGTAACGTCTGTTTCAGACAGCACAGCTCCAGCAGAGCTCCCTGGAGAAATCATGCACTGGCACATGGTATGTGTGCACGTGGATTCCCAGATAGTACGGTTCTTTCTCTTTTTGAACCTCTTTCTTTAGCTATTTCTTTGACTCTCTGAGCTACCTCAGTCCAGTTTGTTATGATAATTTCCTCCTTTTCCTAGTAGCTGGAATCAATTTTATTTGCTTGTAACCAAAGAACTCTAACTGAAGAGCTTAAGTGGGGAAACTCACTAATTTATTGACATATCAATAAGTTAAGTATCTATATGTGTCTGAGCTGGTCTTTGGGGATGAAAAGTTATAAACAAAAATCCTTACCTTTCAGGAGCTGAGACTAATGAAGAAGATAGAAACATAAACAGCAGTAATGCAATGAGAGAAATCAGATATTTACAAAGAATTCTGGGATCCCAATGGATATTTCATTAATACAGTGCAGTGGGTTAAACAGTGCTCCCCCCCAAAAGATAAGTCCATCTGGAACCTGTGAACATGACCTAATGAGGAAATAGGGTCTTTACAGATGTAATTAAGGATTTTTGAGATGAGATTATCTTGGATGTAGAGTGGACCCTAAATCCAATGACAGTGTACTTACAAAGGACACCCAGAGGAGAGACACAGGGAGACGAGGAGAAGGTATTTGAAGGTGGAAGAAGAGAATGGAATTATACTGCCACAAGCTAAGGAATGTCTGGAGCCACCAGAAGCTAGAAGAGGCCAGGATGGTTCTCCCCTAGAAGATCTGGAGGGAGCGTGGCCCTGCCAATACTTTGATTTTAGACTTCTGGCCTCCAGAACTGTGAACTAATATATTTAATTTGTTTTAAACCATCAAATTTGTGGTAGTTTGTTATGACAGTTACAGGAAATTAATGTATATAGTAAGATATTCCAGTTCTACTAACAGAACACTGCCTTAAACCCAGCATTCTGTGTTGTCCCTTGGGTAGCCGACCTAGATATCAGGGACGCTAGACCCTATTTGTTCTACCTCCAAGTGTTAAGTAGGGTTATTCTGCAACACAGATGGAACATATCCATCTTATCTTTGCATATTGTCCATTCAGCTGTAAGTTCCACAAGGGAAGGGATATTTGTCTAGCCTGTTCACTACTATATTTCCAGCACCTAGAAGTATACCTGCCGTACATTTAGTTTTAAGTAAATATTAAATTAATAAATTAAATTTAAAAATAATTTAATTTAAAATTAATTTAATTTAATATTAAATAAATTAATGCTGCTGGGTCCTTCCCCTGGACCTTGCCAAACTTCTTTCTCCTGCCACATCCACTTTCAGTATTAATGCTAATATTGGTGATGTTCAAGTTCACCCTTCTTCCTTGGTGAATCATGTTGAGATTGCTGATTACTACTTACCCAAAAGAAACACAACCATGGAATTGACTTGGTCACCCCTACCCTAATCCCAAATTGTCACTAGATTCTGCCACCCCTCTTTTAAATCAAAATATCCTGAAAGGAGTAAGAGTAAAAAGCATCTCTGGATCATATTGGAATAATCACATCTTTGGGGAAAACTGGTGCTTTTTTCCTGGTATATTAAAGCAGATTGCTTTGATCAGTATATTGTTGAGCTACTGCCAAGTTTATTTTCTTAGACTCTACAACCTCATCCATAATTTCAGAGTTAAGTCGTATCATGCTTTAACCATCATGCCACAAAACGTATACATTGAATTCCTGGCACTGTATTCTACGAAGAGGTCTTCAGATTCTCATTAGATTTTATTGACTGTCTTTCAACATATACTTTTAGAAAATATGATTGTCTTTTTTCTCAGCTCATAAGGCATTTAAATAAGTAGTGGCAGTGACTCACATGCAGTGACTTCACACAGTGACAAGTTACAGACTAATACTGAGAAAAAAGGAAGTTATAAAATAGATACAAAAAATGTAATGTACAACAGACAGCAGCCATGTAATGCAGGGGCTAATCATTCTACATCCCTCAATCTACAGTATTACAATGGGTGCTCATTATAATGACTCAATCATCAAAACAGACTTAGCTTATGTTCAGTATATTAATCTCTATAAGAGATTAGAGAGGTAGAGAATATATATTTTTAAGAATGTCACAAACTCATTAATTTATGTATTTTTTAACAATCACCATGAAAATATTTATTTGTGATAATCGTAAGTCAGTAAGACCAGCACAAACAGACACGGTCTTTATAGCGCTGGAAGGGGTTTTATGTTTACAAATACACCGCAAGCGTACAGTAGGTGGGGCTGGTAGAGCACGGGGCTAGTGAAACTACTGCCTGAACCGCAGGGAATCCCCCAGCTGCCGCCCCCCGCAGCCAGGACTGAACTGTGTCTGAGGCTGCATGACTTAAACCCCCCCCCACCCCCCAGAAACCTCCAGAATCTGAGCTCCATTCAGGAATGACAGGGTAGGCATCGACTGGCCTGAGTCAGTGCCTTGGTCCTCCTGTGGGTCCAGTTTTGCAATTGTTGGCCAAAGTCCCAACTAAAATTCAGAATTAGAAAGTATGCAGCTTTAAAGCCAAAAACACCACCCACATACTTCTTATCTTTGGGGGCTACATGGAGTAAATTAAGAATTCAATCCCATTTCCCCGAATATCAACATCTGTATCTCCTATCATTCAAGACAGCAACAAACTCATTAATTAAAAAAAAAAAAAATGGTACTTGAAATGGCAAATCTTACTTAGGGGGATAATCCCCTTAAGTGTTCATGCTGAGAAAGACTGGGAAGCTCCTGGAGCTCTGGAACAACAACACGCCTGCCCAAGTATAAGGACTGAAGGTTCTGAAGACAAAGAAATCAGGTTATTAATGTCAAACTGGAATATATACTATGATTTGAAACACAAGTAGGAGGTCACTGAAGGTACACAGGGTATAATCTCCAACCTGGTAGATTGATGGTTCCATCTCGCTCCCTCTCAATCTCTCTCTCTCTCTCTCTCTCTCTCTCTCTCTCTCTCTCTCTCTCTCTGTCTCTCTCTCTCTTCCTCTCTCTCTTCCTCTCTCTCCCTCTCCCTCTCCCTCTCTCTCTCTCTCTCTCCCTCCCTCCCTCCCTCCCTCCCTCTCTCTCTCTCTCTCTCTCTCTCTCTCTCTCTCTCTCTCTCTCTCTCTCTCTCTCCTCTCTCTCTCTCTCTCTCTCTCCTCTCTCTCTCCACACACACACACAGACACACACACGTATAGAAACAATCAAGACCACATCTTTGGGGTGTGGAGGCCCTGAAGCGACCTTGTATACATCTCTCTTTATCCCAGCACAAGGGCAGCCAATCTAAAATTGAATTATGAAATCATTTGTTCTTGATTTCAGCCCCTATGGTGTCCATTGTACTTACAGGAGCCATGCTGCCTCCTTTTCTGTCTCAGGGAAAACCCTCTCCTCTACTGGACTTATTATCTACAGGTATTATTTCCAGTCATTCTTTCAAATGCTACAATCTCTCCAACCCCAATCTAAAAATAAAAACTCTGATAGTATCAATCCACATTTACCTGAAACATATTTAGTATCGACCCCATGATGTAATACCCCCAGTATTATTATTTTTATCTCTAATTATATTGATAGATTTGTCCAATTAAAGGAACCTCAGACAGTACAGGAAGAATTTGAACTCTTGAAAGAGATGGGAGATTTAAGTGTTAAGGAATTTCATATCATCCAGCTGGCTGAGAAGCAAACAGCAGCTTTGGGGTACATACTGGGGCCTCTTGTCTTTTAAGTGGATATGTTAGAACATTGATCATTGCTATTACTATTATTACTGTGCTTACAGTGGTAGTGACAGTAGAGTATTCACATGGTTATGGTGTTAAGGAAAATTGTGGATGCATATCTGACAAGGTAGTCTTCTGCATTTGATGGTTTGGGTTCCATACTCCTTAAGAAGTTACATTCCTCTTCCAGCATGAGGAAAATACATAAATAAATATGTGTAAGTGAGAAATATTGGGAATTTTTATCTTCTTCAGTGAGGTTCATAGTTTTAAAAACCCATTGATCATATAACCATCTGTCACCATTCAAGCTAATAAGTATTTGAGGTTTGCTTTCTCACGAGGATTCAGTGCTGTGTCTTGTGAGGCTGGTTTTACTTTTTGCCTGATTATTTATGTCTCTCTTTTTTTTTTTCATCTTAGAGGCATAACAAGGAAAACTGCTGTCTTCCCATAGAGTTATATTTTAATAGTTTCAGTATATTTATTTATTTGGTTTGAACTGACCAGTCGTCTCAAATGCTTGTGGTTTGAAATATTCTTCAATGATCTACTGAAGGAATTCTCTTCAGCTGAGTGTGATTCCTATCCTCTTGTCACGTCTTCGGTATCTGAAAGAATGTGTAGAGATACCAAGACCTTTGGAAGATTTATCAGCTGTTCCCACTACCCAAAATACAAGCGTTCTTGTAATAAATTAGAATACTATGTGATATGACTCCTGGGGCATCACTCTGTCTTTAAAAGATAAAAAGTTACTAGATTTAGTAAAATTCAAAACTGGAGAAAAAAATGCTCTGTTTTCTTGCATTCTACCTGGCCTTGGTATATGGGTTTACAAAATTAATGTTTTTAGTTTCTTATGTTGACAATTATCTTAAACAACAGAAGAGGGTTTAGTGGTTGAGGTTTGGTATTCACCTTTTCCTAGACTTGCCTTTCACAAAAAAATTCCATCATTGCAGCACTAAATGGAGCAACTTAGGAAAAATTTAATCAAACTTCTTTCACAGAGGAAAAAGAACAAAATCTTGCTCTATCATGTTGCACAAATGATGTATTTTCTCTTTCTAAATAATCAGGCACTAGGGATGCTCCAATGAGTTGGTTTAGTGGAATGCAGATTCTGATTAAGCTAACATTTACTGAGCAAAAACTGCATGCCAGACGCTGCCACATCTTTTAATGATACTGTTTAATCACACAGTGTAATAACTGTAGCTACAACGTATAATTGCCAACTATATGCCAGACAATTTTTGCTCATTTATTGATGTTGCTCCAAGCTATGCAGTCAGTGAGTGCTGGAGACAAGATTTGCTCTTCACTTTGTGTAGCTCCACAGCTTCTCCTCTAGTATTTCTCAGCCAATGCTGCCTGACTAAATAGGGTAATTTGACCTTCCCTTGATTTGTACCACTCTTATCATGATATCTCTCCCTGGATGATTAAATTCTAAAACTGATTTACCCATTTAGATCATTAAAACACTCAACTGTTTAAGTGATTCTTCAGTGCACAAATGCTCCTGAGAGGCTAACCCCTTAAGCCTTTCTTGGCTCAAAGTACGGAGGATGAGACTCGAGCCAGGCCCTGGGACAGTGGGATGCAGGCAAAGCGACTACGGGCATGTGATTGCGATTATGTACTTGGCTCAGTGATGGAGAGAATCATGGCAAAGAAAGCTGGAGGAATCCCAGACAAGTCCTTGGTGCTTCATAATTTAAAGAACAATTCCTCGTCTACCTTGTGTCCAATCAGAACTGTTCCACCAAGAAGACCTACAGGTCCTCGCTATAGGTTTATTGTAATCTCTTCCTTTATCTTTCCTTTATTCTTTTAACTGTTTCCAGTTTGTATGCCGCCTTTCATCAGTTTAGTTGCTTGAGGCTAGTGTTTGACCTTGCCTTGCAGTCTTGTAGGCATCCTGCACAAACTTACACATGGCAATTTTCAATAGAATAAAATTGTTTGAAGTTAACTTCTTCCAGGGAAAGTATTTCACAGTGTCTATACAAGGTGAATGTCCATTTAATTATCCTAATTTTTATCATAGTGACCGAGGCTAGATGGGAGATATAACCACTAGGAGATATTCATCTAGTAAAATACAGAACCAAATGGGCAAGTGTCCAAGAGTAGGAACTGGAATGTAAATTCCAGAACCTTTTTTTTTTTTTACATCTTTATTGGAGTATAATTGCTTTACAATGGTGTGTTAGTTTCTGCTTTACAACAAAGTGAATCAGTTATACATATACATACATCCCCATATCTCCTCCCTCTTGCGTCTCCCTCCCTCCCACCCTCCCTATCCCACCCCTCTAGGTGGTCACAAAGCACCGAGCTGATCTCCCTGTGCTATGCGGCTGCTTCCCACTAGCTATCTGTTTTACGTTTGGTAGTGTATATATGTCCATGCCACTCTCTCGCTTTGTCACAGCTTACTTCTTTTCATTTATATAAGTTGGTGTTGCACTGGTGTCAGTTCTCTTATAATCATTCCTGGTAAGAGAGCAAAACCATGTTTGAGATATGGTTAGGTTAAATTGCATGAAAAATATGGAGTTGGGCAAGTGAGGATGGGAACACCAGAGAAGTGAAATCTATTGAATTAATAAGAATTTATTCAATATTTACTGTACTCCTGGTACTGGAAATGTAGATTGAACTTAAGCTAGGGGATTTTTTTTTTTTTTTTTTTTCAGTACGCGGGCCTCTCCCTGTTGTGGCCTGTCCCGTTGCGGAGCACAGGCTCCGGACGCGCAGGCTCAGCGGCCATGGCTCACGGGCCCTGCCGCTCCGCAGCATGCAGGATCCTCCCAGACCGGGGCACCAACCCGTGTCCCCTGCATCAGCAGACGGACCACTGCGCCACCAGGGAAGCCCGTTAGGAGATATTTTGTAATAACTTCGAGTTTTCTTTTTTTAATTTAATTAATTAATTAATTTATTTTGGCTGTGCTGGGTCTTCATTGCTGCGCGCAGGCTTTCTGTAGTTGTGGCGAGCGGGGGCTGCTCTTCATTGTGGTGTGCGGGCTTCTTATTGCTGTGGCTGTTCTTGTTGAGGAGCATGGGCTCTAGGTGCGTGGGCTTCAGTAGTTGCAGCACGCGGACACAGTAGTTGTGGTTCGCAGGCTGTAGAGCACAGGCTCCGTAGTTGTAACGCAGGGGCTTAGTTGCTCCGTGGCATGTGGGACCTTCCCGGACCAGGGATCAAACCCATGTCCCTGCATTGGCAGGCGGATTCTTAACCACTTTGCTACCAGGGAAGTCCCTGGGTTTTCTTTAGTACCCCAATTTTCCCCTTACTGTTCCCCTTTCTCTCAGATGGTTTGCTTCAAGAATTTTGATTTTGTTGTGTTTATCCAAAATATTCTAAGTTATTATTGGTAAGAAAGTGCAATTTTAAATAATCCTATAAGACCAGTTGGACAGATAGGAAGGGCACTAGGTTTGGAATAAGAGAGACATACGTTTTTAATCTCTGCTTTACCACTTAATATACTTCTGTTTTTCGATAAGTCATTTATCTTCTCTAATCCCAAGTGTCTCTGTCTATAAAATGGAGATAAATACCTTCTGGGTTGGTGTGAAATGTGAAGATTAAATGAGATAATGTATGTATCGTACACAATGCACAGCACCAAGTAAGTGCTCCATAAATAACCCTAACTGCTGTGCTCTTCTATTTAAATCACCCAGAACAGAGCTAAGAATATATTAAAATCACTGTAATTCTTATTGCATTTCTCTTCCCTTTAATATTCAAGACCTGAATCTAGGGGTAGAATTTCTGTCCCTGAAACTGGGAGAAGTAGATGCAAATTTGGCTCAAAGGAAAGAGGAGGAAAAGAAGAAAAGTGGTAGGAACTTTCTGAGACTCTTCAAATCAAACCAGCTGTGACCTTAAATCCACTTTGAATCAAGCTCTGTTCCACTAGTGGAAGATTTCAGAAAGGCAGTTTGTCTTTCCTTTACTGTCAAATTGTGTCTGGGCAGAGAACAAACAGGCAACCTCTTGACATTCTTTATTTTGTTAGCTAAAACCCATATACCTAGATCTCCAAATTTGACTAACAATATAACTACAACATTTGGAAAAAATGTATTTTCTTTTCTTTATCAATAACATGTTTTCCCTCTCAACAACTGTTTGTTTTTTAGTTGGAGGGTGGCAGGATTGGGGAGGGGCTCTTTTAGTCATTTCCTATTTCAAATTTCATCTGTTCCTACAATTTATACATGCAGTGCCTACAGAAAGAATGCTCAGGCTTTCAGATTTTAGTTCTTCATTACAGCTGCAGCTTCTCTCCAAGATGGTGGCTGAGCATATGGGGGTAGAAATATGACTTGCATGATGTCATGTAGGAGGGAAAGGCTTAGAGAACTTGGAGATTCTGTGGTCTGCTTCTTGTGTCGCAGGCAGTGTCTTTTTTCCTCCCTGGTTGAGGCTTGCTCATCTGGTATCCCTGGCTGGAGGGTGTAGCTGATGTAAGTCACAGTCCTTTCTCCCTTCCAGGGCCTGACTCATTGACCTTTACCTGAGCCCCTCTTGGTCTATAGACCCCTTTCAGATCTGACTGTAACTCGCCTTCAGCCAGGTGCCAGGAATCCGAACTGCAGTTCTCATCCAAGCCATTTTGTCTCACTCTTGGGATCCCCTCTCTAAGTCCCCTAGCCAGGTTCCCAGCTATTTCTGGGTCCTGTCTATGCCTCGTCGGGATCAGCAGGCTCATGATCATGGAACCTCAGTGCCTTTTAGTGACTGACCATCCTGAGCCACCGGGTTTACTTTTTACAGCTGTGGCTGTGAGGCTTTCTCTTCTCATCATTCCAAAAGAAGAGTGGATACCCTCGGTATCTCTACCACTTGTCTCATTAATGCTCCCTTTCTGAGCTGAAGACTGAAGAGGGTAAACTGAGCACGTGCCTCTATTTTCTCTCCTGCCTTTCTTCTCCCTTTTTCCTCCCATAACCCCAGGACCCAACTGTGCAGGCTTTTCTTTACTTCAAACTCCAGCCTCGTTACTGAACCTAAATGATGATGAGTATTTCATTCACTTTACAGGGACAGTTCTATAATGTGTTCTCACTTTAGCCTTTGACTTGTTAAATCATCGCTAAAAGAATGAGGTAATTTCTCTTTAAGAAGCCTGGCTTTTCTGCCTATTGCTGTGCCAAAGAGGCGAAGTACTGATTCTTTACTTCTTGAGAACAGTATAACTCATTGAAGTGGAAGTTTGCAGTGTGACCATGATAAAAGGGGAAGTTAACATGCACTTAACATATTTACAAAAAAATTATCTGTCACCTATTATGTCTTTGGTCTGAAAATTTCAATGGCTTTTCCATTGTGTGTGCAAATTAATTTTGAAAAATGAACCAATCACGTATTATATCAGTATGTTAATGTAGTTTTCACTGTTGGTGCATATCCTCATGGAGAACATGGATTGTGATGAAATATGTGTCAGCACAGAGTTTGCTTTGTAATAGGCCCTCATTAAATATTTGTTGAGATAATTAATTCATGATGACCTGTGCTCAGGTCTATATTGGCCAAGGTCTGTGATAATATCCAAAGAGGAAACATGTAAAACATAGCAACTACTTTGATATAACATTTTCCAAGCCTTTCAAGCTCCATTTGATATTCTTTTACTATTGGGCATTTCTTGTGGCTTATTTTGTTCTTTTTTGTTTTTTTCTACCCCGTCTTCTCTTTGGTGAAAAGAAACATGCTTTTGGCAGTTGAAACCAAAGCCAGTGCCTTTTCATTTCCTTTTCACGTTAGCCATTAAACTTTTCACAGTTTCTGAGTCTTGTCCTGATAGTCTTTTGTTTCGACAGTTAGCTTCAAGTCTGAAGGCAAACGTTTGTGCAACTCAGCTGTAGAGCAGCTAACTGGGCATCTGCATTATATGAGCAAGCCCTACCCACTAGTAACTGGATGCAGAAATGAACAAAAGACAACAGTCTTTGCCCTTACGGAGCAAATATAGTGGAGGCAAATACAGACCAAAAAAAAAAAACAGGTTTGTCATGTGAAATCAAATTATTAAACATTTACCGAGTATTTACTGTATCCCAGTGTTTGTGAAGTGCTATGATACTTAAAAGTTGGTATACCCATGGTCTTTTCCTTAAAACTCAAAGTCTGTCTTAACTAAACTTAAGCTAAATGTGAAGCAATTAGAAAACCAATACAATTGGTAACATTTGTAACAAATATAAAAGGAATGAAGAGAAGAGCATAGCCACCAGAATCTTTAATAATAATAATTTAATTTATTACATTTAAATTTATTATAACTACACACATCACTAGGCCATTTGCATTAATGAGAACTCAGTAAGGTTGGGGGACACATACGATTATCCCCATTTGTAGGAAGAATATGAGACAAGACGGGGTAAAGCAACTTGCCTGTGTTTTATGACGGATTAGTAGTACCAGAGCTAGAATCAAGATGTTGGACCCATACTGCGTCCAGGGGGAGGGGAGAGGAGGGGAGGGGAGGGGAGGGGAATTTTTGCCAAGAGAGACAGCGGTGACAAAGGCACAGAGCTGGAAAGATACAGAGTATTAAAGGAGTCTCAAGATCTCAGGTTTTTCATGTTTCAGATTTGAAGCAGATGAAACCAAGATCATTCTTAAAGACTCTTCTAACATCAAAAATACATTATTCCTTTTTAAAGAAATATCATTTCCATTACGTACTCTTAAAGTTTGATGGAACAGATTTTTCCACTCAACAAAAGTATAACTATTTTTGGTGGGCAGTTTTCTATTTCTGCAACTCTCATCTTTCTTTGAACCTTACGTGCTGCCTCTCTTACTTTTTGAAGAACAGTTTCACCTGAAGTTTTTATTTTACCTTCAAGGTATTATGTGTAAAGAATTTGTTATATTTATTTCCAAATAAATTTCCTTTCAAAGTATGTTTATAGCTGTTTTTTCCCCAGTAGCTAAGGATGAAAACTTCGAAGCCATCCTTGCTGCCTGCCTTTTTTTTACTTTCCCTTTTCTAAGAGCAGCAGTCACCAGTGTTTTCTGCAATTGCTAATTCCTTTGCATTCCACTGTTCCCAAGCTAAAACGGAATTTTATTACTTCATTGTTTGCATGACTTTAATAATTTTGTAATTAATTTTCTCCATCCCTTTCAGTTCATCATGCAAACTCAAGACGACAGAGTCAGTATAAATATAAAATTATTGTCAACCAAAACAGGTACAGGATAAAGAAAGGTTATTAATGTGTCAATGGCATTTTTTGTTGTATTTTATATTTGTCTTAAGAACAGGTATCTTGTATGTCTTATTCACTACTTTGTCCCCAACACCTGGAATATAAGGCTCTTGTAGACAGACTCTAAGATGGCTCTCCTGTCTCATGATATTTTGATCTGCTCCCCATGATTATAGATAGGACTTGTGACTTGCTTCTAACCAATATATTCAATAATATGGAAGAGTGGTAGAATATCATTTCCACAACTACATTATAGAAGATTGTAACTTCCATCTTGCTAGCAGGCTTTGATTATTGACTCTTTCCCTTGCTGGCTTTTATGAAGCAGGCTGCCACATGGATAGACCCACATGGCAAGGAAATAAAGATGATCTCTGGCTGACAGCCAACAAGTCCCTAAGGCCTTTATCTGATAGCTTATAAGCATCTGAATCCTGCTGATAACCACATAAGCTTGGAAGTAGCAGATCCTTCCCCAGTCAAGTCTCAGATGAGACCCTAGCGCTGGTCCATGCCTCAATTGCAGCCTCATGAGAAACACTGAAGTAGAGGACCCAGCTAAGCCATGGTGGGATTCCTGATCTACAGAAATTGTGAGATAATAAATGTGTGTAATTTAAGGCTGATAGGTTTATGGCAATTTGTTATGCAGCAATAAATAACGCAATGCCTTGCATCTATTTTGCAGTTAATAAATATTTGTCAATTGAATACATGAATGAAATATCCTCATTGTATATTTAAGTCCATCTGGTCTAATGTGTCATTTAAGGCCTCTGTTTTCTTATTGATTTTCTACCTGGATGATCTGTCCACTGATGAAAGTGGGGTGTGAAAGTCCCCCACTATTATGTTACTGTCGATTTCTCCTTATATGTCTGTTAGCATTTGCCTTATATATTGAGGTGCTCCTATGTTGGGTACATATATATTTACAATTGTTATATCTTCTTCTTGGGTTGATCCCTTGATCTTTATGTAGTGTCCATCTTTGTCTCTTGTAACAGTCTTTATTTTAAAGTCCGTTTTGTGTAATACGAGTACTGTTACTCCAGCTTTCTTTTGATTTCCATTTGCATGGCATACCTTTTTCCATCCCCTCACTTTCAGTGTGTATGTGTCCCTAGGTCTGAAGTGGGTCTCTTGTAGACAGCATATATATGGGTCTTGTTTTTGTATCCATTCAGCCAGTCTTATGTCTTTTGGTTGGAGCATTTAATCAGTTTACATTTAAGATAATTATTGATATTTATGTACTTATTGCCATTTTGTTAATTGTTTTGGAACTTGTTTTTGTAGATCTTTTTTCTTCCCTTCCTCCTTTCATCTCTTCTTTTGTGATTTGATGACTAACTTTAATGTTGTGTTTGGATTCCTTTTTCTTTTGTGTGTGTGTTTCTATTGTAGATTTTCGGTTTGTGGTTACCATGAGGTTTTTTTTGTTTTTTTGTTTTGCGGTACACGGGCCTCTCACTGTTGTGGCCTCTCCCGTTGCGGAGCACAGGCTCCGGATGCGCAGGCTCAGTGGCCATGGCTCACGGGCCCAGCCGCTCTGCAGCATGTGGGATCTTCCTGGACCGGGGCACGAACCCGTGTCCCCTGCATCGGCAGGCAGACTCTCAACCACTGCGCCACCAGGGAAGCCCCTACCATGAGGTTTTGATATAGCATTCTATGTATAAACAAGAGTGTTTTAAGTTGCTGGTCTTTTAATTTCAAATGTATTTCCAACATCGTGCATTTGTGCTCTCCTCTTCTCATGATTGCTGGTTTTGATATCATATTTGTGTGTGGATGATTTCCTAACTTTACTGTATGTTTGCCTTTACTAGTGAGCTTTCCCACCCATAATTTTCTTGTTTTCAATTGTGGCCTTTCCTGCCTAGAGAAGTTCCTTAAGCATTTGTTATAAAGCTCATTTGGTGGTGTTGAATTCTTTTAGCTTTTGCTTGTCTGTAAAGCTTTTGATTTCTCCGTCGAATCTGAATGAGAGCCTTGCTGGTAGAGTATTTTTGGTTGTAGCTTTTTCTTTCATCACTGTAAATATATTATGCCACTCCCTTCTGGCCTGCAGAGTTTCTCCTGAAAAATCAGCTGATAACCTTATGGAGATTCCCTTGTAAGCTATTTGTTGCTTTTCCCTTGTCGCTTTTAATATTTTCTCTTTTCTTTAATTTTTGTCAGTTTGATTAATATATGTCTTTGTGTGTTCCTTCTTGGGTTTATCCTGTATGGGGCTCTCTGTGCTTCCTGGACTTGGGTGACTGTTGCCTTTCCTATGTTAGGGAAGTTTTCAGCTATTATCTCTTCAAATATTTTCTCAGGCCCTTTCTCTCTCTCTTCTTCTGGGACCTCGATAATGTGAATGTTGTCA
This sequence comes from Pseudorca crassidens, assembly GCF_039906515.1. Lineage (NCBI taxonomy): Eukaryota > Metazoa > Chordata > Mammalia > Artiodactyla > Delphinidae > Pseudorca > Pseudorca crassidens. The sequence goes on from NC_090309.1 coordinate 43,672,317, forward strand.
TGTTTAATGTTGTCCCAGAGGTCTCTTAAACTATCTTCATTTCTTTTCATTCTTTATTCTGTTCCACAGCAGTGATTTCCACCATTCTGTCTTGCAGTTCACTTATTCATTCTCCTGCCTCATTTATGCGGCTGTTGATTCCCTCTAGTGTATTTTTCATTTCAGTTACTGTATTGTTCATCTCAGTTTGTTTGTTCTGTAAATCTTCTAGGTTTTTGTTAAACATTTCTTGCATCTTCTCAGTCTGTGCCTCCATTCTTTTTCCAAGATCTTGGATCATCTTTACTATCAGTAGTCTTTTTAGGTGGAAGTCCTATCTCCACTTCACTTTGTTGTTTTTCTGGGGTTTTATCTTGTTCCTTCTTCTGGAACATATTCCTTCTCATTTTGTCTAATTTTCTGTGATTGTGGTTTCCATTCCACAGGCTGCAGGGTTGTCGTTCCTCTTGCTTCTGGTGTCTGGCCCCTGGTGGATGAGGCCAGTCTAAGAGGTTTATGCAGGCTTCCGGGTGGGAGGGGCTTCTTCCTGCTCACTGGTGGCTGGAGCTGGATCGTGTCCCTCTGATGGGCAGGGCCGTGTCAAGGGATATGTTTAGAGGTGGCTGTAGGTTCGGGTAGGGCTGGGTTCCCAACCTGTTGGGTTGTTTGGCCTGAAGTGTCCCAGCACTGGAGCCTACAGGATGTTGGGTGGGGCCAGGTCAAAATGGCGGCCTCCAGGAGAGCTCACACCAATCAGTACATCTGTCCCCAAAGTGTCTTTGACCCCACAGTGAGTCACAGCTGCCCACCTCCCCAGGAGACCCTACAAACCAGCAGGTAGGTCTGGCCCAGGCTCCTATGAAGTCACTGCTTTTTCTCTGGGTTCCAGAGCATCTGAGACCTTGTGGGCACCCTCCAAGAGTGGAGTTTCTATTACACCCAGTCCTGTGGAGTTCCTGCGATCAAGCTCTGATGGCCTTCAAAGCCAAATGCTCAGGGGGCACTTCCTCCTGATGCCAGACCCTTAGGCTGGGGACCCTGACATGGGGCTCAGAACTCTCATTCCTGCAGGAGAACCTCTGCGATATGATTATTTTCCAGTCTGTGGGTCACCCACCTGGCGGGTATGGGACTTAATTTTATTGTGATTGTGCCCCTCCTGCCATCTCATTGTGGCTTCTTCTTTGTCTTTGGATGTAGAATAGCTTTTTGGGGGAGGTTCCAGTCTTTTTTTTTCGATGGTTGTTCAGCAGTTAGTTGTGATTTTGGTGTTTTCGTAAGAGGAGGTGAGCTCGCGTCCTTCTTCTGTGCCATCTTGTCCTCTCTCCGTTTTGTATCTTTATAAATGAATATTCTATATACATATTTCAATAAATACTACCTAAAAAGAACAAAAAATACCTCTTAAGAGTTAAGAAAACTAGATTAATTTTAAGACTGGGACCTTTAATCTCTGGGCGTATTCTTTAGTGTTGAGTAATTATGATGTGGTGAATGTGGTAGTGTCAGGTATTGCTTTTGAGTTTTTCTTGTTGTTTGATGGCTAACATCTCTGCTGTCATTGAACATGCTTAATTAAATGTGTGATCTATACTTTCACACACTAGTTAATTAAACCCATGTCTGTAGACATAAGGTGAACTCTCCTTTTATTTTCTCAGAGACTTTGACGTTCCAAAGTCATTTTTGCCATAATTCTTGAGGATACTTAATTAAATTTGTATTGTTTTCAAATATCCTCGTTACCAACAACAGCATATTGTACCATGGTGCTGGACATGCAGACAGAAAATCAAATTATAAATTGAAATGTGGCAAATATACATTAAAAATTAAATTCTATAGATCTTACCTCACTTGGCAAAGACTACTGTCAGAAGATGTAACTTAATATTTCAGATCTTCAATAAAATATTCAAAAATCACAATTCTCTTCTCTTGGGAAGAAGAAAAAGTTTCAGCAAACTTAACATCTACAAAATATAGTGACATATGAGGGGCACATATTTTTTATTATAAGTAGTAAAGGAAAATATCAGGAGGCAATATGTTTATTACCAGGTTGGAAGTGCTAGTTACTGTGTTTGTATCAGCTGTTTCTGGAAATTTTGCAATAGGTTTAAATGTTTGCTTCTGTGACACTCAGGCAATTCCTTGTTTGCTTCTTCTTCTAGTCCAGTTCATTTTCACTCTGTCTCACCCCATCAGAATCCTGTCTTTTCATTCTGCCATTCTTGTGGTTGTGTTTAGAACTGATCACATTACTCAGAAAATAATTTTTTTTTTTAGAAAATAATTTTGAATCAATTAAATGTGCCTTGAATTAAAAAAAAATAAAACAGAGGATGAGAGTATATTTAGCAACATGCCTTGTTAAAAAAAAAAAATTGTTAGTGGAAACCCCAATTTCAAAACATAATATGGAAAGCAATAGTAAAATTGGACAGTAAGTCATGTTTAACTGAGAATGCAAATGGATAATTAAACTTGTGTGTGGGAATTCTCTGGTGGTCTAGTGACTAAGACTTGGCATGTTCACTGCCTTGGGCCCAGATTGATCCCTGGTCAAGGAAATAAGATCCCACAAGCCATGTGACATAGGCAAAAAAAAAAAAAAAAAGAGAAAGAAAAACCTTTGTGTGACCACAATTCACAATTAAAGGATAAAGGAAAGCAAATAAAAATTGCAAATACAAATTTCAATCCAAGTAGTTGTTGATACTTTTTTATCTTTTTGTTTCAAATGAAGTGGAGGTGAAACTTGATTGAGGGTTGGCTAGTGAACAAATTGGCCTCATGTATCATTTTGTGGAGAGTATGAGTTGTATGGTCAACCAAGGACATTATATTTGACACAGAGAAATGGGTGGATTTCAAGAAAGAAGAGGATATTTAGAAAGTGGGACCGGTAGAGGAGAGTAGAAAATAAGAACCTAGGTCTTCCCTAGATCTTAGTCTCTGGTACCTTTTAAATTTTTTTTAAGCAGCTTTATTGAGGTATATTTGATATATAAAAACTGCATGTATGTATGTGTACAATTTGATGAGTTTGATGTTTACAAACACCCATGATATCATCATGATGATCAGAGAATAGATATATCCAGAACCTCCCAAAGTTTCCTTGTGTCCCTGTTTTCTTTCTCCTGTTTCTGTTTGTTTATTCTTTTGTGGTAAGAACACAACATGAGATCTATTCTCTTAAGAGATTTGAAGTGTAAATACTATATTATTAACTGTAGACATGATGTTGTCACTAGGTATCTAGAACTTACTCATCTAGGATAACTGAAACTTTATACCCTTTGAAAAACAACACCCCATTTCCCCCAACCCTCAGCCCCTGGTGACCATTATTATATTCTCTGCTTCTATGAGTTTCACTATTTTAGATACCTCATATAAATGGAATCATGCAGTATTCCACTCTGTGATTGACTTATTTCACTTAGTATAATGTCCTTTATCTATGTTGTCACAAATGAACATGGGAGTATAGATATCTCTTTAAGATCTTGATTTCATTTCTCTTGGTTTATACCCAGAAGTGGGGTTGCTGGATCATATGGTAGTTATACTTTCAATATTTTTTTAATGATCCTCCATATTGTTTTCCACAGCTGCTGTACCATTTTCCACTTCTTTTAGAACTAATATGCAAATTAGAGTTGCAGATATAAAATCAACATGGAGGGCTTCCCTGGTGGCGCAGTGGTTGGGAGTCCGCCTGCCGATGCAGGGGACGCGGGTTCGTGCCGCGGTCCGGGAGGATCCCACATGCCGCGGAGCGGCCGGGGCCTGTGCTCCGCAACGGGAGAGGCCACAACAGTGAGAGGCCCGCGTACCGCAAAAAAAAAAAAAAAAAAATCAACATGGAAAAATCAGTTGTATTTCTGTACACTAACAATGACCGATGTCTCAATTCTTAAGAAAATAATCCCACTTACAATAGCATCAAAAAGAATAAAATACTTAGGAATAAATTTAACCAAGGAAGTGAAAGATTTGCACACTTAAAATTATAAAACATTGATGAAAGAAATAAAAGGGGTCACAAATAATTAGAAGACATCGTGCATTCATGGAATGAAGACTTAATATTGTTAAAATGGTCCAGACTACACAAAGCAATGTACAGATCCAAGCTATCCCCATCAAAATCCCAATTGCATTTTTTTCTTACAGAAATAGAAAAATTACAATCCTAAAATTCATGTGGAACAACAAAAGATATAGATTAACCAAAGTGATTTTGACAAAGAAGAACATATCTAGAGGCATCACAGTTCCTGATTTTAAAATATATTATGAAGCTACAGTAATTAAAACAGTATGGTATGAGCATAAGTACAGACATAAAGAACAATGAAATAAAATAGAGAACCCAGAATAAACCCACACTAGAAGATTTACAGAACAAACAAACTGAGATGAACAGTACAGTAACTGAAATGAAAAATACACTAGAGGGAATCAACAGCCCAGGTCGTAGGGATCTGTGACAAAGGCTAAGAGATCATGAGAATCCCAGGTGTGAGGTAGATTGACAGTAGACTATGGCAAAATGAAAAATCATTGTCCTGCCAACTTCCAGATCAAAGTCAGTTCACAGCCTCAGGGTTCTTTGATTGAAGAAGATCCTAAGTCCCCAACATCACCACAAATATATGTGTTAAATAGTCCATTGTTTTATTCCCCAAAAGATCTGGGGGCTTTGTCAGGGTTTCAGTGCCCTGGAAAGGCCCCTTACCTAGACTTTTCAACAGGGCGTCTGAACTGTGCTGACACAGAATATCTGAGACAGTATCATCGTTTTACAGTTATAGAGGCCAATGGTGGACCAGTTGTAGCAGTGAGTACCATAGCTTGTTTCATTAACTTCCTTGCTTGAAGTCTTTTCAGATATTGTTTCTGTGACTTTTACTTCCTCTTTTGGAGAAGTGAGGGCATTTTATCTTCATAAAAATGGTGGGTCATTTTGCAGTATGAGAACTGGAAAAAATGGGAGGGCATGAATAGATCTGAGTGATGCAACGAATGGGCCGTATCAGACACCTTCTAAGTACCACTTCAAATGTTTGTGACCTCATCTGCCCTAGTCTCTGGCCACTGGTTTTACCCCAGGTGCTGTGATGACTGACTTCACATGAGAGCACCTTGTCTCATGCCTGTACTCTATATCTCTTGTCTCTTGCCTGAGGTTTCCTGGTTTCCACTGAGGTGTGAAATGCCATAGAATATACTTGGCACCTATGCTTATACAGTCCTGAAGCTGAACTTTTAACTGAGGGGAAGTGGGAGTTGGTGACTGTATTCTTAATTCTTCTCCACCTGGAAGGGCTCTCTCTTTTTTTTTTTTTTTGCGGTACACGGGCCTCTCACTGCTGTGGCCTCTCCCGTTGCGGAGGACAGGCTCCGGACGCACAGGCTCAGCGGCCATGGCTCACGGGCCCAGCCGCTCTGCGGCATGTGGGATCTTCCTGGACCGGGGCACGAATCCGTGTCCCCTGCATCGGCAGGTGGAATCTCAACCACTAGAAGGGCTCTCTTAAATGCAGTAGTAAATAGGCCCTCTCAGAAGATAAACCTACTAGATCAAGCAAAATTAGTTGTGTTGGATTTTAAGCAGTGACCAGCTCCATGGTACTTTCTTTCCTATTTACTCTTCTTCCTTCAATACCTCACTCCCCATTTCCTTCCCTCCTGATTCCTTGGGATTTCTCTCACCAATAAAGTATTAACACATATATTTTTGCCTTAAGCTTTGTTTCTAGAAAAAAAAAGCTTATATAATATCACATTCCTCAGACATACGTATTTACTTCTTATACCTGCACTGATTTTGTTTCCTTACTTGAGTAGCAAACTCCTGATCATTCTTCAAGTTTTATTTCACTGTGTTCAATAAAGCTTGATCTACTCAAGCAGAATTAATCATTTTCTCCATTGTGTTACTATTAACTTCCTAGCACATACATCTATCATTGTATTTACCATAATGTTTTATAGTGGTTTGTGTTGCTGATTAAACCCTGAACTCCTTGAAAGTCATATCTTATGCTTCTTTGGATTTTCAACATCATTAATAGTCTCTGGAACATAGTGTGTAATCATCATTTTATTTTTTTACATCTTTATTGGAGTATAATTGCTTTACAGTGTTGTGTTACTTTGTGCTATATAACAAAGTGAGTCAGCTATATGTATACATATGTGCCCATATCCCCTCCCTCTTGTGCCTCCTTCCCACCCTCCTTACCTCACCCCTCTAGGTGGTCACAGAGCACTGAGCTGATCTCCCTTTGCTATGCAGCTGCTTCCCACTAGCTGTCTATTTTACATTTGGTAGTTTATATTGGTCAGTGCTACACTCTCACTTCATCCCAGCTTACCCTCCCTGAGCCCATGTCCTCAAGTCCATTCTCTACATCTGCATCTTTATTCCTGTCCAGCCCCTAGGTTCATCAGAACCTTTTTTTTTTTTAGATTCCATATATACGTGTCAGCATATGGTATTTGTTTTTCTCTTTATGACTTACTTCACGCTGTATGACAGCCTCTAGGTCCATCCACCTCACTACAAATAACTCAATTTCCTTTCTTTTTATGGCTGAGTAGTATTCCATTGTATATATGTGCCACATCTTCTTGATCCATTCATGTGGCAATGGACACTTAAGTTGATTCCATGTCCTGGCTATTGTAAATAGGGCTGCAATGAATATTATGGTACATGATTCTTTTTGATTATGGTTTTCTCAGGGTGTATGAACAGTAGTGGGGTTGCTGGGTCACAGGGTAGTTCTATTTTTAGTTCTTTTGAGGAACCTCCGTACTGTTCTCCATAGTGGCTGTAACAATTTACATTCCCACCAACAGTGCAAGAGGGTTCCCTTTTCTCCACACCCACTCCAGCATTTATTGTTTGTAGATTTTTTGATAATGGGCATTCTGACTGTGTGAGGTGATACCTCACTGTGGTTTTGATTTGCGTTTCTCTAATGATTAGGGATGTAGAGCATCCTTTCGTGTGTTTGTTGGCAATCCTTATATTGTCTTTGCAGAAATGTCTGTTTTGGTCTTCCACCCATTTTAGGGCTGGGTTGATTGTTTTTTTGATATTGAGCTGTTTGAGCTGCTTGTATATTTTGGAGATTAATCCTTTGTCAGTTGCTTCATTTGCAAATATTTTCTCCCATTCTGAAGGTTGTTTTTTCATCTTGTCTTTGGTTTCCTTTGCTGTGCGAAAACTTTAAGTTTCATTAGGTCCCCTTTGTTTATTTTTATTTTTATTTCCATTAGTCTAGGAGGTGAGTCAAAAATAATCTTGCTGTGATTTATGTCATAGATTGTCCTGCCTATGTTTTACTCTAAGAATTTTATAGTGTCTGATCTTACATTTAGGTCTTTAATCCATTTTGAGTTTATTTTTGTGTATGGTGTTAGGGAGTATTCTAATTTCATTCTTTTACTTGTAGCTGTCCAGTTTTCCTAGCACCAGTTATTGAAAAGGCTTTCTTTTCTGCACCGTATTGTGTTGCCTCCTTTGTCAAAGATAAGATGACCATATGTGCGTGGGTTTAGCTCTGAGTTTTCTATCCTGTGCCATTGATCTATATTTCTCCTTTTGTGCCAGTACCATACTGTCTTGATTACTGTAGCTTTGTAGTATAGTCTGAAGTCAGGGAGCCAGATTCCTTCAGCTTCGTTTTTCTTTCTCAAGACTGTTTTGGCTATTCAGGGTCTTTGTGTTTCCATACAAATTGTGAAATTTTTTTGTTCTAGTCTGTGAAAAATGCCATTGGTAGTTTGATAGGGATTACATTGAATGTGTAGATTGCTTTGGGTAGTATAGTCATTTTCACATTGATTCTTCCAATCCAAGAACATGGTATATCTCTTCATCAGTTTGTAGTGTCTTTGATTTCTTTCGTCAGTGTCTTATAGTTTTCTGCATACAGGTCTTTTCTCTCCTTAGGTAGGTTTATTCCTAGGTATTTTATTCTTTTTGTTGCAATGGTAAATGGGAGTGTTTCCTTAATTTCTCTTTCAGATTTTTCACCATTAGTGTATAGGAATGCAAGAGATTTCTGTGCATTAATTTTGTATCCTGCTACTTTACCAAGTCATTGATTAGCTCTAGTTTTCTGGTAGCATGTTTAGGATTCTCTATATATGGTATCATGTCATCTGCAAACAGTGACAGTTTTACTTCTTCTTTTCCAATTTGGATTTCTTTTATTGCTTTTTCTTCTCTGATTGCTGAGGCTAAACCTTCCAAAACTATGTTGAATAATAGTGGTAAGAATGGGCAACCTTGTCTTTTTCCTGATCTTAGTGGAAATGCTTTCAGTTTTTCACCATTGAGAAAGGTGTTGGCTATGTGTTTGTCATATATGGCCTTTATTATGTTGAGGTAAGTTCCCTCTATGCCTACTTTGTGGAGAGTTTTTATCATAAATGGGTGTTGAATTTTGTCAAAAGCTTTTTCTGCATCTATTGAGATGATCATAAAGTTTTTCTCCTTCAGTTTGTTAATATGGTTTATCACATTGAATGATTTGCATATATTGAAGAATCCTTGCATTCCTGGGATAAACCCCACTTGACCATGGTGTATGATCCTTTTAATGTGTTGTTGGATTCTGTTTGCTAGTATTTTGTTGAGGATCTTTGCATCTATTTCATCAGTGATATTGGCCTGTAGTTTTCTTTTTTGTGACATCTTTGTCTGGTTTTAGTATCAGGGTGATGGTGGCCTCGTAGAATGAGTTTAGGAGTATTCCTCCCTCTGCTGCGTTTTGGAAGAGTTTGAGAACGATAGCTGTTAGCTCTTCTCTAAATGTTTGATAGAGTTTGCCTGTGAAGCCATCTGGTCCTGGACTTTTGTTTGTTGGAAGGTTTTTAATCACAGTTTCAATTTCAGTGCTTGTGATTGGTCTGTTCGTATTTTCTGTTTCTTCCTGGTTCAGTCTTGGAACGTTGTACTTTTCTAAGAATTTGTCCATTTCTTCCAGGTTGTACATTTTATTGGCATATAGCTGCTTGTAGTAATCTCTCATGATCCTTTGTATTTCTGCAGTGGCAATTGTTACTTCTCCTTTTCCCTTTCTAATTCTGTTGATTTTAGTCTTCTTTTTTTTCTTGATGAGTCTGGCTAATGGTTTATCATTTTGTTTATCTCTCAGAGAATCAGCTTCTAGTTTTATTCATCTTTGCTATTGTTTCCTTCATTTCTTTTTCATTTATTTTTGACCTGATATTTATGATTTCTTCCTTCTGCTAACTTTCGGGTTTTTTTTTTTATTGTTGTTGTTCTTTCTCTAATTGCTTTAGGTGTAAAGTTTGTTTGAGATTTTTCTTGTTTCTTGGGGTAGGATTGTATTGCTATAAACTTCCCTCTTACAACTGTTTTTGCTGTATCCAGTAGTATTTGGGTTGTCGTGTTTTCATTGTCATTTGTTTCTAGGTATTTTTTGGTTTCCTCTTTGATGTCTTCAGTGATCTCTTGGTTATTTAGTAGTGTATTGTTTAGCCTCCACGTGTTTGTAATTTTTACAGTTTTTTTCCTGTAAGTGATATCTAGTCTCATAGTGTTGTGGTCATAAAAGATACTTGATACAATTTCAGTTATCTTAAATTTACTAAGGCTTGATTTGTGACCCAAGATATGATCTGTCCTGGAGAATGTTCCATGTGCACTTGAGAAGAAAGTGTATTCTGTTGTTTTTGGATGGAATGTCTTATAAATATCAATTAAGCCCATCTGTTGTAATGTGTCATTTAAAGCTTGTGTTTCCTTACTTATTTTCATTTTGGATGATCTGTCCGTTGGTGAAATTGGAGTGTTAAAGTCACCCACTATTATTGTGTTACTGTTGATTTCCCCTTTTATTTCTGTTAGCATTTGCCTTATGTGTTGAAGTGCTCCTATGTTGGGTGCATAAATATTTACAATTGTTACATCTTCTTCTTAGATTGATCCCTTGATCATTATGTAGTGTCCTTCTTTGTCTCTTGTAATAGGCTTTATTTTAAAGTCTATTTTGTCTGATATGAGAATTGCTACTCCAGCTTTCTTTTGATTTCCATTTGCATGGAATATCTTTTTCTATCCCCTCACTTTCAGTGTGTATGTGTCCCTAGGTCTGAAGTGGGTGTCTTATAGACAGCATATACATGGGTCTTGTTTTTATATCCATAGAGCCAGTCTGTCTCTTTTGGTTGGAGCATTTAATCCATTTACATTTAAGGTAATTATCGATACATATGTTCCAATCCCATTTTCTTAATTGTTTTGGGTTTGTTTTTGTAGGTCTTTTCCTTCTCTTGTATTTCCCACCTAGAGAAGTTCCTTTAGCCTTTGTTATAAAGCTGGTTTGGTGGTGCTGGATTCTCTTAACTTTGTTTGCATAGCTCCTGGGGTTCAGCTTTGGTTTTGGCCCAGCTTCTGCATGTAGGCCACCCTCAGGCATCTGTTCCCCACCCAGACAGGAGGGGGTTAAAGCAGCAGCTGGGGTCTCTTGCTCACTCAGGCTGGGGAGAGGGAGGGTTATGGTAGTAATAATTTGAATGCGAGGCGTGCCTGTGTTGGCAGAGGCCAGCATGACGTTGCAACAGCCTGAGGCAAGCTATGTGTTCTCCCAGGGATGTTGTCCCTGGATCATGGGACCCTGGCAGTGGTGGGCTGCACAGGCTCCCGGGGGCGTGTGTGTAGTGACCTGTGCCTGCACACAGGATTGTTGTTGACAGTGGCAGCAGCGATAACAGTCCCTACCTGCCTCTGGGGTCCGAGCTGATAGCCGCAGCTGGCACCCATCTATGGAGCTCACTTAGCCCGTGCTATTCCGTCTGTGGGCACACGGAGCAGGAAGCCCTTCTCCTCGTGCACCTGGAAACAGTGGTCTCTTGCCTCTCCAGCAGGTCCAGACTTTTTCCTGGACTCCCTCCCAGCTAGCTGTGGCGCACTAGCCCCCTTCCGGCTGTCTTCACACAGCTAACCTCAGTCCTCTCCCTCATGTCTGACCTCTGAAACCAGGGCCTCAGCTCCAAGCCCCCACCCACCCTGGCGGGTGAGCAGACAAGCCTCTCAGGCTGGTGAGTGCTGGTTGGCACCAGTCTTCTGTGCAGGAATCTCTCTGCTTTGCCCTCTGCACCCCTGTTGCTGCGCTCTCCTCCATGGCTCTGAAGCTTCCCCCTCCGCCACCCCCATCTCCACCAGTGAAGGGGCTTCCTAGTGTGGGGAAACTTTTCCTGCTTCACAGCTCCCTCCCAGAGGTGCAAGTCCTGTCCCTATTCTTTTGTCTCTGTTTTTTCTTTTTTCTTTTGCCCTACCCAGATACATGGGGATTTTCTTGCCTTTTGGGAAGTCTGAGGTCTTCTGCCAGCATTCAGTAGGTGTTCTGCAGGAGTTCTTCCACATGTAGATGTATTTTTGATGTATTTATAGGGAGGAAGGTGATCTCCACGTCTTACTACTCCACCATCTTGAACGTCTCCCTAATCATCATTTTTTATGGAATGAATTAATGTGTTAATTAAAATTTAATATTAAGACCATGTTCTAGTTTTGTGGCCTCTGTGAATGCAGAGAAATGTGTAATAGCTGAAGATTTATACTGTTATACATAAGCACCTAGTATGTAACTATATGTACCTGTTATGTAATTATTTACATATATTGAATATCCAAAAATATTTTATTTACCTATATATTTTATCTTCCTGTCTAGCTGTCTCTCTCCCCTCTACCTATTTCTGTATTGTCAGTGTGTACTATTACTTTGAGGATGAGAAAGAGAACAGACAAGTGCCATTGATAAAGCAATAGACCACGAGGTTACTTGTTCAAAGTGAAAACACTGTATGCTTTGGAGAAATGATTTTTATTGCTTTAGTTCAGAAGTGAGCCTGCATTGCTGCTTTGTTTGGGCCTGGTGTGTTTTAGTTCTGACAGAGATTTTGCTGTTATAATGGTCTCAATGCAGTACTTAAACTAGAAATAGCAAGCCTAAGAAATGACTTAATTTTTACCAATAACTGAGGTGACAATGAAGAAATTTCATTTGCAGCTTCAGATACTTTGAGCTTCAAGTCAATACTGGATCCCTGAGCACATATGAATTTATTTGCAGATCCCTCTCTAATATATCTCTGTGCTCCAACCTCCATAACCGCCTAGTATAATTGTTATAGTTCTGATTTGCAGGTGTTGCCTCTCATTTCTATGCCACAGGCTACTTGCGCATCCAAAGCCAGTTATTTCATAACTCCCAAAGAGGGAGAGAAATGTCCTCCCACATCCAGAGCTTCATCATTGTTGGCATATTATGTTTCTAATTAATCAGCTTTCTTTCAAATTTAGCCTTTAGGCTTTTGCCTCCAAAATCACCAAAAATGGCATCAAATCCTGAGTGCTTCAATAGTATAAGAACTTTAGTATCTGTGTCCTAGAAAACCCTTACCACTTACTTTATTATATTATTATAAATATTCAGAAAATATGCAATGATAATTTGTATCCAGTTGAAAATACATTATTAGCATGTAATTATTCCCTATTGAATTTATTTCTGATCTGAATATATTATTTATGGGTGAGAATAAGGGGAGAAAATCATTCCTTTTCTGTTCAGTTTATCTCTTAATGATTTATTCAAACTAATTAATTTATTACTTTTTTGTTTTGTTTTGCTTTTGTTTTTGTGTTTTGAGGACAACACTTTGAGATAATGCATCCTGGAAAGCATCTGCATTCTGGTTAGGACATTTATTTGGAATGAATTAAAGCTCTTGAAGACTCTATTATATTCTTTCTTTGTTATGCATTTAAGAGATTTCTCAGTTCCTTTCAAGGTATTTATTATTTCTTGTTCTGAGTTTGATGTAAAATGTCAGAAAACAACTCTAGGAGAGTGTGGGCAGTTTCCATACTGTCAAAGAGAAGTGATCCTCATTTATGATGAAATAGTTATTTACTTTAGGCTTGTAAGCCCCTTTGTCATGTGCAATTTTCCATTCAATCATGACACTTTAAACAAAAGAAATATAAATAGATGGAGACATCAAATCAATGAATATGATCACCTAATTAACTAAAACGATTTTAAAAGGGGCCAGGTAAGTTTAGGAAAACAAACCTCAGAATTTCATTTGAAATCCTACAGATTTTTGTCTGCATTTCCCATGCTCTCAGATGCTGAAACAATAACACACTTGATGTCAGTGAACAAGAAACGTTTGTTAAAGTAATCTACTTGCCAAACATGACCTAACCTTGTTTTATTTTTTACATTGTTTTTCTGTCTACAAAGGTACAAGGCTTTTGTGTGCTTCTCAGACAGATTAGGCCCCAAAAGGGAAGTGCATGATCAAGCAATGAAAAAAGTTTTGGAATTGGCTGGCTTGTTTGTGAGCGGTCCATTCTATTATTGCTCTTAGGCTCAAATCTGATACTTGTGGTGCAATGAGAGGATGTGGGTATGGGGGCTGAGTTGGTAAAATTCAGTGGCAAAAAGAGGAAAAGGAGCGCACATCCTTAAGGAGAGCATGCTACTTCTGATCTTAGGTTTACTATTGAACATCTCCCCATTTCACAGATAGGACGAAACCAATTAAACACCATCAGGATCTAATGTGCTCACTAGATCTTGATGGTTTTCTTACCTTTTTCTCTTGTATATCTTCCTACACACCCTGTTCTGCCATTTGTTCCTTTATACTAAAATGGAGCTTCTCAAAGGTGGCAGCATTGACATTTTGGGGTGAATTGATCCTTTTTTGGGGAGTGAAGGCTGGGCTGCCTTTGGCATTATAAGCTGTTAAGCAGCAACTCTGATTTTTATCTGCTAGATTTGAGTAACACAGTCCTCCCCTGCCCTAGTTATGACAACCAAAAATATCTCTAGACATTACCAAATATCCCTTGAGATATTTGCAAAATATCCCCCCAAGTCACCCCTTGTTGAGAACCACTGTACTAAAAGAATAATTTTAAAAACTGCATTAAATATGGTGCTCTAGCTGCTGTCCTCAAATCTCAGTTACTCAACACATTAAAAGTTTATGTTCTCCGCACTTTACCATTATGTGCAGATATTCCTGGTCAGATGGCCTTCCATAATGTAATGAAGGAATATAAGCACCTTACATTTCACAGATCTGCCCTTCTCAAGGGGCTTTGAGTCTTTTCTATCCAGTAAATGGAAAAAGAGAGCAGGAAAAAAACTGCCCAATTCTTAACTACTTTGGATAGGAATTGATATGCATATTGTATTTGCTTACATTCCATTGAGAAAAGTAGTCATTGGCATCACATAGATGAATATGAACTGGAAAATCTAGTCCCTAGATCGGCAGCCATTTCCAAGCAATTATTCCACACCAAAAAAGAACAAAACAGAAGTCTTTGGGGGAAGAAGTGGTATGTCACTTATCCTTCTTTGCTGCATAACCCTAGAATATCTTTTCTTTTCCATGGACCCCCCTAAGGTGCGGCTGCTGATAGATATCTGGGAGAGGAACTAAACTGAGGTGCCACTGGACAGAAGATATTTTAAGATATTTACCCTGAAGAGAAGTAAAAAATCTTAGAAACCTACCGACACTATAGCTACACAATTAGAAGAATGATAAACATAATTTTTGAGACACTTAAATATTTACTATATTACATATTCATCTAAAAATAATTAAATGAATATTCATTTAAATAAACCATACCCTACAATATAGTGGGTTTAAAAGAACAGAAGTCTGATATTAGATTTTGAGTCTGTCCTTACTGGCTTGTGATTTGCGCAAGTCATTGAATATTCCAGCGTGTTTGTTCTGCATGTGTAAAATAGACATAAAACCACTTAATGTTCTTACAGGGGATTCATAGGAGAGTTACGTTATAACTTTATTTGAAAAATTCTTCATTCTAGCTAACTTCAAAGTTATACTTATATCACACTGCTTATTATGAGTTACTGTGTGGAGCTGGTAAATGATCACATATTGGTTCACTGTCCATTAGAGAGAGGGATTCTGAATTATCTAAAGAAAAGAAGGCTGAGAGGCTGCATGGCAATCTTGTGAGCCCAGTGAGCATTTGGACATATTCATGGAGACCTCAGGCTATATAAAAAATATCTCCTTTATGTTTTAGGTACTATAAAGGCCTCTGTAACAGTAGTTGAGCAATAAGGAAGATGAATTTATAAGCCAGGGCATTCTCTGATGGGCAGTAGCCAAGAAATTAGGTCTTAATTTTTGAAGACTGGATGCATCAATGATATCTGGAGCAGAAGCAAGAAACACTACAATCCTGCAGCCTGTGGAACAAAAAACACGTTCACAGAAAGATAGACAAGATGAAAAGGCAGAGGCCTATGTACCAGATGAAGGAACAAGATAAAACCCTAGAAAAACAATTAAATCAAGTGGATAGGCAACCTACCAGAAAAAGAATTCAGAATAATGATAGTGAAGATGATCCAGGACCTCAGAAAAAGAATGGAGGCAAAGATCGAGAAGATGCAAGAAATGTTTAACAAAGACCTAGAAGAATTAAAGAACAAACAGAGATGAACAATACAATAACTGAAATGAAAAATACACTAGAAGGAATCAATAGCAGAATAACTGAGGCAGAAGAACGGATAAGAGACCTGGAAGACAGAATGGTGGAATTCACTGTTGCAGAACAGAATAAGAAAAAAGAATGAAAAGAAATGAAGACAGCCAAAGAGACCTCTGGAACAAAATTAAATGCAACAACGTTCTCATTATAGGAGTCCCAGAAGGGGAAGAGAGAGAGAAAGGACCAGAGAAAATATTTGAAGAGATTATAGTCAAAAACTTCCCTAACATGGGAAAGGAAATAGCCACCCAAGTCCAGGAAGTGCAGAGAGTCCCAGGCAGGATAAACCCAAGGAGAAACATGCCGAGACACATAGTAATCAAATTGGCAAAAATTAAAGACAAAGAAAATTTACTGAAAGCAGCAAGGGAAAAATGACAACATACAAGGGAATTCCCATAAGGTTAACAGCCAATTTCTCAGCAGAAACTCTACAGGCCAGAAGGGAGTGGCATGATATACTTAGAGTAATGAAAAGGAAGAACCTACAACCAAGATTACTCTACCTGGCAAGGATCTCATTCAGATTTGATGGAGAAATCAAAAGCTTTACAGACAAGCAAAAGCTAGGAGCATTCAGCACCACCAAACCAGCTCTACAACAATTGCTAAAGGAACTTCCCAAAGTGGGAAACACAAGAGAAGGAAAGGACCTACAAAAACAAACCCCAAACAATTAAGAAAATGGTAATAGGAACATACATATTGATAATTACCTTAAACGTGAATCGATTAAAGGCTCCAACCAAAAGACACAGGCTTGCTGAATGCATACAAAAACAAGACTCATATATATGCTGCCTACAGGAGATCCACTTCAGACCTAGGGACACATACAGACTGAAAGTGAGGGGATGGAAAAAGATACTCCATGTAAATGTAAATCAAAAGAAAGCTGGAGGGCTTCCCTGGTAGCGCAGTGGTTGAGAGTCCGCCTGCCGATGCAGGGGACACGGGTTCGTGCCCTGGTACGGGAAGATCCCACATGCCGCAGAGTGGCTGGGCCTGTGAGCCATGGCCGCTGAGCCTGTGCATCCGGAGACTGTGCTCTGCAGCAGGAGAGGCCACAGCAGTGAGAGGCCATGTACCGCAATTAAAAAAAAAGAAAAAAGAAAGAAAGCTGGAATAGCAGTACTCATACCAGATAAAATAGACTTTAAAGTAAAGACTGTTGCAAAAGATAAGGAGGATCACTACATAATGATAAAGGGACCAACCCAAGAAGAAGATATAATAACTATAAATGTTTATGCACCCAAGATAGGAGCACCTCAATACATAAGGCAACTGCTAAAAGCTCTAAAAGAGGAAATCAACAGTAACACAATAATAGTGGGGGACTTTAACACCTCACTTACACCAATGGACAGATCATCCAAACAGAAAATTAGTAAGGAAGAACAAGCTTTAAATGACACAATAGACCAGATAGATTTAATTGATGTTTATAGGACATTCCATCCAAAAACAGCAGATTACACTTTCTTCTCAAGTGCACATGGAACATTCTCCAGGATAGATCACATCTTGGGTCACAAATCAAGCCTCAGTAAATTTAAGAAAATTGAAATCATATCAAGCATCTTTTCTGACCACAACGCTATGAGATCAGAAATGAACTACAGGGCAAAAAAACGTAAAAAACACAAACACATGGAGGCTAAACAATACATTGCTAAATAACCAAGAGATCACTGAAGAAATCAATAACTACCTAGAGACAAATGACAATGAAAACATGACGATCCAAAATCTATGGGATGCAGCAAAAGCAGTTCCAAGAGGGAAGTTTATACCTATACAAGCCCACCTAAAGAAACAAGAAAAATCTCAAACAAACAATCTAACCTTACACGTAAAGAAACTATAAAAAGAAGAACAATCAAATCCCAAAGTTATCAGAAGGAAAGAAATCATAAATATCAAAACAGAAATAAATGAAATAGTCACAAAGAAAACAATAGTAAAGATCAATAAAACCAAAAGCTGGTGCTTTGAGAAGATAAACAAAATTGATAAACCATTAGCCAGACTCATCAAGAAAAAGAGGGAGAGGACTCAAATCAATAAAATTAGAAATGAAAAAGGAGAAGTTACAACAGACACTGAGAAATACAAAGCATCCTAAAGCAACTCTATGCCAATAAAATGGACAACCTGCAAGAAATGGACAAATTCTTAGAAAGGTATAACCTTCCAAGACTGAACCTGGAAGAAACAGAAAATGTGAACAGACCAGTCACAAGTAATGAAATTGAAACTGTGATTTAAAATCTTCCAACAAACAAAAGTCCAGGACCACATGGCTTCACAGCTGAATTCTATCAAACATTTAGAGAAGAGGTAACACCCATCCTTCTCAAACTCTTCCCAAAAATTGTGGAGGAAGGAATACTCCCAATATCATTCTATGAGGCCACCTTCACCCTGATACCAAAACCAGGCAAAGATACTACAAAAAAAGAAAATTACAGACCAATATCACTGATGAATATAGATGCAAAAATCCTCAAAAAAAATACTAGCAAACAGAATCCAATAACACATGAAAAGGATCATACACCATAATCAGTGGGATTTATCCCAAGGATGCAAGGATTCTTCAATATATGCAAATCAATCAATTTGATACACCATATGAACAAATTGAAGAAGAAAAACCATATGATCATCTCAATAGATGCAGAAAAAGCTTTTGACAAAATTCAACACCCATCTATGATAAAAACTCTCCAGAAAGTGGGCATAGAGGGAACCTGCCTCAACATAATAAATGCCATATATGACAAACCCACAGCAAACATCATTCTTAGTGGTGAAAAACAAAGCATTTCCTCTAAGATCAGGAACAAGACAAGGAAGTCCACTCTCACCACTATTATTAAACATAGTTTTGGAGGTCCTACCCATGGCAATCAGAGAAGAAAAAAAATGAAAGGAATCCAAATTGGAAAAGAAGAAGTAAAACTGGCACTGTTTGCAGATGACATACTATACATAGAGAATCCTAAAGATGCCACCAGAAAACTATTAGAGCTAATAAGTGCATTTGGTAAAGTTGCAGGATACAAAATTAATGCTCAGTAATCTCTTGCATTCCTATATACTAATGAAGAAAAATCTGAAAGAGAAATTAAGGAATCACTCTCATTTATCACTGAAATAAAAAGAATGAAATACCTAGGAATAAACCTACTGAGGGAGACAAAAGACCTGTATGCAGAAAAGTGTAAGACACTGATGAAAGAAATTAAAGATGATACCAACAGATGGAGGGATACACCATGTTCTTGGATTGGAAGAATCAATATTGTGAAAATGACTATACTACCCAAAGCAATCTACAGATTCAATGCAATCCCTATCAAATTACCAATGGCATTTTACAGAACTAGAACAAAAAATCTTAAAATTTGTATGGAGACTCAAAAGACCCTGAATAGCCAAAGTATTCTTGAGGGAAAAAATCGGAGCTGGAGGAATCAGATTCCCTGACTTCAGACTGTACTGTAAAACTATAGTTATCAAGACAATATGGTACTGGCACAAAAACAGAAATATACATCAATGGAACATGATAGAAAGCCCAGAGATAAACCCACCTACTGGTGGTCAACTAATCTATGACAAAGGAGGCAAGGATATCCAATGGAGAAACAACAGTCTCTTCAATAAGTGGTGCTGGGAAAACTGGACAGCTACATGTAAAAGAATAAAATTAGAACACTCCCTAACACCATACACCAAAATAAACTCAAAATGGATTAGACACCTAAATGTAAGACTGGACACTATAAAACTCTTAGAGGAAAACATAAGAAGAACACTCTTTGACATAAATCACAGCAAGATCTTTTTTGATACACCTTCTAGAGTAATGGAAATAAAAACAAAAATAAACAAATGGGACCTAATGTAACTTCACAGCTTTTGCACAGCAAAGGAAACCATAAGCAAGACGAAAAGGCAACCCTCAGAATGGGAGAAAATATTTGCAAATGAATCAATGGACAAAGGATTAATCTCCAACATATATAAACAGCTCATGCAGCTCAATATTAAAAAAAACAACCCAATCCAAAAGTGGGCAGAAGACCTAAATAGACATTTCTCCAAAGAACACATACAGATGGCCAGGAAGCACATGAAAAGCTGCTCAACATCACTAATTATCAGAGAAATGCAAACCAAGACTACAATGAGGTCTCACCTCACACCAGTTAGAATGGGCATCATCAGAAAATCTACAAAGAAGAAATGCTGGAGAGGGTGTGGAATAAAGGGAACCCTCTTGCCCTGTTGGTGGGAATGTAAATTGTTACAGCCACTATGGAGAACATTATGGAGGTTACTTAAAAAACTAAAAATAGAATTACCATATGATCTAGCAATCCCACTACTAGGCATATACCCAGAGAAAACCGTAATTCAAAAAGACACATGCACCCCAGTGTTCATTGCAGCACTTTTTACAATAGCCAGGTCATGGAAGCAACCTAAATGCCCCTTGACAGATGAGTGGATGAAGAAAATGTGGTACATATATACAGTGGAATATTACTTAGCCATAAAAGGAACGAAATTGTTGAGACGTGGATTTATCTAGAGACAGTCATACAGAGTGAAGTAAGTCAAAAAGAGAAAAACAAATATCGTATATTAACGTATATATGTGGAACCTAGAAAAATGGTACAGATGAACTAGTTTGCAGGGCAGAAATTGAGACACAGATGTAGAGAACAAATGTATGGACACCAAGGGAGGAAAGCGGTGGGGGGGTCTGGGTGGTGGGATGATGAATTGGGCAATTGGGATTGACATGTATACACTGATGTGTATAAAATTGATGACTAATATGAACCTGCTGTATAAAAAAGTAAATAAAATTAAAATAAAAAAAGAGGGCTTCCCTGGTAGCACAGTGGTTGAGAGTACGCCTGCCGATGCAGGGGACATGGGTTTGTGCCCCGGTCCGGGAGGATCCCACATGCCGTGGAGCGGCTGGGCCCGTGAGCCCTGTTCGCTGAGCCTGCGAGTCTGGAGCCTGTGCTCCGCAACGGGAGAGGCCACAACAGTGAGAGGCCCACGTACCGCAAAAAAAAAGAAAAGAAAAGAAAAGTAAACACTTATGGCTGCTAAGGAGGAAAGGTGGGGTTGGGTGAGGCATAATCCAGGAAGTTGAAATTAGCATAGATACCTTTCCAAAGACCAATAAATAAATAAATAAATAAAATCTGTTACAAGGCTTTCAAAGGAGCTATCCATTGTTCTGATACTCTATTTCAGACCTTTCTGCATCAAAGGGCCAATATCCTTATTCTTGGTACAATATTTGCCTCTCAACCTTGTCCTCTTGATTGTAACTACCCTTAACATTACTGTGCTCTAGATCAAAACTGATCTGTGAAACCATTTTTATACCTTGAATGGTTTCCAACCTAACTTCCAGTAACCTTAATAAGTTAATGAGTTACACTGCTGCCCAAGTTAATCGATACCTAGCCTGATCTTCACATTCCCCAGTTATGCCCCAGACCTACATTCTGGTTTCAAACTGGATCAATTACACAACAAAAAATGCATATATTGTGCATGTAGCCAATGGCTGGAGAATTACTTTCATAAGGCATCAATAATTATAGTGTAAGTCAAACTAATTTTTATGGTTTGTGACATTTTTAAGTACCTGAGAAAAACCTGATTTTAGAACACAGATAAATCTTACGAATAGTTTGATATGTGAGCAGTGATTTGGTTGTAAATTAATACTACTGCTGATTGTTCATGTTTCTTATCTCAACCAAGAATCCCCAAAGACTCAAATAATATTTTTAACAGATGATGAAATCACATGGGCAACTTTGATACTTATTATGTTATCTCACAGGATTCCATTCTCATGTAAATGCTCTACTCTGGTAATAAGAAAAGGAAAGATGGGAGGTCTGTTTGGGGCTTGAAGTTTGATTATTCTCTTCATTGACTTTTAAGAATATGAAGTGTATTATTTATGCCAAGCCCATGAGACACATTACCTGTACTAAGAAGAACAGTATTTTGCAGAGTTGATTCCTATTAAAGAGTGAGTTTTAACAGCCAAGGGCACAAATAAGCCAACTTGAGGAGTATTGATCAGGGAGAAATGTGGCATTGGCACTGACTGGAAAGTGCACGTTTGCTACTCAATTAGAGTCAAATCCAGCAGCAAGAAAACTGGGGGGTGGGGGTGGGGATTCCTTAAAAAAAATTGGGTGCAAGGAGCTCTAACTTTCATAAGAATTAATTTTAGTTAAATCAGGTACTCTCAAGGTAAGGAAAAATGGATGAACTGGTAGGATAATGATTTACCTGAGACACTCTATTTTCATTTCATCTGGTTGACTTTTTTTCCAATGATATAAAAATGTACATGGTTTTTAGATCACTTAATGAATATAAATATAGATATTTTAATCTGTGTTTCAGTAGACTAACACAGTAGTACCACGACTAAACATTGCAAAATTTAGAAACACGTGTCTGTTTCCCCTTGGTAAATTTCCCATGGCAGAATTTCTCTACTTACATTCCTTTTTATGTGGCTAGAACCCATGGTATTTGAAGATGGGAAGGGAAGAATACTACCTAAGTGATAGTAACAAAGATATTCATTGGCAATTATTGCTTTTACGTTTACCTTTTCTATATTGGATATCATATGAACAAAGATAAAAATTATTAAGATTTTGGCCTCATTTTCAGTGATTTAAACAGAGGAATCAGCTTAAAGAAAAAAACAATATCCAGGCCCTGGGGTGATTAGTTTGACAGTAGTCCTATATTGTTGATTTTATGCTTTGAGTTTTGTGAATGCTTTCATTTCACATTTGGCAGTTTTATTGTTTACGCATATACAATTAGTTGAAAGCCTAAGAAAAAAAATTAACGAAAGGCATTGTCCACTTCTTTAAGTTGGGTAACACGTGGTTATTTTTTCTGCATGTCTATGTTCTTAAATGTTCTTTAGGACAGTGCTTCCAAACTTTAATGTGCATGTGAATCATTTATGCATCTTGTTAAAATGTGGAATCTGATAGTTGGTTTGTAATAGAGACTGAGATTCTGCATTTCTAACAAGCACCCAGGTAATGCCAATGCTGCTGGTCTGCAGACCATACTTCTAATTTCTCTTATGTAATAGCTATTAGCTTTTCATTAGAGATGGATTAATATTTATGGGTTTATCTTTACCTTAAGTATGTTTTTACAGGAAATGCATTTCAAAATTCTGGATTGTCCATAAGGTTTCTTTACATTCCTGACAATGTTCTTCCCAGTGAAGATCAAGATTTATATAAGAAAAGTTTATTGTATTTGTAATTGGAAAAGCATAAAAACTGATTTCTGTCAGTTCCCTCAAGTAGAGGTGCCAAAACTATTTAGACCTCCACTTCTTTCTTTCTGGAATCTCTGCATACACACTCCTTTACCTACCGAGGATGTCATCATTTCAGCATTCCCCATGTGCCTGGTGCTGTTAGTTCGTGAAGCCCGATCCCTTTTGCTGTCATTTGTCCCCCTGTGGGTCACTTAAAAATATCAGATACAGCTGTTGCTTTTACCTATAACTTTGCCCCAAGGTAATAGTTGATGTAAGTGTAAAGAATATCTTGAGAAGAAAATTTGGCATTTAAAATAGAAAGTACAGTATCTTTCTAGGTCAATTTCTAAAGAATGCTATCATTTTGAATTAACACTTTAATTCAAAGTAAAGGGCTGAAAGATGTCTTGGCCTCACTTATTAAGCTCTTTTCTTAATTTAGACGGTTTTGATTTTTAAATATTTTATATTAAATGTGCAAAAGTAAATATACTGGAGTTTTCTAAGTCTTTTATTTTTTATTTTTATTTACAATGTTGTGTTAGTTTTAGGTGTACAATACAGTGATTCAGTTATGCATATACATATATTCATTCTTCTTCAGATTCTGTTCTCATATAGGTTATCACAAGAATATTGAGTAGAGTTCCCTGTGCTATAGAGTGGGTCCTTGTTGGTTATCTATCTTATATATAGTAGTGTGTGTATGTTAATCCCAAGCTCCTGATTTATCCCTTCCCCACCCACATTTCCCCTTTGGTGACCATAAGTTTGTTTTTGATATCTTTAAGTCTGTTTCTGTTTTGTAAATAATATCATTTGTGTCATTGTTTAAAATTAGATTCCACATATGAGTGATAGCATATGATATTTGTTTTTCTTTATCTGATTTACATCACTTAGCATGATAATCTCTAGGTCCATCGGTGTTGCTGCAAACGGCATTATTTTGTTCTTTTTTTTTCATGAATATCATTTATTTTTTATTTTAAAAAGACACAATAAAAATATTTTGATATTTTAAAACCCAATGCATTCTTTTTTTTTTAACATCTTTATTGGAGTATAATTGCTTTACAATGGTGTCTTAGTTTCTGCTTTATAACAAAGTGAATAAGTTATACATATGTTCCCATATCTCTTCCCTCTTGTGTCTCCCTCCCTCCCACCCTCCATATCCCACCCCTCTAGGTGGTCACAAAGCACCGAGCTGATCTCCCTGTGCTATGCGGCTGCTTCCCACTAGCTATCTATTTTACATTTGGTAGTGTATATATGTCCATGCCACTCTCTCACTTTGTCACAGCTTACCCTTCCCCCTCCCCATATCCTCAAGTCCATTCTCTAGTAGGTCTGTGTCTTTATTTCAGTCTTACCCCTAGGTTCTTCATGACACTTTTTTTTCTTAGATTCCATGTATATGTGTTAGCATACGGTATTTGTTTTTCTCTTTCTGACATACTTCACGCTGTATGACAGACTCTAGGTCCATCCACCTCAATAAAAATAACTCAATTTCATTTCTTTTTATGGCTGAGTAATATTCCATTGTATATATGTGCCACATCTTCTTTATCCATTCATCCGGTGATGGACACTTAGGTTGCTTCCATGTCCTGGCTATTGTAAATTGAGCTGCAATGAACATTGTGGTACATGACTCTTTTTGAATTATGGTTTTCTTTTTCAGGGTATATGCCCAGTAGTGGGATTGCTGGGTCATATGGTAGTTCTATTTGTAGTTTTTTAAGGAACCTCTATACTGTTCTCCATAGTGGCTGTACCAATTCACATTCCCACCAACAGTGCAAGAGAGTTCCCTTTTCTCCAGACCCTCTCCAGCATTTATTGTTTCTAGAATTTTTGATGATGGCCATTCTGACCAGTGTGAGATGATATCTTATTGTAGTTTTTATTTGCATTTCTCTAATGCTTAATGATGTTGAGTATCAATTCACGTGTTTGTTGGCAATCTGTATACCTTCTTTGGAGAAATGTCTGTTTAGGTCTTATGCCCATTTTTGGATTGGGTTGTTTGTTTTTTTGTTATTGAGCTGCATGAGCTGCTTGTAAATTTTGGAGATTAATCCTTTGTCAGTTGCTTCATTTGCAAATATTTTCTCCCATTCTGAGGGTTGTCTTTTGGTCTTGTTTATGGTTTCCTTTGCTGTGCAAAAGCTTTGAAGTTTCATTAGGTCTCATTTGTTTATTTTTGTTTTTATTTCCATTTCTCTAGGAGATGTGTCAAAAAGGATCTTGCTGTGAATTATGTCATAGAATGTTCTGCCTATGTTTTCGTCTAAGAGTTTGATAGTTTCTGGCCTTACATTTAGGTCTTTAATCCATTTTGAGCTTATTTTTGTGTATGGTGTTAGGGAGTGTTCTAATTTCATTCTTTTACGTGTAGCTGTCCAGTTTTCCCAGCACCACTTATTGAAGAGGCTGTCCTTTCTCCACTGTACATTCCTGCCTCCTTTATCAAAGATAAGGTGACCATATGTGCGTGGGTTTATCTCTGGGCTTTCTATCCTGTTCCATTGACCTATCTTTCTGTTTTTGTGCCAGTACCATACTGTCTTGATTACTGTAGCTTTGTAGTATAGTCTGAAGTCAGAGAGCCTGATTCCTCCAGCTCTGTTTTTCGTTCTCAAGATTGCTTTGGCTATTCGGGGTATTTTGTGTTTCCATACAAATTGTGAAATTTTTTGTTCTAGTTCTGTGAAAAATGCCAGTGGTCGTTTGATAGGGATTTCACTGAATCTGTAGATTGCTTTGGGTAGTAGAGTCATTTTCACAATGTTGATTCTTCCAATCCAAGAACATGGTATATCTCTCCATCTATTTGTATCATCTTTAATTTCTTTCATCAATGTCTTATCATTTTCTGCATACAGGTCTTTTCTCTCCTTAGGTAGGTTTATTCCTAGATATTTTATTCTTTTTGTTGTAATGGTAAATGGGAGGGTTTTCTTAATTTCACTTTCAGATTTTTCATCATTAATGTATAGGAATGCCAGAGATTCCTGAGCATTAATTTTGTATCCTGCTACTTTACCAAATTCATTGATTAGCTCTAGTAGTTTTCTGGTAGCATCTTTAGGATTCTCTATGTATAGTATCATGTCATCTGCAAACAGTGACAGCTTTACTTCTTCTTTTCCGATTTGGATTCCTTTTATTTCCTTTTCTTCTCTGATTGTTGTGGCTAAAACTTCCAAAACTATGTTGAATAAGAGCGGTAAGAGTGCACAACCTTGTCTTGTTCCTGATCTTAGTGGGGAGGTTTCAGTTTTTCACCATTGAGGATGATGTTGGCTGTGGGCTTGTCATTTATGGCCTTTATTATGTTGAGGAAAGTTCCCTCTATGCCTACTTTCTGCAGGGTTTTTACCATAAATGGGTTTTGAATTTGGTCGAAAGCTTTCTCTGCATCTATTGAGATGATCATATGGTTTTTCTCCTTCAATTTGTTAATATGGCGTATCACGTTGATCGATTTGCATATATTGAAGAATCCTTGCATTCCAGGAATAAACCCCACTTGATCATGGTGTATGATCCTTTTAATGTGCTGTTGGATTCTGTTTGCTAGTATTTTGTTGAGGAGTTTTGCATCTATGTTCATCAGTGATATTGGCCCTTAGTTTTCTTTCTTTGTGACATCTTTGTCTGGTTTTGGTATCAGGGTGATGGTGGCCTCGTAGAATGAGTTTGGGAGTTTTCCTCCCTCTGCTATATTTTGGAAGAGTTTGAGAAGGATAGATGTTAGCTCTTCTCTAAATGTTTGATAGAATTCGCCTGTGAGCCATCTGGTCCTGGGCTTTTGTTTGTTGGAAGATTTTTAATCACAGTTTCAATTTCAGTGCTTGTGATTGGTCTCTTCGTATTTTCTATCTCTTCCTGATTCAGCCTTGGCAGTTTGTGCATTTGTAATAATTTGTCCATTTATTCCAGGTTGTCCACTTTATTGGCATAGAGTTGCTTGTAGTCTCTCATGATATTTTGTACTTCTGCAGTGTCATTTGTTACTTCTCCTATTTCATTTCTAATTCTGTTGATTTGAGCCTTCTCCCTTTTTTTCTTGATGATTCTGGCTAATGGTTTATCTATTTTGTTTATCTTCTCAAAGAACCAGCTTTTAGTTTTATTGATCTTTGCTATAGTTTCTTTCATTTCTTTTTCATTTATTTCTGATCTGATCTTTATGATTTATTTCCTTCTGCTTTTGGGTTGATTTGTTCTTCTTTCTCTAATTGCTTTAGGTGCAAGGTTAGGTTGTTTATTTGAGATGTTTCTTGTTTCTTGAGGTAGGATTGTATTGCTATAAACTTCCCTCTTAGAACTGCTTTTGCTGCATCCCATAGGTTTGGGGTCGTCATGTCTCCCTTGTCATTGTTTCTAGGTATTTTTTGATTTCCTCTTTGATTTCTTCAGTGATCACTTACTTCGGTATTAAGTACTGTATTGTTTAGCCTCCATGTGTTTGTATTTTTTACAGATGTTTTCCTGTAATTGATATCTAGTCTCATAGCATTGTGGTCGAAAAGATACTTGATACAATTTCAATTTTCTTAAATTTACCAAGGCTTGATTTGTGACCCAAGATATGATCTGTCCTGGAGAATGTTCCATGAGCCCTTGAGAAAACTATGTATTCTGTTGTTTTTGGATGGAATGTCCTATAAATGTCAGTTAAGTCCATCTTGTTTAATGTATCATTTAAAGCTTGTGTTTCCTGATTTATTGTCTTTTTGGATGATCTGTTCATTGGTGAAAGTGGGGTGTTAAAGTCCTCTACTATGAATGTGTTACTGTCGATTTCCCCTTTTATAGCTGTTAGTATTTGCCTTATGTATTGAGGTGCTTCTATATTGGGTGCATAAATATTTACAATTGTTATATCTTCTTCTTGATTTGATCCCTTGATCATTATATAGTGTCCTTCTTTATCTCTTGTAATAGTCTTTATTTTAAAGTCTATTTTGTCTGATATGAGAATTGCTACTCCATATTTCTTTTGATTCCCATTTGCATGGAATATCTTTTTTCATCCCCTCACTTTCAGTCTGTGTGTGTCCCTAGGTCTGAAGTGGGTCTCTTGTATACAGCATATATATGGGTCTTGTTTTTGTATCCATTCAGCCAGTCTGTGTCTTTTGTTGGGAGTGTTTAATCCATTTACATTTAAGGTAATTATCGATATGTATGTTCCTATTCCCATTTTCTTAATTGTTTTGGGTTTGTTATTGTAGGTCTCCTTCTCTTGTGTTTGTTGCCTAGAGAAGTTCCTTTAGCATTCGTTGTAAAGCTGGTTTGGTGGTGCTGAACTCTCTCAGCTTTTGCTTGTCTGTAAAGGTTTTAATTTCTCCATCAAATCTGAATGAGATCCTTGATGGGTAGAGTAATCTTGGTTGTAGGTTTTTCTCCTTCATCACTTTAAATATGTCCTGCCACTCCCTTCTGGCTTGCAGAGTTTCTGCTGTAAGATCAGCTGTTAACCTTATGGGGATTCCCTCTGCAGTGGCGGGCTGCAGAGGCTCCCTGGAAGGGGGGGGGGGTGTGGATAGTGACCTGTGCTCACACACAGGCTTCTTGCTGGCAGCAGCAGCAGCCTTAGCGTCTCTTGCCCGTCTCTGGGGTCCGTGCTGATAGCTGCGGCCCGTGCCCATCTCTGGAGCTCCTTTAAGCAATGCTCTTAATCCCCTCTCCTCATGCACCGGGAAACAAAGAGGCAAGAAATAGTCTCTTGCCTCTTCGGCAGGTCCAGACTTTTCCTTGGACTCCCTCCCCGCTAGCCGTGGTGCACTAACCCCTTTAGGCTGTGTTCACACCACCAACCCCAGTCCTCTCCCTGGGATCCGACCGAAGCCCGAGCCTCAGCTCCCAGCTCCCGCCCGCCCCGGCGGGTTAGCAGACAAGCCTCTCGAGCTGGTGAGTGCCAGTCAGCACTGATCCTCTGTGCGGGAATCTCTCCGCTTTGCCCTCCGCACCCCTGTTGCTGCGGTCTCATCCGCGGCTCTGAAGCTTCCCGCCTCCACCACCCACAGTCTCCACCCATGAAGGGTCTTCCTAGTGTGTGGAAACCTATCCTCCTTCACAGCTCCCTCCCACTAGTGCAAGTCCCATCCCTATTCTTTTGTCTCTGTTTATTCTTTTTTCTTTTGCCCTACCCAGGTACGTGGGGACTTTCTTGCCTTTTGGGAGGTCTGAGGTCTTCTGCCAGGTTCAGTGGGTGTTCTGTAGGAATTGTTCCATGTGTAGATGTATTTCTGATGTATCTTTGGGTGGAGAAGGTGATCTCTGCGTCTTACTCTTCCACCATCTTCCCCCTCTCTCTCTTTGTTCTTTTTTTAAGGCTGAGTAATATATCATTGTATATATGTACCACATTTTCTTTATCCATTCCTCTGTCGATGGACATTTAGGTTGCCTTCATGTTCTCGCTATTGTAAATAGTGCTGCAGTGAACATTAGGTTGCATGTATCTTTTTGAATTATGGTTTTCTCCAGGTATATGCCCAGGAGTAGGATTGCTGGATCATATGGTAGCTCTATTTTTAGTTTTCTAAGGAACCTGCATAGTGTTTTCCATAGTGGCTGTACTAATTTACATACTCATCAACAGTGTAGGAGGTTTCCCTTTTCTTCACACCCTCTCCAGCATTTATTGTTTATAGAGTTTTTGATGATAGCCATTCTGACCGGTGTGAGTTGATACCTCATCGTAGTTTTGATTTACATTTCTCTGATAATTAATGATGTTGAGCGTCTTTTCATGTGCTTTTGGCCATCTGTATGTCTTCTTTGGAGAAATGTCTATTTATATCTTCTGCCCAGATTTTTATTGGGTTGTCTGTTTTTTTTGATACAGAGCTGCATGAGCTGTTTTTATATTTTGGAGATTAATCCCTTGTCAGTCGCTTCATTTGCAAATATTTTTTCCCATTCTGTGGGTTGTCTTTTTGTTTTGTTTAAGGTTTCCTTTGCTGTGCAGAAGCTTTAAGTTTAATTAGGTCCTATTTGTTTATTTTTGTTTTTATTTTCATTACTCTAGGAGGTAGATCAAAGAAGATATTTATGTCTGCAATT
Source organism: Pseudorca crassidens (assembly GCF_039906515.1). Lineage (NCBI taxonomy): Eukaryota > Metazoa > Chordata > Mammalia > Artiodactyla > Delphinidae > Pseudorca > Pseudorca crassidens. The sequence goes on from NC_090309.1 coordinate 43,702,371, forward strand.
TATGTCAAAGTGTGTTCAGCCTATGTTTTCCTCTAAGAATTTTATAGTGTCTAGCCTTACATTTTGGTCTTTTATCTCTTTTGAATTTATTTTTGTGTATGGTTTTAGGGAATGTTCTAATTTCATTCTTTTACATGGAGCTGTGCAGTTGAATAAGCACTGCTTATTAAAGAGACTGTCTTTTCTACATTGTATTCTTGCCTCCTTTGTCATAGATTAATTGACCATAGGTGGGTGAGTTTATTTCTGGGCTTTCTATCCTGTTCCATTGATTGATATTTGTGTCCTTGCACCAGTACCATAGTGTTTTGATTATTGTGGCTTTGTAGTATAGTCTGAAGTCAGGGAGCCTGATTCCCCCAGCTCTGTTTTTCTTTCTCAGGATAGCTTTGGCTTTTCAGGGTCCTTTGTGTTTCCATTCAAATTTTAAAATTGAGTCTTTTTTAAAAGTCTGTGAGAAATGATATACAGGAATCTGCCTTTTGTACAAATATTACTGTAAGCACATCAGCAGTCTATCTGGGCCCTGGATAACATTTTGGTAGATGCCTTAATCCAACCTCAGACCACATAGTCATTTAGAGGAACAGATTTTGTTTTTACAAGAGCAAATAGGCTTTGCTGATTGCTCAATATGCGGAATTGTCTGAAAAATATTCACCAAAGACACAAAGTAATATAAAAATAAAGCCCTTTTCATAAAGTATTAATTTAAAATGAATTTTGCAATGATCACGAAATGCAGTTTCTTTCTTAGTATGGCTATTGACCTTTGATTTGAGTCATAGGGACAATCTGGGATGTTGTAAGTGATTCTGAGCAATGTCTTAGAGTATGTGCCTGAAATGTAATAAACTTAGAAATAAAGAATCTCTCCCAACAAATCACTTTTATTTGACCTCTCAGCAGTGAACGTTGAGATCTGACAGATTTGAAGTTAGCACGTGAATGTGAAATATATCAGTCTTGTAAGTGCCTAGGGAAACATTGTTTTGCTACACAGAGATGATCTATTGAAGAAAGTAACCACTGTAGCAGAAAGACTCAGTTTCTTTGATGTACATATTCACTGGGGGCGTGCTTGACAGCTGATTCATTTAGGAAAATCACCATTAATACTGCAATCCTTAAACTTAAGCTGCAACTGGCTTTTAGAGTCAAACATGGACCCAATTTGAGCTAATATTAGTACAAATACCCTACAGCTTTCATTGCCAGACTGCTTTACATAATCCATAAAAGCAGCTGTATAATTTGAATTTATCCTGGGAGTCGGCTTTGATCAGAAATAATTTCTGTCACATAAAAAATTTGATAAGCTTCCTGTGTTCCATGTTTGCACAGTCATGATAGCTCATCCCCTTGGAATTATCGATGGAATGACTGGGCCCTGAAGACCTGCTCAATTAGTGTTTTTATTTACAAGGCCCTCAATCCCGTGGAAAACAGGAACAGTTACTACTACTCAAAGCAGATCCTGAGACAAAGCATTAAAATAATCATAATTCATAATAACAAATGCTGATATTAAGACATTATTATTTATTCTTCAAGGGGTTATGTTTCAGAGATGCTTTTTTTCTTTACAGGCTTTTGTTTTCCCCTTGGTAGAGTGACAGTCTCTTCCCAGTCTGGGCTGTAACATCCTCCTGGCTGGAGAACTGGTATAAGAGATGTGGAGAAAAAGTCACATTGCTATTCCTGAGCGAGGGGACTGTGGCCTCTGTTGACTTTACATTCTCTTGGCTTGTAGCTTTTAAAAGTAAGGCCAGGTTTTCTGCCATTCTTCTCTCAGCTGGTCTCTGACTTGAGATTCACAGAACAAATTGCAGGAGGTAAGCCCAGCCAGGTCTTAAATCCACCTGCAGGCCTTTGCCTGAGCCAGCCATTTTGTCAAAGTCTACATTTTACCTCTTCTGAATGCATAGGAGGGAAAAAATGCAGTTGATCCTAAATGATTTCATCAAATTCAAAGGTAGTTGTCAGGAAAGGTAGGTTGTCAAAAAAAAAAAAAAAAAGGAAATCTAGGATAAGAGTTTATTTGCAAAATGAAAAAGTACCTCGGTTTTCTCTTTCCAGACAAATTTGTAAAGTGCTGTTTTCTTTCACTGGTACAGCATACCTTAACCAAAAGTGGAAAATTGAAACAATTGTTTACATATCAGATAGTGATATCAGTTGGAGTTTTATAAGACACACAAACTGTTTTATTGTATATACAATACTGTATATTATATATATGTATTTCTAAAATGTATTCCTATATAATGTATATATGTGTAGCTATAATTATTTCTTTGTACCCACTTTATGTCCACTTAGATCAACAACTTAATTTTTGGCCTTTTAAATAATTAAGGTGAGAGCTGCTATTTTAATGCATTTCTGGTTTTGCTTTGCTCCTGTCTTATTATGTACTAGTGATTTGTTACCAGCTGGAAAGAAGTTTTTGTTCATTGCTTTGTTCTATTCCCTTTATAAGTCAGGCTCAAAGGAATACATTCTTTAGCAAGCAGCCAGAGCCACTCTGATTACAGATAAGCTAATTGATGCTAAAAAATGAGGGAGACACTGAATGCTGCTCTGAGACCCTGCAGCTCCTAGGGCAGGCATTAGAGACAGTGGCTGCCCCACTTTCCTCTCCAAAGCTGCAGCTCCCCTGTCTGCCAAGCCTCAAGAGCAGGGGCAAGGTGAGCAAGGGACAGGGGTTATGTAAAAACATGGGAGGTTAAATTCAAAATCATAATGGGGTAGATATGTAATGGACTTGGAGTTCACTTGTCCAGCGTTTCTCACAGTGTTGTCTGAGGCCTTCCTGGTAGAATCCCCCTCCTCCTTACTGAGTCAGTCTCTGTGGGGTTGTGGGCCCAGGTTACAAGCACACCAGGTAATTTTTTACTACACACTAAGGTTTGCAAATCACTGATTCTAATCTAATAGTCCTATTAGCAATATTGATTTACATTGGTTACATCACCATCATTCTCATCAGCATCATAATTGCTAGGATTTATTGAGAATTTACTCTTCAGGGCACTGTGCTTTTCATGCTTTATCTTCTTTAATCTTGACAAAAATCCTATAAATTAGAATCATATAAGCCTTTATAAGTAAAAAGAAACAGGCCTAGAGAACTTGAGAACTTTCCCAAGTTGACAACAATTAGTAAGTGATAGAGACAGAATCCAACCCCTCTTCTGTATAACTACAGAGCGTTTACTTGAATACTTTGTAGATAAAAATTTTACAGAAAACAAATATTGTTTTTTGTAGAGACTCTAAAATAGTGGAAATGAATAGGAAATATTTTAGGGAAAAAATACAATTAACTGAAATACTTGAAAGATAGAATAGCTTCTTCTTATCTGGTCTGTTGTATTAACAGAAATATTGGACTCATACACAAATTAGAAGAAATGGACATGGAGATATGGAACATTGAATAAGACCAGCATATATGCCCTAAAACTTTCCTAGGGAACTTGGAATTTGCATAGGCAAAAGTAAAACAAGGAATAGTGAAGGATCTTGTGGGTGATTAAATAAAATATCTTTAGTTCCAAATTTTAAATTCCTTTTGTTTGTTTGTATATCCATATTGCCTAGTGCAGGATTTGCTATATAATAAGATTCAAAATTATTGTTGAATAAATTGAATTGGGTGTGGAATTGGAGAATAAAAAGTAATTGTGAGAGGCCATCCTGGTAGCTTTTCAGATCTGTCATGATGTCTTGATGGAAAAGAGGCTCCTTAGGACCTGTTATGCTAACAGTAAGACTGCATCTTAGTGAAGACTTTATTTAGGGAGTGTGTGAATGAAACATTTTAAAATATAAAGGGGGATCAGAGAGAGCATCATGACATGATACCAAGGACTTCCAGTGCATGCTCTATGCGTAAATGCAGTATTAAAAAGTGATCTGTATTGAGATGGGCTGAGGTCATAAGTCTAAAATTTAGTGTGATTTGGATGTTAATACCTCAGATGTTAAAGTCAGAAGGACCTAGTTTCAAATCACAGCTCTCCACAATGTTGTATGTGCCAGGACAACATACAGAGCCTCCTCACTTAGGAAATATGGATGAAAATGCCGAGATTATTGATATGTGGGAGGGCACGAATATCTTCTTCGTAAAACACCTCAAAAGTCAAAATTATAGAAGCAAAACTACAAAAAGGAAAATTGGGACCATGTGACATTTTACTAAACAAGCACATTTTTCTTTTGTGTGTGTATAAAACATGTTATATGATATTAGAAATGTAAGTTGTTGCTACATGATACTGAACACCAGATGAAAAATTAGAACAAAATTAACCAATCATTGCTGATTATATAAACATCCAGATGTTTGGCATCAGATAGATAAAACATCTGGCTCGTGAATTGAAATTTTTACTTTTCATATGCAAGTTGTGATAACACTACTTGGTGTTTATTTCTATAATTTTTTTTTCCTTTCTAAAGTAACAAGCTTATGAATCTCACAAGAGAAATGTATAAAGCAGGGAAAACATTTCAATTTTAGGTAGATTTTAATCTCACAATTAATTTTTACTCTCCAATTTCACACCAAATTCAGTTTAGTCAACAATACTTTTGAATCTTATTATATAGCAAACCCCGCATTAGGCAATATGAATTTTAAGACAAACAAACAAAAGAACCACCCCTGCCTAGAGATAGGTCACTTTTGAAGGAAGGAAACAAATGTTTAAAACAATAAAAATTCAGCATCAGCACTGAAGTAAAATCAGGGTGGCACATGCACACAATAAAGAGGCTGCCTTCCCGGCTCCCAGCTAGAGGAAGTGGAGAGAAGAAGGCATGTCTGTAGAGACTTCCAAGAGGAAACTGATGTTGGAGTTGAGGAATAAGGACAAATAGCTGTATGCCGGGAGGATTCAGAAGTGATGGATATTCAAGGAGCTCATGGGTTTGCCCCTGGAGCTTAGGAGCTACATGTAAGTTGTCTGGGAGATGAGGCAGCAAGGAGAGATTCTGAATGGTTTTCTCTTAGTCAGTGGGGTGACAGAGTGGCATTGCACAGAGTGTGAGGGGAGTAGAATGCAGGATGAATGGTGAAGGGAGACAAGAAACCAGTAAGGAGACTACTGCAATGATCTGGGATTATGAAATTCCTACCTTAGGGAAAAAAAAAAAAAAAAAAAAAAACAGAGAAGAGGGGACAGATTGCAGAGATATAGACGAGCTAAAAGCTCATTTGGTGCTACCAGGATGGAGAGCAAAGGAAAAGGAAGTTTGCCTACAGCTTTCAGGTTTCTGTTTGAATGACAGGGAAATAATGCCATCTCTATATGGAAGAAGAAAGGAGAAGGAACAGCTGTATGGATAAATGTGGTGAAACTAGTTTTTGACACCCCTGTGAGATACAAGAGGGAGATGTCTACAAGGTCATAAAAAAGTAGCCTAGATTGAAATATTGATTTTTGCGGACATTGAAATCCAAGTTAGAACAAGAAGAAACACTGTAAGCATTATAAACACTAACGTTAAAATACCGTCTAGATTCATTTAAATGATAATCCAGAGCATCAAGGCAATGGGTATATCTTTTGAAATTGCTTCATTATGAATTCCACGTTGGATGATCAGAAAGTTGGAAATAAAGAAATATATTATTTATGCCCTGATAGAATCTGTGAGCCATGATGTCAGTGCTGTCATATGTTGCTCTTACCCAGAACTATATGATTTTGAGAATTATCTTCTAGAACATTTTATTCAAATTCCAACACTAAAGATGTGAAAGGTATTATGTCTTTTATACTCCCGAGGGTTCATTTGTATATTTGATGGGAACTGAACTGCATTTTTAATTCAGATTTTTGTCTGTGGGTTTAAATGGCAGAAACAAAGTTTAAGTGCCCCTGAAATTTTTGAAAAATTCAATCATATATGGCTTTGTACATAGTATCAATTATTTTGTGATTGAAATATTTCTGGCCATAATCCCCAACATTGGACTAGTCCTAACTGTTGACTCTGTTTCACCTCGCCTTGTATTTCTATCCTAATCTGCTGTTATGTGGAACCAGAGGGTAATTCCCGTTGTCAGACTTCAGAGCCCAAGCCTCACTGTCATTTGGCATGCTCTATGGAGCAAAGAAGATTTGCGTTTTGCCTAGAGCTTGTCAAGAGCCATAAACACACAGCTTTGAATTAGAGGCAAAGCTAAACTTCTGAATAGCCATCCACAGGCTAGGTCTTTGTAGCCCTTCACAGCAAGATCTGAGCTATAATCTTCAATTTTATTTCACCTCTTAAGTGATAGATTCTGGAATAAACCTCATTTTCCTTATGGCCAAGGTATCTGACTCCACTTTATACGGATACTATATGTTATTAATCTCAAAATCACCCTTGCTCTTCTTTATTGCTTAAGCAACATAAAAAATTAAAATGATAGTATTTTGTTTATAGAGGGCTAATGGTATGTTTTAATAGCCATAAAACTCTCATTGCTTTTTTTTCCCCTCTCAATGCATTTTTTAAAAAATAACTTTCTATTATACACAAAATTCATGCTATGTGCTTCCGCACGTACTTTCAAAAAGTGAGAAATTTTCTCATATATTCATGGTCATTATAATACCAATATTAAACATAATTCCTAACTTATTTAACAGGTAGTCCCTATTGAAATCCTGGGTTGCATCTCAAATGTCCTTAGCTTGCTGTTGTTTTTTGACTCAGTATTCAGATTCTATGCATTGCATTTTGTTGTTATATCCCTTAAAGCTCTTTAAGTCTTTTTCTTTTAATTGACGAATAGTTGACACACAATAGTATATTTATTTCAGGCATATCATATAGTGATTCAGCATTTATGTACATAACAAATTGATCACCGTAAGTCTAATAACCAGCTGTTACCATGTAAAGTTATTATAATATTATGGACTATATTCTCTAGGCTTTACATTACATCATTGTGGCTTATTTGTTGTAACTGAAAGTTTGTATCCCTTAATCCCTTTCACCCATTTTGCTTGCCTTTCACCCTCCTCTTCTTTGGTGACCACAATATTATTCTCTGTATCTATGGGTCTATTTCTATTTTGTTTTGTTTTGTTTGTTTTTTAAATTCCATGTATAAGTAAAATTATATGATATTTGTCTTTCTCTTAAAATTACCTCTCAAAATGTTATATATGGAAAAACAAAGATAAGACTGACAACCGACTTCTTGTGAGAAATAATACAAATGAAGAGATACTTTTTGAACAGTTTTAACATATTAAAAAAAAGAAAACCCTGCCAACTTATAATTGAATAATTGGCAAAAACATTATTCAATATCAAAGGACATTTTCAGGCATATAAAAGGTGAAAAACATTACCACTAGCAAATCAATGCTGTAAGCAACATTAAAGAAAATCATTCCATCAGAAGGAAAAGAGATAGAAATCAGTATTGACATGGAACAAATAACACTGGAAATGGTAAATATGTGAGTAAATATAAAAGGCTTTTTTTTTTTCTTACTTTTAATTCTCTTTGAAAGGTAATGGACTGTTTGATACAGTAGTTGGCAAAATAAGGCCTGTGGACCTACAACCTATTTTATATGGCTTGAGACCTAAGGATAAATTTTGCATACTGAACTATAAGAAGACATAAGCAAAAACAAAAACCAAGTAACCATGTGCAACAGATCTCATGTGACCTGCAGTGTTTAAAACATTTAACGTGTGGCCCCAGAAAAATATCCTCAGTTTAAAGCAAAAATACTAACGTTGTGACATTTACACCATTTGGAAAAGCAAAATGTGTGAAAACAATAGGACAAAGTCCAGTGGAGGGAAGATGGACTAATAATGTCACAAGATTTTTCTACTATCCTTTAAGTGATGCAATATTACTTAAAGTTAGATTGTGAAAAGTTAATTATATAAGTTAATGAGAGTTAATGATAAAGTAATAACTTAAAAAGATGAATAGTTAATAAGCCAATAAAGAAGATACAATGGATTGAAAAGTAACCAATTATTCCAGAAGATGGGAGTAAAGATGAAAAAGGATACAAAGATCAGAGGGGACAAATAAAAATGATAAGGAAGATGGTAGAACTAAACCTTAAAATAGTAGTAAATCATATTAAATATAATTGGTCATGTACCTCATTAAATGACAGATAAGTCAGATTGCATAAAAAAGCAAGATGCAAATAAACATATGTGGTATACAGTAAGCCCTCCTGAAACATAGAGACATAAATGGTTCAAAGTCAAATAATGGGAAAATATATGCAATGCTAAGCTAATATAAAGAAAGCTGCAATGGCTATATTAATATGAGATGAAATAAATTTAAAGAAAAGAATATTGCCATTAATAAAGTGGGCCATTTTTTAATGATAAAGAGCATAAAACATTCCTAAATGTTTGTGTTCCTATTACCAAAGTTTACAGATAAATTAAAAAAAAATTACTAGAATTGAAAGCAGAAATGGACAGATACCCAATTATAGTGAAAGATTTTATACTGGATAGAAACAAAACAAAAATAAGAATCAAGAAGACTCGAATATCTCCTCCCTGTTATAAAGCAGAAACTAACACACCATTGTAAAGCAAGTATACTCCAATAAAGATGTTAAAAAAAAGACTTGAATAGCACTATAAACAAACTTTACCTAATATTTTTAGAACCTTCTACTCAATAGTAGCAAAATATGCATTCCTCTTAATTGCACATAGGAGTTTTACCAAGATAGATCATATCATGGTCATAATGCATATCTGAATAAATTTAAGAGCATTCAAATATTGCAAATTATACTGTATAACAAACATGGGATTAAATTAGAAAACTATAAGGGAAAGAAATCTGGAAAATTCCCAAACAAAATAAACCAACATCTGTAAATAAGACTTGGGTCAAAGAGTTTATTTTTGTACATGGTGTTAGAGAACATTCTAATTTCATTCTTTTACATGTAGCTGTTCAGTTTTCCCAGAACCAGTTATTGAAGTGACTGTCTTTTCTCCATTGTATATCCTTGCCTCCTTTGTTGTAGATTAATTGAACATAAGGATGTGAGTTTATTTCTGGGCTCTCTATTCTGTTCCATTGATCTATGTATCTGTTTTTGTGCCAGTACCATACTGTTGTGATTACGGTAGCTTTGTAGTATAGTCTCAAGTCAAGGAGCTTGATTCCTCCAGCGTTTTTTTTTTGAGCAAATTTCTTTCAGATAACTTCTTTAATTTTTTTTAAATTTTTATTTTACATTGGAGAATAGTTGATTAACGATGTTATGTTAGTTTCAGGTGTACAGCAAAGTGATTCAGTTATGTGTATACATGTATCTATTCTTTTTCAAATTCTTTTCCCATTTAGGTTATTATAGAATATTAAACAGAGTTCCCTGTGCTATACAGTAAGTCCTTGTTGGTTATCTATTTTAAATATAGCAGTGTGTACATGTCAATCCCAAACTTCCAATCTATCCCTCCCCCAACCGTTCACCCCTAGTAGCCATAAGTTCATTTTCTAAGTCTGTGAATCTGGTTCTGTTTTGTAAATAAGTTCATTTGTATCATTTTCTTTAGATTCCGAATATAAGTGATATCAGTCTGTCTCTGTCTGACTTACTTCACTTAGTATGATAATCTCCAGAGCCATCCATGTTGCTGCAAATGGCATTATTCAATTCTTTTTAATGGCTGAATAATATTCCATTGTATTTATGTACCACATCTTCTTTATCCATTCCTCTGTCAATGGACATTTAGGTTGCTTCCATGTCTTGGCTATTGTAAACAGTGCTGAAATGGACATTGGGGTGCATGTATCCTTTCGAACCATGTTTTTCTGCAGATATATGCCCAGGAGTGGGATTGCTGGATCATATGGTAGCTCAATTTTTAGTTTTTTTAAGGAACCTCCCTACTGCTCTCGCTAGAGGCTGTACCAATTTACATTCCCACCAACAGTGTAGGAGGGTTCCCTTTCTCCACACCCTCTCCAGCAGTTATTGTTTGTAGATTTTTTGATGATGGCTGTCAGAATGGTGTGAGTGATGCCTCATTTTAGTTTTGATTTGCATTTCTCTAATAATTAGCAATGTTGAACATCCTTTCATGTACCTCTTGGCCATCTGTATGTCTTCTTTGGAGAAATGTCTGTTTAGGTCTTCTGCCCATTTTTTCATTGGGTTGTTTGTTTTTATGATATTGAGCCACATGGGCTATTTGTGAATTTTGGAGAATAATCCTTTGTCGGTTGCATCATTTGCAAATCAGCTCTGTTCTTCGTTCTCAGGATTGTTTTGTCTACTTGGCGTCTTTTGTGTTTCTATATAAATTTTATAATTAGTTGTTCTAGTTCTGTGAAAAATGCCATTGGTTATTTGAAACAGATTGCATTGAATCTGTAGATTGACTTGGATAGTATGGTCATTTTAAGAATACTGATTCTTCCAGTCCAAGAATACAGTATATCTTTCCAGCTGAAGAAAAATAGAACATATTTGGGACTGAATGAAATTGAAAACAAGATATATCAGAATTCTTGGGATGCAGTTAAAGTAGTACATAAAGGAAATTTAGAGCTTAAACAGTTAAATTACTTAAAAAAAAAATGAGTCCACATTGTGACCTATGCTTTCTAAGACATTAGGTAAAGAAAACTAAATTTAACCCAAAATAAGCAGAAGAAAAGAAATCAGAAAGATTAAAAACAGAAATAAATAAAATAGAAAACTGAAAAACAAGCATGAAAAATCAATGAAATTGAAAGCTGGTTTTTTGAGAATATCAATAAACTTGAAAAACCTATTAGCCAGACTGATCAGCAAAAAGAATATGTTACCGATCCTAAGGTGAGAAAAGGAACAACACTATAGATCCTATAAGTCTGAAAAGGATAAAGAGGGAAATTTTTAATCAACTTTATACCAACAATTTGAAAAGTTAGTTGATACATACAGATTTCCTGAAAGACACGAACTACCAACTCTCATTCAAGAAGAAACAGGGCTTCCCTGGTGGCGCAGTGGTTGAGAGTCCGCCTGCCAATGCAGGGGACACGGGTTTGTGCCCCGGTCTGGGAAGATCCCACATGCCGCGGAGCGGCTGGGCCCGTGAGCCATGGCCACTGAGCCTGCGCTTCCGGAGCCTGTGCTCCACAGCAGGAGAGGCCACAACAGTGAGGCCCGTGTACCGCAAAAAAAAAAAAAAGAAGAAGAAACAGATAACCTGAAAAGCCCTATACCCATTAGAGGAATTGAATTTATGGTTAAAAACATTTCCACACAGGAAATTTCCAGTCAAATGGCTTCACTGATGCATTCTACCAAACATTAAAGGAAGAGACAGTATCAACAATACTAGCACCTAGAACATTTGGCACATGGAAATTATGTAATAAATACTAATTTAATTGATAAACCTGTTTTTAATATCTCTCTCTTTAAATATTTATAAGCACAAAACTGTGCATGCATGCTTCATATAGTTTTCATTTAGGGGCCAGTATTTAGTTAGAAATTTCTGCAGATGCAAAAGGGGAATACCTTAGGTTTGTTACTAAAATACCCACCTACAGAGTGTGAACTTTTGAATTTCAAAAAAGGGAGATTACATAGTTAGCATCCCACTTTGCTCTCTGTATATTATGAAACTGCCCTACATTCATCATTGTACTACAAAAATAGTCATTTGTTATATGTGTGTATGTGACATGTATATGTGTCTATATAAAAACCATTTTTATTTGTTACAATAAACCATATGACTTTGCAGTATTCTTACCAACTAGAGTCACATCTGGCCCAAATAGGAACATTGACCCAATTCCATGGCACATTTGACAAAACCAATTTTATCACCCTGGTATATTTTTGGACTCCAGCAAAGGAGATATAATGATACTCTCATAAATAATTTGGGGGATTTGATTATTTTGCTTTTTACCCCAGTCATGCTCTGCCTCAAAGTTTATCTATGTAATAGCAACTGACTTGGTGTGACAGTTTCTGAAACTTTCTTTTCTCTTCTGTTTCCTTTTCAAAGTAACTCTTGTAAGGTTATTTAAACAGATGTCAGTTTTAATAGAGCAAGGATAAGTTCTCAGGTTATATCTAAGAAATCAATTATAAATGTTCACTGACTTTTACTGATTCTAAAAGCCATGCACCTAAGTAAAAAATATTTATTCATTTAAAATAAATGATAGTAAAGTGTGAGATGGCAGGGGGTTTGTGGATGGAAATTTCAGGAGTCCTATCTTGAGAGATGTCCAATATTTACCTATTTTTATTTTTAATGTAATTTTAAAAATAAAAAAAAACCTTTTATATGTATCCTTTCCAAATTTCAATAATTTAGATTCAAAATTGTGATTAGTGTAAAATTGGATCTTTATGTTTTTTAATTGTATTGGTTTGGTTAATAAGAGAATAGGAAATGATAGTCTTCAAATTGAACTTGACTTCTATTTGTTTTTGCTTTATGCTCAAATTTCTTAAGGTTTGCTTTCAAGAAGAGAACTGTATAACAATATAAAGTTTATCAGAAAAATCAGGTATCTTTTCCTTCTAATAAAACCTTTAAAGAATGAAATGATAGGAATATTGGCACTGATTTTTTATCCAAGAAAAACTTAAATTTTTTAAAATTTTATATTGGAGTGTAGTTGATTAACAATGTTGTGTTAGTTTCATGTGTATAGCAAAGTAATTCAGTTATATGTATACATGTATATATTCTTTTTCAAATTCTTTTCCCATTTAGGTTATTACAGAGTACTGAGCAGAGTTCCCTGTGCTATACAGTAGGTCATTGTTGGTTATCTTATTTTATATATAACAGTGTGTATATGTCAATCTCAAACTTCCAATCTATCCCCCACCCTACTCCTCCCCCCTGGTAACCATAAGTTTGTTCTCTAAGTCTGTGAGTCTATTTCTGTTTTGTGAGTAAGTTCAATTTATCATTTTTTAAGATTCCGCATATAAGCCATATCATATGATATTTGTCTTTGTCTGACCTACTTCACTGAATATGATAATCTCTAGGTCCATCCATGTTGTGGCAATTTTCATTTCATGTTGTTGCATTATTTCATTCCTTTTTATGGCTGAGTAATATTCCATTGTATTTATGTACCACATCTTCTTTATCCATTCATCTGTCAGTAGACATTAAGGTTGCTTCCATGTCTTGGCTATTGTAAACAGCACTGCAGTGAACACTGGAGTGTGTGTATCCTTTCAAACCATGTTTTTCTCCAGATATATGCCCAGGAGTGGGATTGCTGGATCATATGGTAGCTCAACTTTTAGTTTCTTAAGGAAACTCTATACTGTTCTCCATCATGGTTGTTCCAATTTACATTCCCACCAACAGTGTAGGAGGGCTCCTTTTTCTCCACACCGTCTCCAGCATTTATTGTTTGTAGAATTTTTGATGATGGCCATTCTGACTGGTGTGAGGTGATACCTCATTGTAGTCTTGATTTGCATTTCTCTAATGATTAATGATACTGAGCATCTTTTCATGTACCTTTTGGTCATCTGTATGTCTTCTTTAGAGAAATGTCTGTTTAGGTCTTCTGCCTATTTTTTGATTGGGTTGTTTGGTTTTTTTTTGTTACTGAGCAGCATGACTATTTGTAAATTTTTGAGATTAATGCCTTGTTTGTTGCTTCGTTTGCAAATATTTTCTCCCTTTCTGTGGGTTGTCTTTTCATTCTGTTTATGGTTTCCTTTGCTGTCAAAAAGTTTTTAGAGTTTCATTAGGTCACATTTGTTTATTTTTGTTTTTATTTCCATTACTCTAGGAGATGGATCAAAAAATATATTGCTGCATTTTATGTCAGAGTATTCTGCCTATGTTTTCCTCTAAGATGTTTATAGTTTCCAGTCTTACATTTAGGTCTTAAATCCATTTTGAGTTTATTTTTGTGTATGGTGTTAAAGAATGTTCTAGTTGCATTTTTTTTAATGTAGCTGTCCAGTTTTCCCAGCACCATTTATTGCAGAGACTGTGCTTTCTCCATTAGATAGTCTTGCTTCCTTTGTCATTGATTAATTGACCATAAGTGCATAGGCTTATTTCTGGGCTTTCTATCTTGTTCCATTGATCTATGTTTGTTTTTGTGCCAGTAGCATACTGTTTTGATTACTGTAGCTTTGTAGTATAATCTGAAGAGAGGGACCCTGATTCCTCCAGCTCTGTTTTACTTTCGCAAGATTGCTTTGGCTATTCAGGGTCTTTTTTGTCTTCATAAAAATTAAAAAAATATATTTTTGTTCTAGTTCTGTGAAAAATGCCATTGGTAATTTGATAGGGATTGCATTGAATATGTAGATTGCCTTAGATAATATAGTCATTTTGAGAATATTGATTCTTCCAATCCAAGAACATGGTATATCTTTCCATCTGTTTGTGTCATCTTCGATTTCTTTCATCAGCCCCTTACTATTTTCAGAGTACAGGTCTTTTGCCTCATTAGATAGGTTTATTCCTAAGTATGTTATTCTTTTTTTTGTTTGTTTTCATTGGAGTATAGTTGCTTTACAATGTTGTGTTAGTTTCTGCTGCACAGCCAAATGAATCAGTTATATGTATACATATATCTCCTCTTTTTTAGATATCCTTCCCATTTAGGTCACCACAGAGCATTGAGTAGAGTTTCCTGTGCTATACAGTAGGTTCTCATTAGTTATCTGTATTATACATAGTAGTGTACATATATCAATCCCAGTCTCCCAATTCATCCCACCCCGTTGCCCCCCTTGCTATAGATAAGTTTCTTTTCTACATCTGTGTCTCTATTTCTGCTTTGCAAATTAGTTCATCTGTATCATTTTTCTAGATTCCACATATGAGCAATATTATATGATATATATTTTTCCCTTTCTGACTAACTTCACTCAGTATGACAGTCTCTGGGTCTATCCATGTCTCTGCAAATGGCACTATTTTGTTCCTTTTTATGGCCTAGTAATATTCCATTGTATATATGTACCACATCTTCTTTATCCGTTCCTCTGTTAATGGACATTTAGGTTGCTTCCATGTCCTGGCTGTTGTAAATAGTGCTGCAGTGAACATTGGGGTGCAGATATCTTTCTGAATTATGGTTTTCTCTTGGTGTATGCCTAGGAGTGGGATTGATGGCTCATATGGTAGTTCCATTTTTGTTTTTTTTATGGAACCCCCATATTGTTCTCCCTAGTGGCTGTACCAATTTACATGCCCACCAATGGTGTAGAAGGGTTCCATTTTCTCTACACCCTCTGCAGCATTTACTCTTTGTAGAATTTTTGATGATGGCCATTCTGACCAGTGTGAAATGATACCCCATTGTAGTTGTGATTTTCATTTCTCTAATAATTAGTGATGTTGAGCATCTTTTCATGTGTTTGTTGGCCATCTATGTCTTCTTTGGAGAAATGTCTATTTAGATCTTTCACCCATTTTGTGATTGGGTTATTTGTTTTTTTGATATTGAGCTGCATGAGCTGCTTGTATATTTCGGAGATTAATGCCTTGTCGGTTGCTTCATTTGCAAATATTTTCTCCCATTCTGAGGGTTATCTCTTTGTTTTGTTTATGGTTTCCTTTGCTGTGAAAAAGCTTTTAAGTTTAAATAGATCCCATTTGTTTATTTTTGTTTTAATTTTCATTACTCTAGGAGGTGGATCGAAAAAGATCTTGCTGCAATTTATATCAAAGAGTGTTCTGCCTATGTTTTCCTCTAAGAGTTTTATAGTGTCTGGCCTTACATTTAGATCTTTGATCCGTTTTAAGTTTATTTTTCTGTATGGTGTTAGAGAATGTTCTAATTTCATTCTTTTACATGTAGCTGTCCAGTTTTCCCAGCACCAGTTATTGATGATACTGTCTTTTCTCCATTGATTATTCTTGCCTCCTTTGTCATTGATTAGGTGAGCATAGATACGTGGGTTTATCTCTGAGCTTTCTATCCTGTTCCATCGATCTATACTTCTGTTTTTGTGCCAGTACCATACTTTCTTGATTACTGTAGCTTTGTAGTATAGTCTGAAGTAAGGGAGCCTGACTCCCCCGGCTCCATTTTTCTTTCTCAAGATTGCTTTTGTTATTCAGGGTCTTTTGGGTTTCCATACAAATTGTAAAATTTTTTGTTCTAATTCTGTGAAAAATGCCATTGGTAATTTGATAGGGATTGCATTGAATCTGTAAATTGCTTTGGGTAATATAGTCATTTTCACATACTGATTTTTCCAATCCAAGAACATGGTATATCTCTCCATCTGTTTGTGTCATCTTTGATTTTTTTCATCAGTATTTTATACTTTTCTGAGTACAGGTCTTTTGCCTCCTTAAGTAGATTTATTCCTAGGTATTTTATTCTCTTTGTTGTGATGGTAAATGGGATTGTGTCTTTAAATTCTCTTTCTGATCTTTTATTTTTAGTGTATAGGAATGCAAGAGATTTCTGTATTAATTTTGTATCCTACAGTTTTACCAAATTCATTGATTAGCTCTAGTGGTTTTCTGGAAGCATCTTTAGGATTTAGTATGTATAGTATCATGTCATTTGCAAACAGTAACAGTTTTACTTCTTCTTTACCAATTTGGATTCTTTTCATTTCTTTTTCTTCTCTGATTGCCGTGGCTAAGACTTCCAAAACTATGCTGAAAAAAAAGTCGTGAGAATGGACATCCTTGTCTTGTTCCTGATCTTAGAGGAAATGTTTTCAGCTTTTTATTGTTGAGAATGATATTAACTATAGGTTTGTCGTACGTGGCCTTTATTGTGTTGAGATGTATTCCATCTATGCCCAGTTTCTAGAGAGTTTTTATCATATATGGGTGTTGAATTTTGTCACAAGCTTTTTCTGCATCTATTGAGATGATCATATGGTTTTTTTTCTTCAATTTGTTGATGTGGTGTATCACAATGAATGATTTGCAGATATTGAATAATCCTTGCATCCCTGGAATAAATCCCACTTGATCATGGTGTATGATCCTTTTTAAGTGTTGTTGGATTCAGTTTACCATTTTGTTGAGGTGTTTTGTGTCTGTGTTCCTCAGTGATATTGGCCTGTATTTTTATTTTTTCGTGGTATCTTTGTCTTGTTTGCATATCATGGTGATAGTGGCCTCATAGAATGTGTTTGCAAGTGTTCATTTCTCTGGGATTTTTTTTTTTTGAACAGTTTCACAGAGATAAGTGTTAAGTATTCTCTAAATATTTGATAGAATTCACCTGTGAAACCATCTGGTCCTGGGATTTTGTTTGTTGGGGGTTTTTAAATCACAGTTTCAATTTCAGTACTTGTGATTGGTCTGTTCATATTTTCTATTTCTTCGTGGTTCGGTCTGGGAAGGTTGTACATTTCTAAGAATTTGTCCATATCTTCTAGGTTGTCCATTTTATTGGTATATAGTTGTTTATAGTAGTCTCTTATGATCCTTTGTATTTCCGTGGTGTCTGTTGTAACTTCTTCTATTTCATTTCTAAATTTTTTGATTTGAGCCCTCTCCCTCTTTTTCTTGGTGAATCTGGCTAAAGGTTTATCGATTTTGTTTATCTTTTCAAAGAACCAGCTTTTAGTTACATTGATCTTTGCTATTGTTTTCTTCATCTCTACTTCATTTATTTCTGCTCTGATCATTATGATTTCTTTCCTTCTACTAACTTTGGGTTTGGTTTGTTCTTCTTTCTCTAGTTGCTTTAGGTGAAAGGGTAGGTTGTTTATTTGAGAGTTTTCTTGTTTCCTGAGGTAAGATTGTATTGCTATAAACTTCCCTCTTAGAACTGCTTTTGCTGTGTCCCATTGCTTTTGGATTGTCATGCTTTCATTTTCACTTGTTTCTAGGTATTTTTTAAATTTCCTCTTTGATTTATTCAGTGATCCATTAGTTGTTTGGTAGCATATTGTTTAGCCTCCCAGTGTTTGTGTTTTTTTACATTTTTTTCTTGCAGTTGATTTCTAATTTCATAGTGTTGTGGTCAGAAAAGATACTTGATATGGTTTCAGTTTTCTTAAATTTACTGAGGCTTGCTTTGTGACCCAGCATACAATCAATCCTGGAGAATGTTCCGTGTGCACTTGTGGAGAACGTGTATTCTGCTGCTTTTGGATGGAATGTTCTATAAATATCAATTAAATACATCTGGTCTAATGTGTCATTTAAGACCTTTCTTTTTTTGTTGATTTTTCTGTCTGGATGATCTGTGAATCAGTGAATGTAGGGTGGTATATTTCCCCACTATTATTGTGTTACTATCAATTTCTTCTTTTATGGCTCTTAGCATTTGCCTTATATTTTGAGGTGCTCCTATGTTGGGTGCATATATATTTATAATTGTTATATCTTCTTCTTGGATTGATTCCTTGATCATTATGTAGTATCCTTCTTTGTCAATTTTAACAGTCTTTATTTTAAAGTCTATTTTGTCTGATATGAGTATTGCTACTCCAGTTTTCTTTTGATTTCCATTTGCATGGCATACCTTTTACATCCCCTCACTTTCAGTCTGTATGTGTCCCTAGATCTGAAGTGCGTCTCTTGTAGACAGCATATATATGGGACTTGTTTTTGTATTCATTCATCTAGTCTATATCTTTTGGTTGGAACATTTAATCAATTTACATTCAAGGTAATTATCAATATTTATGCTCTTACTGCCAGTTTGTTAATTGTTTTGGATTTGTTTTTTTAGGTCTTTTTTCTTCCCTTCCTCTTTTGTTCTCTTGTGATTTGATAACTTTTATGTTGTGTTTGAATTCCCTTTTCTTTTGCGTGTGTGTATCTATTGTAGATTTTCGGTTTGTCGTTACCATGAGGTTTTGATACAGCATTCTATATATAAACAAGATTGTTTTAAGTTGCTGGTCTTTTAATTTCAAATGCATTTCCAACATTCTGCATTTGTACTCTCCTCACAGTTGCTGATTTTGATATCATATTTGTGTGTGGTTGATTTCTTACCTTTACTGTATGCCCTTACTGATGAGCTTTTCCATTCATAATTTTCTTGTTTCCATTTGTGCCCTTTTCTTTTCTGCCTAGAGAATTCCTTCAGCATTTGTTGCAGAGCTCCTCTGGTGCTACTAAATTCTTTTAGCTTTTTTCCTACCTGTAAGCTTTGGATTTCTGCATAGAATCTGAATGAGAGCCTTGCTGGGTAGCACATTCTGGGTTGTAGGTTCTTCCCTTTCATTATTTTAAATATATCTTGCCAATCCCTTCTGGCCTGCAGAGTCTGCTGAGAAATTAGCTGATAACTTTATTGAAATTCCCTTGTATGTTATTTGTTGCTTTTCCCTCATTTCTTTTAATATTTTTTCTTTGTCATTATTTTTTGTCAATTTGATTACTATGTGTCTCAGCGTATTCCTGCTTGGGTTTATCCTGCCTGAGACTGTCTGTGCTTCCTAGACTTGGGTGACTGTTTCCTTTTCCTTGTTAAGGAATTTTTCAGTTATTACATCTTCAAATATTTTTTCATGTCCTTTATCTCTTTCTTCTCCTGCTGGGACCCCTTATGCAAATGTTGGTGTATTTAATGTTGTCCCAGAGGTCTCTTAGACTGTCCTCATTTCTTTTTGTTCTTTTTTCTTTATTCTGTTCCACAACAGTTATTTCCACCTGTCTGTCTTCCAGCTCACTAATCCATTCTTCTGCCTCAGTTATTTTGCTATTGATTCCTTCTAGTATATTTTCATTTCAGTTATTGTATTGTTCATTTCTGTTTGTTTGTTCTTTAGTTCTTCTAGGTCTTTTTTAAACATTTCTTGTATCTTCTCAATCTGTACCTCCATTTTTTTCCCAAGATCTTGAATCATTTTTACTTTCATTACTTTGAATTCTTTTTCAGGTAGATTGCCTATCTCTACTTCACTTAGTTATTCTTCTGGGATTTTATCTTGTTCCTTTGTCTGGGACAGATTCTTTTGCTGTCTCATTTTGTCTAACTTTCTGTGATTGTGGTTTCTGTTCCACAGGCTGCAGTGTTGTAGGTTGTAGTTCTTCTTGCTTCTGCTGTCTGCCCCCTGGTGGATAAAGCTGTCTAAGAGGAACATGTAGGCTTCCTGGTGGGAGGGACTGGTTCCTGTCCCTGGTGGGTGGAGCTGGGTCTTGTCTCTCTGGTGGGCAGGGCCATGTCAGGAGTTGTGTTTATTAGGCAGCTGTGTGCTTAGGAAGACTTTAAGCAGCCTGTCTGATGATGGGAAGGGCCATGTTCCTGTCCCGTTGGTTGTTTGGCCTGTGGCATCCCAACACTGGAACCTGTTGGATGAGGCCAGTTGTTGGTGGGAAAATGGTGGACTCCAGGAGAGCTCATGCTAATGAATACTCCCAAGACCTACCACAGCTAGGGTACATGTCCCCACAGTGAGTCACAGCCACTGCCCGCCCCCCGCCTCCGCAGGAGACCCTCTAATACTAGCAGGTAAGTCTGGCCCTGGGTCCTGGTGTGCATGAAACCCTGTGTCCACCCTCTAAGAGTGGAGTTTCTGTTTCCCCCAGTCCTATGGAATTCCTGCAATCAAAGCCTGCTGGCCATCAAAGCCAGATTCTATGGAGGTTCCTCCTCCTATTGCCAGATCCCCAGGCTTGGGATCCTGACCTGGTGCTCAGAACTTTCAATCCTGTGGGAGACCTTCTGTGGTATAATTATTTTCTTGTTTGTGGGTCACCTACTCAGTGTGTATGGGATTTGAGTTTATTGTGATTGTGCCCCGCCTACCGTCTTGTTGTGGCTTCTTCCTTGTCTTTGGATGTAGGTTATCTTTTTTGGTAGGTTCCAGCATTTTTTTGTTGATGGTTGTTCATCAGTTAGTTGTGATTTTGGCATTTTTAGTGGAAGAGGTGAGCTCATGTCCTTCTACTCTGCCATCTTGTCTCCTTCCCCCAGCACTGATTTTTGTTTTTGTTGCTGTTAGCACTGAATTTATTTTGATCAACACTAGATGGTGAGATTAGAGTTGCAGTGCCTAAATTATCTCATATGCTAAAATGGAAGCCATTGCTAGTACATACATCATCAGCATATGTGATAGATTACAACAGAAACCTCATTTATTTCAACTTCTGTATATCCACACCCTTTGCCAGTTGGTTTTGCTATTCCTTTAAGAAGAGGTAGCACCAATTTTCCACCCCTTGAATTGAGTGGGCTTTGTAACTTTATTTGGCTCATAATTACAGTATTCCCAGCATCAAAACAAACTGTACTTTCACTTGCCTGTTATTGATCTCTTCTGTGACCATGATAAAATGGCATGATGATGAAAGAAATGTAGGATAGTTTCATGTTGACCTTGTTGCCTTGGACAAGGCCATTATATAGATAAGCTAGTAGATAGTCCATCCCCAGACATATGAATGAGTCAAGCTAAGATCAGCAGAACTCGCTAGCTCCTGAGTGAGCCCAGCTGAGATCAGTTAAACTTTGAGATAAAGAAAAGTTATGTGTTGTATGACACAATGACTTTTGTGAGTTTGCTACACAGCTATAATTTTTAAACTTTTTATTTTGAAACAATCATAAATTTTAAATTTACTGAAGAATTATAAAGATTGTGCAGAGGTCCTATATACTCTTCAGTAAGCTTCTCCTAATGTTAACATCTCAAATAACCATGTTACATTTACCAAAATTGGGAAATTATCATTGGCACAAACTTTATTTGGATTTCATCCATTTTTCCCCTAATGTTCTTTTGGTGTCCCAGGACCAATCCAAGATACCACATTGCATTTAGTTGTCATTTATTGTTATTTATCTAGCAGGTGACCTCTTGAATGCAGTGAATTCTACCCAGGGTAAACATCTGCCTTGCACTGATTCAGTTTTCCCTCTTTATACTTTAGGTTAGGGCAGTGCTCCTCAAACTGTAATATACATATAAATTACCTGGGTATCTTGTTACAATGCAGATTTATATTCAGTAAATTAGGTTGGGATAAGAGATTCTGCTTGTCTAACAAGCTCGCAGGTGATGTTAATATTGTCCATCCATGGACCATACATTGGATTACAAGGACCTGAAACACAGAAATTAGATGATTAAGGTAGTCTGAGTGCTAACTCTGTAAAGATTTAGTGCCAGGCTTAGCTTTGTAGCAGCCCAATCATGTGGCTAGCAGTTTGAGGAAACAGCAACTGAGAAACTTGCAGAGCCCTGTTATGAGAAAGAAGATAAAGCAGATGTGAAGCCTCTAAGTTCACACAGCTTCTGAGACAAATGGAAATGAAGATGGACCTTCTTAAATAATAATCAAAATTCCAGGAACCCAGCTGTTAGAACTGAGTCTCTAAACCCAACTCACACTCTCTTCTGCTCTAAATTTCAATTTTAATCCCACTTTATTTATATTATTGTTAATGGAACCCTATTTCTTCCTTCTAAACATCCTAATTTACATCCATATAAGAATAATACCCCCAACTGTGCCAAGAATTAAAAAAGAGGAAAGAAGAAAATAAAAGATAATAACTCTGGGAGTATATGGGCCTAGAAATATGTCAGTCTTTCTTTAAAGCTCATTATAATTTCTGTTCATGCAATACCTTTCTCCAGACGTTCAAACACCTTATATAGAAAAGAGAGATTCCTCTAAAAACAATTGGTATATTTATAATTCAAACATAAATCTTAGTAGCAAATAAAAAATAAATTTCATGTAATATTTTTTTTAATAATTAGAATTTCTGGAACCAGTCTAGTGTATTTTTTGTTAGATCAGTATATCCTATTAAGACAATGTGTGGCTGTGGGGTCAGGACTGAAATCACAGCTATAGTTAGCCTCCAAGGTAAAAGGATAACTAGGTGGTCCCTCAAAATTTCATCTCCTGTTACTATTATATTGATACAAACAAACTGGGCAGACATTGCAACATGTTAGGTAGGCTTTGATTTTGTCTGTTTTAAACGAGGGCAACAAAACAAGATAGGATCTAAGGAACCTAGTATTGATAGCTTCTCTGGACTCTAATAATATTACTGAGTAGAGTGACTACTCTGTTGCTCCTTCCTACCCTGAAACTCCCTAACAATATCCACAACATTTGTTGAATTTCTTTGATTCATTCATTCATTCATTCAACAAGAAGTTATCAAGCACATATATACCTCTATGAAGTAAATGCAGGATTACACCACAAGCCCATTAAAAATTTGAAAAACCTCATTTGCTCCGTAAGCAATTTGGACATTTATAATTACCTTCTCTCCTGTGGTGCTATACAAAATGAGTGTGCCTATGAACTCCTCCAAGCTAATAAACCTCTTTCTGATTCCCTTTGAGTTAATATTACCAATAATCTTATATATAAATTCTTACATGTCTTGCTACTACAATAGGAAACAGTCAATATTTTGCATATATTATAATATATATATTTATATGTATTGCTTTTAATTGTGTATGTATTTCATAATTTAAATATGGGTTTGTGGGACTCTTGTTTTCATATTTGTTTACCTAAGCATTTTTGGATTTGTACATACAGTTTTGTTTTCTATCGTTTTATGAGTTTATGTCTTATTTTCTGTTCCATATTGTACATCTTATCTTTTATTTCACAACACAGGCCTGGCCCTGAGGGGTCAGGTGGCAATCTCTTATGACCTCTAAATGGTCAATTGGTCATTGATATGTCTATTTCTATTTGATTCTTTAGTCTATTTCTCTTTATGATTTGGGGGATAAAGCCTTGAACTCTTCTTTTTTTCTCAATTTTGCTCTTTATAAACCTGGAGAATTTGAATGAATGTGATTCACTTCTTAAGTATGCCTGGAATGAATTGCATTTCTTTTATTATCAAATCTTGATCATGATTCTGTGTTGAGTTCACTGCTAATATTGTGTCTGGGTATGCAGATGTTAAGTTGATGTGCCATATAAACGCATCTCTGAGCCACAGGGTCAGTGATATAAATAAGTGTAACAAGCTGCATTGTTAGAAGTCAGGGCTTCAATATGGAAAGATGATAATAGAAGCTTTTTAAATGGGGTCATGAAATATCAATTTAAAATGTTCTCTGTTAGGTGACACTGTTGCTGCTTTCAGTCAGAGGGAAGCATATTGACAATATTCTCTATTTTCCATGTATGTTTTTCAAATGGGAGAGTTTGCATCAAAATCTCAGAAGGTGTTTTCCCCAGATTTAATAATTTAATTCTTCAGCCCCTGGAAAAACGGTAGCAGCCACCTTTCATTGTGGACATTTATTCCAAAGCATATTTTATCAGATTGGGTCGTGTTTTTGAATAAATAAGGCACTTAGTTTTTATTTATTCCATAAAGCACCTGTTAATTTTTTTCCAGTAGCATAAGGTCATAGTCTAAGATGCTCTAAGATTTCCGGAAGATATCATTGAAAATAGCTTGGCCATCAAACAGATTACTTTCCAAGGGCAGCCTTTGCACTGCTGGTCCTTACCAGTCAAAGTCAGCAAATGTGTTACTGTCTCTTTAAAGCAATGGGGCTTCTGTACTTCTACAATATGATACTCAGACTTTTTCTTTTTTTTTTTAATTTCAGCTTTATTGAGCCATAGTTGACAAATAAAATTTTAAGGTAATTGAAGTGTATATTGGGACAATTTGATATGCATATACATTTGAAAGAATTCCCCCCATCTAGTTAAAACACATCTATTACCTCACATATTTATCTCTTTTTCGAGAACATGTTAGTTCTGCTCTCTTAGCAAATTTCAGTTGTACAATACAGTGTTATCAACTATAGTCACCATGTTATACATTCAGTCCTCAGACCTTACTCACCTTACAGCTGAAAGTTTGTGCCTTTTTATCCACCTTTTTTCCCTCTTTCCTCCAGCCTCCAACCCTTGGCAACCACTTTTCTGTTTCTATGCATTTCACTTTTTTTTTTAGATTTCATATATAAGTGATACTGATAGTCAAGACTTTTTCAACCCTCAGTGTGTACTTTGATTACCTACCTTTCCTGGCTACTTGAAGCCTTATTTATTGGTGAGTTTAAATTTAATCACTTTGTAAACAACTCTGAATAAAAGCATAATTTTCACATAGTCACCTACATTAAAAAAATCATTTTTCAGTGGTCTGGCAGGTCTGGTCTGATCAGAAGTATCTGTGAGTAGTAAGCAATAATTCACTTGCTTATCTTAACTCCAATAAAGAAACCTTCTTAGACATGGCCCAATGTTGTCTAGCTGACTAATTCATAAAGTGTCAAAGGAGACTAAAAAGAGCCTAAGAATGTCCAACCACATAGTGAAAGGAATTGTATGAAGTGGAGAAGCTCTGTCTCGGTGGCCAACAGCATTCTGTGCCTGCTCTTCCCCTCACTTCTTGGCTTCTCTATTTTTTTTCATCCTCGTGTTGTGCTCAGGCCTTCCCTTTTGTCTGAAACTAGTATAGCAAACTTTGCTTTCAGAAAGTAAAGTGTAGAAGAGGTTGTACGGAGTAGTGGTTAAGAGTGTGGGGTTTAAAGAGAGACAGTTTGGGATCAAATTCTGATGCTATCACCTGCTACATAACCTGGGCAAGTCCATTAACCTCTCTGTTTACTCTTCAGTCCTTTTTGGACTGTTTATTACTGACCAGCGCATAGGATCCCGTAATGGTTAAACCAATTATCCATTTGAGGGACTGTCATTAATAAGTATTCAATGAATAGTAGCCATTACTATTATTATGTTCATCTTTTACAAGTTACTATGATATTAACTTGTTAATTTTTGAGGGACATATGGATATTAAATCTTATCTCTAATAATGAAGTCATTTGATGTTTCTTCAAGCATTAGGAAGTCAGAAGAGGGAGTATTTCAGAGAGAGCTACCTTTCTTGGTACCTATGATATGATAATCACCACTTTTCAGGTCTCTTTTCTTAGTGAGATGATGTAACTATATATCTCATTTAATTCTTATTGGATCCAGATGAATCACTAAGGTGACTCTTGCATATCTTCAGGGCAGAAATTACCTCTACTAATTTTAGACTCTGATCACTAGAGGAGACCTTCCATATAAGCATTTGAATTGCTTATCATTTATACATATTTATATTCCTCTTGGCTATTCTCACCATGATTACTGTCTAGATTTTCAGAATTGCCCCCTCCCCCAACACCCCTCACTTTATAACTGACTTCCTGCTGTTCTTGACTCAGGAGTGTTTAAGTCCCATATTTAAATGGTGAAACATTTGTTTGTGACAAACACCATATGTCCAGAATTCGTGTACCTGTCGAAGAGAGGCCTTGCAGGACCTGACAGGTGGAATGTCTGCATATAGGTTGTTCTGGCATGATCATTCATAATGATTCTCAAAGGGAGTATGAGTAATTTACATATCAAAGGTCCTATGTCAGGAGTGTATATAAAGTAAGAAGCTCACCAGTATTAAATTTTTGATCAGGAAACTTCTTCAGGGACCATATCTCAATTTTCAAGGCATTTCTAGTAAAGACAACTTAAGTAACTGCTTTGACTAACAGTGTCACCTTTCCTATTTGAAGGTATTGCTGACTCAGATTCATATCTCATTCAATCCTCATTATAACCTTGAGTCAAGTGTTAGGGCCCACATATAATTAGGATTCATGCAGTGTCCACCATGCCACTTAGCTAGTGTCCCATTATCCCACTTTGCCTCAAATATGACTCTCCTCTCAGATACTAATTTATAAAATACTCATTGTTTTACATATATATGTATAAAACCAAGTAAGAGGAGATGTTTTGTGGTGGGGAAGTGCTTGCCAGTGGCCCTGTGATATCGTAGAGTACAGCACATCTATTCAGGTGAAGTTGGTTCTATAGACCACCTTTGTTTAAGGGTGTAGCTTAGTGTTTTCCAATATGTATTTTGGAGAACAAAACTAGTTTTGTTGTTGTTATTGTTTTTACTACTGGATTTCTCAGAACATTTATTATTACTAATGTACATTTGTGAGTCTACAAGGGAAAAAAGACATACTTTTCAACATTGCCCAAATTTATTTAATCATAGAATATCTTTTTTTCACAGAGATACAGAATAACTCATGGCTCCAAGGCTTTATACAAGGCATTCCAGAAAACACTAATATGACTATTTGAAAACCTGGAGAAAATCCCTATTAAATTAGGAGGGAGGAAGGTAGAGACAAAGTGTAATAGAGCCTCTACTGAGGATCTTGGTTTTGCTTAAATATTTTACTATCTCATTGAGTGTGAAAATGAAAATAAACTATCATCACTTCAACCACCATAATTGCTTTGGTAAAATAATGGTAAATAGCAGCATAGCCATTTTTAAGTGTTTGTTTTTTTTCACATTTGCCATGTTACTTATGGACTCAAGGCCAGCTACTACTGTAACTTCCTTTACTTCCTTATTGCTGATGTTTTAAAATGTGAACTTTCAATCCATTTCCCTTGATTTGCCCAGCTTCTCACTTTGCTTCAGGTCTAGAAGGATAGGGAGTGTTAGCCCCGGTAGACACTCCCCTGTCTCAGACATGCATTCTGCCCACCCCTGTCCAGTCCCTCTACTCCCCCAGACATAGCAAATTTTGACATCTGGTTCTTTGGTTCTTTATCACCAATTCTTTCACCTTAGTCCACTCACCTTAGTCCCAGCTTCATCAGGTCAAATGCTCATATTTAAGGCTGCGTTATTTTTCTTTGTAACGTAGAGGGATCTTCTACTGTTAAAGTTTAAAAATCCACCTTTCATGTGCACTTAAAGTCCCCTGTTGAATTTAACTGCAAAGGATAAAAGATAGAGAATGAAGTAGAAAAAGTCCTGTAAATCACTGCCTATATTTTCTGATAAGCATATCGAAAGCCCACTCTTCCCCACTCTAGTAAACCTCCAAAGTGATGGATTTAGCTGAGGGACAGGAATGCGGGTGAATAGCTGTGGGGTGAGGACAGGGGGAGTAAAACCAGAGCTGTGCTGCAGCTGTGTTTCCTGGTGGCTCAGCAGAGCCAGTGGTTAGATTTCCACGAGCTGTGAAAGCTGGCCGGTAAACACAGCCATTATTAAGAAGTAAATAATATAAACTTATATTTAAATAATTTACATTAAAAACAAAGGTAATACGTACTCAAAACTCACCACTTCCTAATTATTTTATTACATGTTACTATTATATATGATCAAGGTTATTTATATCCATTGTATTTGCCTTATGGAAATAGTATACAATAATGTGCTGTTGTGCACCTTCTCCCAATTCCCTGGTCAGGTTTGTAACTTGAATTTGGCCATTGGGGGAATTTTCATACCATAGAAACCAGCAACTATTACACAGCAAGGCTCATTTTATTGTTTTATTGATTATCCAGAAATTGGCAAATTTTTTCTGTACCTGTGTATCAATAAAACGATTTACCAAAACAGGAGATTGCCCAGATTTGGCCCGTCAGCCAAGGTTTGCTGATCTTTAGTCTGAAGTTAAGAAGATGATGCTGAAATGTTCATCATGCATTTAAAGTAACAGTGTATTATAACTGTATCCATTACATTGTGAATTGCACAAAAAGTTCAGGAAATATTCCAGTATTTGAAAACTATTATCCCATTTGGCAAGAAAGCCACTATCATCACTGAGGAATGAGTGCCATTCTGGCATATGTCGTCTGTGTTTCACTTTCATATTACTCATTAACGTAAATGAAAATATCCGGTATTTAGGTAAGAACTACACTTGTATGTCAACTGCAATAATAGATTGGTTATGGACACCAGAATTGGGCAAAAATCAACCAAAACATTCTGTGAGAGTCAACTGGTTATATGGAGTTGTATGTTGTATTACTTTTATTATTATTTGTAAATTGCATGCTACACATCCTTTAGATTGGTAAAGGACTTTATGTACACATACGGGTATATACATTTTTTTATCCTGAAGAGTCTGTTGTTAAACATTTATCAGTTTTCCATTGAGGGAAAGAAATCACATATGGGGGTAATTGGAAGTAGCCGTGGAAAAGGAAGAAGGTGGGTTCACCTCTGGAACACTCAGAGAGAAAGGAAGAGGGTGCTTAGGAGAATATGAGTTTGTCTAGTTTTTTGGACGAGGACTCAGGATTCCTCTAGATTTGGAGTGGGGGATGGGACCATTGTGCTCTTAGCAGGCCAAGGTGAAATTATTACTGTAAGTATGTTAACATACAATGAAAGCACCTAATGCCACACTTTGCCTTGAGGTAACTTGTATGTTGAGTAGAAGTTGAAATCCAATATGTGTACTATGCCAGAGTTTTCAATGTGGTTTCAATGGGAAAAATACCCCACACGTCTAACAAACAACTTATATATTTTGGGGAAACATATCTTTCATAAAAACAATCTGGATTTTAAATGATTAAAACAAACTCTCATACACAGCATGCTTTGGAGATTGCACTTTTACTTTCTTTTGTTATTATTATCTTCGGTGCTGACTACTTTTTAAGAATGTACTTGTTAGAGCATCATTTTCTTTCCACAGCTTCAATTAAAATGAGGTATGGCGATTTATCAACATTGCAACAGTGACTTTAGGCTCTCAGCATGCTGACGGTTCGCTGTGCATACTTACCTGGAGGCCCACATTGAATCCTGAGCCAACTTCCTTCCTTTGGTCAATTTTCCATAACAGTGTCCAGGATTGTGTGAGTTCAGGCAATGCTAATTTATGTTGGTATTACTTAAAGCCTGAATTTAGGGAGTTATTCCTATGGCCTAAGGAAACCTTATCTAGCCTCAAATCAGGTAGCAATGAGTTTTCATTTTTATTGGATTGCTGTTTAGATTACTCATCTGACATCTTTCCTTTCCTGTCGCACTCAGAGTTTGCCTTCATTATAAAGATTATTCAGACTTGCCTGTGCTGCTATTCAACCATCCACCACAGTGGCTGGGCACTTTCCCCAAATCTGATTATTAACTATCACTTTGCACAACAGAGCCGATATATTTGTCCCTCTTCCCCAACTGCATAATAGCATCTCCGGTTCTGGAAGGAACCATTTGATATTCTCCCTGTACAGTTGTTCACCTGGTATGTTGTTGCCAGGAGGTGGCAATGGCAGCGCTCTAGCTCTTTAGTAGCTGGGTAAGAGCAGTTTAAGAAGTGGAAATGGTGTTTGTTTAAGGTGAAGAAAACGAAGGGTGCCTTCTGCCGTGTTACTTATAATGAAAATAAAAATTGTGTATACTAAATGCCTAGTTCAATAAACAGTGCGTACAAATGAAACACTGAATCATAAAATAAATTTAAATAAAATTTAAGAAAAAGGAAATAGTAATTAGAATATAATATTTACTGAAAAAATGATGGAGTTAAAATTACATAGGCACACCAGCCCTAATTTTATAAATGTATGTTATGTGTATTTGTGTATTATGAAAGCATAAAAAGATTTGAGTAATAGTATGAGTGATTTTAATTTTCTTCTTTAGTTTTTTCTGTAGTTTTCAAATTTCTATAATGGTCATGTCTATTTTTGTAGACAGAATTTAAAACATCATTATTACAAAAAAGAAATTTCCAAAATCAGATAACAATAACTGCCCCCTCCACCCCATCATTGCCATTTGCTGAAAATAAGAGGAAATCTGCTTAAATTACTCAGGTTTCTTCATGTGGTTTCATGGAACCATGGATCCTTTACAATACATAAAACCATTTATTCTGAGTCTTGAAGAAACAGAAATGAAGCAGAGTATAAAATGTTTACAAGGCAAATGCTATTGTATCATTTTAACCCCTAAAATACCTGGAAAGATGTAGGAACTTTAGTGATCAATATGAGTCATACTCATGCAATCTAGCGTTCTGATTAAAATCTGGAAAAGAATAGGGCATAGTCCATCACCAACAAGAACCAAATCTTTCCAGCAGAGAGTCAGGAATCTTCCTGGCATCCAGAGGTTGGTGCTGTGGGCCATGATAGATTCTCTCCTGTGGACTTTCCTTTTCCTGTTTCTCTCCCATGAGTCATACTTTATCCTACACTTGTGCTCAATCTGAAAAATTAAGTTTCATGCTTTGTCTTTTGAATCTGTATCACCAAGTCAAACTCCCTGATTGTTCAAATTCTTCAGCATATACTAAAGGCCTAATGAAGCCATAAAAAGAGGAGATGTCTCTCTTACTGAAGAGATAAATCTCATCGTATAACTTGTGCTCACCATGTCAGAAAGCCTCTTCAGAATGAGGTTGAGGATGGAGAGGGATGAGGGGGATAAAGGGAAGAGAGCTCTATTCTGCCCTAATGATGAAAATGGGAAGAACACAAGGGTGAAGTAGATGATCTCACTGTGGGTGAGTGGGTGTGTCGCTGTTTTGCAATTGGGTGAAATGGAGATCTGACCCATGGTAGAAGCATTACTTCATGAAAATGGAGATGAAAGGGGGTGATATCTACTACCCTTGGCACTGATCCTAGACTCCTTTAGCCTTAACTCCTTAGGGAGACCTGAAATTTCTTTTCTAGTCATTTCTAATTCTTTAAAGAATTATTTTGTCTTCTCTTGGTAGGCAGGGTATGCATGTATTTCTCAAAGATCTTCTCTGTGAGAAGCATTTGGTATTATTAAGAACTCATTGCTGGACTCCTTATTTCCAGAAAGTTATGATTCTTACTGACTTTATTGCTGCAGCTGGATTGATTTTAAAAATCAAAATGTCTTCTTGTTAATGCAAA
The DNA here is from genome assembly GCF_039906515.1 of Pseudorca crassidens. Taxonomy (NCBI): domain Eukaryota; kingdom Metazoa; phylum Chordata; class Mammalia; order Artiodactyla; family Delphinidae; genus Pseudorca; species Pseudorca crassidens. The sequence continues at coordinate 43,734,042 of NC_090309.1, forward strand.
GGCTATCAACGACGAGTAGATCTAATGATTTTTTTAGCAGTCGATAGTCCTATACACAATGGTCTTGTACACTGTTAAATCTCTAATGATAAAGGTGACTGGTGTGATAGTAATTAATGGAGGTGCTCTGTCTCTCCTTTTTATCCATATTCCATTATGGTTTTAAAACATATAAAAATAAAGGCAATCTCTGAGACAATATACAAGGAGATCCTTCTCTCTCGTCTTAGTTACTGCTCACCTGTAAGCTAAAAAAAAAAGTCTTCTCCTTTCCATTTGGTCCAGCTCAGCTCAGTGAGTGCTGGGTGTTGAGTTTGTCTCCCTTGTGACTCCAGTCAGGGTTTTAAGAGGGTGTGTATCATCTTATATGCTTTAAATGATGATGTGGTCTCTGAAGTTACCATCTCACTGACATTTAGATATTTTCAGGAAGCAGATGAAAAATGGGTCAGGATGGAGAGTTTTATACTCACTGAATCATAGAAATTTGAATGATGATTTGTTTCAACTGAGGTGGAAAATCAAAAGCCAATCGATTTTGACTAGTCCCACTCCTTCCATCAGCTCTCATATTAACATCATTTGTGATTTTATTCCATATTTTGATTTTTCCTCATATATTGTGCAAACCAATTTTATGCCTAGCTAGAGGCCCCACCTTCTCCCCCTTTTCTTGTCTAAAGATCAGTCTTTTATAATTTAAAAATTGTTTCATTCCCATGCCTTCCTCTCTTGAATTTCTGTTGTGTTTTTTTTTTTGTTTTACAGAGGTGCCCTTTAGTAATTTTTTTTTACAAAAAGTCTAAGTATTCTTAGTCCTATACATCCTTATGCATATTTTCATTCTGTTCTCATACTTGAATGCTAGCTTTAAGTTATTTTTCTTTGAAGATTGAAGACATGATTCCATAGTTTTCTGGAGGCTGTTACTGATTGAAGACATGACTCCATAGTTTTCTGGAGGCTGGTACTGACAGAAATTCTGATGGCAGTTTGATGTTCATATGCCAGTAAATACGTTTTTATTTTTCTCCAGGGAAGCTGTTGAATTCTTCTCTTCTATTTAACTTTTGGAAAGTTTACCACAACATGTATCAGTGCAGGTTTCCTTTGTACTAACACTATATTCAGTCATCAGACTTGGGTTTTTATTTGACTTTATTCATTATTATTCCTTCCTGTCCATTTCCCCTGAATTTTTCATTCTGAAACACATAATTGATGGGCCTTGAAACTTCTGGATCTAACCTTTCAGTGTCTCAGCTTTCTCTCATATGTATCCTCTTACAGTGCCTGCCTCTGCTTGTCGTGGGGAGGGATGTAATGCAGGGGATTGATTTGTCTTCCTAGTGTGAGAGCTCTCTGTCCCTCCAGAAACTGTAAACTGCCTGGGGGTCACAGTGTTGCTTCTTTGGTGCCTGGGCTGAATTGATACTTCACAGAACAGCCTTAGTTAGCAGGCAGCCATCCTTTTTGATTTTCTGTCTTTTTAGAGAATATTCTTGTCTCAGTGCCATGTATACTGTGAGCACTTCCTGGATACATGGTCCACAGGCGTTCAAGCAGCAGTTTCCAGGGCATCGGTCTCGGGGCAGGAGACACTGCTCTCATCTGCTTTACAGATTGAAAAGCCAGCCCTGTGCTCAATGTAGTTCTTCTTCACCTTGTTACCATGACGCCTGCCAGGCTTGGAATTTCTAATACTTCACTGGGCCTCTGATGTTTTAGGTCTGTTTTGTTTCCTCTGCTTTTCCCTATCAATCTTGTTTCATTTGCTTTCTATCCTTAAAGGAATTTCTAAAATTTCAAAAATGTGAATGACATTTTTCTCCTTTCCTTGTGATGTTACAGGAACATATATATTTATTTTAAAGAGATTTTAAGTTGGAGAGGGGATATAGACATTTGGGCTCAGTTCAGTATTCAGACCATAGAAATTCCAAGACAACAGGCTGAATGCTCAATGAGGTTTTTCAGCCACAGTTGAGGGTTTGCCCCCAACACAATCAAGGACAGTCTCTCTCCTAGAAGCTCCCTTCTCAGATCTACTACAAAACTTGGTAGCTCACCTAGAGTAAACAGAGAAATATCCAAGTTACATTAAATACTTTCTTACAGTTTGGAACCTAGCAGTGCTTTCCCATAATGCAGTTATCCTTACTACCTTATTTCACCCACATACTTCCTGAACTGTAAAGTATTGCTAAGTCTATTTTTTGGCTGGGGAAAATGAGATACAAAGTGACTAGTCATCTTGCATGTATAAGGACCTGGACAGGACTACAATTAGAACCCAAATATCCTAGTCTATTAGGCCAGCGGCTCTTACTGCTTTTGCAGAGCAACATAGGTAACAGAGAAAGCTCACATATTCACCACATTCCTCAGGTTTCTGGTGCACTAAACCCAAACTCCACTCTAATTGTATCATTTAAAGACCTGGGTGCATCTCAAGGTCTGTTGCTACTTGGACTAATAGGGATTACTCTATTTAAAAATAATAGTAAACATTTATTGAGCACTCACTCAGGCAGAGTTATAGTGCTTCACATATATTAACTAAGTCATCCTCACCCCTATCAGTTGGGGGTGTTATTATCATCATCTGTATTTCATAGATGAAAAAACGAAGAGATTAAGTCTCACAGCTGATTACAGGTGTTGCCGGGATCCTGACCATCTGACTCCAGAGCCCATGCTCTAAACCAGAGACTAGCGAACTAAAGCCTGTGGGCTAAATTTGATCAGCTGCCTTTTTTTTTTTTTTTTTTTAACTGCCCATGAACTAAGAATAGATTTTACTTTTTTTTTTTTTTTTTTTTTTTTGGCTGTGTTGGGTCTTCATTGCTGCGTGTGCGGGCTTTCTCTAGTTGCGGTGAGCAGGGTCTACACTTCGTTGTGGTGCGCGGGTCTCCCATTGTGGTGGCTTCTCTTGTTGCAGAGCACGGGCTCTAGGCGCGTGGGCTTCAGTAGTTGCAGCACGCGGGCTCAGTAGTTGCTGTGCTTGGGCACTAGAGCATGCGGGCCTTAGTAGTGGCACACAGGCTCAGTAGTTGTGGCTCGCGGGCTTAGTTGCTCCGTGGCATGTGGGATCTTCCCGGACCAGGGCTGGAACCCATGTCACCTGCATTAGCAGGCGGATTCTTAACCACTGCACCACCAGGGAGGTCCCTAAATTTTACACTTTTTAATTGATTACATTTTAACTGGTTATATAAGTGCCTATGTAATATCTTTAATTTTGTTTCTTCGCCCCACAAAGCCTGAATCATTTACTCTCTGGCCCTTTAAAAAAATGTGTGCCAACTCCAGCAAGTCTAACCATTAGGCTCTAATTCACACACTCCAGTATTTTATTTTGAGTTACAATTAGTTGGGCATAGCTCACTGTTAGCAGGTTGAGATGTGTAGTTGAGAAATGCTGCACTAGTTTATACCATGGAGTCCAGACAGCATAAACAGGCAATTTGTAGCTTTTATTGCTTCTCCTGCCCATTTCTTCCTCCCTCATAAATAAGGTCTTAATAGGCTGTATTTGTTTTTTAACTATTAGAATGAATTGATAAAATTTCTCCTTCTCTCTTTACCCCTTTCTAAATGTATCCAGTTTTTCCTAAGAAAATAGGAAAGGATTGTGCAGATAGAGGAAATCTGAAAATAAATCAAGAACTGTGCTTTAAGATCTCAGTTGTTGTTTTCAGGATTCATGTTAGCAATTAATCTGGCAGTAGGAAGGCCCTGGCAAAAGAGTCAGACATATACCTGGCCTGAAATCTGTAACAGGCCTTCTGTGTGGGCTTTGCTTTGCAGGTAGGTAGATTCATACCAAACCCCACATTATGATCATAGGAGTCCATGTGAAGAATACAGTTAGGGAAAAGTAATTGGTTTATATAAAGAACCTTTTCATATGTAACATATGTCACAGATCATAGTTTCATGGAATGCTAAAGCTGTTTGGTGTTGAGGAGTCCGGACACCCACATGGTTAAATAAATTTGAAAAATTCTTGGTTAAACAAAGTTAACAAGTTTTCTTAGTCAGAAACTCTCCTAGAGGTCATAATATGGTAATGTCCAATATCAGTCCATAAGTGGAGTATGTAGTGTACAGTGTTTTCTAAAGTTACAAGATGATGAACCTTTGTTTGTTTGTTTGGTTGGTTTTAATCAAATAACTTGTGCTCCAGGGAACACAGTTTGGGGAACACTGGGAAACATATTGAATTGCTCTTTTCCTCCTTGGAAGCTTTTTCTGCACACTGAATCAGTACCAGCTGATAGAGTCAGAGCACCATTCCTCCTGGATATTGCAGAACCATATTTATAAATCCCTTTTCTCCCATTCCTCTTTCTTATTTTAGATTCCATGCAGACTACCAGCCTTCTGTGCACATTTGACATTATATCATTCTTTTCCATTCCAACATTTTTTATAACCATAAAATTTTCAAGTTGACAAATCATTCCTCACTGCTTTTCTTCTTGATTTAACTGCTTCATGCACACTCAAGGAGTTACCTTAATCTAATCAGCCAGTTCTCTCTAAATCACAATGTGAAATAACGACAGTTAATTCTTACCGAGGTGGTGAGTTTCTGCTAACTTAGATCTCAGATGCATTCTGTAAACCAGTACTTAGGTTTGTAAGTTTATAACACCTTGTAGGGAGGTGTAAAACCTTTTGGCACCTGACCACATTGTTCATCTATAACGTAAAGTGTCACCCAGCTCTTACTTTTGAAGTTCTACCTTACATTCTACCCAGGGATTGTATGAAATGGATTTTGGTGGTTTTCTTTTTTAAAACAGTCTTCAGAGAGAGGAAGTTACTGAATTCTCTACATAAAGATCAGTCTCACCTTCCCTGATAACCTTTGGCTGTCCTGCCCTGTGTGGCAGAAATCAGCATTCCCTGTTTCCAGCAGGTCTCCAGAAACGATAGCAATTTCCTCGTGCACATCAGTTTCTCCTTGCGGATGGGCAGCTTGTTGCTATAATCAGATCTGTCAGCTTTTTGCAAAAGAATTGGAAAGTGGCCTTACTCCTGTGGAAATCTAATAGCGACTTGTTGTCTCTCCCTCTTGGCGGCATAGCCCGGGCTGTCAACATGGTGTCCTGTGTCCTGCAGTTGCAGAGGGCTGGGCCCCTGCCTGAGGAGAGGCAGCTGAATTGGGCCACTTTGCTCACTCTTGCAGAATTTATGATCTACCCAGTGCCTTCCCTGTCATGATTGACTTTTAGAAAATGAGATTGCCAAGTCCTGAGTATTTTAATCTGTCAGTAACTAGTACAAATTCTACCATCATAATTCACGCAACAAAAACCAATTAATGAAAACAATCCAGCTATTGGTACATTATGATTTCCTTGTACCGTGAAAAATGGGGTACCCCGTTGTAGCGAATTATTATCCCACATCTCTCTACATTCTACTTAGAGATTGTATCAAATGACAGAGGTAAGATTCTTTTAGAAGAAATTTAAAATATATTCCAGGCAGTCATTCTTTTAAACATTAGATGCCAGCTAATTGATCTTTAAGTTTTTACTTTTCAGCTCCATTACACTTTACACCTCAGTATGTTTTCATACCCTCTCACTTTTGGTAGAGATATCCGATTTCTAGCTTTTAACAGAATTGTTCCGTAAGTTAAGTCAATTCCTGTTAATACAGCTGTTAAGTATTGAGATCATGCTGCATGTTAAATGAAATTGGTTTTCAAAGTAAATTAAATCCCTGAATGAAGGTGGGTGTATCTTTCCACATGAAGGAAGAAATCGTAAGAGAGTTGCATATATAATCAGATCTTGGGGACATAAACTGCATTGTCTACGGAAGAGTTGTATTATGATGCAACAATCCTATCCTTCTCAAAGAGCCTTAAAAAGTGAACTATATTTAATATGAGTTTAAACATGGAGGACAAAGATACAGATTTTGAGAATATGATAGTTTTTGTCTGACTGTCAGCCGGTTGTTTTTGCTTTAAAAGAGTCTAGAGTCAAATAAAACCCAATTCCTCATTCATTTCTTCCAACCAGGAGAGAAAAATGGGATTGGAGTAAGTAATGTCTCAAAAGCAATTTTTACACTTTAATTAGCTGGCTCTAGCTATAACTGGATTGACAGGGTTCGTATACCGTTGTAACAATACTGAATGCTGTATTCTTCTATTAAACCCACATATTGCATCCTAAAAAGTAGGTTTTAACTTCAGATCGCCTATTTCTCCTCTCTTTCTCCAATCTTCTTTACTATGTAGAGAAAACAGAAAGTAAGAAAAACCTTAAGCAGTGTGAAAGAACAGAATAATTCCCACTCCTGTCCTCTATTTTAGTGTAGCAATAAGTCACATGATTATGTATTATATAGTTTACAGATTATAGGATATATGAAAAACATCATGTATATAATTCATATGCTCATTCAACTAGGCTGAACTAAAAAGCTTTATGAGGTTTTCTTTGTTTGTTTTCTCATATTCCATAATATTATGAAATGTAAGATAAGTGCTCAGTCACTTACCAAATACTTTGTCACATGGTCTCAGGGCCATGTTCGGTAATTCAGAGGGGAGACAAGTAGAAGAGAAGTCACAGGGAGGGCTTTCATGTAACGTGTTATCTGGTTTTTGAAAGATAAAACTTCCCAAGTTAAAAATAATGGTAAACCCTTCAATCCTTTCACAGGGGAAAACTATATGAAAGATTATTCTGTGTGATTCTAAAAGAATAGATTTAAAGTTGAGGCAAGTTGAGGACTTGAGGTGGAGTGATTACAGCCAGGGGAACAAACTGAGGGGTCACTGAGGAGATAAACTTGCTGATAAAAAGAAAAATAGGAAGGTGGACACATTGGCTTTTCCAGTGAGGGGAATGGTCTAGAGGAGAGATTGGCGGATTGTGACCTGTGGGCTAAATCTGACAAATGGACAATTTTTATACGACCACTGGGTAAGGTTAGTTTTTACTTTTTAAAGCATTGTAAAAATACAAAGAGGTAAAAATACAAAGAGGTCTCTATATGAGATATAGAGACCCTATGGCCCAGAGCCTAAAATATGTATTATCTGGCCCTTTACTGAACAAGTTTGTTGACCCTTTGTCTATAGTAACCCTCTTCAAACTTTCTGTGACAACGGAAATGTCCCATCTCTGTTCTGATCAACGCAGTGGTCAGGAGCCACTTGTGACAACTTAGCACTTGAAATGTGGCCAGTGTGACTGAGAAACTGGGGTTTTAATTTACTTAATTTTAATTACTTTAAAGTTAAATGGCCACAGGTGGCTGGTGGCTACGCTATTGGACAGCACAATTCTAGCCAGTTGTGAATGTATGGACCATCTTATATAAAAGCAAAAGTTCTAGACTAATTCCTATTCCATACCTCAGGTTGACCGCTCTGTATGGTGTTAGCTCTGAAGCAAGCTGGGAGTGACAGGGCACCAAACTGAGAGTGAGGAGTAATATTGGGAAGGCTGAAAAGCCTTGGCAGGGGGAGATTGCAGGACAACCCTATGGAGAGTTCCCATGCTAGGGATACAGTCTAAGTTCTAACTGAGGTGGCCGGAATCCATCTATTTCCAAAACATATGCTAAGAATCCAGAATTAGAGATCCGATCTGGAGGAAGTCAATGTTTAGACTGCAGCGCAGAGACAATTCTAGTGTCAGACAAAGGATGAATCAAGTGGAGGAATCCGTCTGTGGTAGAAAAAGGCCAGAAATATGATCTGTATCTTCAGAAATAGCGCTGGCAGAAAAATGATGGGCAAATAGGGCTGTCAAGGCAGCTAACGTATAGGGAAGTGTCCCATCTTTCCAGAGCACCAGTATTCTGGTGGGAGGAGGTGCTATGGATTGGACAGCTTTTAGTGCCTAAGGGATAGGCATAGGATACGCACATGGATTTAGAGGTGGGTGGGAGCAGCAGGTACCTTGAAACCTCTGTCCCATTCATTCATGGAGCTAGGATAGGATTGCCAGATGAAATACAGTATACCCGGTTAAATTTGAATTTCGGATAAATAACAAATACTTTAAAAAAAGTATATCTAAAATATTATATGGGACATACTTACACTAAAAATATATTTATTATTTATCCAAAATTCAAATTTAACTAGGCATCCTATATTTTTATTTGCTCAATCTGGTAACCCTAGGAAGGGCCATTGACACAGCCTGCTGACCTTCCATGAAAGGGTGGGGTAGCTTAATGGAGGCTTCATCCAAATGTCTGGAATCAGGCTAGGTTGACACTTACTAGACATATGCTTTTGGCCACATCACTAAAACTCTCTTTGCTTTCTGTTCTCATTAGTGTGGAGCAAGGAAATTCACTCAATGAGAGCTATGTCTGTCCTACCTTGAATGGCAAAATGTTAGAACTACATGGGACCATAGTTATCTTCTATCTAAGGCTGTTATTTTTACAGAAGAAGAAGGAGGCCTAAAAAAAATAAGGCGACTTTTAAAAGAACCCACATTTCTACCTGTGATAATATGACCATTCCTGGAATCTGGATATCTTGCTACTCAGTTCAATACTTTTTCTCTCTCTACTGCTCTGTCATCTTCTGTCTTCAAAGACCTTAGGAAATAATGCACATTAAAGTGATTTGCAAATTTTAATATGTAAAATATAAATGTATAGGAGAACTGTTTCTAGGCTGATATCAGAGCATGGAAATCACCTCCCTAATTATGCTGATTCACAATTCTCTGTCTGGAAAAATGTTTGGGTATCAGCACTTCAGAAGTCCAAAGTCTTAATTTTGGGGGGTTGTCTCTAGAAAGCACAACTAATAAATTAAAAACAAAGTTATCAAAACAAGTTACAATTCTAGGTCTTTTAAAATCTGGCCCCATGGGAAACCAACCAAAGCTGTTTGATAAAGGTAAACATCCTTAGATGCACACCAACCAGCCTTTTGCATTTCATTGTTGACAAGTCAGGCTAGATGCATAACTTGTATGCTGCTGTCTGCCTCGTGGGAGATGGATTCTTACTGCAAGGCAAGTCACATCCCTGACCACATTTATAGCTGCTCTGTCACTGTGGCAGTGACAGTCTGATACCTCCCAGATGCCTGGATTTTTCCCCCAGTGTTAATAAACAGTTGTGGTGGGAGTGTGGAAATGAGGTGAAATAATATTCCTGTCCAGGCAGTTAATGCTAAAGAAACATTTAGATAAAAGAGGAGCTGATTTGAGCAAGGAAATAGATACCCAAAGGTAACGTTTAAGATCCAAAGTCTAAGAACTCTTTAGAGGCACCTCCATAGCGGGGAGAGATCTGAGCCTCTTTGGTTGCTGCTTCTTCGTGTCATTACCAAGGACTGTACCCTCTCTTTCCTGTAATTGTCTTATTTCGGCTCAATTAAGAGTTTGGGAATAAGAGTTTTAATCTTATACTGAGATATATAACTACTGGTAGTACAACTGGTTCATTGTCTTTTGAATGTGTTTAAGATTTCCTCTTCATAAATGATTCAGTGGGAGTTGGGTTTATTTTTATATTGCTAAATGTTTTATATATGTAAATGAAATTTTGGTCAAGGAAATTAGAAAGGAAATATTTTAAGACATGTAAAGCTTTTAATCCAACAAATTATTTTGGGAATAAAAAGATCTTCCCTCCTGTGTGCTTATTGTTTGGCCCAAAATTATATGTCTTCCATAAATACCATGAATATTCTCACGGAGACTTAACACTGTCCAAAAATTCTTCATTTCTTACAGATTTTTTAAAAACTCAATTACCTTGTATTCCCTTGCACATAACAAAATATTTTGTTCTTCCACAGAAGTCTAGAATGTAGTTTTCATCTGCGTTGCCTTTAAGTGGTATCTAGGTCTTTAGAATTATCAAGAATATTGATTATTGCTTTTCTTTACCTTATAACAGCAGAAGAGCTTTTAATTTACAAATTAAATGGTATCATGTCTTTTCTTTTTTCTTTTCTCTCCTCTTCTTTTCTTTTTTCTTTTCTATTCTATTCTATTCTTTTCTTTTTTTCTTAACCAAACCCAGTTGACAGTGACTGTTAAGGGTTTACTTTTCTGAACCCAAGTATCTTGTTAGGAAGATGCTCCTAGATTTCTGAGCTGTACTGATGAGGTTTGAGATAGTATACTCCTTGCCTCATACTGGTGGCAGGGACAAAGGCTTTAAGCAGAACTGTCCAGTTTAGCATCTTTGATTAATATATTATAGTAAGTTTCCCTGTAGAGTGTGTTTTGCCCTTTAGAGGAAAAATCTGTTTTTAAAAACACTTGAATAAAGAACACCCATGTATATATACACGGACAAATCTCTAGGCTTCAGTCTGGTACAGAAACAGTTTGGGGCTATGTCACTTTGGTTTTATGGCTGTGAATACCTATTGTGTGCTAATCACTGTACTGAGTAACATCATTTGAACTGATGAACCGCTTGCTTGATTGATTGATTACACAAGCCTTTTATTTCAGTCTGATACCTTGGAGGCTCTATAAACTCTTGAGTTTGTGGCTAGAATTAGTGCTTTGGGAACTTGTGAAAGTATGCAGATTAAAAATTTATTGAGAAGGGGTAAGATATTCATTCATCTTTTTAAAATAGTGTGAATGGGACTTCTGTTTTGGGGTTTTTTTTTGTTTTTTTTTTTTACATTTTGACCCCTCTTCTACCTGGATCATTACAAGATTGTTCTGATTAAACTTCCTTCTCCATTCAGGTCCCTAAAATCAATTAAGCAAATTTAAAAAAAATCCATTCCTTATCATGTCTCTGAATAAGGTAAGAGGTAAGTTTTCTCATGATTGATTATGCTCAGGACTTATAAGCATTTATCCCAGATTTTTTTCAGAAGAAAATGAACTAAAATTAGCTTATGATCAACAAGCATTTAACAGAGTCCCATGGAGAATTTCTGAGTTCCATGGGGTACTGATTTTTTAAAAAGAATTTTTATTGAAGTATAGTTGAATTATAATATTGTGTTAGTTTCTGGTATACATCAAAGTGATTCAGATATATATAATATTTATATATATATATATACTTTTTTTTCCATTATGGTTTATTACAGGATTTGAATATAGTTCCCTATGCTATACAGTAGGACCTTGTTGTTTATCTATTTTATATATAGTAGTTTGTATCTGTTAATCCTAAATCTAATTTATCTCTCCCCCATCCCCTTTCCCCTTTGATAGCCATAAGTTTGTTTTCTATGTCTGAGTCTGTTTCTGTTTTGTAAAGAAGTTCATTTGTGTCATATTTTAGATTCCACACATAAGTGATATCATATATTTGTCTTCCTCTGTCCAACTTACTTCACTTAGTATGATAATCTCTGGATCCATCCATGTTGCTGCAAATGGCATTATTTTGTTCTTTTTATGGCTGAGTAATATTCCATTGTATATATGTACCACTTTTTTTTTTTTTTTTTTTTTTTGGTGGTACGCGAACCTCTCACTGTTGTGGCCTCTCCCGTGGCGGAGCACAGGCTCCGGACGCGCAGGCTCAGTGGCCATGGCTCACAGGCCCAGCCGCTCCGTGAAATGTGGGATCCTCCCGGACTGGGGCAAGAACCCGTGTGCCCTGCATCGGCAGGCAGACTCTCAACCACTGCGCCACCAGGGAAGCCCTCTGTACCACATCTTCTTCAACCATTCCTCTGCAACATTTAGGTTGCTTCCATGTCTTGGCTATTGTAAATAGTGCTGCAGTGAACATTGGGTTGCATGTATTTTTTCAAATTAGAGTTTTCTCCGGATAAATGCCCAGGAGTAGGATCGTTGGATCATATGGCAGCTCTATTTTTAGTTTTTTAAGGAACCTCCATACTCTTCTCCATAGTGGCTGTACCAACTTACATTCCCTCCAACAGTGTAAGAGGGTTCCCTTTTCTCCACATCCTCTCCAGCATTTTGTATTTGTAGACTTGTTTATGATGGCCATTCTGACCAGTGTGAGGTGATACTTCATTGTAGTTTTGATTTGCATTTTGAAGTACTGATTTCTAAATTTCGTTCCACAAACCTCCATAGAAGAGCCCCTTGAAAGCTGATATGAACATGTTGGGTGTTTTATTTGAAGCTGGGCCTGTCCTCAGGAAAGACTGGGGATCCACAGACAGAAAAAGGTATCTCTTCTAGAGCCAAGGTTGCAAAACTGTGCAGTACATGATTGTGCTGTTATAGACACTCTGTCTTTATTTTGTGGATAAAGAAACTAAGAATTAGTGTTATTTAATGTAAGCCTTTGAAAGGAGGAGGGGGGAAAGATCTTATATAATGATAACTAATGCAATCTAAAAAGAGTTATTTTGGCGCAATGGTGATGTGTTTTCCCCTTGCAGTTTTGTAACAGTTTCCAAGCTATTAGATTACTATGTCAGCAAAGTTGTATTGAATTTGACTTTTCAAAAAACTTAAAGTACTTCATTATTTTTATTCCATTTTCAAAAGAAACCTCCAATTTCTGTCTCCAATGGAAATGATTTCACCAGTAGTTAATTATTTACAGTTGTACCACCATCCTCACAGCCACCCGAGCGAACTCCTAGAGCCAGTCTAGTCTGCTTCAGCTCTCTCACACTCAAATTACTGTCCATATCTGTTACCTCCTCTGAGATTTGTTTTGTATCTGTCCCCTTCCCTCTATCATCACTGCACCCGTGTTCTCCAGTCCCTCATCTTCTCTCTGCTGGACGATGCAGCAGCCCATCACTATCTCCTTGTCTTGGATCTGCCCACACTCCCATTTGTTTCCTGTAAGAGCCCTTCACTCCTCCCCATACAAACCTCCCCTTCTCCCTGTAGCCCTCAATCTGAAGCCTAAGCTTCGGAATGCCATTCAATCTTCAGTCAGTAACTCAACTCTCTACTTGAATCTTTCACTATTTATTCCTTCCTACTTTTAGATTTAGAGTTTTTGAACTACTTATAGTTGCAAGATTCTATCCAGTTTCTGTGCCTTTTCTCAGGCCGTTCCCTCTTCCTGAAACACTCTTCTCCAGCCCCTTGGTTTCATGCCCCCATTGACCATGCTAACTTCTATTCATCTTTCAAAACTATCCCCAGGGAAGAGCTGAATCACTCCCTTTTCTGAACTGAGGCCCTCTAACTCGGCGCTCTGGAACCAGACTGCTTAATACCGTCTTTTATTAGCTGCGTTACCTTGGATAAGTCATTTTCTTTCCCTGTGCCACAGCCAAGCCCTCATATTTGAAATAATAATGCCTCCATCATTGGGTAGTTATCAGGATTCAATTAAAAAATAAAATATAAGAGTGCTTGTTATACAGTAAAGGCTAATATAAGTATAACTATTATTATTATTACTTGTCTATTCAATTATTTTCACACTGCATTATAATTATTTCATGATACTTCAATATCTCACACACTTACCTTTAATGAGGACTTAGAAAGCAAACACAGCATTTTATTCATTTTTATATCTTCAAAAGTTTCTGTAAAGCCAGGAACATAGTAGACAGTGAGTATGAAGTATGTCAAAAAGAACAAAATTCTGTGTAAGTATGTGGCAATATCATCCTATCATGGGAAAGAAAGCACAAGAAAAATTCATTAGAGGTGACTTAAGAAGAGTTAGACTCGATATGGTTTAGATTTTAACATGTACCATGTTTAGGCAAACATCAAAGTATGATTAAATTTTCAAGTTAAGTGCCTATAGTGGTGAAAAAACACGAAGAGTGTCCTGTTGGGTAGCTTAGTTAAAAAAAAAAAATCCATAATTTACATTTTCTGTTCGCTAACACACAGAGCCCATCAACTCTCACAAGAAACTCCAACTGTTAAGTATGGATCCCCTGCTGTACGCCTAACTGCCTGCCCCCCTGCGTCCCTTCTGCTAGGGCTACACCCCTGCTGTCATTGGCCCATTGCCCCATAGGTCTGCATATAAGAACCCATGGTGCCATTCCTCCAAGACCCACACACCCTTCTAAGTTTCCATCCTCCTAGCAGAATGTCCATACCTCCCAGAAGCTTCTACGGCCCTGGTAATGGCCTCAGGCCCCAATTTTTCAGAGCCCTTCTCTCCAACCATAAATGCTGTACTTGAAGTGGGATTGTTTGGTGACAGGACCACATCTAGAATTCCAGTAAACTGAGTGAAAAAGATCTTTTAAAAATAATTTGCAAGTTGAACACAGTCTAGCTTACTAAATCCATGTAAGCTGGTAACTGAGAATAGACTGTACGTTTCTTCAGACTATACCTTTTTACGTAAACTCATAAAAACAGAAGAGCACACTATCTTCTTCAGATGCATTTTTGCAAACTTTGTGCACTGTCCATGGAAGAATGGAAAAATATTTAAATGGATGATGTAGCTAAAATTCTGTTTGACAAAACAAGAAGAAGAGACATGGAATTAGGGATTGAAATTAAACTAATACAATCACAAACAGCAATCAGGAAACTACAGAAGTAATGCTCAGCTCTCTGAGCTGATATATTCCTCAATTCACATGTCTCAGTGGTCTTTTTGAGAGTGAAAATTGTCAGAGACTATGAGATTAAGAATGAAGTCACAGCCCACTTAAGGTGAAACTCCTTGTAAGTGCATTAAAGGAGGGATGCAGGGAGAATGGCTCTATGCAGCAGCTCTAAGAATAAATATTTATTGAATATTTTACAAAACAGACTGATTTTGGTGGGATTATTTGATTTTTGTGAAAGTCAAAGACTCTTTAATAATATCAATAAAAATAAAAACATCTTGACAGTGTTTTAATAGCATGTACATTTTTTCTTTAACTCCAAGAAGAAGAGCTAATGATGTGCATGTAACTTTATCATGTTAAATGAGAAAAAAAAAAAACCCTGAAAATTAGCTATGGCCTGTGGCAAATTCCTGAATTTCATACTATTTTTGGACTTTGCCTCAGGGAGGGAGATATATTATTTTGGATGTGAAAGGCCGTCCAGTGCATTAGCTGTGACAGGATTGCACAGACAGGTATTAAACTGGCCAACAGGAATTTTTCAGACGTAGTACACATTGTTTCATAGTCAGTTGCTGCAATTTTCTGGTTCTGTGATGATATGAAATTCCAGTATGAATGTGAGGCAAATGATATGAGTAGATAAAAAAATAAGAGATCCTGTTGACAGTAAGTACAAGACAACATATGATATTGGGGGTACACACACCACATGGCTGGTTAATCTTCAAGGCTCATTTCATGTCAGAAAACAGAGCCAAGTGAGAACAGCCCCTTCCAAATCCAGACAGCCACACAGAAGCCAGCAATCCAATGCAACATTATCTCATAAAGCAAAGCTGTTTCCCCTGATCAATCTTGTTGAATAAAATAAAATGTTCAATTTAAAAAATATATATATAAGACTGGTTAAATTCAAGAAGGCTGTTGGCATACATTCAGGCTACACCATGCCATTGCTTCCTCAGCATGAGCTGTTTTCAGGAAAAACAGCAATTGACACTAATTAATACTAATTAACTCATCTTGCTCTTATTCTTTGAGTTTTTCTGGCCTTACCAATATGTACTGTTCAAGTTCAATGCTTGCTTGAGGACTGGAGAATTTTTTTCCGCTCAGCTCTAACACATGCTACTTTCCAACCAGTGTCAGGAGGAAAAGGAACTGCAAATGAGCTGTGGTCATGTAAGAATAGAAGTTTTCATAGGTCTCGGGGGAGGTTATAAACTTACTAAAGATTTAATGTTTTATTATGGGATTTATTCTCCAACAATACGTTTTATATCTGTATAGTTATTACAAGTAGGCATCACTGAAACTATTATTATTGCTACTGTCCTTATTATTGAAACTATCTTTGGTATTATCCTATTATTATTGATACTATCCTTATAGTATCTTTACTATATGGCACTCTCTGTACCATCAATGACTCTTCCTTACCCACTGAGTTAAGAATAAGTTTTCCAGTTTCTACAAATAATATAGTCCCATCCTCCCTCTTCAGTCTCAGCTTGTATTATTCCCTTGTCATACCATGGGGTCCCACTAACTAGGCCAATTGTAACTCCCAACCACATTCTAACTAATGCATTTTCTTGATTTTAAATATATTTGCATAATGTAAGTGCTTAGGTACGATTACAGCAGACATAATTTTTGGTTTATACCTAAGCACATATTTGAGTACATATTTGGAAGCTGCATATTTGAGTCCCTCTAAATTTTGTACTTTTAGCTGGGGCTGTCTGGGAAATTTTGTCCCAGAAACTGCTATTCAGTTCCACAAGTGGCCTTTCCAATCTATATCAGTCTATAAACATGGCGTTTTGTCTGCCGTGGTCCATACCTTGTCTAGGTTGAAACTTCGCAACAACTTTCACAGACAGGAATTTAATGGTAACAGAAACGTGTAATTTTGTTTTCTTACCATTTAGTGTTTGTTTGCTCCTTTTTCTTTCAGATATTTCCCCCAAGATACAGTGGATCTGTGTTTCTGTGAGATGTTTCTTAATTTAAATCCTGTTCAAGACCTAACTCTTAATTTTACCTTCTAAGTTAATTCAGTATACTATATTCTTAACGCCATCAGTACATCACAATTTTTTAATAGAATTAGTCACTGAACCTTTGTATATGCATAATGCACTCTAGTCCCTATTTAAGTTAAACCCTTGTGTGGCTAAAGGCGAATGACACCAAACCACAAATATATATGTTACAAATATCCATATGTATAATATCCTGGCAAAAAAGTCTTTGAGTCACATAGCAGATTCTGTTGAGTGACTTCTGTGGGTGGGGAGAGTAAAGGGGCAGGGGTTTATAAATGCTGATTCCTCAAGAGAGACACATAACATTGTCATACCTTGAGAACTGGTTGGTGGTACAGCAGAAGTGAATGACGTAACAGAAATGATCATCTTTTCTTTTCCTTCTTCCTGTCCTCCAAACACTTCCAGAGAAATAAGTAATCACCGTATTGAAAACTTGCAAGCACATTCTGTGTTCCTGAGGCATTTTTGCCATTTTATGATTGAACTTAGGCTATTCATCACGTACGTACTTTTAAGGTGGTGGAGCTCTGTATGAATTAAGCCACCTCCAAGATGGTTAAACAGCATTTAGAACATTCCCTCTCCTAGACATAGAAAGGATTTCTCTTTGGGAATACTTAGTCCCACTTGACTGGTTCACTTATTCGAGCATTCAGACCTCATTGGTCTCTGAGAAAGAAATTACTCTGGAGAGAGTCAGTATGAGATGGTTGCAAGCAAGGGAATAAGCAAGGTAATAGCCTTCTTTATCATTAGTACTTATTCAGAAAGCCATCTGGAGTGTTACAGCCATAACCCTCCAAAAAAGTACAAAAGGAGGAATCATGGGATGGAGACTGCCAATTCTCTGGGGAGTTCTAGTCCTTCAAATGAGTTCTCACTAGTACAATCCAACCGCTCCCAGGACATTTCTTACAATTTCTGGGTGGTAGTTTACATTTATCAACAATTGCTATGAGACCTCAAAATTGAGAAAAGTATAAAACTAGAGCTCTAATACTTGCTAGATTGATCAATAACCTTAGGGACTATAGCTTCATGCTTTTTCTTCCCAAACACAAACAAGTTTTAGAAGAAAAGTTAATAAAACAAAAGTAAAAACCATGGGGACTGGAAAAGTTCTTCAGAATAGGAACAAATCGTGATTATGGAGGCAAAAGGGTGTAGGCAGTGCTGGATTAACATACAGGGATGTGTGGAAGCACGTGCCAACAAGGTAAGGATCACATTAAACAAGGCTTGGTAACCTTCTCTCAGGTGGGCTTTATTGGTATTCAGAAGGGGAGAGACTGATGCTCAGGGCAAGGCGGCCTCTTGGCAGAACCTAACAGTTTTGGAACACAGAGGAGAATCTTATTTTTAGCTTTACCGTCCCAGAAATTTAGTTTTGCCACGGCACACAGTTTGGTCACATTTAGAGAGACTGACAGAAGCTAACCAAAGTTAGAGGAAACTAACATGTAGGATAGCCCAGTCAAAGGATTTATAAAAGGCACATGGAGCTTATACATTTTTAAACATCATCTCCTGCTCCTATAGAAATGCGTACATTGGTCCATGCTGTGAAAGAACAACTGTGTGGAAGGACGATTTTACTAGGTGAGAAGGCAGGCCTGTTCACTGCTTTGCCATCTTTCCTAGTGTGAAATTATGGTGCCATCAGAATTCGAAGTGGGTACTTTCCTAGACCAGGAACAAATTTCCTAATAAAATTTGCTAGGAGAAGACTTAAAAAGGCAATTTTCTTTCCACTTTGATATTCAAATGAGCACTGTGCAGACTTCCGCTTTTCTCTCTCTTTCTCTAATAACATGGTAGGAAATGTGTTCGTTGATTTTCTTTTTTCACTCTTGATTATCTAAAACACTGGGATTTGCAGTCCTTTAAGTTTCCCTTTGAATAGCCATGAAATTAACAATGTTTTGCCTTTGTATGAGGCAGTATTTTTATTGTCCATTAGCTTTGGTTTCCATCAGCAGCTATCGCTATTTGGAGGATGTGGCTCTCCCTAACCTCTGATGGGGCACAGGCCTGTGAGTGTTGAGTCTCTGAGGTGCTACTTGTACTAGGGTGAGCTGGGGGCTCTGGCAGACCTACCAGCTCACTTGCAAGGCCTCCCCCACAAGTCACTCTTGAGAGACAGAACATTCCATGTTGGTACAAGGCCAAGGAGCCCACAGCTGTGAGTAATCAGCTGGGTGTTCCCTCAGGCTCTTCCAGAGAAACTGAGGTGGGTGGAAGTATGCATACTGAAAATTTGGGTACATGTTTTGTTTCTCAGTGCCCTCTGATTTAGGATACAAGGGCAAAGTAAGAAAGCATTTTCTTTCCCTTTTCATGGGTAGCATCACTCTGGACCTAGACAGGGGAGCAAATCTTAGCCCTTTTCTTGGTTTCAGAAGTTTTATTTGTGAGTTTTTAATATTTTTGTCATTGTTTCAAACAGCTGTTTCTAGAGTTCTGTGAGGGTTTTGCTCATCTTGGCAGATTCAGTATCAAGAAGGTATACATCAGGCTTCATAGCAGCTCAAAAATAGCGAGACCCAAAATGCTTGAACTTTTTCCTAAGTGACATTTCTTAATAATGCAATACATTTGGAAATGTAGTTACTAAGGTTTTCATAATCATCCTAGGAATGTAATATTTCTGTGGGATATGGAGAGCAAAAATCAAGCATGAGGATTTAAATCCTAATCCTAAAATGAGGATTTATCTATAGCTTTTAAAGTAATTTTTTATCCTCAAGAAAATTTCATAGGAACAGCAGAATTGTGGGACCCCTGTAGAGGTCATGTCTGAGCAAACGTATCTTCATTTGTTAAGTTGTTTACATGTTTGTAGAAGCCTCATTCTCGGCAGCAGGCCGAGAATTCCTACTCAACCAGTTTTTACCTGTGCACAATCATTCTCAGTTTCTGAGTAAGCAAAAGGAAATTGAATATTCGTTTTAAATTTGTTACTTGGCTTACTGTTACTAGAGACATACTCAACTATGAATTTTTAAATCCATGGATTGTTTTAAAAAAAGCCTTGCCAATTCTTTTAGAAATGTGAAAAGAAAACAACTTGGGAAGTAGGGAAAGTATTGAGCTATGAAAGACAGGATAGGGAGAAGTAGAAGGGGAGAAATGTGAGGTTGCTTTCTGTAGTCAGTGCATTTGTCTTAGAAGAAATAATTCTGAGGGGGAAAAAGTGTCTTTCCTTAAGCACATGAAAGGTGCCCAGATTTTATCTAATATTAAAAATCATGACGTGTCAGATGGCTGTCAGGATTCTGAGATAATATTAACTTTCATTTCATAGCAGTGCTCTGCCACTACTAATTTTACACTTAACAGAGTCCATTTCTTCATCTTGCCTTTGGAGTCTCTAAATTCAGGATTTATTGATCTGGTGTCAATCAAGTATGCTTTATTTTCTGAGTCCCTTGCCTCACCTAACTGTCTGTAGCCCCTGTAAGACAGGACACTGTTAACACTGGTGAATGTGTGTGAAGGCCTAGCAAGTGAAAGAGGAAAGGTTTAGCTGGGGTCAGTTTGGGTGGAGCATCAGCGCTAATTGAGAGAGTTCTAGGTCATGGTGCTTTACCTACAGAGAGAGTTGATGTGGCCAGAAGGAGATCCTCAAAGCAGGACTCACATCAGGAGAGGATAGAAGTAGTGATTACAGTGCTAGGGAAAATGGCAGAACAGCTTTTTTGGGGAGAGTAGGTGATAGTGGAGTATTAGCATTTTATGAGAAAAGTAAGCATAATTTATTTAACAAAATAATCAAATCTGATTACTCAATGTTATCAAATATATTTGAACAAAATGTATCCAATGTAAAGTTATGAACAAATATAAAAGTTAGAGAAAAATATCATTAAATATAAATTACTAGCTACTAAACGACATCTCTGGTCTCTGCCGTTTGCTTGGATTCCATTCGTCTCCATCCTGGGACCAATGAGATCACTCAGAGCTGTAACCTCCGATGGCGTCAGCCCAATTGGCCTTCAGTATCTTCCTGTCATGTAGCTCCCCTGAGTGGAGTTGTCACTAATACTGCCTCTGGGTGGCTCCTCTGCCTGGACCAAAGCAGTTTTATTTTAGCAGTTTGATTTCTTTGCTTGCCATCTCCAAAGAAGTGGTTGTGCCGTAGTCACTTCATTCTCAGCTGAGGCACCTGCCTGTGCTGTGCACTCCAGCCAGGTCAATCCTGGGCTTTTTGTGGGGGGCTGCGATGAAGTTGGGGGAAGGATATCAGAGGCAGCAGGAGATCAGTGACAAAGAACAGGAGGAATGGCTTGCAGTAAGGATGTCAGGAAAGGGGATTGGGCAGGAAGTGGAAGAGGAGGCTATTAGAAATAAAAATGGCCAACTAAGCTACTGACCGGTGTCTCTAACATTTGCATGACCACAACGAAAGTACCAGTGTTTCAGTTTTTAAAAATAGAAAGGTGAAAGGTAGTGGTTTTCCATCTTGTCTGCACATTGGCAAGTTTATTTTTTAAAATACTGAGGTTTGGGTCACACCCCCAACTCCCCCACCAGAGACACTGATTGAATTGTTCTGGGGTGTGGCTTTCTCATCAAAAGTTTAAAAATCTTACCAAGAGAGTTCCAACATGCAGCCAGTGTTAAGAACTGCAGTTGTAAGTTAATGCTAGGAGTTTGAAAATCAGTATTAAATCCATGAATGGAACATGCAGCTGTTACCTTTATTTTAACCAAAGGGAAACAGGTTCGTTTTTAAGGAGCATCTTCAGGTGCCAGGCATGGCGCTGAGTACTATTACCTTTTTTATTTTTATAGTGATACTGTGAAGTGAGAAGAGTAAACCCAATTTAAAAGGTGAAGAAAGTGAGGCTAAGGGAAGAGAAGTAATTTGCTCAAGGTGACAGTGTTTGTGGAGGTGAAGCTAGCAACTGGGACTCAATCCCAAGCTTATATGATTCATCTTTTTTCTTACCTTTCCTTTAAGACACAGTTGTAAAGGGTAACTTATCATGGCTTGCTTGAAGACCTACATTCTTTTGTGCCTTATATCTAGGGATAAGAAATGAAATCTGTATGTTCTAATCACCATAACCTATAAGATTGCTCAAAATCAGGGTTCAACAAATTATAACCCACTGTCAGTTTTTGGGTGGCTTATGAGGTAGAATGGTTTTTACATTTGTAAATGGTTGAAACAAAATTAAGGAAGGCTATTTCATGGCCCATGAAAATGATACGAGATTCAAAATTTGGTGACCACAGATAAAGTTTTATTGGAACACACTACACTTATTTGTTATGTTTTATCTGGGGCTGCTTTCCCACCACAGCAGCAGGGTTGAGTACTGGCAGCAGAGACCATATGGCCAGCACAGCCTAGAATATTTACTATTTAGCCCTTTACAAAATAAAGTTTGTTGACTTCTGCTCTAAAGTAAAACCTGATAGAGAAATCTTAATGTACAAAACTGACATAGTATAGAGAATGCTTGTTCACATTAACAAATATATAACAATACAAAACAATTTTCAAGGTTCTTTGAAGGTATAAGCTACCCTAGTGCATTTAGGTGTTGGTTTAAAAATCATTAGGTGCCCCCGGGGGTTGATGATTATATAAATGTAAAGCAAAAGCACCATGAACCATTATTCACAGAAGATTAGTTACAGAAAAAGGTAAGAACCCTTACAAATGATGTCACTAGCAACTCAGGATTCATTGTAATAACTCCATTTATTTTTAGCTTTACTTGTAAATTAAGTAGATCAGTGCATGATTCTGTTTCTATTTTTGCACTGTTTCTTTTTCCAAAATTTCTACTTTTTAAAATACTGGTATATATATCAATGTTTTCAGAAATGTACTAATTCAGTAATATGCTATCTTTGCTGTAGCAACTGTACCAGAGTCTCTCAAAATGTGTTCCTTGGATCACATGCATCTGAATCATCTAGGATGCTTGTTTTAAATACAGATTCTAGGGCCTCAGACCAGACCTACTGATTCAGAACCTCTGAGGGCAGGATTCTGCCTTTCTCCAAGCTCCCAAGGTGAATCTCATGTATCTTGTAGAGTGAAAAAACCATGCTACATCATGGGTGGTTCTATTGACAGTTATACTAGGAATAGACTTAGAGGAGCAGCAAGCAGGGTGTAGAGATTCCTACAGAGACGTGGAGGAATATCAGGATTCTGTATTCCCGGGGTGTATGAGTGAAAGCAAATAGGGAAACCATCTTGCTAGTAAGAAGCAGATTCATCCAAGTGGACAGAGAAATAATAGAAATGAGGAAACATTAAAAGAATGAAAGCTGGGACGGATTGCTGCTAGTTTGTTTCTGCTTATCAGAATACGATTGGTCTAAGAGCCATTTCCCTTCTTGGCATCCTTTCTTCATCCTAGAAATGACCGAGTGTGCCCGGCATTTATGTTTGCTCTTTCAGATCCACTCTCCATCCCTTTCCATCTACCCTGCTCTCTCTCTGGAGCGTCTAAACTGTATGGACCCCCCTGCCATGTGGCTTCTAGTTGGGGTGATCAGTGGGGTGCCCAAGAAGGAGATCAGAGAGAGGCAGGGGAGTGAGGCCCCCCTCACTGTGGAACCAATCTGGCTACCTGTCTCTTTAGACTGATAGTCATTGCTCTGTTCAAGATAATACTCCACTGCCAGGTTCTGTTACATGCTTTTGCCTTGTCCCTTTGGGTCTGAGGGCAGTAATAGCTCCATGGTTGCAAACCTCAGGTTAACTACAAAATCCTTTACGTTTCTACAGCCTGCCCACATGTTTATATATATTTAAACACTCTTTGAGTTTTTCTAATTTGACTATAACATCTGTTTCCTGTTTGGACCCTACTGTAACAGCAACCAAATGTCTACAGGTGGAATCCAAAAGGAAAGGGGGCATCATCTCTTTGGTGAGAAAAGTTGTAGTTCATCAAACATGACAAGAGACCTCACATGTACTGTTATCCCGCCTAAGACCCTCTTCTCTCCACCTCTTTTATCTGGCTAACTCCTGGTCATTTTAAAAGTCTCACCTTGAATGGCAGCTTCTAAGAAATTCCTCAAATGGTTCCATCAAACTAAATTAGTTTCCCCTGCTGTACCTTCTCATAATATGCTTTATTTTTTCCTTAATTGTTCTTATGCATATTATAAGTCATTTATCTTATATTATCTTTGGTCATCTCTCACACTAGACTGTGATCTCTAGGAGGACTCTATTTCGTGTTTAACGCCTACCCTTTGCAAATGCTCATTCAGTTTTTGTTGAATATGTGCATGAATAAAATATATCTATCCTAGCCAATTTCACTGTTATCCTTTTCCCTGGGAAAAACTATGACATATATAAACCGTACCTATATAGCATTCTATTTTCTGTACTTCCATAAACCCAATAATATGGACCAATTATGCCAATGCCCACACAGAACTCTAAATCTCAGGTGAATGGTTCTACTTGTTTCCCAGAAACTTGTCTATTTTATGAAACATTTGCTGTAAGAAAGGAGGCAGAAACCTATCAAACAAATTGTCAGTACTTGATAAAGTAACAACAAGTCATACAAAGCAAGAACAATTGCGTGGTAAGTGTAGGACTGGTGCTAGGTTAAACTCGGTGAGTGGGCATTTAATTTACCTTTTCCTAACAAATGGGAAAAAGACCCACTGGATCCCCACACTCTTATTTCCTCCTCTCCAGAGTATTTCTAATCAGAGACACTAGCAGACATCTACTTATAATAAAAGGCTTCTCCTTAGAGAATCAAAGTGACAGAAATTTTTAGGTAGTAAATTTGACAAAGCGGCAGGTTTTCATTTACTGCATTCTCTTTCTGAGAACTTAGTTACATTTCCTAAATAAGTAGCCTGGATTAGATGAAGAGAAAAAAAAATTTAATCACTCCAAATATTTGGAGATAGAGTAACTAGTGAGAACTCTTCATAATTTGTTTTCTCCATTCCAATGCCTCATCCTGTGTGGATTTCGGTTTCTTTGTAGCCTAAGTCTTTGGGGGATACAGATGTGAATAAGTAAGGTACCCCTACAGATCCACATCCGCCTGTGTTTAATTTGCATTCCACATTTCATCCATTCACAGTCCCAAGCCCATTTCAGTTTTTCTCTTCATGGAACGAAATCCCAGCCCCAAGGACTCATCTCTTTCTCTTCTTGAAGGACTGCAGTCAGTGCAGGTTCTCTTGCCAGCTGCCACCTCATGCTGAGAAATCATGCAGATAGACCACCCTTCTCCAAGTCATCACAAGCCCAGAGATGCTCTTTGTGCATTGCACCAAATGCCACAGTGAAGAAAAGAAAATCAATCAGAATCTTCCTGCATTTCAGTATGGGCTGACCTTCCTCCTTTGTGAGTGATTTCAGGGATCAAGAGAAAACTATTTAGGTCCTGTCCACTAATTTGCTAATGTTTGAAATTCCTTTGTTAAAGACTAAACTTAAGCTTAATATTATAGGCCCTGTTTAAAAACAATTTCCCTGTGTGAGATAACACATAGTACATTGTTAATCATTGACATTTCAGTTTGAATAAGATCACCAGATGCATTTTGAAAGTAGATTTCTATAATGAGTAGGGGGCGAAAAAACATGAGGACCCCGAATTAAGCACAGAGGAGAGCAGAAGGGGGACACTTGGCTCTCAGTATAAACAGCATCTACTTTTGCTTCCATACTTCCCTTACCTCAGTCCCAATTTCAACTAACATTGTTAAATTTTGTCAGGTATTGAAGGCATTCCAAATAAAGTAATATGCAGTGAATTTTCTCTGATTATTGCCAAGCCAGATAAGTATTGACTTCATTATTAAAGTATGCATATATTACAGAATTAATATAAAAATGCACATTTTAGACTTGTCATTATTCGTGTATATATATGTGTGTGTGTGTGTGTGTGTGTATATATATATTTGTATGTGTGTGTGTCTATTTCTTAACATGAGTGAAAACAGTATATGGATTCAGCATTACCCAAGGCAGTGGAATTTAAAGATGTGAAAATACAGCAATCATATACATTAATTTGTACAATTACCCTTCAGTAAATGCAAACAGGGACATTTATTAAGCGCTTCAAAATTTGTATCTCCACCTAGTGGTAACTGATGGAAATAACATGTTTTTAAATTAATATTTTAAGCACCGGGAGTGGATAAATTGAGATGTTCTTGGTCAATCAGCATTCGTTATCAATTCAGTTATATTTTTATATGGGATGGAAAGTACAAAGTAAAGCTAGACGTGCAGTTGGCAAAGGGAAGCCAAGTACTGTTCAACTAACTGTGAACAATATAGAGTAGGCGTAAATTATTCAATATGGAGCAAGCCAGGATTTCAAGCAGTATTTATATAACAGAAATCTCATAGGACTAAAAGATAAGGATGGACGGTTTATTTTGAACATCAAGAAGGGAGCCAGGGAATTACCTCCATTTGCTCTTTTTTTTCTGAGAACATCACCTAATGGCCATCCTTCTCCATGGCTTCCCAGAGTCAGTCTCCTTGATGACAAAGAATGTTGGCGAGAGAAGTCATTTTGGGATAGGAAAGAACCCCTTAGTTTCCTCAAGTGTCTCATTTAAAATCCTACTGAGTGGAAATATCAATAAAAATTTATCTTAAACTGATGTAGGCACAAAGTGTATCTGCCTCCGGACTCTGAGGCTGCCAAAGAGAAACACGTAGTTGAGGGAACAACTTGTTAAAAATGTCTAAGTTCCCTGTTCCAAATTTTCTCAGAGCCTTTCTAACATGAATTCTTTACCAGATAAGGCAGAATAAGTCCCTGAGAGAGATACCTAGGATTTCTTTTAATATATAAAAGAAAGACAAAGCTGGTTCCATTTTATCTTTTTTTTGTGATAAAAGAAAGGATTGCTTAGATTTATCGCCTACCGTAGAGCTTTCATCCGCTATGGATGGGAAAAAATAATAAGTCTAATAAACCGACCGCAACATTTATAGATGCACATAATTTACATAAAATTTCATACTATTTATTGTGAGTTGCCTCAGTGCTGGAAGAATCTAATGGACACCTTATGTATGCAGTTCCTTCGGCTTCGCCTGTGCTTGCAAAGGACAATGACCTGAGAATTTATTCCAAATTCCATGGGCAAATAGGACACTTTATATTTTTTAATTTAGTCTTGAATTTCTGGCTTGAATCACAAGAATTTTGATTCTTCACTTGAGCTTGCTTATTTATTCACTCACAATACAGTGGTGATAGTGACAATACCCTGATTTTCCCTTGAATAATATTTTATTCATTCATTCATTTATTCTGATCTGATTAAAAGAATTCTTTCTGGATTCAATGGCTTTTGGCTGTAGCACATAGTTTTCTGTCTATGTAGTTATTTAACGAATGCTTATTCATCACGTTATATATCACATGTGGAGTTAGGTGCTGGGAATACAATCATAATTTGGGACTAGATGTTTGTAGGAGTTGTTTCTTCGAAAAATATTTATGCCAAGTGCCAAAGCTATAACAAAGCACGACATAATTAATGTTTACCTCTGATGACTTTTTACCTTCCTTTTAGTTCTGCAAAGATTTCTGCAAGGAACTGCTCTCTACCTTTTTGCAGTCATAACTTAATCCTCCCTGCAGGATGCTGCCTGCTATAGAAGCAGCATCCTTCTGTTGTCTCTTACCTACAGAATTCTGTCCTTTTGCGGCTGAATCACATTGTCACAAAGCACACCCGTAGGCCTGAGCATAAGCAGAACTGTTGGGGGCGGTTATAGAGGGAGCTTGGGCACTTAGGCTGGGGTATCCACCAGCCTAAGGCATCTGAGACACCACCTGCAGTGCTGGACAGAGCCTGGTCAGGAAGTAAAAGGGTATGAGCTACAGGCCTCCAGCCAGAGGTGACCAAGAGCTCCCAGTGCTGTCAAGTAGAGCATCATATGAAGGTGGGGGATAGAAGAGATTTTATTTGTCATTCTAGTAGCTCTATTTACAACTTTTAAATATTTAGATATATATTATGTTGACTCCATTTATTCTCCTGCCCCCAGCCCCTCAGAGGTTTAGGATAGGCCTGATAATTCCTTCCCACCCGCTGCCTCTGCTCTGCGCCCACCCTGCTGGGCATCACTGCCTCTCACCAGCTCCCCTGGCACTGCTGCTCCTCCCCAGCTGCTCTGCCACTGCTTCTCTGGCACCGGGGCCTTTACTGCTGTTCCTCTTAGGAGGTGTGAGAACCCTCCTGGTACAAAAGCTGTTTGGAAAGCACGCTTTGCTCCAGGTTTGTCTTTAATGTTACCCTCTCTCAGAGGTGAACCCAGACTGCACTGCATGTGCTCTTGTTTTGAAAGAGACACTAAGTAAAATACATCTTTCTGTTTTTATATACAGACTTCACAGGACTCAGATATGAGTCCAGTAAAGATAAGAGACATATTCCCATGACAGAGAATATTATCCTGTGAGGAGATCAAAGTTAATTAATTTGCCTAATGATGTACAGAAATAAGTGACAGAACTATGCTTATATCTGTGTTTCTGGTTTCAAATCTAGGGCTCTGCATGTGATGCCAAGCTGGCACTTGGTTTCATTTTATCAGCACTTAATTACTTCCTTTTGAATTGTTCTCTGATTGTTTTATTCATATTTATTTTCCTTGTCTCTTAAGACTGTAAACCTCTGAAGGCAAAGTCAAACGTTGCCAGGGCACTATAGGATAATGCTGAGAAAATAGTAGATGCTCCGAATAAATTATTGGATAGCATAAGCTTGGTCTTTGGGATAATAATCTGCTCTATCAAAGACAAAAAGTCTTCAGAGACAGGAAAACCTAATTCAGATCTCTGCAATACCACTTACTATTCGTGAGATCTTGGACACATTGCTTAATCTAAGACTTTGTTTCTTCATCTGTAAAATGGGCATGTTAAAAAAATTTACCTAATGGAATGATGATGATAATTCAATTATATAACATAGGTAAAGCACAGAGAACATAATACACTCTTAATAAATATACTGTCTAGCTTCATCCTCATCATCATTTTCTAATAAAATTTCAGAAATCCCATGGCGGATAATATTTTGCCATTTTACTAAGGAGTCAATTTGCTTAATAATCTGGGACAAGAACCCACTTTAAGACTGGTAGATGTGTTAGCAACCAGCTGTCCCATTAACTCCATGAATATTTTAATGAGGTTTACAGCTCCGATGGATCTATTTCTTCATGAACATCAGCAATAAAACTTAGTAGATACCAAGGATATGTGACAGAGAGTCCAGTGGATCATGAAGAGCTGACGCATATTCGTTTCTGGATGTAGTGGGCATGGGTCTCAGGTGGGCTGAGCTGGCATGAAAAGGAGCATCGTAGCCACTACTTCCGCTCAGCCCACTTGATTTTGCAGAGAAAATATTCGGCAACACTGAGAGGCATTATCGGCCGCACTGGGCCACGCACTTACTGTTCTTGAGTGAGCTCATTTTCATACTAAGAAAAAGAAAACCTTCCTCCTCTCTGATCTAAGAACTAGTCCTTGTTTTCTCTATTTCGAGGGAAAAGTTATAAAAGCTCTTTTTGTTATAAATGGGGTCCATTTTACTACCTCATCATAACTCTAGAAATTAACACTTGCATAGCACCTGAAAGTCTTAGAAAGAAAGCACTATCTAAAGAGAAGTTGTCCCACATCTCTCCTGTGTCATATGTATTAGACTCATTTGAAAGTTCCTTGAGGACAGAAACACTGCCGTTTTCTCCACTGTATACAGCCCAGTGCGAAATACATGCTGTGAAAACCAGGGCAGGCAAATCTTTGCTCGGACCCCACCCCATCATATTTGCTTATCCCCGCATTCCTCAGGTTTGATACAGGCCTCAGGCCACCTGCCAGTTGAAGAAACCTCTTTAAAGAATTGACTGTGGGGGGCTTCCCTGGTGGCGCAGTGGTTGAGAGTCCGCCTGCCGATGCAGGGGACACGGGTTCGTGCCCCGGTCTGGGAAGATCCCACACGCCGTGGAGTGGCTGGGCCCGTGAGCCATGGCCGCTGAGCCTGTGCGTCGGGAGAAGCCACAGCAGTGAGAGGCCCGCATACCGCAAAAAAAAAAATTGACTGTGGCTCAACATCTGTCTTTCAGCTCCAGACATAGATCGTTTACTGTGCAAAATAAAAGGCTTGGGTATTCAGTTGACAGAGAAAGTAGAAACCTCTGTGTTTGTTGACAGAAATAAAATGTGTCTTGTCATAATGTTGATATCACATATTAATCGCCCCTGCTGGGGAACGTGGGCCCCCTGGTGCGGTGTGCTATAAATATTGATGTGCTCACCCTGAACTGGCAGGATGCCTGGGAAGCCATGAGAGGTATAGATGAAAGGATTTTCATAAAGGTGTGCTCAGTTGCTCTCCATCCTTCTTTTTTTCTGCTTTGGAATCTATGCATCTCCAACTAATTGCTTCCCCATCCAACCCCACAAAGTTTGAAAAAACCTTTCCAGATATTCCAGGAATATGGTGGACTCTCCTTTCTCGTTTCAAACAGAATACCTAATCCTTGTATCTTTTACATTTTATATGGTTTGGGACAGAAGTCACATCATCCCCAGCTGGCTGCCTATCCAGTAGAGTGAAAAGTTGTCTGGCCTCTCGGCTGCTGGTGAGGAAAACATCCAGGCCATTTCAGCTGCAGGGGCAGAACTTTATGCTGGGATGTTATTTTCAGTTCAGGGGACACTTTCCAGTAATCAAGTTGACAGTCTTTCTTAAAGTTACATGCCAACCAGAAGAAAATTGTTGTTTCTGAAGATTGAGCAAATGCTGATGCTCGCAACTGCAAAATGCCAGCTATCTTTTGGCACATTTGCTGTTGTTTCACTGCTGTTTACAAATCCTTGCCAACCATAAGATATAGTCTGAATTGTGACCACACTGAAGTCAAAAATAGGGTCCCTTCATTGAATTATAGGGACATATTCCTTCAGTATACTGCACTGTAGATGATTTCTGCAATAATATATATATTTTTTTCATCTAACAGATATTTATTGAGCCTCCAGTATTATGTCAGGCACTGTTCTAGGTACTGTGGACATAGGGATAAACAAGTGGGGCAGACAGACAAGGTTCTCTGCTGTCACTTTATGGTCTCATAATAGGACCTCCAAAAAGAAAAATAAACAAGGAACACATCAGTTATATATTCCGAACATTAAAACCGAATAGGAGACCTGGTGGTTACTGTGGATTGGGTAGTCAAATAGTATGAAGTGTACATTTTTTAAAGTTACGAGCAGATTACAGATGGGGTAAGAGATTGTGCCAAGCAGCATGTATTCCTCATGCAAAGGTGTTTAATGTGGGAGGGTTAGGCATTTTTAAGGAACAGTTGGTCGGTGCCTTTGAATATTTTTTAATTTTAAATGACAAGAGAGGCAAATTTGACTGAGGGTATGTGAAAAGAGAGTGCAGGAAGCAATTCTTCAAGGATATTTCACAAAAAAATTACTTTAAGGGCTTCCAGCAAAGGTCTGGACAACTAGGACCGAGAGCAGATGGCAAGATCACCCAGTCTTATCCAAGATGAGAAATTTGTTGGTGAGAGAGATTCTAATGGGTCCTCTATCTCAAAAGGCTATCCTGGCACCCTTAGTTTGGAGGAAAGCCCATCTGCCTTGGGAAGCAATGACAATTCCTCTCTTTTGTATCTGTTCTTAGCGCTTGGCATAGAAGTTAATAAACGTTGCGTGCTCACATTTTATAGATGATATCAGTGAGTAAGCAAATGTGAAAAATCTGACTCCTTACCCCAATTTGGAAATCTAGACTAGCCGGAAAGCTACGTAGAATGTCCTGTCCTAACCTCTACCATTCTGAAGCACTTGGAGAGAGAACTTGAAGGTAGAAAGCAGCATATGATTCAGAATATTGCTTAAAATTGCTCTAGACCTTTATTTTTCAATATTTGCAAATGAACATCTTATGAGAAATGCCAGTGAATTGTAGTTACTGGCCTAACTTAATTTGACTTCTTTTTGCAATCTCATAAGTATGCTTAGTCCAGGAAAACGAAGTTTTTTTTGTAATGTAGAGTAAAGCGTGCTTCAGACTATTCTCTCAGGGAAACATACATTTAAAAATAGGTCACATTGACTAAATTTGTCTGACTTTTTTTTCATACGGAAGATTTTTTTCAAAGCAATTTTTTCAGTTTAGATGTTTTCCCAGAACCTAAACTATCACATTCACCTCAAATTTCCGCATGGGAAGTTTCTTTTTAGAAATGGTCTGAGAACTGCAATTAGAATTTTTTAGGTGGGGAAGTAGCTCAGGGAAGTTTCTTTTTAGAAATGGTCTGAGAAATGCAGTTAGATTCTTTTAGGTGGGGAAGTAGCTCAGGGAATTTTCTGTATCCAAGGTTTGATAATGACTACTAAAAAAAGTTCTCAAATTTAAATGACAATTGACAGCTTAAGAAAGACAGGTTGGATCCCTGTGCCTATCTTCAGAAGCTTAAAGAGATCAAATAATTCTGACTGAAAGCCATATTAAAGAGCCCAACCAATGTGGGAAATAGATTGTAGAGTCTGATCACAGGTTTTATGCAGAAATTGGATTTCATAGATATAATGTGAATCGCACAAAGCAATCTATCCAACAGGGGAAGGACCTGACAGTGCTTAGAGATTTTATTTTGGAAGGGTTTGAAAACACTGGGTGTTTCAGTTTATTTTAATGACAGATGAATAGGAGATGCTAAATATTTGATATCAAGAATTTTTTTATTGAAATAAAATTGTATTAAATTATTTTCAAAACTGTTTCAAGCAACTTTACCAAAACTGTAGGGCTTGAATCAGTTCTATTCTTTGCAAAGCATTCTATTTCTGTTCTGGATTGGTGAGACAGTAAACATTTGTGAATGTTTCTGGTCCCTACTGAATTTTGATTGAAAAGAGAAGGAATAGGTATTTTGATACTTACTATGTTCTTTTTCTTGGGCTTTCTGACCTTCCCAAAATAGAACGGTCAATTGAATTAAATCTATTGAATACTTTCCAGTGCAAGGCTTGTACTTGAAGAAAAATGAGTGATAAAAGGTCCCTGCCCTTAAGCTATTCAATCTAGGGTTACAGGCATCTTTTTATTGCCCATTGGTTATCACTATCTGAAACTTCTGTATCATCTTAAATTCATCCCCTAAGCCGAATTTAATTCTCACCTTGGTTATTGTTAGTGGTGAAATACAGCCTGAAATATAGAAGACATTCTTGAAGCCTCTCTTTATTTACCCTTCACACTCAGTCAGTTATCAAGTTCTTTCAAATATATCTCTTCAATATGTCTTAAACTGAGTTTATATTCTCATGTCTAAGGACATAATTATTGTTCCTGAATTACTAAAATAGTCTCCTAAATTCTGTATACATGTCTATAAGTATAAAGTTATCAATTATCTTTTCTTGAAAGGTCTGTCCTTCTCATTTTAACTAAATTTTATTATTTGAAAAATAATGCTTGATTATGAATCAATTTAAGAATACAAATAATTATTACCACAATTTAATGGATGGTTCTGATGGCTTATGTGGTATTCCCAGGGCTTTATGCATATTCTTTCATTTATTCTCACAATAACCATATCAGGTGAGTATTATTAGAATCTGCATTGTAAAGTTAAGCATATAGTATTTAAAGGTTTACTTTTTATAATAAAATGTATATTCTTTTTATGAAAATAGTCTTTATTTTTCTTAGTTGGCTAAGTAAAATATTTGGCTCTTCTAGAGTAATTCTAAGGTGTTGATTGATTGACAGTTAGCTGAAATGCAAAGTAGACAACCTGTTTGATTGTGGATTGGCTTTGAGAGATTATTTTCCCTGATTAGGCCTGTCATTTAGAAAGATACTCTGACAACAGTTTATACGATGTTTTATTGGATATTCTACCACATGGCAGGTATTCCCTAAATTTTTGTTGAATAAATAAGGTTTAAAGACTAGTTGATATGTTGTTATATAGATCAGGAGAGATGAGAACTCAGAGAGAGTGGAATTCATATGAAAAGGAGAGGTCAGATGTTACGTGCCCATAGAGATAAAGTGATCAGAATTTGGTGATAAAAGGAAGAGTCCGGGAGAGCTCTGGAACTTTAAAAGCAACCAGGAGCATAGTGATGTTGCATTGGTACAGAAGGATGAGAATTTTCACGGGGGTGCTGGAATTGATCGAAGCTTTGAACATTTGAGTACAATTACACAATAGTTGTGTCTGTTTATTTTGTTCGTTTTTAAGATGATTATTCTTATTTCAAGCAATTAAAGCAAGTTTCTTCTAGTTCTGTCATACTTTATAAATAATTTCCAGTCCCCATCCCACTATCAGTATCTATTAAAGGAAAATCTCTCATAAAAATAATTTAGACTGGCATACTTTTCTTATGGGCATTTATATTTTAAACCAACTTTTTGTCTGTGGAATTGTATTCGTGTGTACAGCAAATTACCACAGCATAAAACAACCTGCATTTTATTATCTCAGAAGTTTTGTGGGTCGGGTGTCTGGGCACAGCTTAACTGGGTCCTCTGCTTAGGGTATCATAGCTTACAATCAAGGTGTCCTCCAGGGCTGGGTTCTCAGCTGGAGACTCAGGTGGGGAAATATGCACTTCCCCTCTAGCATTGTTGTTGGCAACATTCAGTCCCTTGTGATTTTAAGTTTCATGGAAACTTGCCCTCTCAAAGCCCACAAAGGGAGAAGTAGGCTAACATGATTGAGTCTTTTATAATGTAACATAATCATGGGAGGGAAAGCCTATCACCTCTGCTATATTCTATTGGTTAGAAATGAGGCATAGTTCCTGTTAACTCTCAAGGCGAGGGAATTTACAAGGATATGAACCCCAGAAGGCAGAGATCATGGGGCCACTTAAAGTATGTCCGTTACAGGAATAGAAGAATTGGCTCATGGTAAAAATTTTACTGTAGTTTAATTTCTTGTTTTCCAAATCTCTTCTCAACATATCAGCTTTGGTTAATGAGGACTTAATGCTGTTACCAACGTCCTACTATGGCAAAATGTACTCTATGATGAAATATCTGCTCTATTTTTTCCAACTTTATTGAGATATTATTGACATGTATGTAAGTTTAAGGTGTACAGTGTGATGTTTTGATACACATATGTATTCTGAAATGAGTACCACAATAAGGTTAGTTAACATACCCATCCCTTCACATAATTGCCTTTTTATTTTTATTTTTTTGATAACATTTAAGATCTATTTTCTTAACAAATTTCAAGTATAAAATACAGTATTGTTAATTGGAGTCACCATACTATAAATTAGATCCCCAGAACTTATTTATCTTATCACTGGAAATTTGTACCCTTTGACCAATATCTCCCCTTTTCCCCCATTGTCTCTGGCAATCACCATTGTACTTTGTTTCTATGATTATGGCTTTTTCAGATTCCACATATAAATAAGAGAATGCAGTATTTTTCTTCCTCTGTTTGACCTATTTCATGTAGCATAATGCTCTCAAGGTCCATCCATGTTGTATAAATGGCAGGTTTTCCTTTTTTATAGCCGAATAATATTCCGTTGTATGTATATACCACATTTTTTTTGCTCATTCATCCT
Organism: Pseudorca crassidens; assembly: GCF_039906515.1. Classification (NCBI taxonomy): domain Eukaryota; kingdom Metazoa; phylum Chordata; class Mammalia; order Artiodactyla; family Delphinidae; genus Pseudorca; species Pseudorca crassidens. The sequence goes on from NC_090309.1 coordinate 43,769,210, forward strand.
TCCGTGGAGACTTAGGTTGTTTCTATTTCTTGGCTATTGTAGATATTGCTGCAATGGATATTGAGATGCAGATATCTTTTCAAGATAATGATTTCATTTCCTTTGGATATATACCTAGAAGTGGGATTGCTGGGTCATATAGTAGTTCTATTTTGTAATTTTCTGAGGAACCTCCATACAGTTTTCCATAGTGGTTGTACCAATTTACATTTACACCAACAGTGCACAAAAGTTTTCTCTTCTCCCATCCTCACCAACACTTGTTTTCTTTTGTCTTTTTGATAATAACCATTCTAACAGGTGTGAGGTGATTTCTCATGGTGGGTTTGATCTGCATTTCCCTCCTGATTAGTGATTTTGAGCATCTTTTCATGTATTTTATGGCCATTCGTAGGTCTTCTCTTGAAAAATGTCTATTTAATAAATCCTTGTTCATTTTTCAATCAGATTGTTTGCTCTTTTTGCTGTTGTTTCTTTTTTATATTAACCCCTTATTAGATAGATAGATTGAAAATATTTTTTTCCCATTCTATACTTTGCCTTTTCATTATGCTGATTGTTTCTTCTGTTGCGCAGAAGCTTTTTGTTTGGTATAGTCCCAGTTTATTTTTGTTCTTTTTTGCTTGCACATTTGGTATCATAGCGAAGAAATCATTACCAATACCAATGCCAAGGAGATTTTCTCTATGTTTTCTTCCAGGAATTTTAGTTTTGAATCTTATATTTAAATCTTTAATACATATTGAGTTAATTTTTGTGAGTAGTGTTAGAAAGGGGTCCAATTTCATTCTTTTGCATGTGACAATTCAGTTTTTCCAACACCATTTATTGAAGGGATTATCCTTTACCCATTTAATATTCTTGACTCTCTTATCAAATATTAGTTGACTATATATGCATGCATTTATTTCTGGACTCTCATTTCTGTTTTATTGTTCTGTGTTTCTGTTTTGATGCCAGTACTATACTGTTTTGATTCTATAGCTTTGTAATAAAGTTTTGAAATCAGAAATTGTGATGTCTCCAAAGTCAGAATTACGTTGGCTATTTGCAGTCTTTTGTGGTTCCAAATAAATTTTAAAATTGATTTTTCTATTTCTGTGAAAAATTGCTATTGGAATATTGATAGGGATTGCATTGAATCTATAGATGGCTTTGGTGGTATGGACATTTTAACAATATTAATTTTTCCACTCCATGAGCATGAGATATCTTTCCATTTATTTGTTTTTTCTTCAGTTCCTTTCAACAAAGTTGTAATTCTCAGTACACACATCTTTCACCACCTTTGTTAAATTTAGGCTTAAGTATATTTTTTATTTTTGATGCTATTATAAATGTTTTCTTTATTTCTTTTTCAGATAGTCCATTGTTAGTATATAGAAACACGGCTGATTTTTGGATGTTGATTTTATATCCTGCAACTTTACTGAATTTGTGTATTAGTTCTAATGCTTTTTTTGGTAGAGTGGTAGAGTCTTTAGAACTTTGTATATATAAGGTCATATCATCTGCAAAAAGATAATTTTACTTCTTTTTGTCTGATTAACGATTCTTTTTTTCTTGCCTAATTGATATGGCTAGGACTTCCAGGACTGAACTGGGTTAAAATGGTGAGAATGGGTAACATTGTCTTGTTACTGATCTTACAAGAAAACCTTTCAAGTTTTCACTATTAAGTATGTTAGCTGTGGGCTCAGCATATATGGACTTTATTATATTGAAGTACATTCCTTGTATACACAATTTGTTGAGAGTTTTTATCTTGAATGGATGTTGAATTTTGTTAAATGTTTTTTCTACATCTGTTGAGATAATCACATAATTTTTATCATTAATTCTATTAGTATGATATATCACATTTATTGTCTTGCCTGTGTCGAACTATCTTAGCATCCCAGGAATGAATCCCAATTAATCATGGTGTATGGTCCTTTTAATGTGCTGTTGAATTCAGTTTGCTAGTATTATGTTGAGAATTTTTGCATCTATATTTATTAAGGATATTAGCTTGTAGTTTTCTTTTATTGTAGTGTCTTTCTCTGTCTTTGTATCAGGGTAATGTTGGGCCTTGTAAAATGAGTTTGGGGTTGTTCTCATCTTTAGTTTTTTGGAAGAGATTGAGAAGAATTGGTGTCAGTTCTTTAAATGTTTGGTAGAATTCACCAGTGAAGGCATCTGCTTCTGGGCTCTTTTAGTTGGCTGGTTTTTGTTTACTGTTTCAGTCTTCTTACTCATTATTGGTCTGTTCAAATTTTCTGTTTCTTCATGATTCAGTCTTCACTGATTTTATGTTTCTAGGAATTTATCTGTTTGTTCTATGTTACCCAATTTGTTGGATATTTATAACTGTTTCTACTAGTCTCTTATGATCCTTTGTATTTCTGTGGTGTCAGTTGTAATGTCTCCACTTTCATTTCTGATTATTTCAGTGTTCTCTCCTTTTCTCTTGGCTGGTCTAAAGGTTTGTCAATTTTGGTTATCTTTTCAAAAAATCAGATCTTAGTTTTGCTGGTCTTTTCTACTGATTTTCTATTCTCTATTTCATTTATTTCTTCTTGAAGTGTAAAAGTTAGGTGGTTTATATGAGATTTTTCTTTTTTCTTTTTTTTTCTTCTTTTTTCTTAATGTGTAGGCATTTATCACCATGAACTTACTTCTTAGGATTGCTTTTGCTTATACCATTAGTTTTGGTATGTTGTGTTTCCCTTTTCATTTATTTCAAGATATCTTTTGATTTTCCCTTTTGATTTCTTCTTTGACCTGTTGTTCAGGAGTGTGTTGTTTAGTTTCCACACATTTATGAATTTCCCACTTTTCCTTCTGTGTTTGAATTTATAGTTTCATACCACTGTGTTCAGAAAAGATACTTGATATTATTTCAGTCTTTTACATTTGCTAAGGCTTGTTTTGTGACCTAACATAATATCTATACTGGAGAATGTTCTGCATGCTCTTGAGAAGGATCTATATTCTGCTGCTGTTGGGTGGAATGTTCTGTATGTGTCTGTTACATCTATTTGGTCTAAGATACAGTTCAAGTCCAGTGTAATGATTTTCTGTCTGGATGAGCTATCCAGGGCCAAAAGTGAGGTATTGAAGTACCCTACTGTTTTTTGTATTGCTGTCTACTTGTTCCTTCAGATCTGTTAGTATTTGCTTAATATATTTAGGTGCTCTGATGTTGGGTGCCTGTTTATTTATGCTTGATATATCCTCTCGATGAATGTACCCCTTTTATCATTATATAATCACCATATTTGCCTCTCATGACAGTTTTAACTTAAAGTCTATTTTGTGTGATATAAATTTAGCTTCCCCTACTCACTTTTGCTTTTACTATCCCTTCACTTTGAACTTATGTATGTCCTTAAAGCTGAAGTGAGTGTCTTGTAGGCAGCACTTAGTTGGGTTTTGTCTTCTTGTTTTTTAATCCATTTGACCACTCTGTGCCTTTTGATTTGAGGATTTAATACATTTACATTTAAAGTAATTATTGATAGGTAAGAACTTAGTAATTCCATCTTATTAATTATTGTATGCTGTTTTGCAGTTTTCTTGTTCCTTTCTTCTCTTTTGTCATCTTTCTTTGTGAATTGATGATTTTCCAGAGTGAAATGCTTTGATTCCCATCTCTTTATCTTTTATCTATCAACTGTAGGTTTTTGCCTTGTGCTTACCACAAGACTTACATAAAATATCTCATATAGAGATATAATAGTCTTTTAAGCTGATAACTACTCAACTTCAATCACATATAAAAATTCGACCCTTATACTCTCTCCCCATATTTTTTGATGTCTTATTTTACCTCTTCTTATATTATCTATCCATTAAAATTATTATAGCTCTATTTATTTTTAATACTTTTGTCCTTTAAACCTTTTTTATTTGAGTTAAGTGATTTGCACACCACCAAATTACTGTATTAGAGTATTTGAATTTGACTATATGCTTACCTTTACAAGTATGTTTTGTATTTTCACATCATTTCATGTTACTAATTAGAGTCCTTTCATTTCAGCTTGAAGAACACCTTTCGGCATCTTGTAAGACAGTTCTAATGGTGATGAACTCCTTCATTCCTGAAAAACAACTTTGCCAGGTAAAATATTCTTGTTTGGCAATTTTCCCTTTCAAGAGTTTGACTCTATCATCTCACTCTCTCCTGGCCTGCAAGGTTTCTGCTGCAAAATCCACTGATAGCCTTACGGGGATTCCCTTATATATGAATTAATTTTTCTCTTGTTGTTTTTTCTTGCTGTTAAAATTTTTCTCATTGTCTTTTATTTTATTTTTTTAACATCTTTATTGGAGTATAATTGCTTTACAATCGTGTGTTAGTTTCTGCTTTATAACAAAATGAATCAGCTATACTTATACATATATCCCCATATCTCCTCCCTCTTGCATCTCCCTCCCACCCTCTCTATCTCACCCCTCTAGGTGGTCACAAAGCACCAAGCTGACCTCCCCGTGCTATGCGGCTGCTTCCCACTAGCTATCTGTTTTACATTTGGTAGTGTATATATGTCCATGCCATATGTCAGCAAGTGGGCAGGCCTGTTGTTTATGTACACAGGGGCCATCGTGGTATCTGGGTCCATGTGGAAAGGCCTAGCGCTAGAGTCTGCAGTGATGGGCCTGGGACCTGGGTCTGCATGGGCAGGCTTGGATCATGGGTCCAGAGGGCCAATCAGGACCCAGGGACCACTGGGGTGGGCCTGGAATTTGGACTCACCTCACTCTCCTTCTCCCATGGGGAGAGGGTATCTCTCTGCGTGTTGGGCTGCCTGGGCTTGGGGAGGAGTGATGAAAGTAGTATGAATCTGTCTTTCCTACTGCCTTCATGCATCTTTTCTAATTTCAGTGCTTCACCCAGGTGCTATAATTCTTTACCTGGAATTCTTGGCTCTTACAAAATTATTTTTGCATGTGGATAGTTGTTCAAATTGATGTTTCTGGGGAGGGGACAAGCTCTGAAATTCCTATGCCACCATTTTTGCTGATATTACTCTCCCCATATTTTAGTTGTGTTCTTTAATCTCAGATATTAGTTCCAAGTATGGTAAAAAACAAAGGAAAAAACCAATAAGCTAGCAAACCAGAGCCAAAATAAATAAGCAAGCAAGCAAAAAAGCAAATAAGCACAACAGAATCTTCAGCCATCTTGAGAGTCAAATCCAGAAGGAGGATTTCTAAAGTTTCTAAAGACAACAGGTCCCAGAGAAGTATTTATCAACCCAAAGTCTCTTGGTGCTTTCCTGAAATCTCCAGTTTATTCACAGATATGATTTTTATTAAAGCAACTTGGCCCATATAATAGGAAAAAGCAAAACTGTTCCTTAGAAAGATAATTATCTGCTCATTAGGTGTTTATTTTAAAAAATGAGCTATATTCTCTTTCCTTTGCATTTGATTGTTGAATCATTGAGTTGTAGGGGATGTATTGTGGGTGAAGAGGAGAATCATGTAAGAACAATAGCAAATCCCTTGCCTGGAATTTGTTTTTTAGTTTTTGACTTATGCCTTCAGTCCTCGTAAAGATTCTTATAGTGGTGAATTTCAAAATTTATACTTGTGCTTTGATTTATTAAGATAGTAACACAAGGAAAATAAAGTTGTAAAGATTTTGTAGAAAAGTTTACTAATTTGGTTTCGGTTAGGATTTTGTTTACTTGTTTAGAAGAAAGATTTGTGAATATTTAATTATCAACATTTTTTTAACATCTTTATTGGAATATAATTGCTTTACAATAGTGGGTTAGTTTCTGCTGTATAACAAAGTGAATCGGCTATACGTAAACATATATCCCCATATCTCCTTCCTCTTGCGTCTCCCTCCCAAATGATATATACTGATCCATCCATTAGACCTGAAGCTCTCACCCTTTATATCAAGTTTAAATAAAGCTTTTAGACCCAAAATATTTTTATTTGATCTGAAAAACAGTATTGCAAATCCTGCCTGGAATCTTTGAAAACTGATTGAGGCTGTACTTATGTAACTCATGGTGTACACAAAGATCATGGGCTTGTACAGACAGTCACTTCGGACGGATTATTCTAATGTAGAATTGTCACACCTACAAATGAATTACTTGATGGCTGAACTTATGGTGTGACTAACACATGCTTTGCTAGTTAACTTCTGTGTGTGTGTTTGAATAGATAGATAAATTAGAATTTTATTTAATAGTGAAAATAATTGTTTGGATAATATATTCAATCCCTCCTTACTAAGGACTTGGTGATACCCTTCGTTGCACCAGGTCCAGAGAGTGTTTCTGTCATGGTCCTGATTGTATCATGTTTTGATGTCCTGATTTGATGTCATCTCAAGAAAGTTATTCTGAGTTTCACCTTGATAGAGGTTAGATTAAGAGAGCCATTGCAGATTGTATGCAGTCTCTTTTTGTAGTTTCTCAGCTATATTTCTATGGTTCTACCTACTATTTTGCTTAATTTTCTTTTTATAGGTATTTGAGTTGCTTGAAGTTGAGGAATTTTCTCATGTTCAGTGTATTTCTGGTAAAAGGCTATGTATGCCCTAGAAAGTAAACATTTTTCTGTGCTACTCAGACAGATATTCCAGGTTAAAGTCATGCTCTCATTTTTTTGCAGGAAAAGGATGATCTCTAGGTTGAATATTCTGAAAACAATGGGGTACAATATTCATGAAGGATTAAATCAGTGTTCCCTCCAGTTTTACTATTAAATTATCAGGGTTTGGTATTTACCTGGTTCATTCCAATGTGTTTGTGAGATGACATCTACAGAGATTTGTAAGCTTTTCAAACCAGAGAGCAAAATTACATCAATATTCTTAAGTGCTTTGAAATGAGGCAGTGTGAAAATCAGATCCAAGAGCTTGACTATCAGAATTCATTCCTTCTTTTTACTCTGTTCTCTTCCCTATACCTAGAGCTCCATCTTTCCTCTGTACATGGTGCCTTTTCTTTTATCCTAACTCTTCTCCCTTCCACCTGTTGCAATAATTATATAACATGTAGCTCTTTGGCCCCAGACTTAAATTTTAATAATTTTATAATTTTCATCTCTTACATTCTGTTCAGTCATTTTACCTTAGGAGACAGTACTGAAAATAATCCCTTCAAGGTGACGTGCTAAGAATATGAGTATACAGTACTTTTAAGGTTTTTATTTTTTTTATTGTTGACTTTTAAAACTAAAATGTGTTATTTTGATTTAAGTGATATATTTTGGAAGAAAGAAGTCATATTGGCTCTAAGTAAGTCAAATGTAGATAATGACAGTAAGTTAACAATCCTTTATGCATAGAATATCTGCTTAATGTATAGTTGACCAGGAAAGTATCTCAATGCCTTAGTTTTCCTCTTTTTAAATAGTCACTTGGCCTCATATTTCATTAAACCCCTGCAGTAGGAAATTTGAGCTCTAATAATAAATTATATAAAAACAACACTGAGATATAGATAAAATCTTGCTATTTTAGCAAAGATACTCTACACGTTCTTCCAAATGTTCATATTTTACAAGGAATGTACTCCATATTGAACTTATACTGGATGCTTTTAATTATATAGAATGGATCCTGAGGTTAAATGTGTGACCATAGAGATAGCATTGCATGGTTAGTTATTAATGTTAATTGAGCTTTCATTCTGTGAGGTGCACAGTACAAAAGAAATAGAAGTTCAGATGCAGGCTTCCTTGCAAACTGATCATCTAATGGGGAGATAGAAGTCATTAAAAAATGGCACCCAATCCTGAATTTCCATGGCTAGACATCAAAAGGTCTAATGTTATTAAACTCTGTATTTGTATAACACTTTGAAATGTACAATCTGTCCTCATATATGATATCTCTTAAGATCTCTTAGGATACTGTGAAAACTACAAGGTGTGGTGAAAGAGCATGAATTTGGTTTCAAATAGAGCTGGTTCTAATCCTGTTCTGCCTCTTAAGTTGAAGATTTAAAGACCTCTGCACCTGTTTCCTCAGTTGTATAATGAGGATAATAACATGCCTTTTAGTGCTGATTTGAGATTTATAGGAAATGACATGTTGTAGGATGGTCACTTACTTCATATAGTAAGTGACCAATAAATGTGTGCTCCTCTCATTATCCTTTTGCAGATGAGGAAACTGAAGCCTTTGCTTGGGACTAGGTCCTAGGCCTCCTAAACAAGATCAAAGCTCTGTTCATTATGCCACACTGTTGGGGTTATCATGTGTGCTTAGTAGTCTGAAGGCTTACCATAGAGAACATCTTAATTTCAAGCCTATGCTAAAGACTTACCAGTTCTTATTATAGTTTTTCCCCAGAGATTTTGCATCCCTATGCTCCCTTTGATTTGGTAAAGGTTACTTTGTCTGATAGAAGAAAATAGTATATATCTATTGTTCCCTATCCACAGATCAGCTTTTTTGTACTTGATAAAATGTTTGATCATTTCAGAGATGCTATGAGCTCCACAAATTTCATCGTATCTTGCATATCTTAGACTAATTCATAAATTTTATTGTCCTTTCTCTGCCATGTATCAAAGGGGGTTGGCAGGGAGTAGAAGTTACTAGATAAAAATATATAATCAGGGCTTCCCTGATGGCGCAGTGGTTGAGAGTCCGCCTGCCGATGCAGGAGACATGGGTTCGTGCCCCGGTCCGGGAAGATCCCACACGCCGCGGAGCGGCTGGGCCCGTGAGCCATGGCCGCTGAGCCTGCATGTCCGGAGCCTGTGCTCCGCAACGGGAGAGGACACAACAGTGAGAGGCCTGCGTACCGGAAAAAAAAATATATATATATATAATCAATGGGAAGATGGTAGGACCTTACAAAGGTCAAACAGAGAAAACAATAACAAGAGAAATATGTGGGCATGTGTATTAGCCAAGGCCATGGATATGCCCAGGGTGTTCTAAGAAACACGCCAACTTAATGGAAAGAGTGAAGCTAACCATGCAGAGAGGAGGTGTGGGCATGTGACCTGCCTGTGCACACTCCCTAATTTGATATTTCTTGGAAGACCCAAGGCAGTACTGATGTAGAAGCATACTTATTGATCTTAAAAGGAGTTTTAAAAAATATAACATTAGCTTTATATAACTTCATTACCCTTACCAAATATGTTTTGTGTAGATATACTGGCTACCTTTTTCCTGGGTATCTGTGGTACAGATACATTGAATAACATTGAGATGAGATTTGTACACGTCCTCTAGGTTTCAAGAAGACGGTGTCTATCTCTAAAGTTATTAGAAAAGTGATCACTTTTGTTCATGCCTGATTAGTGTTGTATGGGAACTAGAAAGAAAAAAAAAACTTTTTCTTGAAATGAATTTGTCTTCCTACATAGCTAGTTGGAAGAGATACTTCCCATCTACAAATATCTTCTTTAGAATACTTACAAGACTTTTTCTCAAATGTAATACAGCAACATCTACTCAGAGTTTTCCATTGGCTTTTAAGTGAATAGAAATCAGGGCGCTATTGAAGAATAAGCAGATTTTTCTCCTTAAAGTGAATATGATTTCCATTGTTTTGGCTTGTCTCCATTTTTGGGCTATGAGGTTTATAGTTCTAGCTTCTTAACAAACTAGTTCCAAAGTCTCTCTCAGTATGTGCAATGGGTATTCAGCTGTATGTTTCTCCTGATGACCAGTGCTTTGAAGGAAGCTAAAGTATTTTTAAAGCTCAAGTGCTCAACTAGGAATATTTGAGATTCTACAGATTTAATAGCAATGCAATATTCCCCCAAACTGTAAAAGTAGAAAAGCTGGAAACAGAGTGGAAATAGTGGAAAAGTAGAGCTTTTTTTTAGGTAGTTGCTGAGCTTATGATAATAAATATACTTTTCTTCAGTTATAGCAGTCATATCTAAACATCATAGGATACTAGAGTTAGAATAGCCTACAGATCATTTATTTTAACTCCTGGTATCACAAATGATGAAGGTGAGACTCAAAAAGGTGAAGGTGAAGGTGCAGGTTATGTAACTAGTTATTGGTCAAATGAGTCATAGCCATATCTCTTGATGTTTCTTTTTCATTGTATGATGCATAATGCACCACTCTCTTTGAAAACAGGTCTTTTGCCCAGAAGAACTTCCTTAGAAATCTAATTATGTGAGGATTACAAGGCTGAGAAATAGTGATAGCTCAATGTCAACTCATTGATCTGGTGCATATTCACAATGAATGTAATTGATACACAATTACAGAATCATCAGATACCAGTATTAGGTTCTTTCATCTTAATTACTTATAGAAAAGATATTTTATTTTCCTTTTTATATATAGAGATGACCCAACAAATCTCACTTCTTATACCTCTTTTTAAAATTCCAGACAGAGATTCAGTTTCCTCACTGGTATCATTCTATAGAGAGCTCATTTTAGCCAATGAGAAATAAAGTGGCTTTATTCTAACCTTCCTGATGTCCTCTGCCTGGACCTCCCCAAATACCAGAATCACCTAAGACTTAAAATCAATTACAGTTGACATAGGTACCATGTTGTAATCCTCCTATATAATTAAACAGTTTAATTGTCATTGTTTCATAATGTTTGCTAACAGCAGAAACCATCCAGCTGGTGGCTGTGTTCTTTCAAGAGGCGCTTAGTAAAATTCTCCTAAACCGAAGAGAACTTAGATGCAGATAAAAATCACAACCTCTTCACTTTGCATTTTTAGCACATGCCACATTGTAGTCTATTCACCTTATGCATTTTTGTTGAAAGTTGCAAGGATATGAAAATAAAGATATTAGTTACAGACTGGGCTGTGAAGAAAAGAATGTAGAATGGAAATATAAACTAATGTGAAAAACTTGCTTCAGAACTCGTCCTTTAAATATTCATATGCAAGTTCTTTAATGGAATGAGTTTTCTTTTATATGCAAATTAGTGTTTCTGTTTGACAGTTTGATTTTATAATTGTGATATGATTTCACCTCTTTGAGTCTTAGTTTTCATATCTATAACATGGAGATGGTGATAGTTCCAACATCTCTGGAGTTTTAGATTAAAAAATATACTATATACTTGAAAACACTGTATATGTTTTCAAAATACATAGGCATATGTTTATGATTGTATACTGTTAAGGAAGCAATTTGATGAAATGATATCTAGTTTCATTTCCAACTCCCAAGTTCTACAGTACCACTCCGTATCATCTAACACATCAATACTTCCATAAAGAGCCAGTCCATTTCTCTCAGACCAATGGAAATGCTGCCTTTCTCTTCTTCTTCTACCCCCTGTAGCATGTTAATTACAACACTGATCATTATTCATTTTTGCAACTCCCAGAAAGTACCTGCTCATTGCCTATTCAATGAATAATCTTGTTGCTTCCAAACCAAGGACGTCTACACTGCTCTGTAGCTATCATTGTATAGCGTATTGTAAAGAGCCAATAAATTGGCTGACCAGTTACCTAAAACCCCACTCCTAAAAAAATGTGGGAAAGGTCACTTAGTCACTTTGCATCCTATGCTTAGTCATCTCTGCATCCACCAAGTTTTACTATCTTTCTTAAAAAAAAAAAAAAAAAAAAAGCAGTCAAAGAATGGGTTGATTATTGGAAACCTTTCCTCCCTCTACTCCTGAAGATGTAACTCAGCAGCAGCTCTCAGTTCTTACTGTGTATTGCCCAAGTGTTGAAATGTCTCTGTTGTTGAATTTATGAACTAATCTTGGTTTTCATCTCTCTACACCTGATCACCCACACCCACTAAATAGAATGACAGTAGTTACCATGTATCTGCCTTCTTGTAAGAACCTTTGAAATTATCTTTGCAAAGTACTCTGAGGCCAATAAGAAAGAGACACCCCAAATATATACTGGTATTTTCTCTTCCTAAATTTCACTGCTCATCTTAAAAGTTAATATTTTCTCTTTGGAATTCTTGAAGATAGTTTTATAAACTGGCAGAAAAGTTTTCAGTACCATGTTATCAAGCCCCTATGCTCCTTTTTTAAAATTTATTTTATTTATTTATTTTTGGCTGTGTTGGGTCTTTGTTGTTTCTGTGCTGGCTTTCTCTAGTTGTGGCGAGCAGGGGCTACTCTTCATTGCGGTGCGCGGGCTTCACTAGTTGTGGCATGCAGACTCAGTAGTTGTTGCTCGCAGGCTCCAGAGCTAGATATGCATCTAAATTTGTTGAAATATTGACCTTATTCTCAATAAAGGGCAGATATCTAAGATGTTTTCTCTGAAAGCATAATAGGGAAACAGTACAACACCCTCTAGAAGATGAAGTCATACAAAGCAGCAGTTCACCGGAATCAATGGCATTCTCCTCTCAGAGCTCAGATGCTCCTTTACTCTATCATTAACATGGAGGTCCTTGCTCTCAGCCTAACCATTTTCCTCTGGGGCTCTTTGGAATAGAATGTAAAGTTTCTCACATGCTTTGCTAACCTTAGTTCAGCCAGGTGAAAAGGGAAACACAGGCAATTTTGCTGTCACCATTCTTGTTATCTCAATTATGATGTAGATATTTATGGGTTAGGTGGTCTCAGTGCCTCCTGGCTTTCTAACAGCACCCCTCACTGTGTTTCCCTCCTCCAACTTTTCCTTCCAGTGAGAAGCCTAATCTTTTAAAACAACTTGTCAAAAACTATCACTGACATCCACTGCCTGCACATAAAATCCAGACATCTTAGCCTAATGTCCGAAACCTTCCATGATATGACCCTAACCTGCTTCCTAGCCATAAATCTGACTTTTCCCTTGGTTGAACTGGTATTCTACACAAACTATTCTATTCAATGCTTATTTAACCTGTTGTTTAATGGTCCATGTCCTATATTTTTGCTGTTTCCTAGCCCCTGTTTTTCCTTCCACCAGAATTGTAGGCCATGTTAAAATCCCTCTTTTTTTAGCCATCCTAGTGGGGGGAAGTAGCACCTATATTTGGGACAGTTCAGTACTACCCTTAGGTATAACCTCTGTTGTTAGTATTGTTATTGTTTTTATATGTCTTACATCTGTCACTGTACCAAAAGCTCCATAGGACAGAGTTTATGGATCAGCCATCCTTATCATCCTCACAAGATCATATTCCTAGTCTGCGCTCAAATATGTATTTGGTCAAAGATACCTAACAATTTTTCATACCACTATGGTTAGTGTTGCAGGCCCTGCCACAGAAATTTTAAATATATACTTTTATTAAGTTAATAAATCTTCATAGTGATATTGCAAGATAACTACCAATACTATTAATTTTTTAAAAAGGTGAATTGAACTAAGATCCAAGAAAAAATGAAGTGACTTGCCAAGACCATAGAGTCAAAGTGTCTGCGGCAGAGTTTTTGAACAGGTTTATTTCACTCAAGGAACATCATCCCAGTAAGGCTGAGGCAAGGATTCTAATATTAAAAACAAAAACAAAGGCAAAATCATTTGTGCAAAGCGTGTCAGGCTGGTTTGTGAGACAAGAGCCCCCCAAGCTACTGAAACAACATGAGTAAGAGAAATATCCAGAGATTGAAACATTTCAGGAAAAACCCCTTACCACAGATTGTATGCAGGTACTATGTTCACTGTCAGATTTGAGTTATGCTTCAGACAATGAGATTCCGTGTTCACTATTCTGCTTGAAGCTGATATATTTAGGGTCAGCTGTAAACCAATTTGTGAGGGAGAAAAAGTTGTGTTATATATACTTGTGTGTCATTTGCTGGGGCATAGCCTGACCTACATGAGTCCCTCCAAAATTTCTCAGTCTGCCTTATGTGTTCCACTGACAGCCCATGTTTAGATCCAATTTCTGAGCCAATGTCAATCAAAGCTGGCCTTCTGGGGCTTAGAATTATGTCACCTGTCTTAGATCTGGTAACTGGGTTGTGATTGCTAACTCTGAAATTATTTCCATGTTCCTTTTGTTGTCAGGCTATGTCTTGGTACATCTGGAACTGATTTCCCTAGGGAGAGAGTTTAGATGTGGACATGGGAAGTGCAAACTGAAGCACAGTGTCAAGATTTACCAAGGATGTAAGCAGCCAAGTTGTATTAGAGCAAAAATGTTGCCCAAAACATTTTACCAAACAAATAGGATGAAAAAAGAGTTCTAGGATATAGAAGTCAGACTTGGTGCTAAATGATCTAAAGCAAAGGAGTAAGTGGATGAGAAGCACTGAGTCAGAGAAGTCCATGACTAGGGGAATAGGATGAGACCCTGGGAGGATCAATGCAAGAATGATCTTTCGGGGCTCAGGACATGGTCTGAGGTCAGTAAGATGATGCCATAGGCAAGGCTTACTTTATTAAAAATTTTTTTAAAAATTTTATTGGAGTATAGTTGATTTAAAATGTTATATTTATTCATTCAAAATATATCCATGTGATGACTTCCATTCAATCATTCTTCCATTTAGCAGAAGGGATACAGTGCCGGTTCAAAAGGGAGTTTTCAGTTAAGCAAGTAATACAGACAGAAATCAAATAATTATACAAGTAGTTGAGAAATTATAATTTTGAAAACTCCTGTGAAGGAAAAGACTTCCATGGGGAAGAATCATAGATGAGACTGACGGTGAAATATTAACCACCTGTAGGATGGAGGGTGCACATCAGACAAAGGAAACAGGAAAAAACATGGTATATTTGAGGAACAAAGAGAAGTCTGGCATCACTGGAACATAGCAAGAGATAAGTGAGTGGCATGAGAAAAGATTAGAAAGGTAAACAGGAGACAAATCCATAAGGCAGATATTGCTACTGTTATCCCAGTTTCCCGATGAAACATCTGAGACTCAGATAACTCAACTCCTTAACTCACCAGCTAGGAAGGGGTCAAACCAAAATATGAATCAGGGCTATTTAAGTGCATAGGCTATTTCCATAACCTATGTCACAAATGCCTTTATATAGTTCCTGCAGACTATATTAAGGTTTTAAACTTAATCCTAAAAGCAATGGTAAGTACACTGAGAGATATTAATAGCAAAAGTGGGATAAAAGATAATTTGGGCTGGTCGATGGGAGGATGGATTGGAAAATGACACTGGTTAGCAGCCTATTGGAGTGGATAGAATACTGTGCTATCTAACACATTCTTAAATTTCCTCATCACCTAACTGGATGGGAACTTTGAGATCAGCTGATCATTCACCTCCACTATCTATCCAAGAAGGTGCTGAGGTCTAGAGTTATTTCCTCTGAGCCACAATTTTATGCTGCCGTTCATTTCATGTAACTGTAAGCAGTTTGGAGGACTGGCAAATCATTCAGTACTCCAATATTTCTTATTGCAAGCTGAGTAGTTGCCAGTAAGAGTCAGGTCAATTTTATCAGTCATTCTTCCCTGAAATCAGCAGACACTTACATAACTGAAACCAGTTTTAAATCTATTGTACAGACAGGGTCTCAAATTAGTGTAAATTCAAAAGGTAATAATAATGTTATTTTAACATTTACCAAACCTTTCTATATGTACTAGGAATATACCTTTGAAAAGCATCTAAACCATTTCATTTATTTATTCCTATGTCTAATCCTCTATATCTATGTCAAGAATATTCTGTGTATCAGGCTTTATGCCCTAGGTACTGGGTATATAGTGGTGAACAAAACACAGTCCTTGTCCACATGAAGTTTAAAATATGATAGAGGGCTTCCCTGGTGGTGCAGTGGTTGAGAGTCCGCCTGCCGATGCAGGGGACACGGGTTCGTGCCCCAGTCCGGGAAGATCCCACATGCCGCGGAGCAGCTGGGCCCGTGAGCCATGGCCGCTGAGCCTGTGCATCCTGAGCCTGTGCTCCACAACGGGAGAGGCCACAGCAGTGAGAGGCCCGCGTACCGCAAAAAATAAATTAATTAATTAATTAAAATATGATGGAGACATACTGATTATGGGAATATAAAATGGCTTAATTGCTGGGAAAAACAGTTTGGTGGTTTCTCAAAAAGTAAAACAAAGTTACTGTATGACCCAGTGATTCCATTTTTAGGTAGATACCCAACTTTAATTAAAGTTAGGAATATGTAAAAAGAATACTACAAAATGATGTGTGATTTAATCTAAGAAGGCAAGGTTTTTTTAACATACAAAAGTCAGTCAATGTAATTATCACATTTATATACTAAAGAAAAATCATTTTTAATAAATGCATAAATATTTGACAAAATGTAGTATCTATTTATGATTAAAAATATCTCTCAGTGAACTAGAAATAGATGAAAAGCCTGATAGAGCAATTCAGTATGGAAGGAAAATATTTTCCAAATATACGTATGGAAGAAGAAACCTGACTTCTACCTCATGTCATACCAAATGGAATTAAAGGTAGGTCAGAGATCTAAGTATAAAAACTAAAATAATGAAGCTACTAGGAAACATCATAGGAGAATATCTGTGCAACTTTGAGGCTGACAAGTTTTCTTAGAGAGGACGTAGAATGAACCATAAAATATAAATTAATAATATAAATTTTCTGAAAGTTAAAAACTTGCTCATCAAAATACACCATCCAGAAATTATACAGCCAGTAAGATTAAACAGAAAGGAATAATGTATTTACAACACACATATCTGACAAAGGATTTCTATTAAGAATATTTTAAAACTCTCACAACTCAGTAAGGAGATATAAAATGTGGAAAAGACTTAAACTTCTCACAAAATAAAATACACAAAACATCTAAAAAGCAGAGGAAGAAGTGCCAAATCTTATTAATTGTCATGGAAATACAAATCAAAACCACAATGAGATATCACTATGAATCTGAAAGAATGGTCAATATAACAAAAGGTTGTCAACACCAAATGTTGTACAGGCTATAAAGCAAACAGAACTTTCATGCATTGCTCTTTGAAGTGCAAAGGGGTGCAACTACTTTGGAAAATAGTTGGGTAGTTTCTTTAAAAATAAACACCTACTTATCATATGACCCAACAATTCCACTTCTAGATTTTAAGCCAAAAGAAAAAATGCCTCAGAAGGCACACTATAAAGAATGTTTATAGCAGCTTTATTCAATATAGCCAAAAGCAGGAGACAACCTAAATTCTATCAATAGGGAAATGTGTAAACAAATGATAGTCTGTGTATATAATGGACTACTCAATATTAAAATAAAATGAACTGATGGATCCAGCAATGGTATTCTGGTAAAAGAAGCCAGACTCAATCATGCTATCTGATTCCAATGACATGGAATTCTAGAATAATTAAGTAAACCTATAGAAATAGAAATGAAATTAGTGACTATTTCAGGAGGGGTTACTGACTAAGAAAGGCCACAAGGGAATATTCTGTAGTGATTAAAATGTTCTGTGGTTTGATAATGCGTTTGTCAAAACTTATTGAATATCATATTCAGTATCTGAGCATCTCACTATATGTAACTCTAACCTCTATTAAAAAAAATATTTGTGCGAGAAACAGAGTGAAAAATAGAAGTCTAGGAGACCTATAATGCTTATACTAGAAAAGAAGAAAAGGTGAAAGTTAAGATGAGTATTTAAGTTAAAAGTAAAGGTGGAAAGAATATTATTTTTTACCTTAAATAGAAGAGAAGAAAAAGTAAAAGTAATAAGCTAAGTATCTTACTTAAAATAGAGGGGAGAAGGAATAGACTCAAGGAAAAAGGAACTCAAAAAGAAAATAAATAAAAATGTAGAAATTAATGGAATGAAGTAGTGATGAAAACAAAATCAAATATATGTAATATCTGTTGTGTGCCAAGAACATTTCTGAGAGCTTTACTTACATTCTGTGCATCCCAAATATCCTATGATTTAATTATTATTTTATTTTATAGGTGGGAAAACTGAATTTAAAGAGGTTTAATAACTTACCAAAAAAACCACATAAAATGAAATAAGTAACCGGGAATTCCCTGGCCATCCAGTGGTTAGGACTCCAAGCTCTCACTGCCAAGGGGCCGAGTTCAATCCCTGGCCAGGGAACTAAGATCCCATAAGCCGCACAGCACAGCCAAAAACAAAAACAACAAGAACAACAAAGAAATAAGTAACCTACTCAAGATCACTTTGACAATGTATAATAGGGATGGAATTTGAACTCTAGAGATTTGTCTCAAAGTCTGTGGTCTTCAACCTGTTTGATTTTCAGTCTTTATGGGAAGAAGCATAAAACTTTAACTTAAATAGACAAATTCTTAGAAAAATGTAATTTGCAAACAAGAAATAAATAGCCTGTGAATAGCCCTATGCATATTAAGTAAATTGAATAAATGGTATAAAATGTTCTACAAAAATTATAGGCCCATGTGTTTTAGAAATTATTCATATAAAGCTTTCAGTTAAAATATCCTTTAGTGTAATAAATACTCTTTGGTAAAATTGAAATGTGTAAATACTACCCAACATATTCCTCATAGCGATAATAACCAGAATACCCAAGTCTAATTAGGCAAAGGAACAATAAAAGAACAAAAATCGATAGGCCAGTATTACTAAGGAACATTGATGTAAGTATATTAAACCAAATAGTAAACAACCAAATCCAGTATTTAAAAAAAGGTGTTACATCATGAACAAGTCAAAATTTATCATAAAATTCAAGGATAGTTTAACATTATAAAATCTATAAATGTTATTCAGTACATTAAATTTAAAAGAGTAAAATGAATGATTATTTTAATAGATGTGGAAGATATTTAACAATCATTCTTGGGTTAAAAAAACTCATAACAAATTGTCAATCAAAAAAATTTCCTTAATGTAATCGAGAGTAACTATACAAAACGTACGGCAAACACCTGTAAAAATATGAAATGTCAAAGTATTATTCATTAAATATGGAGTAAGGCAAGCTTATCCACTGTCATTATTTCTATTCAGCATTGAGTACTATATTGTTCTAGCCAGCACAGCAAGCAGAAAATAAGTAGGTAAACAAATAAATGATAGTGCAAGAATGTAAATAGAAGGAACAAAGCTCTTACTTAAAAATAATATCATTGTCTACAAAGAAGTAATATGCTGACAAGTCTTTAGAATAAATAAGAGAAATTTTTTAATTGGCTAGTCATAAGATAAGCATATAAAATATCAATTTATATATGCCACCAAAATAAGTTATAAACATAATTAAAATAGAAAAGATTTACTACATCAAGAAGAAGTGAGGTAACAAGAAATACAAAATGTGTGCCATATCTGTCAAAAAACTTGATTACAGAGGCTTCAGTATAATGAGTCACATATAGAACTCACACATATATGAGTTCTAGATTAGAGGACTCAGTATTCTAAAGTTGATTCTCTCCAGATTGATTCATAGGTTCAATAGAATTCTGATAAATTGGTGACATAGATTTTAAGAGATTTGAAAAATAACTTATTACATCTATATGAATCAATCTGATTTTAACATAGTGTAATTCTAACCAGAATTTCACCGTAGGTTTTTGAGAAATTTGAATGACTACTTATTACATTTTTCTGGGTTATCCTGATTCTGAAATTTACCTGAAGAACAGAAACTCATTAACCAAATCACTTCAGAAGGGAAAAATCAGATGGGGATACTTGCCCTACTGGGTGTAAAAATATCTTCTAAATCTCAAGTAGACATAACATTGTCTTATCAGTTCTGGGGAAAATATTCAACAATAGAACCAAGTAGCAAACCTAGATTCAAAACCACAAATATTTGTAAACTTGATACAAGGGAAAGCATTAGAGACCAGGAGCAGTGGGAGAAGGATGGTCCATTCAGTAAGTGGTAGTGGGACAGAGTTATCTCTGGAAATAAGTAAAATTCATTCCACTCCATGTACCATACAGAAAGTTCATCCAATATAGATTGAAGAACTAAATGTGAAAGTAAAACTTTAAAACATTTAGATAAAATCATTAGATCATAATTTTATGTCTTCTGGTTGGGAAATACTTTCTTAATCAAGGTATTAAGCATAAAAGAAATGATTAACCATAAACAAGGTATGAAACATGATTGATGAAGTTGACTACCTTAAACTTTAGCACTTCTGTTAATCAAAATACACCATAATGAAAGTGAAAATAAGTCATAAACTATGGCAACACATATAACACGTGAAGTACTCATGTCAAAATTAAAGAACTCCTACAAATCAATCAGAGAAAACCTAATAGAAAATATACAAAATCATGAAGCAATGTCTTTTACAGGAGTACAGCAAATGCCTAATAAATATATACTAAATCTCATGGTCATCAGAAAATGCAAATTAAAAACCAAAATAAGAGACCATTTCAACTAAGTGTTAGTGAGGATACAGAAAATGTGTACATTCTTGGACAGAGCAAGTAAGTCTGTATATTGCTATAAGCAATTTGAAAACATGTTGGCCTTAATGTGTAAAACTAAGTATGAACATATTGTAACACAGCAATTTTGCTTGTTATTATATGGCTTTTTCAAACTTTTAGGAACCAGACCCACATTACATTACATTGTACACTTTGATCCCACTACTATCATAAATATATAAATATACATGTGTATACGTATATAGAAATAACTGGAACCAAGTTTCATGAAACAATATTTCTATTCTTTTTAAAAACATGAAAAACTGTTTATAGTAACTACGTTGATTTCATTACGATGTGACTCACAATATGAAAAGCCTCACCCTGCAGAAACTCTTGCACATATACATAAGTAGGAATCAAAAATTTTTCCAAAGAAATTCGCTGAAGCAGGTATTATAAAAACAAAATTTTGGAAACAATTCATATGTTTATTGACAGGAGAATAGATAAATACATTGTTGTATAGAATTGTGAAATAAATTCATCAGTAAAAATGAACAAACTACTCCTATGTATATTAACCTGTATGAATCTTAGAAATATATTTTGTGAAATGAGTGATTTCAGATTACTACATACAGTATTACTACTTTTGTTAACTGCACAAACAGTAAAATAAAAGAATACATAGTTTACAGATAAATACACTGAAGGTAAATCTCTTAAAAAGTGAAAACCAATTGCCTCTAGTAGAATGGAGTTCTGGGAGAGTAGATGAACTGAATTTGGAGAAAGTACACAGGAGTTTCAATAGTATTTTTAATATTCTAGCTGTTCAGCTAAGTAACGAGTTGACCAGTTTTTATCCTATAGTATATAACGTATATGTGCGTGTGTGTTTCTGTGTGTATGTTTGTATTTTGTATGTATCAACATTACATAATACAAACTTAACACATAAAAAAGTATTTCATGTTGCCCGTTGAGACAGCGGATACACCCCAAAGAAAATGTGAAGTAGAGGTATTTTCTTCATTTTTAGTTATTGACTTAATTGTGTAATGGTCAGAGCAGGCCACCTAAATGAAAATTGCACAAACCGCTGCTCCCTTAGGAATGCTGCATATCTATATTAAAATGAGGGAATACATTTTCTTTGTTGTATTTTGATTTTTACCTGCTTTAGAATACTTTTAATAAAATGCTACTACAAGAAGAAAATCTCATATCTCAAGTACTCTGAAGTTCTTTACATTTTACAATTAAAACAATATTTATTGTTTTTTACTAACTCTTGGTGGGAACTATTAGGCAGTTGGCAGATACTCTGTTAAGACTGACCTTTACTTGCTTCCTAGCTATAGCTGAGTTGAGAACCTCTGGGTTATTAATTATTAGTAAAGATTTTGCATTTCAATAGGTTCATCCTGTTCTCAAAAGCCTTTTACTTCAGAAAATCAATTGTTCTCTCTTTTGAACTGTAATGTTTGTATGATTAGGTAAGTTTTGCGGACATCTGTGATATACTTCATCTTCATACCCAACTGTGGTATCTTGAGAACTAATGCTGTTACATATGACATTTGAGGCTAATTTTCCTCTCCTTCAATAAGTGATTTTTTGGTATGAATTAGTAATGTAGTTCCACCTAAGCTGCACAAAGTAAAGAAGAGATTTAGCAATCTTCTCACTAATTCAGTCTATGTAGAGTACCTATAAAATAAAATGAAACCTACTTTCCTTGTAGAAATTCACTTTGTGTAACCTTGGGTATTTTCCTAACAGTTGTTACTTGAAATTAATGTGTATGATGTATGAAACAGGATGTGTATGGATTATTTAGAATTTGAAACAGCAAAGTTATCATCTTAAATGTATATGCCATTTTATACTTTCCAAAGTTCTTTTTTCTTTATCTCATATGTTACTTGAAGGAAGGGTGCGAATAATGCTAAAATTGTTGGTTAGTTTTCAGTGTTACCCTTACAAAGACTTTTTAACTTACAATGGAGTTACTTTGTGAGGAAGTTTTACCCTGGTGAGTAGTATACGATAATTTTAGATTACCAAGTGGAATGATATGTAATTCAGTGACATTAAACGGTAATTAGCTTTGTTTTATAGTTTTAATGGGAAATTGCAGCATGAATTTGTTTCTATCTTGCTAGGAATGTAACTGGCTAACGTGAAAAATGAAAAATTCCTCTGCATCACATTTTCACTCCTAGAGATGAAGAAAGCTGGGCATGGCTTTAATACACTGGGATATATCCTTTTTATTTTTAAGGCATTAGTAAAGAGAGTTGATCCACAATTTGGAATAAGCTGGTTGTAGAATATCTTAAAATAAGTAATACTTGTTTATTCTTCCATCTTCCCCCTTGAAACTATACTTCAACATTACTTTTTGGATAAAAAGCAATCACGTGTGTTTCATGGTTGTTTAAATAGTGAGTGTGGCTACTGCTTAAGATGTATAAAGCAGGAAAATAATGGAAGACATTACTCAAAAATATCCAAGAGGCTCAGTGAGCTTTGTACAGGATAAATGCTAAAACAAAGGCAAACAAAAAAAGAAATAAGGAAAAAAAACACAAAACCCACAAGCAAGTACATCATAGTCAAACTGCTAAAGACCAACAGTAAAGAGAAAATCTTGAAGGTATCCAGGGAAAAATCAAATTACATAGAGAATAACAAAGGAAGCAGTGGAAATGATAGAAAATAAAATAGACAGGAAGAGGTGACTGGGAAAAAATGATGAAAGCATCAGTGAGTTGTGGGACAACTTAAACCTAAAAAAGGTATAATTGGAGCTTCAAAGGAGGTTGGGGTGGGGGACAAAAATTATTTGAAGAAAAAATGGCTAGAATTTTTTCTAAATTTGATGAAAATTATAAAACCACAGATCCAAGATTAACAAACACTAGAAACATGAATAAAATTACATAAGACTATTCATAATCACATTAATTAAAACCAGTTATAAACAGAAAATCTTAACAGAAACCAGAGAGGGAAAAAGATAATTATATACAAAGGAACAAAGAGATGAATGACTGTAGACTTCTCATTGGAAACAATGCAAGGGAAAGGACAGTGGAGCAACATCTGTATGTACCAAAAGAAATAATCCTGTCATCATGCTCTTATATGAAGTAATATTACTCTTAAAACTGAGGTGAGTGATTTTATCAGGGATGGCAGAGAAAGGACTTCCAAAAATCCACCTCTCGTAAAAGAAATGAGAATATTGGCAAAATTTGTCAAAATCAACTTTTTCAGATCTCTGGAAATTAATCTAAGTCTTTGAACAATCTGAGAAGTGTTTATTCAAGAAAAATGGCTAAATCTTGGTAAGAACAGTTAGATTTGTGGCACTTAAACTTGCCCTATTACCATATCCCTCTCCCTGCTCCAAAGCAGTTTTGAACAGCAACAGTCCCATGGTCTTGGATAAAAGCAGAAACCTACCAGGTACTAGAGAGGTCCTAGAAGGTTTGGACCTTCCAAAATCATCTTTCTTAGAGAATTGTCATTATTTATGCTGTCTGACAGTTCTCTGGAAGCATTCGTGTACAGGATTTATCTCTTTTTGACCATATTTAGACCTGCTCTGAGTGAAGAGTCTTTTCCCTGGCATTTGTCAGTGACAGTTGTTGAATATCACAGCTGCCTGAGGTAGTCATAATAGTTGGGGCAAATGATAGCTCAAAAGAAACGAAAAAAACAAAAACAAAACAAAACAACCTTTGAAAGAGGACCTGGACAATGGGAATCTAGAAGACCACAAACATAAACAGGGCAACATGCCTGGCCAGGGCTATATGTATGCCTAGAGAAAACGGAGAAGACCCTAAACTCCTCTCTGGCTGACGTTGAGATTTCCTGCAGAAGCAGAAAGTAAAGACTAAGGCAGAGCTGTAGACGGCTTATCTGAGCACAGAAGTTGTACCCCAACACACACACACGGAGTCTATCAGCAAAGCCTGTGAGACCTGCTAGTTCCAGTCATTTAAAAAAAGCTATTTGCAATGATTAGCTGACCCCTGAGCAAAGCTAGAAGAAACCTCAAGGGCCACACACAACAACAAAATATACAGACTTTATAGAGTTGCTTCAAGAAAGTCATTAAAACAAAACAAACAAACAAAAGAGCAGCAAAGTCGATGCAACACACAGCAACAGCAAGAGACCTTGGTGGTTGTGGGGAGGCAGTCTGATTTCCAGACCTGCCCATTTTATTATTTAAAATGTCCAGTTTTCAGCAAGGATTAGGCTACATGCAGAGACACAAGAAATATACCCCATTCACAGAAAAAACTATAATCAATAGAAACTGTCCTTAAGGAAAGCCAGAAGTCGAAATTACTAGAGAAATCACTTAAATTAGCCATTCTAAATATGACTAAGCAAGTGAAGGAAGTCATATTTAAAAACTAAAGGAGAGACTTCCCCAGTGATCCAGTGGTAAAGAGTCTACCTTCCAAAGCAGGGGACATGGGTTCCATCCCTGGTTGGAGAACTAAGATCCCACATGCCGTGAGGCAACTAAGCCCGCATGCCACAACTGCAGAGTCCATGCACTCTGGAGCCTGCATGTCACAACTAGAGAAAAGCCTGCATGCTGCAATGAAGATCCCGCATACCGCAACTAAGACCCAAAGCAGCCTAAATAAATAAATAAATAAAATATTTTTAAAAACATAAAAACTAAAGGAAAGTATGAGATTGATGTCTCAAAGAATAGAATTTTAATAAAGAGATAAAATTTATGAAAAATAACCAAATAAAAATTCTAGATTTAAAAGGTATAATAACTGAAATAAAAGACTTAACCAGGGAGGCTCAACATTTGATCTGGCAGGAAAAAAAAAAATCAGCAAACTTTAAATTTGGTCAATTGAGATGATCTAATCTGAGGAACAGAAAGAATAAAAAAATGAGGAAAATGAACAGTGACCTGCGGGACACCAAGTGTCCCAACATACACATAATTAAGAGTATGTATATGAGAAGAAGAGGGAAAACAGGCGGAAAGAATATTTGAAGAAATAATGTCTGCAGGCTTTTCAACTTTCATGAAAAATACTGGTATACATATCCCAGAGGCTTAACACACTCTGTGCTCAAAAACTTCAAGTAAATCTACACTAGAAACATCAAAATAAAACTTTTCAAGATAAATACAAAGAGAGAATCTTGAAAGCAGCAAGAGAGGAGTGGCTCAACATGTATAAGGGATTTTCAATAAGACTAACTGCTAATTTCTCACCAGAATCCATGGAAGATTGAAAGCAGTGGATGGGCATGTTCAGAGTGCTGGGGAAAAAAAGATGCTTAAAGATGTCAATGAAAGATGTTTTAAGCAGCAAACTATCCTTCAAAAATGAAGGAAAAATTAACACATTCCCAGGCTAATGACAACTGAGAGACTTTGATGCTAGAAGGTCTTTGATGCTGACCTACAAGAAATACAAAATTAAAAATTTTTGTGCTTCATAGGATACCATCAAGAGAGTAAAAAGACAACCCACAGAATGGGAGAAAATAGCACATATATGGTAAGGGACTAGGCTCAAAAATATTTAACAAACTCTTAAAATTCAACAATAAAAACAGGAATAACCCGGGCTTCCCTGGTGGCACAGTGGTTGAGAGTCCGCCTGCCAATGCAGGGGACGCGGGTTCGTGCCCCAGTCCGGGAGGATCCCACATGCTGCGGAGCGGCTGGGCCCGTGAGTCATGGCCACTGAGCCTGCGCGTCCGGAGCCTGTGCTCCGCAACGGGAGAGGCCACAACAGTGAGAGGCTCGCGTACCGCAAAAACAAACAAACAAAAACAGAAGTAACCCCATTTAAAAATGGACAAAGGATTTGAGTAGCTATTTCTCCAAATAAGGTAAAAAATGTCCAGTAAGCACACAAAATAAAAAGTGTGATTTGTCATTAGGGAAATGCAAATCAAAACCCCAATGAAATACTACTTCACACCCACTAGGATGACTATAATAAAAAAGATAGACAATAACAAGTATTGGTGACTATATAGAGAAATCACTCATACATTGCTGATGGAAATAAACAATGATATAACTGCTTTGAATAATAGTTAAGGAGTTCTCTCAAATGTAATACTTAGAATTACCATATGACCCAGCACTTCAACGCCTAGTTGTATACTCAAAAGAATTGAAAACATGTCCTCACAAATACTTTTACAGGAGTGTCCATAATAGCATTATTCATAATAGCCAAAAAGTGGAAATAACGCAAATGCCCATTAATTGGTGAACAGATAAACAATATGTGGTGTATCCATACACTGGAATAACATTTGACAATGAAAGTTAATGATAAATGCTACAAAAAGGATGAAACTTGAGACTCTTATGCTGAGTGAAATAAATCAAACACAAAATGCCACATATTGTATGATACTATTTATATGAAATGTCCAAATAGACAAAATCATAGTAGCAAAAAGTAGGTTAGTGGTTATAGGGCTGGGAGTAAAGAATGGGGAAAACTGCCAATAAATATGAGTTTCTGGGCTTCCCTGGTGGCGCAGTGGTTGAGAGTCCGCCTGCCGATGCAAGGGACACAGGTTCGTGCCCCGGTCCGGGAAGATCCCGCATGCCGCAGAGCGGCTGGGCCCGTGAGCCATGGCCGCTGAGCCTGCGTGTCTGGAGCCTGTGCTCTGCAACAGGAGAAGCCACAACAGTGAGAGGCCCGCGTACCGCAAAAAAAAAAAAAAAAAAAATATGAGTTTCTTTTGGGTGTGATGAAAATGTTCTGGAATTAGATAGTGGCAAGGGTCGTACTAAAAAACATTCAATTTTATGCCTTAAGAGGTAACTTTTATGTTATGTGAATTATATCTCAAGTTTAAAAATTGAAGTCAAAATCAACTTTTAAAGGCATAAAAAAAACGGCAAGAATTCATTTTTAGTAAACATTCATTTAAAGGCATTTTAAAGGCAGTCCTTCAGTCAGAAGGAATATGAAAGCATATAGAAATCTGCACTTAAACAATGGAATGAAAAGCACCAAAATAGTTACTACATGGATATATATATTAGAATGTTGTTTTTATTGCTCGATCTAATATTTAAAAGGTAGTTGAGAGGTTGAGAGGAGATTTCCATTGTCTGCCAAGATGGAGTAACAGGGATTGGATTTATACTTCTGCCTGAAACAACTGAAAAAATATGGACAAAATGTATGAAACAGTAGTTGTCGAGACACATGAATGACTTCAGGTGAGAAAGGCAGTATTCCCTGAGATACAGGAAATGATGAGGTGATCGCTTTTGTTGCCCCCTTATACCTTGAGAGAATATCCTGGCTGTGCCAGAGAGGATGGACTCAAGTGTACCTTGGCAGACTCCCTGAGAATTTGAGAATATTCAAGGCTTGACTTCATAAGACAGAGTCCCAGAGAGGAGAGATCTTTATAAAGAGATAACTCTGTATCTATGCAGAGGGTTCCTGTGGAGTATTCAGCTGAGTACTGATTAGCACTTATGTGTGCATAACCTACCCAAGGGGATACTGAGAGCTCTTAGGGGAATGACCTTGTGCTTTTGCAGGACCAGAAATAACGTCTGTTCCTGCAACCAGACTGGAAAAACCTCATGATTCAAAAGACATTTGGTACTCAGAAGGGTTTTGCCTCTTTAGTAGTGACTAATTTGTCCTAGGTCAAACATGGCTGTGGGCCTGTATAATTGTTAATTTTATGTGTCATCTTGACTGGATCACAGGGTGCCCAGATATTTGGCTAAACATTATTTCTGGGTGTTCCATGAGGATATTTCTGGATGAAATCAGCATTTGCATTGGTGGACCCAGTAAAGCAGTTTGCCCTCTTCAGCATGGGTGGGTGTCTCCCAGTCCAATCAATCGTGGGCCTGAATAGAACAGAAAAACAGAGGAAGGAAGAATTTGACCTTTCCTGCGTGATTGCTTAACATTGATATTCTGCCCTTGGAGCTCGTGGTTCTCAGGCCTTTAGACTCTCACTGAATTACGTCACTAGCTTTCCTGTGTCTCCAGCTCGCAGGTGGCAGGTTGTGGGACTCCTTAGCCTCCATGATTGCATGAGCCAATTCCTTATACTAAATACCTCTCTGTCTCTTTCTCTCTCTCTCTCTCTCTCCCCACACACACACACACACACACACACAGACTCACACATATATCCTATTGATTCTATTTCTCTGGAGAACTGACTAATACAGCCTGCCTCACAAAACTAAAAAGTAAGACCCTAAATGATCAAACTATAAGACCCTAAATGATCAAACTATAAGTAACTTAACTGCATCTCTGATAAAAGCATAAGAATATTTATAGAAATACAAAATATCTATCAATAAACAACATGAAATCTTTAATATCACCATACAACAAAAAGGTTACCAGTATGAAAAGAAGCAGCAAATATGACTAATAATGAAGAGAAAAATAAACCAATGGAAAACAATCCTAGACTGACAGGAGACAAGGGCATTAAAACATTTATTATAAATGTGTTTAAAAACTAAAGACATGGAAGATATAAAAAAGACCCAAATCAGACTTCTAGAGATGAGAAATAGAATGTATAAAATGTATAATACACTAAATTTGATTAATTACAGATTAGACAACTTAGAGAAAAGATTAGTGAACTTAAAGATGTAGCAATAGAAACTATCTAAAATGAAACACTAAGGGAAAACAGGATTTTTTTTTTAAAAGAAGCACTAATGACTTGTGGGACATTTTTAAGTGTCCTATTGTATGTGTAATTGGAGCCCCTGAAGGAAATGGGGGAGAGCAATTACAATATTTTAAGAAATTATGACTGATAGTTTTCCAAATTTGATGGCAACTCCAAACCCAGAGGTTCTAAGAGGCTCAGGAAGTTTCAACAACAACTAGAAACATGAAGAAAACTAAACGAAGGCAAATGCAGTGATAAAGAGAATATCTTAGATGCAGCCAGAGGAAAAGGACACAGTATATAGAGAGGAAGAAAAAGAAAGATAACTCATCAGGAATAGTGTTAATGAGAATGACCAATATATTGAAATTACTGAAAGAAAAATCTATCAACCTAGAATTTTATTCAAGTAAAGATATCTTTTATTAAGAAATGACTAATGGCCTGAAGATATGAACACTTTACTGAATGAACTGTATGGAAGGCAAATAAGCACATGAAATCATTCTCAACATTTTTAGTCATTAAATAAATATAAACTACAATCACAAAGATATATATCTATTAGAATGGCTTTTAAAAACTGACAATGTAAAGTGTTGAGAATGCAGAGCAATTGGAAATCTCAGACATGGCTGGTGAAAATTAAAATATGGTTTGGCTACTTTGAAAATCAGTTTTCAGTTTCTCTTATAGTTGAACATGCACTTACATTCCAATCCAGCCATCCTACTCCTAGGTATTTGTACAAGTGAATTGAAAACTTATGTTCACACAAGAATCATTATATGAATATATGACCTTATTTATAATAACCAAAAACTAGAAACAACACAAATTTCCTTCAACAGGTGAATGGATAAACAAAATGTAATGTATCCATATGATTGAATAATACTCAACAATTAAAAAGGAATGAACTACCCATATAGATAAGAACATTAATTAATCTAAAATGCATGTTTAGAAACTGAAAAAAACCACATCTAAAAGGCTACATGTGTATACTCTATTTTTATGACATTCTGTGAAGGAAAAGGCAAAACTAAAGGGAAGGAAACAAATCAGCAAATTCCAGGGGTTTATGGTGGCGGAAGGTGTTGTCTACAGTGACATGCAAGAGGGTTTTAGGGAGTTGACGATGATATTCATCGTCTCTTTGTTGGTGGTGATGTTGTTATATGACGGTTATGTGATTGCCAAACTCACAGAATTGCATGCCAAAAAAGTGATTTTTACTGTAGCGTATAAATTATACTTGAATAAAATTTTGATAAAAAGAATGGGAAAATTTCTGAGGACAACTGGGAAGCTAGAATAGAGAGAATCTCTAAAATGCTCATACGTTCAGGCAACAGGTTATTTATTAGGTGCCTGTAGTTTGGAGGGATGGTAAAATGTGGCGAGCCAATATAGAGATAAAAGGAAGGCTATGTGTTAACTATCGGGCATTCTACAATAAATATATTTCCACCCTTCAGGAGCCCATGGTTTACTGAGGGGAACAATCCTTTTAACTGAAAGCCATGAAATAATGTGGTAAGAGCTATGAAACAGCCAATGTAAGGTATTCTTGGATCCTGCAAGTGGGATAGATGACCAGACATAGGTGATAGGGCAGAAGACTGCCTGGAAGAGAAATCATCAAAGATATGAACAGATAGCTAGTGGGAAGCAGCTGCATAGCACAGGGAGATCAGCTCAGTGCTTTGTGACCACCTAGAGGGGTGGGATAGGGAGGGTGGGAGGGAGACGCAAGAGGGAGGGGATATGGCGACATATGTATGCATATAGCTGATTCACTTTGTGATACAGCAGAAACTAACACAACATTGTAAAGCAATTATACTCCAATAAAGATGTTAAAAAGAAAAAAAGATATGACCAGAAATAAGCTTTCCAAGAAGGGAAGCGGCTGTTTTGTAAAACAAAATAGGTTCTCATTTACGTAAAAATTTTTAAAAAGCTAACACATGCATATTGGAACACATGCCTATAGTACTAAATTCAAAAGATTTTGAAGATTTTTACCCAGAAGGATCCTCTCTTATCAATACTTGCATGTATATATAGAAATATCCTTTGCATCTAATAAGCATGTATATATGGATTTTTTTTAAACAGCCGTATAGCATATTATATACACTCTAAATGTTACTGTTTTCAGCTAAAATGCATCTTGGAGATTATTACCTATCAGTGTAAAACTAACCATAATAAAACCATTACAGTTCCATTTGTATTTGGGGGTTTTCTTACTGATAATTATAAGGTTTGTAGTTATTCTGCTTATCTTTATCAT
Organism: Pseudorca crassidens; assembly: GCF_039906515.1. Classification (NCBI taxonomy): domain Eukaryota; kingdom Metazoa; phylum Chordata; class Mammalia; order Artiodactyla; family Delphinidae; genus Pseudorca; species Pseudorca crassidens. The sequence goes on from NC_090309.1 coordinate 43,800,429, forward strand.
GAGTCCTTTGTGAAATATATTCACATTTCTGTTTCTTTTCATAGCATGAGACTTTGATACGAATGATGGTGCATTCATCCACTTTTTCTCACCACCATTCCTTCCCTTCCAAATCTAACTTTAATAGCTCGTATTCTTAGATTTTGTTTGCCTTCCCCTCCTCGCCTAGAATCTCCATGTTCTAGTTGCTGGAGATACAGCAGTGAACAAAGCAAAGCAAACAACTAAACAAACATGTCATAGAGTTTATAGTCTAGTGGGAGGGTACAGGCAACATAAAAATGTTATGTACATACAGTGCCGTAAGACCTATGGGGGGAAGCAAAAGTAAGTTCGAGTAGTATAGTGTGCCAGAGGGAAGAGGGTAGATTGCAATTTTAAGTAGATTCACCAGAGAAGGACTCACTAATCATGTACCATTTCATAAAGGCTTGAGAATGTAAAGGATTGAGCTGTCTGATGTGCATTTCTCAAGGAGGAGCACTCCTATTATCTTTCTCTTTGTTTTTTTTTTTCATTTACTTACAGGTTAATTTCTCAACTTTTAACACCCCATATTTCTTTGGACTTCTTCTTTCTGTCATAATGTTCTATTGTTTCTAAGAACTCTTTCAAGAAATGTTCCGTTTACCTAACACTCTATTCTTTTTTTTTTTTTTTTTAACATCTTTATTGGGGTATAATTACTTTACAATGGTGTGTTAGTTTCTGCTTTATAACAAAGTGAATCAGTTATACATATACATATGTTCCCATATCTCTTCCCTCTTGCATCTCCCTCCCTCCCACCCTCCCTATCCCACCCCTCCAGGCTGTCACAAAGCACCGAGCCAATATCCCTGTGCCATGTGGCTGCTTCCCACTAGCTATCTACCTTACTACGTTTGTTAGTGTGTATATGTCCATGACTCTCTCTCGCCCCGTCACAGCTCACCCTTCCCCCTCCCCATAACCTCAAGTCCGTTCTCTAGGAGGTCTGCGTCTTTATTCCTGCCTTACCCCTAGGTTCTTCATGACATTTTTTTTTCTTAAATTCCATATATATGTGTTAGCATACTGTATTTGTCTTTTTCTTTCTAACTTACTTCACTGTGTATGGCAGACTCTAGGTCTATCCACCTCATTACAAATAGCTCAATTTCGTTTCTTTTTATGGCTGAGTAATATTCCATTGTATATATGTGCCACATCTTCTTTATCCATTCATCCGATGATGGGCACTTAGGTTGTTTCCATCTCCGGGCTATTGTAAATAGAGCTGCGATGAACATTTTGGTACATGACTCTTTTTGAATTTCGGTTTTCTCAGGGTATATGCCCAGTAGTGGGATTGCTGGGTCATATGGTAGTTCTATTTGTAGTTTTTTAAGGAACCTCCATACTGTTCTCCATAGTGGCTGAACCAATTCACATTCCCACCAGCAGTGCAAGAGGGTTCCCTTTTCTCCACACCCTCTCCAGCATTTATTGTTTCTAGATTTTTTGATGATGGCCATTCTGACTGGTGTGAGATGATATCTCATTGTAGTTTTGATTTGCATTTCTCTAATGATTAGTGATGTTGAGCATTCTTTCATGTGTTTGTTGGCAGTCTGTATATCTTCTTTGGAGAAATGTCTGTTTAGGTCTTCTGCCCATTTTTGGATTGGGTTGTTTGTTTTTTTGTTGTTGAGCTGCATGAGCTGCTTGTAAATTTTGGAGATTAATCCTTTGTCGGTTGCTTCATTTGCAAATATTTTCTCCCATTCTGAGGGTTGTCTTTTGGTCTTGTTTATGGTTTCCTTTGCTGTGCAAAAGCTTTGAAGTTTCATTAGGTCCCATTTGTTTATTTTTGTTTTTATTTCCATTACTCTAGGGGGTGGGTCAGAAAGAATCTTGCTGTGATTTATGTCATAGAGTGTTCTGCCTATGTTTTCCTCTAATAGTTTGATAGTTTCTGGCCTTATATTTAGGTCTTTAATCCATTTTGAGCTTATTTTTGTGTATGGTGTTAGGGAGTGTTCTAATTTCATTCTTTTACATGTACCTGTCCAGTTTTCCCAGCACCACTTATTGAAGAGGCTGTCCTTTTTCCACTGTACATTCCTGCCACCTTTATCAAAGATAAGGTGTCCATATGTGCATGGGTTTATCTCTGGGCTTTCTATGCTGTTCCATTGATCTATCTTTTTGTTTTTGTGCCAGTACCATACCGTCTTGATAACTGTAGCTTTGTAGTATAGTCTGAAGTCAGGGAGCCTGATTCCTCCAGTTCCTTTTTTTGTTCTCAAGATTGCTTTGGCTATTCGGGGTCTTTTGTGTTTCCATACAAATTGCGAAATTTTTTGTTCTAGTTCTGTGAAAAATGCCAGTGGTAGTTTGATAGGGATTGCATTGAATCTATAGATTGCTTTGGGTAGTAGAGTCATTTTCACAATGTTGATTCTTCCAATCCAAGAACATGGTATATGTCTCCATCTATTTGTATCATATTTAATTTCTTTCATCAGTGTCTTATAGTTTTCTGCATACAGGTCTTTTGTCTCCTTAGGTAGGTTTATTCCTAGATATTTTATTCTTTTTGTTGCAATGGTAAATGGGAGCCTAACACTCTATTCTTATTTAATGTGTACAATATCTTCTCCTCTCTGAGAATATTACTTATATCTTTTAAAGATTTCTTATCTTTCTTGCATTGCATATATTTTAATCTCACTTCCTTTTGTCTTTCATTTTGCAGTGTCTTCTTGAACATTATCTGTTTCTATTTCAGACCAAGGTATTAAAAGCTAAATGGAAGTTATGTCAGCTGATAAAATTATTTGTGTAGACTGATCACATTAGGATCAGGGCTTTTGACTGGGACAGTCCCCAATATTAGAATTTACAAGTATTTTTTTCTGTGACTTCTTTATTTGTTCAGAGAGGAACCTTCTGCTCTCCTGCTTAGGGGGATATATGCCTGAATGACAACCCTCTTGGGTCAGAGTTACATAAAGGGGCAAGAAGCCTACATATTCAGTACACAGACTTCCACTTATTCCCACTGTTTTTAATAGAGCATATCTCCCTCACTCTTCCCTTTCCTCTTCCTGAGTCTGGAACCTGTAGATTAATTTCTCCAAAGAATACATTTATAGTCTCTTAAGGATGGTCACCTGGCCAACAGATGTAGAGGAGAAGGTCTGACTGGTTTAACTTCTTGCATGCACTTTGTTCACCAGCATCTTTTAAGCTCAGAAGTTCATCCTCAAGAGATTCTGCAGTGAGGTGCAGCTTGCTCCTGGCTGGATTCCTTCTCAGCAAGCATTTTTAAATTTTCTCAGCTCTGCTAAAGATTCCATCCACCTTTTCCCCTTCTTTTACTTCTATTTCATCATCTGCAATACACGAAGAATAACACCCAACTGGAATTCTTCCAGGAGGGTTATGGACATGAAATAACATAATGAACTTGAAAGCATCTTCTAACCTCTTCAGCCCATTCTGGTCCCTCCTCTCTCTGCTCCTGGCTGTCCAGTTGCCTTCTTCTAATTCCTTTTTTTTTTTTTTTTTTTTTTTTTGCGGTACGCGGGCCTCTCACTGTTGTGGCCTCTCCCGTTGCAGAGCACAGGCTCCGGACGCGCAGGCTCAGCAGCCATGGCTCACGGGCCCAGCCGCTCCGTGGCATGTGGGATCCTCCTGGACCGGGGCATGAGCCCGCGTCCCCTGCATCGGCAGGTGGACTCTCAACCACTGCGCCACCAGGGAAGCCCCCTTTAATTATTTTGAGCTTGTTTTCCATATTTTTATTGACCATTTGTATATATCTTTTGGCAAGTGTATGTTCAAGTCTTCAGCCCATTTTTATATTGAATTTTCTGTATTTTCCTTTGGATTCGTAAGAGTTTCTCAAAATTATATATTCTGGATACAAATTCTTTGTCAGTTGTTTATTGCAAATATCCTCTTCCAATGTGTGGCTTACCTCTTCACTCCTCCAAAGGAATATTTTCATGGACTTTCAGTGTAGCCCTATTTATCTATTTTTGCCATATGGCTAGGGCATTTTTAGTATATCTGAGAGCTCTTTTCCTAATTCAATTTTATGAAGTTATTCTCCTGTGTTATCTTCTAGAAATTGTTTTGACTCTCACATCACTTGGGATATAATTTTTGGTATGATATGAAGTCATACAACATTTTTTTCCCCATATCTAATGTCCAGTTGCCCAGAAACAGCTTTACCATATGTTTGTGTACCTTCTTTTTCATAAATTAACCATTTTTGTATATAGGCTTTCTATTCTTTTCCATTTGTCTCTTTATATATCTTTACATCTTTACACTGCCTTTACTTCTAAATTTTTTTAAAAGTGCTGATTTCCCTGAAGCAAGGTTGAGCAGACCTTAGCCAGTGGATCAAATTCATCTGATAGGAAAGTTTTCCTGGAACAATACATGTTTGGTAAGATTGAGAGCCACCAAGAAACCAAAATTATAGTGATGGGACCATGAAATACTGCCCTTAGGGAGTGAGACATGTAAACCCAGGAGAACTATAGAAATCACATAAAAAGAAGAGACAGATATCAATTGTGCTCGTCTTTCCATGTGAAGTTAATGCTCCCATTTATCAAGACACAGACTTTGTGTTGAAATATGGACTTGGGCTAATGTACCCTTGGAACCTTGCTGCTTCCACTTTGCATACCCTTGGAAAGGGGCTGGTTGTGGTTCCAGTGAACCCTATAGCCATGAAATAGAGACAGTCTAATTGCCTCCAGCTGCCATTTGTTCCTCAGTAGCAGAGAGTTCTAACAGTATGAGCTAACTGCAAGAGTGAGTCCATCTTGGTTCACTGGACTATGTACTTTACAAAGAACCTCTAGAGCTGATGATTTAAGGTACAGATGACTGTGGATATGTGTATTGCAATTACAGATGCAACTTTTTTCCTGAGCATTTTCACTTGGTCTGTTAGATGTCTTAGGGGAAATTCCTGGTGCTGAGCTCCTGTGCTGCTGCTAGGTGTTGAATTTAGAAATAGTAGTGGTGCCCTTGACCTTGATTCAACATTGTTGGAAAGTGCCAACATCAAAGAGTTCAGTTTCAGACTTCCCTGGTGGCGCAGTGGTTAAGAATCCACCTGCCAGTGCAGGGGACATGGGTTCAAGCCCTGGTCCGGAAGATCCCACATGCCACGGAGGAACTAAGCCCGTGCGCCACAACTACTGAGCCCACACACCACAACTACTGAAGCCTGTGCGCCTAGAGCCCGTGCTCCACAACAAGAGAAGCCACCAAAATGAGAAGCCCACGCACCACAATGAAGAGTAGCCCCCGCTTGCCGCAACTAGAGAAAGCCTGTGCGCAGCAACAAAGACCCAACGCAGTCAAAAAATAAATAAATGAATTTAAAAAAAAAAAAAAGAGTTCAGTTTCAGGTGATTTTTTCCAACCATCCTTTACCCTGGTAGGCAGGACCAAGGGTAGGCTCTGTATATGAGACAGCAGTGCCCCAGCAATCCTTTGAAGTCTTTTGGCAGCTGAAAACTAGATCTAGAATTAAGAATTCTCGTTAGTCAAACAGGGAGCTTTCAAAGTTAAAATTTGCAATGTAATTTAAGGAAAAAATCACCTTCAATCTGGTTCACAGGATATAATCTCTCCCATGCTTTTGAATTTATTTGTTAATGATATGGCATATCAAGACTAATAACATCAATAAAAATAGAGTATACTTAATATCAATTTGAATCATAAAATTAAAATACAATTTCAGGTCCGATGTTCAAAAGTCATTTTATTTTTAAACATTTAAGGAGAATATGGACATCAGAGTGAGAAAACAGGGATACCTCTTGGGAATAGTCACTCTGCAATACTTTTTCTGGAGAATCATTGCTGAAAATTCTATTTTTATAATGTGATTAAATGCATGTTCGTGAATGTGGCTCAGAATTAAGACTGCTTGACTTTTTCATTTTTCTTGTTGGCTACCTTTTGGGTAGTGGTTTCCTCTTCTCGTCACTGGGGGGTCATTTTACAGTAACCATATATAGAAGTGAAAATATTATAACCAAATAGTATATAGTAATGGTCTCATTATATTGATATAAGTTTGGCAATGGCAAAGTGTAATTGGTTTCTCAAATTGCTTGACCATAGATCAGCCGTGTGCCTTTTATTCTCTAGTTCTCCCTGTAGAGTGCTGTTAAGTCTATATTGGTTCCCTCACCACCCCAACTCAAAGCCTTCTATATTAAACCTGGAGAGAAGGTGTAGTGGTGTTTGTCATGCTCTTTGACCACCCCAAATCTTTTTCTTTTATTGGATATGATACATAAAGAAAAACAACACAGTAAGTATACAGCTCAATAAATTACCACGTGAAAATGCCTGTGTGATCACCACTGTTGGCAGCAAAGTGAACATTGTAAATAGTCAAAGAGCCCCTAACATACTTCCTCCCAGTTATTAAACTCACTGTTCCACCAGCAATGTATGAAATTTCTGATTGCTCTACATCTTCAGCAGTATTGTTGTCAATCTTTTTTATGTTAGCCATTCCAGTGGGTATGTGGTGGCATGATATTATGATATTAATTTAGAGAAATTCCATAGTGAAATTAAACTTCACAACTACCTAGGTACTGCAAGCCTAATTCTCCGGATATCCCAGAGGTTTTGAGAATGAACAAATATCATGAATATATTTAATTTATACTTAAACTATTTAAAGTGTATTCTTTTGTTTGCAGCTAAGAATCCTGCTGATATCGAGGAGAAATATAACATATGATGCTGGGAGTTAATTGATTAATAAAGAAAGATATTTACAGAGAAAAGATGGCAGAGAAAGAGGAGATATACAAGGAGAAATAAACAGTTGTGTGATGGGTTATTGAAAGTAGATAAGTCTAGGCAGGTCTATTTTCTATGCCACACTGCCCTTTCACAGTGATTAAAATAGAACTATTAAATACCATTCTATATGCTGGGATTTTGAGAAATACATAGAGACAATTTTGGAAAAGTGAGTAATGGATGCAACAGTTGGAAAATGGACAGAGTTTGCTCAAAATATAGTATTATAGTATTACAATATAGTAAAATGGACAGAGTTTGCTCAAAATATAGTATATATCACTGACCAACTGAAAGCAGAAAGAAATTGTAAGGATAATTTTTAAAACTCAGCTCCGCCTCACGAAATACAGGTGCTTCTTGGTACCTTACATAATCTTTTGCATTTTCGTAAGTAGTGCTCATATCATCAGCATGCTTCCCGTTTAATTTTGTCAACCAAACCTAGCTTATCATCAAAATCACCAATTCTGACCCCAAACCCAGGTATAGTAAATCAGAATTTCTATAGATGGCATCTGGAGAAGATGTTTTTTGAATGCTTAGGTGGTTTATTTTGGTGATCATAAAGCTTTGAAAGTTATTGGTATAAACTTTAGTTCACAGAAATTAGGTATTTTATTTCCTAACGAAGTTTGGGGAATTTAATATACTTACCTTATCTAAAGCCTTAAGGCAAATCCCATTTATGTATAAAGAGTGTTTAACAAACTAGCTGGATTCAAATGATTATCGAGTATTAGTATTAACCTGCCCTTCTTCATTTCTCTCAGAATTTTTATTATATATGACTTTTCCAAGTTCAAGTTTAAAGTCAAAATTAAAAACTGGAAATGAAGCAAGAGGCATTGGACTTGGGTATTATCTCATCTAGTTTTTAGCTTTGGGAAATTATTTAATATCTTAAGCATCGTTTTTACTTAATGTATTAAACAAAAATATTGCCAGACTTTGTGTGAACTTTATTTGAGGGATGTGGTGTGTGTGTGTGTCTGTGTGTGTATGTATGTATGTGCCTACTCAGTTTTAGCTGCACAGAAGTCATACACTAAGTGTTTTACTTTCTTAGTTGACATTTTATTAAAAGAATGATTAGCATCATACTTCTTTTACTTCTCAGTACGCTCTTTGCATGACAGGTTGCCTGGTGGCACTGTGTTTAGTATTTAATTAGTGGTGCATAACTGTTTACAGTTTCTTTCTATAAACTAATAAAATACTTGTGTTAATGTATCTTGAGTTTCTATCAGATTATCCATACAATGGTAGCACTTTCTTGAATTCTTCTAAAAAACATACCTAGATGTGTAATGGTGTTCATTCATTTGACAAATACTCATTAAATGTGTACTGTGTCTCAGGCACCGTTCTTGTTTCTGGAGAGTATAGTAGTAAATAAAAGAGCCAAGTCCCTGATTTTTGAGAGATTAAATTCCAGTAGTTGGAGATAGTGTGACTAGAAAACTTATTCACATAAGACTCATGGAATCTAAGCTCAAACCTACTACAAGTATCTTAAATTTGGCCATTGACTTGCCTTTTTATTAAACTAATATTTCTAGCATCAGAAAAGAATTATGTAAATGTATTCACTTTGGTTCTGTTCAGCACAGCACTGGATAAACAAATAGAAAATAAATCTGTCCAATCAGGCTACATTGACTTTGAAGGTGTATTGTTTACAAAATAGTAGGTGGGAGAAAGAGCAAAGCTTTTTAGGGGGCACTGCTTGAAATAATGGGAAGAGGTAGAAAGATTTTACAGTCTCCTAGAGAAACCCTAGAGCCAAAGGTGAGGAGGGGGGGTTAGATTCTGTGAAGGTCCAGCATTACTATGAAGGATCCTATGGGGACAAGACCATTATAACATGGGAATAATATCTAAGTTGTCACCAAAGGACACCCACTACAGCAAGTCAGAAAAACAGTCATGAAATGAGAAATAAATTGCCAAGCTTTTTAGCTGAAAATACAAATAAACCAAAATTTAACAAATGAAGAAGTGAGGCCTAGAAGAAAAGCAGAGAATTAGATTTAGGCATGAAATGTGGTGGCTAGGAATAACTCTGGCAAATATTGCTTCAGATTGCTGTGTCATTTTGAGCCACTCATGCCTGACTGGGGCAAGGCTTTAAGAAGAATTTCTAGCTGGGTAAGGAAGGGGAAGGGAATTGCTATTGAAGGCTGTTCAGTAATATGTGTTTTTATACATGTCATTTTAGTCAATCTGTATCCCTTATTTTAAGTGGAAAACCAAGTTTATAAAGACTGTGACTTAGCCAAAGTCCTACCAAGTTAGTAGTAGAAACTATTAACAAAATGATCTTCTGACTTGCAGCCAAGTATTATTTTACAGCCTCCTCTATAAGTCACCTAGCTCCCTTTCAGAAGGATTCCACCATCCACTGTATTCTTCTTCCAAGTGAGGCCATGAATCATTTCAATTCCATTTTATTTTATTTTTATTTTATTTTATTTTTCTTTTCTATGCTAACACCAAGTCCTGCTTAGAAAAAAAATGCAAAAAATACATGACTCATCTATACCCAGTGTGTAACTGTATTATTACAAATGTAAGCTTTTCATCTGTATTAAAATACTTATTAACAAACCGCTAGAGTCAAAGCAAAATATTTGTATCTAATAAGATGTGCAGTTATGCGCAAGAACAGACACATTTCCTAAGCTTAATTTTCGGAACTGGAAAAACTAAACTCATAATGGCAATGTGTTGAATATAAGTATTGCAATCTTTATTTCTCACCCTTGTTTCAGCAAAGAATTTGATGGTGTTTCTGCCTTATGAAAAGAAAGACTTCTCTGATAGGATTATTAATGAGTTGATATATGAGGGAAGAACATGGTGGGGGCGGGTGGGAGGAGAATTCTAGGAAAAGTGAACAAAGGTCAGTGCGTGTGCAAAGATTCTGTGGTGTAAGGCAGCGGTCCCCAACCTTTTTGGCATCAGGGACCGGTTTTGTAGAAGATAGTTTTTCCACGGCCGGGGAGGGGGAAGGGTGGGTGATGATTCAAGCAGTAATGCGGGTGATGGGGGGGATGGTTCAGGCGGCAATGCGAGCGATGGGGAGTGATGGGAGTGGCAGATGAAGCTTCGCTTGCTCGCCTCCTGCTGTGCGGCCCGGTTCCTAACAGTCTGCGGACCGCTACCGGTCCGCGGCCTGGGGGTTGGGGACCCCTGGTGTAAGGGATATCAATTATTTAAGAACTTAAAATAACCAGAGTGACTAGAACGCAGAGAATTGAGAGGACCATGATGTTAAGATGAGGAATGGTAGCATGACCTTATAGGACCTGGAAGACCATGGAAAGACTTGTGGTCTTCCTTGGAAACTCAGTAGGAAGCCAGTGGATTATTTTAATAAAGAGGTGATTGTAAGATCTCATAAAGTTAGGTTCATAATTTCTAAATAACTGTCTATAGGTGGAGCTGTCTATAGTTTCTGGAAGGGGATAAGAGTAGACATAGGAAGGCCAGTTAAACGTAAATTGGTCCAAAAAAATGTTTAACTTAAAAAAAATAAAAGGCTGTGCAGTAGGGTAGGTGAGGGATTGTGGTGGCTTTCAATAGGGTGGTAGAAGTGGAAGAAGAAAGGAACAGAGGTGGCATAAATTCTGGAGCAAGAGCCATCAGGATGGGCTACTGGATTGGACTTGAAGGGGAAAAAGAACTCCAAAATACCTCGTGGGTTTCTGACTTGTATAATTGCTAGTTGTTGATTGAAGTTGATAGTATTCACTGATGTAGAGAACACTAAGAAAGAGAAGAGCAATTTTGGATATGGGTCATTAACTTATCCCAGAGATTGGAATGTATAGTCCTAGAGTTCTGAAGAATGGTCTAGCATGGAGATAAAATTTTGAGACTCATCAGTGCATGAGTGGTAATCAGAGCCTTCAGTGAGGATGAGATTCCATGGAGAGAAAAGTTTTGAATGGTAAAAGAGGAGGGCTAAGTCTGAGTTTTTAATTACCCAGAGAGTACAAGGGGACGAGTCTGTAAAACTGATAAAGGAGAGCATAACATCATCTATATCAATGAAAGAGAATCTTACAAGTGACAAAGGTTAGCAGTATGGAATCCTACCGAGAAGTCAAGAAAAATAAAGACTGTAAAATGGCAACTTCCTACAAATAGTGTATGTAATTAAGCAGGCAGCCAAAATGATCTGTCGTTCATGTCAGAGTGTTAGGGTGCTTTGTTCCACACTTGTTTGATGGTAAAGAGAGGGTAAGTATATTTGTGTGCAGAACATTCTGAAGCGTCATCAATTTTCTGGGGCAAATGTGGCGACACAACTGGTGACCCTGAGAAACAATTCCAAGGAAAAGAGACTAGAAAGTAGCCATGGAGGTACTGACTGGCCCTAGCACTAAATTAGATTTCTCCTGCTGTTTCTTTCTCAGCGTGGTTTTCCATGGCAACCAAGTTTAAATGGTTCTGTTAGGTGAACAGGTCAATACCATTATAGCCATTTGTCTTATTACTCTTATTTGTCACTTTAGAAAGCCCACATTTTTGATTGGGAGCCTATTAAGATTTGGTCAAACTTCTTGTAATTGTTTCAATTCAAAGCTTTTAAAAGTTCTTTTGCAAGCAAGGAAAAAAATATATCTTAAAACTAAATTTAAATGACGAACAATTTTCACTATATATTGATAAGTTAGGGATCAAGTTTTGAATAGAAGAATATAATGAATTTTAAGCATAAAAACATATTATATCCTGCTGGAGAATACAAAGGGCTCGATTAAAAAGCTTTACAAATCAAATAATAATTAGAAGTAAAATACATGACTTTTTGAAGCTCAGCACACTCTTCTAAGTTTATTTTTCTTATTGAAGACAGTAGATATAAAATAATCAATGAATCATTAAACTCAAAATGTAAACATGATTTTTTTTATTTATGAAAGATAGTAGTGCATTGATTTTAATCTTCACATGTACCACCTAATGCTTAAGAAAAAAACCCCGAAGTAATACTTTGACAATGTGGAGGTGGTTTTCCTAAAGTGACTTTAAACATTGGAGATGCAAATTACATGATTGTTCATGCAAGCCTATAATAGGGCACTAAAAACTGGCACAGGTCCTTTTTAGCCCATGTTCTTTGCTTTGTGTTCTGTGACGTGAGACATATTTTTTGCTGTCACTATTCACGTGCCAACAATTTGGGCTGAGTATTAAAATGATTTGGTTTTGAATTCTAGGTACGAAATAATTGTAAGGGTCCAAAAATTGTTAATTTATAATTGGAAAAAAATGCCTTTTTGACATCGTTTATAGTTCTATTTGAAATGAAAATGTCAATTTCAAAACCTCAGTTTAATTTTTAGTCTCAAGAAAAAAAACAGGCTGAAATTACAACCTTTAGAAATCACATGCAATTAATACATCACAAAACTGAAAAATAATTAAAGCCTAATGATTCATTAAATATTTACTTCAGTTCAGGGTTTCCTTTGATTAGCTTATGTTGATTTCTGGGAAAGATTATACAATTTGGATTTATCTGTGCCCTGAGCTACTGATTATTGTGGATCACTTGTTCTGAGCATCATCTGAATTTGCAGATGATGCTTTTCTAGCATTTATGCTCTTCTAGCATTTATGACTAAAACTGCTCTTCTAGCATTTATGACTAAACAAGGTAGGATTGCTTGCTCACAGAAGCAAGCAATTTGGCACGAAATTTCTATTTTAAGCTAATGAATTCCACTTGGGACAACAGTGCTCTAAGTTTTACGGAGATCCAAACACTTGACCCATGAAAGATGTTTACATATTTTTTTGGTATATAAAATTTTATTCAATGAAAGATTCATTAAGTTCTGTAGTGCTTTACAATGTTCAAAAGTATGACACACATGATTTCTATAATCCCATAATAACCCCTTTTCCCTCTACCTCAATATTTCCGCTCCCCCTCCCCTCTTCCCACTGGTAACCACTAGTTTGTTCTCAATATCTGTGAGTCGGCTTCAATTTTTTTTTTAATGTTTATTTTTTATTTTTTTTTTCTTATTAGTCATCAACTTTATACACATCAGTGTATACATGTCAATCCCAATCTCCCAATTCATCCCACCACCACCACCACCCGCCACTTTCCCCCCGTGGTGTCCATACGTTTTTTCTCTACTTCTCTGTCTCAATTTCTGCTCTAGAAACCAGTTCATCTGAACCACATCTAAGTTCCACATATATGCATTAATAGACAATATTTGTTTTTCTCTTTCTGACTTACTTCACTCTGTATGACAGTCTCCAGATCCATCCACGTCTCTACAAATGATGCAATTTCGTTCCTTTTTATGGCTGAGTAATATTCCATTGTATATATGTACCACATCTTCTTTATTCATTCGTCTGTCGATGGGCATTTAGGTTGCTTCCATGACCTGGCTGTTGTAAATAGTGCTGCAGTGAACTTTGGCGTGCATGTGTCTTTTTGAATTATGGTTTTCTCTGGGTATATGCCCAGTAGTGGGATTGCTGGGTCATATGGTAATTCTATTTTTGGTTCTTTAAGGGACCTCCATACTGTTCTCCATAGTGGCTGTATCAATTTACATTCCCACCAACAGTGCAAGAGAGTTCCCTTTTCTCCACATCCTCTCCAGCATTTGTTGTTTGTATATTTTCTGATGATGCCCATTCTAACTGGTGTGAGGTGAGACCTCATTGTAGTTTTGATTTGCATTTCTCTGATAATTAGTGATGTTGAGCAGGTTTTCATGTGCCTCTTGGCCATCTGTCTGTCTTCTTTGGACGAATGTCTATTTAGGTCTTCTGCCCATTTTTGGATTGGGTTGTTTGCTTTTTTAATACTGAGCTCTCTGAGCTGTTTATATATTTTGGAGATTAATCCTTTGTCCAATGATTCATTTGCAGATATTTTCTCCCATTCTAAGGGCTGTCTTTTCATCTTGCTTATGGTTCCCTTTGCTGTGCAAAAGCTTTTAATTTTCATTAGGTCCCATTTGTTTGTTTTTATTTCCATTACTCTAGGAGGTGGATCAAAAAAGATCTTGCTGTGATTTATGTCAAAGAGTGTTCTTCCTATGTTTTCCTCTAAGAGTTTTATAGTGCCCAGTCTTACATTTAGGTCTCTAATCCATTTTGAGTTTATTTTTGTGTATGGTGTTAGGGAGTGTTCTAATTTCATTCTTTTACATGTAGCTGTCCAGTTTTCCCAGCACCACTTATTGAAGAGACTGTCTTTTCTCCATTGTATATCCTTGCCTCCTTTATCATAGATTAGTTGACCGTAGGTGCGTGGGTTTATCTCTGGGCTTTCTATCCTGTTCCATTGATCTATATTTCTGTTTTTGTGCCAGTACCATATTGTCTTGAATACTGTAGTTTTGTAGTATAGTCTGGAGTCAGGGAGTCTGATTCCTCCAGTTCCGTTTTTTTCCCTCAACACTGCTTTGGCTATTCGGGGTCTTTTGTGTCTCCGTACATATTTTAAGATTTTTTGTTCTAGTTCTGTAAAAAAATGCCCTTGGTAATAGGATAGGAATTGCATTGAATCTGTAGATTGCTTTAGGTAGTATAGTCATTTTCACAATACTGATTCTTCCAATCTAAGAACATGGTATATCTCTCCATCTGTTGGTATCATCTTTAATTTCTTTCATCAGTGTCTTATAGTTTTCTGCACACAGGTTTTTTGTCTCCCTAGGTAGGTTTATTCCTAGGTATTTTATTCCTTTTGTTGCAATGGTAAATGGGAGTGTTTCCTTACTTTCTCTTTCAGATATTTCATCATTAGTGTATAGGAATGCAAGATATTTCTGTGCATTAATTTTGTATCCTGCCACTTTACCAAATTCATTGATTAGTTCTAGTAGTTTTCTGGTGGCATCTTTAGGATTCTCTATGTATAATATCATGTCATCTGCAAAGAGTGACAGTTTTACTTCTTCTTTTCCAGTTTGTATTCCTTTTATTTCTTTTTCTTCTCTGATTGTCGTGGCTAGGACTTCCAAAACTATGTTGAATAATAGTGGTGAGAGTGCCCATCCTTGTCTTGTTCCTGATCTTAGCGGAAATGCTTTCAGTTTTTCACCATTGAGAATGATGTTTGCTGTGGATTTGTCATATATGGCCTTTATTATGTTGACGTAGGTTCCCTCTATGCCCACTTTTTGGAGTGTTTTTATCATAAATGGGTGTTGAATGTTGTCAAAAGCTTTTCTGCATCTATGGATATGATCCTATGGTTTTTATTCTTCACTTTGTTAACATGGTGTATCGCATTGATTGATTTGCGTATATTGAAGAATCCTTGCATCTCTGGGATAAATCCCATCTGATCATGGTGTATGATCCTTTTAATGTGTTGTTGGATTCTGTTTGCTAGTATTTTGTTGAGGATTTTTGCATCTATATTCATCAGTGATACTCGTCTCTAATTTTCTGTTTTTGTAGTATCTTTGTCTGGTTTTGGTATCAGGGTGATGGTGGCCTCATAGAATGAGTTTGGGAGTTTTCCTTCCTCTGCAATTTTTTGGAAGACTGAGAAGAATGGGTGTTAGATCTTCTCTAAATGTTTTATAGAATTTCCCTGTGAAGCCATCTGATCCTGGACTTCTCTTTGTTTTGGAAGATTTTTTAATCACAGTTTCAATTTCATCACTTGTGATTGGTCTGTTTATATTTTCTATTTCTTCCTGGTTCAGTCTTGGAAGGTTATATCTTTCTAAGAATTTCTCCATTTCTTCCACGTTGTCCATTTTATTGGCATAAAGTTGCTTGTAGTAGTCTCTTAGGATGCTTTGTATTTCTGCGTTGTCTGTTTGTAACTTCTCCTTTTTCATTTCTAATTTTATTGATTTGCGTCCTCTCCCTCTTTTTCTTGATGAATCTGGCTAATGGTTTATCAATTTTATTTGTCTTCTCAAAGAACCAGCTTTTAGTTTTATTGCTCTTTGCTATTGTTTTCTTTGTGACTATTTCATTTATTTCTGCTCTGATCTTTATGATTTCTTTCCTTCTGCTAACTTTGGATTTTGTTCTTCTTTCTCTAGTTCCTTTAGGTGTAAGGTTAGATTGTTTATTTGAGATTTTTCTTGTTTCTTGAGGTGGGCTTGTATAGCTATAAACTTCCCTCTTAGAACTGCTTTTGCTGCATCCATAGGTTGTGGATCGTCGTGTTTTCATTGTCATTTGTGTCTAGGTATTTATTGACTTCCTCTTTGATTTCTTCAGTGATCTCTTGGTTATTTAGTAACGTATTGTTTAGCCTCCATGTGTTTGTGTTTTTTGTCCTGTAATTCACTTCTAACCTCATAGCGTGTGGTCAGAAAAGATGTTTGTTGTGATTTCAATTTTCTTAAATTTACTGTGGCTTGATTTGTGACCCAAGATGTGATCTATCCTGAAGAATGTTCCATGCGCACTTGAGAAGAAAGTGTAATCTGCTCTTTTTGGATGGAATGTTCTATAAATATCAATTAAAGCTATCTGGTCTATTGTGTCATTTAAAGCTGTGTTTCCTTATTAATTTTCTGTTTGGATGATCTGTCCATTGGTGTAAGTGAGGTGTTAAAGTCCCCCACTATTATTGTGCCACTGTCGATTTCCTCTTTTAGAGCTGTTAACGGTTGCCTTATGTATTGAGGTGCTCCTATGTTGGGTGCATATATATTTATAATTTTTATATATTCTTCTTGGATTGATCTCTTGATCATTATGTAGTGTCCTTCCTTGTCCCTTTTAACAGTCTTTATTTTAAAGTCTATTTTATCTGATATGAGTATTGCTATTCCAGCTTTCTTTTGATTTCCATTTTCATGGAATACTTTTTCCATCCCCTCACTTTCAGTCTGTATGTGTCCCTAGGTCTGAAATGGGTCTCTTGTAGACAGCATATATATGGGTCTTGTTTTCGTATCCATTCAGCAAGCCTGTGTCTTTTGGTTGGAGCATTTAATCCATTCACGTTTAAGGTAATTATTGATATGTATGTTCCTATTACCATTTTCTTAATTGTTTTGGGTTTGTTTTTGTAAGTCCTCTTCTTCTGTTGTGTTTCCCACTCAGAGAAGTTCCTTTAGCATTTGTTGTAGAGCTGGTTTGGTGGTGCTGAATTCTCTTAGCTTTTGCTTGTCTGTAAAGTTTTTGATTTCTCCATGGAATCTGAATGAGATCCTTGCTGTGTAGAGTAATCTTGGTTGTAGGTTCTTCCCTTTCATCACTTTAAGTATATCATGCCACTCCCTTCTGGCTTGTAGAGTTTCTGCTGAGAAATCAGCTGTTAACCTTATGGTAGTTCCCTTGTATGTTATTTTTTGTTTTTCCCTTGCTACTTTCAATAATTTTTCTTTGTCTTTAATTTTTGCCAATTTGATTACTACGTGTCTTGGTGTGTTTCTCCTTGGGTTTATCCTGCCGTTGACTCTGTGCGCTCCCTGGACTTGGGTGGCTATTTCCTTTCCCGTGTTAGGGAAGTTTTCGACTATAATCTCTTCAAATATTTTCTCAGACCCCTTTGTTAAACGTTTCTTGCATCTTCTCGATCTTTGCCTCCATTCTTTTTCAGAGGTCCTGGGTCATATTCACTATCATTATTTGAATCCTTTTTCTGGAAGATTGCCCATCTCCATTTCATTTAGTTGTTTTTCTGGGGTTTTATCTTGTTCCTTCATCTGGTACATAGCCCTCTGCCTTTTCATCTTGTCTGTATTTCTGTGAATGTGGTTTTTGTTCCACAGGCTGCAGGATTGTAGTTCTTCTTGCTTCTCCTGTCTGCCCTCTGGTGGATGAGGCTGTGTTCCATTTTTGTTTTATTCACTAGTTTGTTGTGTTTTTTAGATTCCACATATAAGCGATATCATGCAGTATATCCGAAAAAAACAAAAACAGTAATTCGAGAAGATATGTGTACCCCAATGTTCATTGCACCGTTATTTACAATTGTCAAGGTATGAACAGAACCTAAAGGTCCATCAACAGGTGAATGAATAAAGAATATGTGGTGTGTGTGTGTGTGTGTGTGTGTGTGTGTGTGTGTGTGTATATATATATATATATATATATATAATGGAATACTACTCAGCCATAAAAAAGAATGAAAATTTGCCATTTGCAGCAACATGGATGGACTTGGAGGGCATTATGCTAAGTGAAATAAGTCAAAGAAAGACAGATACTGTAAGATGTTAATATTTTGCAAATCCTACCAGGGAGTGATTTCAGTGTTTCTGTAAGACTGTGAAGATGGCCAGCCAGCCTTAATAGCTACTCCTTTATTTCATTACATCCCACTGTTTCAAAGCATGCTGTTAACACAAACCAAAAACTCACAACATCATGACTTGGTGAAAGTTTTTTGGTTGTGAAGTATCTCTCTCTCTCTGCCTCTCTCTCTTTTCTGTCACATACACACACACACATACACAGGCACTGTGCATGTGTGCCAAAAATTCTTTGAGTTTTATTCTACCACCAATGTGGGCACATTAACACAAAGTATTTTTGCTATACCCTTTCATGTACAGAATAAACAAAAGTTAGAATGCTTGGAACTAACAATAGCAAGTGAAGAGAGAAGGGGTAGAACCTTGTTCATCTTGTATGTTTTCTTTTTATATTTCTTCATGGTCTATAATTAGGCAAAGCAGAATGAAATATATTTGATAAATTGAAACATTTGATAAAATTTACATGCTTTAATCCACAAGGCAATATAATGGTATTAATTTTAATAATTCTAATTACATTATGGAACATGAAAGTGAGGCTCTTGATAGGGTGGATGAAAGGGTTACTCTCCACCCAGCAAACAATTTTTGCACATATTGTCCATAGGCAGGTTTTCAATCATGAAGAGGTTTTGAAATAGCTGGAAAACCATTATTTTAATGTTTTGCTTGGCTTTTCCTCTTCCTGGATTCAACATTTCACAGCAAGTTTTATGCTTCTGAAAAATTTTAATAATTATGTTAACTCATGTTTTAATTTTGGCAACTAGGAAAAGAGCTGGAAAACAAAGGAACAAAAGGGGACTCTTACTATTTGCGTGTCAGGAAGATTGACAGTCTGTTTGTGTCTACTTTGCTGGTTATAACCTAATGGAATATAGGTCATAGGGCAGTGTAAGTTAGCTGTTCCAATAATGGAATTGAGTCTCACTGTCCAACTCTGTATTACAAGAAATAAATTACTTATAACATATAAACTACTAAAAATGCACAATCAAATCAAACTGTAATAATTTACTAGATTATTGTTCTAATTTTACCATTTTCCCTTGCATTCCGATATCAGTTTTTGAGTTGGAAACATTGTATTGAAATAGTAGTGCAAACACAAGGAATTGGTCATAATCCTGGGTAAGCACTTGAGCAAAAGTGTTGTATAGTTAATATCATATATGTGTTCTGGTGTAAAATTATAGAATCACTGATACAGGTTATGGGTCAGTGATTCTAGAATTATATATATGTGTGTGTATATGTATGTATATATCACAGAAAAAATAGAAAAATCAACATTTCTCTTGATCACAGTACTTTCACTACTGGCACTACTGACATACTGTATAAATCTTTTGTTAACTTAATGAATTTCTTATTAGTATAAGTAATCAGCTTGAAAGTAAGGGCTATGCATAAGTTTTCAGTGACTTGTGGAGTGGCTGGCATTTTGCAAGCTTGTTTAAGTAAATGAATAATGATTTGACACTTAGGTATTTATTTACTCAGTACCATAAGCAGATAATGCAAATTCTAATTGTATTTGATTGCTTGTATATGACACAACTATTCCATTTGTTCTTTTTTTAAATTTATTTATTTATTTATTTAGTTTTGCCTGCATTGGGTCTTCACTGCTGTGCATGGGCTTTCTCTTGTTGTGGTACGTGGGCTTCTCATTGCGGTGGCTTCTCTTGCAGCAAGAGAGCACGGGCTCTAGGCACGCGGGCTTCAGTAATTGTGGCTTGTAGGCTCACTAGTTGTGGCTCGTGGGCTGTAGAGTGCAGGCTCAGTAGTTGTGGCACATGGACTTAGTTGCTCCGCGGCATGTGGGATCTTCTCGGACCGGGGCTCAAACCCGTGTTCCCTACATTGGCAGGCGGATTCTTAACCACTATGCCACCAGAGAAGTCCCCCATTTGTTCTTCCAAACTCAGTCTCCACCTTTCTCCCCTCTGTGCTATGCTCCAAGACGTTGAGCTCTCTGGACTACGTCAGCTTTGTTCTGTGGGTGACTCTGGCAAGAGATCTGAAGGAAGAAGGGAGGAGAGTGAGGTCAGGACATTTATTCCCCCAGCTCACTCTAGTAGCTCTGTCATTGGCTGAATCCTTAAGTGAAGATCACAGCTCTGTCGGGCAGCCATCTACACAAAGAGCTTATTCTATCACTCCCCATCTCTCCCCAACTGCCCAGGTTCCAATAGCAGGTCTCTCCTCCCCCTCATCAGGACTAAAGATGATGATGGTGTCCAGCTCCCTGATATGACTAGGCTGGGATTCTTCAGTCTCTTGAGGTCTCCCTTAACCCTACCCACACTTTTAAAAACAGTTCCTTTACTAAATGTCCCTTAAATTATGCAATCTGATGTGCCTTCTCTTTCCTGCTGGTGCCTTATCTGATACACTAATCTCAGTGGAGTAAATTCTGAAAATAGAAAATGTTCTTGACATCGCCAAATCATGTTGATTTAATTTTTAACTATTATTTTAATGTTATTCATGGAATTGTAACTTTTATTCCCACTAGAGAGTGATGCTTTTATAAAAACCCATTCCCTAATGCCATCCAAAATCAAAACTCTTTGAGAGATTTCACAGTTAACTTAAAGAAGCAAACAAGACATGATTTCAGCTGAACTACCATACTATGAAATGATACTGTTAAGCATTTAATATGACTTTTCACTCTTGGATATCTCTAATAAAAATGTTTGAGATGAACAAGGTATGCCTCCTCTGCCTACCTCCGTTTGTGATGTCCACGACTTCATTCCTTCCCTTAACCCCAAGTGGTTCCCTGTGCTTCTTTGAGTGTATGCCAAGCTTATTTTGTACTCAGGGCCTTTATACGTGTATGGACCACCTTCCTCCTACACCTTTCTATGTTTTACTCCTTCACGTTACTCAGGTCTTAATGCAATTGTGACCTTTCCAGGGGCTTCCTCTATCCTCTCTAAAATATCTGTCTACCACCCACCAAAGTCTGTACCTTTACTCTGATTCATTTGCTCTCTAGCATTTTTATTATCTAAAAACATATTATGTTTTGCTATGTAAGGTTATATTTGTATTTATTATTGGTCTTTACCCTCTCCCCACGTAAGCTCCATGGAAACAAAGATGGCATTTTCTTCAGGAATAGCATAAGCAATATTTTTAGCAGCTCTATTGATATATTTCATATCAAATATATGTATGTATCCAAAAAGTTTATAAAAGTATATATCAACAAATATAAATAATATAAATATATAATATAATATGAATATATAAAATATATAATATGAACATATATAAATATATCTACTATAAATATAGGTGTATATAAAATTATATAAAACATACATCAATAAACTTATGTAAAATTTCAATACATAGATAGTTTATTTAAAACACACCTTTTAAAGTGTGCAGCTTAGGGAATTCCCTGGCAGTCCAGTGGTTAAGACTCCGAGCTTTCACTGTCGAGGGCAAGGGTTCAGTCCCTGGTCAGGGAACTAAGATCCTACAAGTGGCGCAGTGAGGCCAAATAAATAATCAAGTGTGCAGCTTATTGCATAGAGTTGTACATCTGTCACCACAACCATTTTTAAAACATTTCATTACTCCAGAAAGAAACCCTGTGTCCTTAGCGATTCCCTCTCCCTCCATCTTCCCAGTCTCCTGACAACCACTAATCTTTATATCCTATAGATTTTCCACTTCTAGATATTTCATATAAATGGAGTCATACTATATGTGGTCTGGTGTTTTATGACTGGCTTCTTTCACTTAGCATAATGTTTTCAAGGTTCATTTATGTTGTAGCTCTTACTAGTACTTCATTCCTTTTGATGGCCGAAAAACAGTCTACTGTATGGATAAACCACATTTTATTTATTCATTCATCAGTTGATGGACATTTAAGTTTTCCTCGTCTTTTGGCTATTATGAAAAATGCAGCTATGAACATTCACATATAAGATTTTACATGGACGTATGTTTTCATTTCTCTTGAATATATATACCTGAAAGTGGGATTGCTGGATCATATGGTAGCTTTAGGTTTAATTTTTGGAGGAACTGCCAGACTCCTTTCCAAAGTGGCTGCAACATTTTACATTCCTGTTAGGAGGGTCAAAGTCTTCAATTTCTCCACTTCCTCTCCAGATAACACGTTGTATTATCTGTCTTTTTGATTAGAGCCATCCTGGCAGGTGTGAAGGCAATCATTATTTTTGATTGTATATATGACCCTGCTTATTCTAATTTGGGTCAAAGTTAAAGTCTTAAATATTAAATACAATCCTATAGTATTTTTTCTTATTTTTATTTTTAACTAGTGCCGTGAGTTTAGAGACTAATATTTTTTAAATGTTTGTGTAAATATTTTTTGCTTTATCCTATTATGGGGAATCTTCAGTGGACTTCTACTATGAATTGCATGTTTGTGTACACCCCAAATTCATATGTTGAAACCCTGATCCCCAGTATGATCATATTTGGAGATGGGATCTTTGGGAGATAATTAGGTCATAATGGTGGGCCCCTCATAATTGGATTAGAGCCTTTATAAGAAAGAGACACCAGAGTGCTCTCTCTGTCTCTCTTTCTCTCCCTCTCTCCCTCCCTCTCCACCATGTGAGGACATAGCCTGGAAGAGAGCTCTCCCCAGGAAACAAATCACCTGACCCCTTGATCTTGAATTTCCCAGCCTTCAGAACTGTGAGAAATAAATTTATGTGTTTAAGCCACCCAGTTGTTGATATTTTTTTTTATAGCAGCCTGAACCAACTGTGAAGACTACAGTGAATTTATTTTTTCTAGAATAATAGTAGTTATAGAATGGTGTTACTCCCCATGCTCTATATAACATGACAGTGGATCTCAATTTGACACCGGGTAAGATTTTACCCATTTTAGAATTTTAGAATCTCCTTAAAGTTTAAAAATAACAGTGGACTTAAAGACAGACAGAAGTTTACCTGGAGAAAGACTTGTGTATGTGTGTCTAGGGGTAAGGACAGGGTGAGTATTTTCTTGTTGTTAGGAATTATCCCCAAGAATAAATAAATATATCTATTGTAACACATTCTGCTTAGAACCCTATTTTTATCCATTCAAGTACATGCCCTTTGAAGGTGAGAGGAGACCAATTTCTTTCATAAAGCAATAAGGAGTGCAGATTGCATCCTGACAATAACAAATTGTCAAATAAGGAGAGGCGTAGGTTTAGAGGAGGGATTTCAACAACAGGCTGCAATCCCAGGTCCAACTCTTTTATGATAATATAAAAATAAATTTTAGTGAAGAATTCCAGTGAAGATCAATAATAAAAAATCTGACAGTTTCTAAGGAGGAAATAAGTTGGTATTTTTTCTTTTATCCTTCATGTTTATCAAAAGGATGACAAATTTCAAATGCTAGTGATATTTTATAGTCAATTAAAACAACTATTTACCTTAAACTATTTTCTATAGCATGCACAGGAAATATGTATTGTCTTTTTCTCTTTTCTTCTGACAATGATCATAAACTACTTAAGAGATAACTTCTTTATGTGATACAACTCCCACAGTAACAAGAAAAATATGCTTTCCACTAAAGTTCAATATTTACTGATAATAATTAACATCAAAATGACCACAGAAAAACTTCACACATCGTTTATTTTACTTCCTCTTTAAAATCACCTTAGTAATTTCATCCACAGTATTTGAATTATAGTTGAGGCATATTAGAATATTTTAATATAATTTACATTGCAAATGAATGAGAAATTCTGCTGTGTGGTCTTATGTGTAGATATCTAATAAATTAAAGGCAATTTTTCTACCCCACCTTCCCTTTCCTTTCCTGCATGCCAACTTTCCTTATTCCTATTGAGTTTATTCTAGTTGATAGAAAAGGTCATTAAAATATATAACAAATAAATATGAACATACAGATAAAATAAGGAAGGGGGTGAAGGCTGTGGGAAGATTTTTAACTGATTAATAACAACCTCTAATCTATGTTTGAAAGGTATCGCTGTAGCTGCTGTGTGCAACGTAGACTGTGTTGGGGGTAATTGTGGAAGCAAGGTGACTGCTAGGAGGCTATTGCAATAATCCAATTGAGAAATGATAGTGTTCGGGACTGGAATGTAGGCAGTAGGGTTAATGGGAACAGTATATAGAATAGTATATTTTGGATATAGGAAAAGAGAAAATGAGGAGTCAAAGATGGCCTACACATTGGTGAGGTGATGTTATGAGTTTTAGTGTGAGGGCAAACAAAACAAAACAAAACCAAAAACCTGATGCTGTATCTACTATGTGGACCAAGAAAGGAATATGGGTAATTTCCCAGTTGTAAAACATAATCACAAAAACTAATTCAATGGGTATGTGATAAATATCAGGTGATGGCCAATGGTTGTATGATTGTTGTCAAATCACATTAATTTTCACATTTCCCTGTATGTTTTCATAGTTTTCTGAAGGAAAAATAGAAAGCAGATGAAGCAGGAACTTTGTAGAAATTCTACTATTCTCTCTCATGTTTGGTATTTCTGTAGTAGACATTAGAACACCCTCTGCCAAGACCATAAAGGATCCAACACGTTGAGTTCAAGGTGTTGGAAACCATTTCATTATGTCCCAGAACAATAGCTTTCTGGAAACAGAATTGAATGGAAGTATCTTAAAATGACCTGTGTTTTTTAAAAAGTGAAAGAAATGTGCTATTACGTGTAACTGTGTCCCTCTTTTCAGTTTATAATATAATGAACTTTTAACTAATGGTTAAATTGTCAAATATAAAAACCTTCAAGATTTATACAAATTCCATCATTCATGGAATATTTTACTGGAACAAAACTTTGCTTTTAATGAATTTGTAATTTAAAAATTAGTGCGAAATCCGGAGTGCTTTCCTTAAGCAATGTTGCTAAGTATAACAGAAATAGTCTTGCTTCTAGACATTTGCAGTCTCTTCCTGCTGACTACAGCATTATTTTGAAAGTTAGAAACTAGACTAATGATAGAAATAAGCAAAAATAAGCTATAAGGCCTAAGTTGTCCTGCTTTGAGGAGTCAGATAACAAATGTCTGAGTTAACTGCCTTTTATTTAGAGTGAGGTACAAGATTTTAAAGGTTCCCCTCCTGAAGTATTTCTGATGTTTTCACACAATATCCCACACTCCACAGATTCTGCTTCTCTATACCAGGGGTCAACAAAGTACAAAAACATTGCCTGTTTTTATAAATAAAGTTTTATTGGAACACAGCCACTGATATTCATTTAGAGTTTTAACAAAGATGTTATGACCCAGAAAGCCAGTAATGTTCCCTATCTGGCCCTTTACAGAACAAGTTTGCTGACCTATGGTCTATACAATGGCTCCAGGCTCCCCTGCTTTGCCTCTGGTGTTGTCCCCTCACCAGATCCTCCAGAACTGAGCAGTTGTCTGGACTTCACCCCATTGGAAGCATGATCCCCAGACCCAAGACCCAGAAATATGGCTAAGACCAAATAGTGATATTCAACAAAGATGCACATAGCCAAGCTTAGGATGGTGGCTTACAGGAAGGACAGTGGTGGCAGCTAATGTGCTCTTCCCTGATCTGAGTGTTGGCTACACAGGTATGTTTGGTTTGTGAGAATTCATTGAGTTGCACAATTATAAGAGACACACATATCACAACTTAACAAAAAGTAAAAACCATGTATTGAGAGCTTGTGCATAAGGTGAAGAATCATAGAACTGACAGAAATACAAACTTCAAGTAGGGTTCTATTTCACTTAGTCATGGGCCATGCATTTCTGGTTAGGATGCCCCTGCTACTTTTTTACTTAGAGGCACCTTTTTATACTTGGCATATTAAAAATTTTGTTAATTTAAGTATGGTTTTGCCGATATAATAATCTCCTCAGGCACAGGCCATGCTGCTCTGTCTGGGATGTCCTTCTTTCTCACTCTCCTTAGCTTAGAGCTGGGAGCCTCACTCAACTGTACAGATGTTCCCATGCATCTTTCCTTTACTCAAATCCAGAATCCTCACTCCCTGCTTTTTTCAAAGAAAGGAAGAAATGTTTTCACCTCCATTCAACCTCATAATAATCCCTATAATGATACAAGGGTAATCACAATGAAGCCAGGCTCTCACAGCATTATGCAGAATTTTCTGTTTGTCTTGAAGGTGCATTCTGAATAAAATGTACCTTTACCATGAAATAACTAAAACGCCGATAAAAGCGCTTCCCCCCACCCCAGAAAAGGAGAAAGCAAGAGTGTTACTTATCTTTATGACGATTTCTCATACATGCCCTGAGCATTTATTGTCTAATGCACACATTGACAGCTTTAAAATACCAGTTTACTCCTCATGAGACGCTCACAGATCTTTTGAAAAATGGTCAGTGGGGTGCTAACACAAATTTAGAAATCAACATTCCATCTTTTATCATGCATGCTTCTTGCTTTGGGTGCGAACCTGTGCCTAGGTAGCTTATAGAAAAGTTATTCTAGGCAGGTACCTATTCTAGGGTACAGTACCTAAAACCATTTTTAACAAGTACCACTGTGTTTGGGTGTAAATTAATTACTTAAAAGCATACACACCGATGAAAGCAACACTTGGCAACTATGTCCACAGTTTAAACTGAGATAGTTTTCCAGCTGCTACCAATGAAAAATGGAAATTAAATTACCCTGACAAAGAAACAAACACAAATACTTTGGTTTACTTAAAATGATAACTATTCACTTCCACGCTGTCTCCCTCAAGCATCTCCTGGTTCACCCAGACTTTAACCTGTGGAAATTGGATCCTGAACCTTCACTGACCCTTGGTCAGGAATTGCTCCAGGTAGCTCTGTCTTTTCCCTCCTCCACAACTCCCTCCCCCAACGCATACTATTTATGAAGAACTTGTCCTCTCTTAATCCCTCCTAACTTTTCATCGGCCTGGCTTTGCATGGGTTGTCCTGGATTTACAGGCTTTATCTGGGGTTATTCCCTGGGATGCTGCTTGCAGTAATTGTTAGCTGCCCTCACACTTGGGCCCACAGACCTGAGCTGAATCACAGGCCTAGAGTTTTTTGTGTGTGTGTGTGTTTTTTTTTTAAACCCCAAGTAGTGTTTTGTTTGTTTAATTGGTTGGTTTTGTTTTGTTTTATTTTTTAAGGGAGTTGGGAAAGCGGCATTGCTTCTGTAATCTTCATCTCATATCACCTCTAACAAAGCTGTTAATTGTTGCCTTTGTAAATGAGTTTTCTTCCAGGCAGGCAGTTTGAGAAGTAGAAATAATACTGTTAAATAAAACGCTTTTACATTTATGGATACGATCCTCATAATCTGAAGAGCCCTGTTCCATGGGGACTTAGATTCGGGGCCAGATCGGCAGATGATATATCATTCCATAATTGATATGAAGGCATTGCTGGAGTTCTCCTAATTATTAGCACCTGTGCTAGAGATAGGTGTGGGGATGCAACTAAAAGTATGCAGAAAACACAGTCTTCACTCACAAAGGTCTCAGGGTAAGTTGCTGCCTGGTTGGAATTCTAGGTGGGATGTCATAAAGCAAATAACTGTCCTGGTTTTCCCAGGACTGAGGGATTTCCTAGGACATGGACTTTCAATGGTAAAACCAGGAGTCCCAGGGAAACAGAAACAGTTGGTCACCCTACTGGAGAGATTTGTTTACTTTCTTGAAAACTTTCTGCAAAAGGAGGTTCTAAAATCCTTGGAAAAATGTAATACAGAGGATGTTTTAGCATGGAGTCAAACCAACTCTGGCTGTAATCACAATAGGGATCAACTTTTTCTATAAAGGACTTTGAGGGCAATATGGTTTTTATTGCAACCACTCAACTCTGACAAGGTAGTATGAAAGCAGCCATAAACAATTAAATTAATGCATGTGGCTCTGTTCAAAGAAAACGTTATTTACAAAAATAGGCCATGGCTGGATTGGGCCAACTGGCTATAGTTTGCTTACCCTGGAACCAAACTTTTCTTATTTTAAAATTGTTTTCTGTAGTCTCCATTTATGGTCATATATATTTAGATATATACAAACAAATGTTACCATTTGGTTCACAAGTTTTATCACAAGGTTTTTCCTATCTATTTATAGAAGATGTATCATAGAATTTAAATTATTGCAAAGGAAGTATAGGAAAATATAGAACATAGAGTTACTATATTAAAAATATGTTGTACTATTGTAATCCCTAGGATATTATTATTATTGTACTAGTCTAATCCCTAGGATAATTATTGTACTAGTCTAATCCCTAGGGTAATTTTAACGTCACCTCTTATAATATTCTAATATATTTATTGATGTAGAAGTGTGAGAAGGAAGAACTCTAAATTGGAGGCTATATTTACAATATACAGTTGACCTTTGAACAACATGAGTTTGAACTGCATGGGTCCACTTATATGTGGATTTTTTTCAATAGTAAATACTACGGTACTATATGATCTGCAGTTGATTGAATCCACAGATGCAGAACCACGTATATGGAGGAAACATGGCTACAGAGGAACTGCATATATGGAAGGCCAACTATAAGTTTTACTTGCATTTTCCACTTCATGGAGGGTCAGTGTTCCTGTCCCCTGTAGGAACAGCTGTACTTCTACATAGTTTATAGCGTTTGACTGTTTTAATTGCACTCTGCAACTTTCACCTCCCTAATCAAAGTGTACATAATCATCGTGAGAAACATTTCCCAAATCCAAGAAGCAGGTAGTGGCACCATTTAGAACAACAGCTTAGCTGCACACCATACTTCCTTCCCTCTTTGCTCCAGCCAGAGCCTCGGTGGTCCCATTCTGTTCCTCCTACCTGCAATGCTTCCTTCTGCCGTATTATCTTTGTCCAGGCTCTTCCCTCTACTTGGAATGTTCTTCTAGTTCCTTTTCATCAAGTTAAAATGGACCATCCTTGATGTAGTCCCACTTGTCTATTTATGCCTTTAGCATCATATCCAATAAACCATCGCCAAGACCAATGTCAAAAACTGTTTGTTAGTTTTCTTTTAAAAATGTCACAGTTTCACAGCTTATTGAGTTATTTTTTTGTATGGTGTAAGGTAGGGTCCAATTTCATGTTTCTTTGTGTAGCTATCCAGTTTTCCCAGTACCGTTTTATTGAAGAGACTATCCTCTACCCATTGGTTGTCTTCTTGGTACTCAATTGAGCATATATGTGTGGGTTTATTTCTGGGCTCTCTATTGTATTCCATTAATCATTAGATCTGTCTTTATGCTAGTACTATACTGTTTTAATTATTATAGTTATTAATATAGTTTTATATTTCAAAATCAGGATGTGTGATGCCTCCAGCTTTGTTTTTCTTGCTCAAAATTGCTTTGACTGTTTAGGGTCTTTTGTGGTTCCATATGAGTTTTAGAATTGTTTTTTTCTATTTCTGTAAGCATGCCTTTAATATCCTTACTCATTATTGAAATATCTGTTCAGATTTTCTGTTTCTTCATGACTCAGTCTTGGTAGGCAAAGGAAAAAACAAACAGAATGAAAAGGCAACCTCTGGAATGCAAGAATATATTTGTAAACCGTATATCTGATAACAGGTTGAATTTCCAACATATATAAGGAACTACTACAACTCAATAGCAATAAATAAATAGACAGACAGACAGATAGATAAAATGGCAAAGGACTTGAACAGACATTTCTCCAAAGAAGGCATACAAATGTCCAACAGGTATATGAAACGATGCTCAATGTCATTAATTATCAGGGAAATGCAAATAAAAGCTGCAATATCACCTCACACCTGTTAGATAACAAGTGCTGGTAAAGTTATGGAAAAATCAGAACCCTTGTACACTGCTGATGGGGATGCAAAATGGTGTAGCAGCTATGGAAAACAGTATGGAGTTTCCTCAAAAAATTAAAACAGTATTATCATACAATCAAGCAATCTTACTTCTGGGTATATATCCAAAATAATTGAAATAAAAATCTCAAAGATAGCTGTATTTGCATATTTTCTGCAGCACTAATCATAATAGTCAAGATGTGGAAATAACCTAAGTGTGCATTTACAGATATATGGATAAAGAAAAAAAGTGGTATATACATACAATGGAATATTATTCAGCCTTAAAAATGGAAATCCTGTCTTTGTAACAATCTGGATAAACCTTGAGGGTATTATGCTAAGTGAAATAAGCCAGTTACAGTAAGACAAATACTGTATGATTCCACTTAGATTCCACTTATATGAGGTACCTAAAATAGTCAAAGTCATAGAAGCAGAGAATGTAATAGTGGTTCCAAGGGCTGGAGGATGAGGAATTGAGGGGTTGTTATTCAAAGGGCACAAAGTTTCAGTTATGTCAGATAAGTTCTTGAGGTGGCCTGTACAACACAGTGCCTATAGTTAACAATACCATATTGTGCACTTCAAAATTTGTGAAGAGGGTAGATGTCATGTTAAGTGCTCTTACCACAAAACAAAACAAAATGAAACAAAACAAAATGACAAAACAAAGGGACAAAGGAAACTCTAGGAGGTGTTGGATATGTCTGTTACCTTGATTGTGGTGATAGTATCATAAATGTTTGCCCATGTTCAAATGCATCCAGTTGTACACATTAAATTTGTGCAGTTTTATGTATATCAATTATACCTCAAGATAGTTTTTTTTAAAAAGGTTAAAAAACTGACCATCTTTCAGATTACAGTTCAAATGTTGCTTCTTCAGGACATTCTTCCCTGACCTCCCTAAATAGGTCAAACTCTCTATTTTAGAGTCCCATATCACAGTGTTCCTTGCTTTTTTAAAAGCATTTGTCATAGCTGCAGTTTTAGGATTTTATACTTGATTCTGTATTTGTTTTCTTTTTCATGAGCCTGTATGCTTCATACCTTTAAAAAAAAATTAAGTATAGTTGTTTTGCAATATTGTGTTAGTTTAAGGTGAACAACATAGTGGTTCAGTATTTTTGCAGATTCTGTTCCATTATAGGTTCTTGCAAGATAATGGGTATAATTCCCTATGTTATACAGTGAATCCATGTTGCTTATCTATTTTATACACAGTGGTTTGTGATACTGTAATTTTTTAAGAGATGTCTATCTGCCCTTCTATGTTATAAACTCTAACAAGACACGGACTATATGTGGTTTTGCTCATCACCTTATACCCACAGTGTAGCATAGTACACTAGCATTTAATTAGTCAGTTGAATAAAGGGATACTGAATGAAGGAATAAAGACATGAATTAAATTTTAATTTGAAAGAAATAAGAGACCAAATACTTAGGATATGGGAGGATTTCTTTTGGAACAATCAATATTAGGAGGAATTTTGAAAGAAGGGATTTTGACCTGTGGTTGATATGTAAACATTTAAAAATGTGTGTTGGAGACGCCACTGGTCAAGATTATCTTTACTTTATTAATTATCATATACATTTATAGAGGAATGTGCATTAGTATGTAAAATGTTTCAGATCCATATGAGTTTTTATTGTGATAATGGTGTGGAGAATTTAAGCCCAACTGAAGTTTATTTCCATAGTACTGCATTACTTGCAGATCAAGATATTGACAACCAGTATCATAATTAAAACTTAATCTTGTTTTCATTTGCTGCAGCTACTATCAGCATATTTTTCCTTTACAGATATGGATGTTATATAAAGTATTACTTTTCTGTAATAATGGGGAGATTGAAGCTGTTTCCATATTCAGCATGAAGCTGAAGTTGGAATTCACTATGAATTATCAATCAATGTGTGCACGTGTGAATTAAAGACAATTTATATTCAGCAAGTTGTGTTTTTCCTTCCTTAAGGCTATAGCGAAATAGGACCAGCAAAATGTGCATCCAACTAAGAGAAAAGATGAGAGGGCATCTATGGACCTTATTCTAGAAAGTCCTCACAAATTTGCCTAAAGAACCCCAGTGGAAAATAATCAAAACAGCAAAGGGTTTTGCTTGATCTTCTTGTGTTGATGTTTTTAGCAATCATGACATCTGTTCAAGTGCTTGCTCACTGAGCTAAAGTTAGGAAGAGCTGAGCTTAAATTTTGTTTGTTAAGTCATTAAAAGTCAATCTAGGCCAATGTTTCTCACTCTTGGTTACACATTGGAATCACCTGGGGACCTTCAACAACCAGGGATGCTGGGCACTACCCCTCAAGATTCTGACTTAATTGATTTGGGATGTGACCTGGGCAGCAGGAGTTTTGAAATCTCCCCAGGTGATTCTAATGTGCAGCCGAGTTAAAAACCATTGATGTAGGATAGTTCAGACCAAGAGGGACTTTAGAGAAATCTGACAAAGCAAGCTCCTCTCTGTATGATGCTGGCTTACCTTTTTATTTCTTCGTAACCATTTTTCAAGGAGTGTTCCGCAGACTAGCAGCATAGATATCACGTGGTAACATTTAGAAATGTAGACTCTCAGACCTACCGAATCAGAATCTGCATTCTCATATGATGCTCAAGTGTTTAAAATGAACATTAAAGTTTGAGAAATGTGTGTTTATAGCACACTTATTTTTCTTTTGCTTTGCTCCTTCCAGTGTTTTCCCAGCCTGCTTGTCTTGTGCTATTAAATGGACATCAGATATCACTGGAATGGATGGCCATTCTCTTTTTCCAAAAATAGCTGATCATTTGTACAGTATTAAGTCCCCCAAACTGGAAGCTTCTAAGTCAGAAATTCATGTCCACTCTGCATATTCTTAATTTCTTTGAATGTGGAAATATACTTCTAATTATGAAAAAAATATCCCTTTATGTGTAATTTTTAAAAATACCTACTGGTTTTTCTTAGGCATAGTTGCCCTGCTGGTGAGTATCGGATCATTCTGGTCCATTTTTTTGCTGAAAAATATTTTAGAAATTCAATAACTTTTTGTTCTGAAGACTGATGTTTAAAAGATAAGATGCTTTTGAATGCTTCTAAATTATATCTTGTTTTGAACTTATGACAAAGAGCATTCTCTAAGAGCTCAATGTTACCTGTGAAGAATGCTCTGGAGCTTTCAGTTACCCTCTGTTATAGAAATAGGGAAATTTGCATCTGTCTGAGTGGATGATTTTGTTATTGAAGTTAATCCTGTAGTGGAACCATTGTGATGCTGCTTTATCCAGCATTACAAATTCTAGTTTAATGGACTAGAAATACATTTACTACAGGAAAGAGTAGTTCTGTCTCTTTGATCCTGAATTAATCATAGAGCAGTTTCTTGTGTGCTGAATCGGCACTTGTTACTAGTACGGATCCCCATCTAAGTTGGCATTTCATCTACTCCACTCCCTTCCCTTGACAGAATACTATGACTGTACTCCATAGTGTAAATTGCTAAGAATAACGGGGAATGAGCTTGCCTGGTATGCTACAATGACAAAAATGAATTGGTTCATCATCAGGAATGATGATGTGCTGTCGAGTTCCCAACCATGTGTTTTTCTTGTGACATTTTGCAACAGTTGGCTTATCACTAAGTTGTATTTTTTATAATGTAGTGCTACTGGAAATTATTTTCTGTAATTCAAATTTGCCATGCATGGTAAGGAGACAGAGGGACCTTTTGGAAAAGGGAAACTTTTGGCAGAAGTGGGAAACTTGTTTTGACTTTCACACTAAGCTTTTTTAGTGTGAAATAAAGTCAGCATGGACATGGTAAGATTGACTAGTCAGCATGGACATGCGTAAGGATCGAATCCCCTCATTAGAAGGGATTTTTCACATAACTGTGTAACACAATACCACATTTCCTGCCTGTGTTATGCCACACTGGAAACAAAACCCTCACTCAGTTTCATGATTTGTGAAACATGGTGTTCATGCTGCCCAACACTTTTAACAAGTCCCTTTTTATCATACTTTGGAACCTTCACTCTCTTCTGATTTCCACCTTTCACTCTCTTCTGATTTCCACCCTTAAAGTCACACATGAATTCTTGCTCTCTGCCTGGCCTGTTTGGACTGGTGATGCATTTGGATGTTGGACCTAGGCTTTTAAATTTTGGCATTCAGTTTATCTAAGTCAGCTTGTTGCATTACAACTCCTGACTGTAATGAATCCCCCAGGCTAGAACTTCTTGACCTCAGATTCCTGTTAGTCTTGGAGGAGGAATTGGACACAATCTGATCTCTACAGACCTCAGATTCCTGTTAGTCTTGGAGGAGGAATTGGACACAGTCTGATCTCTAGAGACTTTTGACCTTTTGCTTGTCTTGAGTTAATGGCTAAAGCTCAAGAAATGAAGCACTTACATTTGATCTTGGTATGATCTCTTTAGGTAGAGCTCTACCAGGAGCTTTAGGTTGCATTCCTGGCCCTACTGATGTGAAACCCAGTGAGATGAATTACTTTTCAGAGCCTGTCTAGGCCTCCTGAAAATGAAAAGCAATGTGTGTGATGAAAAGATGAGCATGACCTCTGGGGATTTTAAGCTTCATGATGATTTAATAGCAAATCATTGTAAATTCACCAGACTTGACTTTCCCAATAAACATTTACTTTAAAGGAGAGAACTGTTTCTAAATGTTGTAGGTAGCTGCTCTTTTCTAGTTGCTGAAGTCTTAGTTTACTATCTCACCCTGCCCCAGTCCAAACTTAGAGCTAGGGGCAGGGATATAGGGTGTTCCTATTCAAGTGTGTGAACCTAGTGGGTCTCAAAGTCACGTCTACTTGGAAACTGGCTCTGGAAGCGACAGTGGGAAAGGGAATTCTTACTATCACATCCACCTTTAATTTTGGAGATGCTACCTCCAAAAAAGCCAGATACCTCATGAGAGTGAGATCTGGCCTAGAATAATCGCGGTGAGCCAAAAGCTTAGCTCACACTGGGTCCTGCTGCCTAGGCTTAAGCCAACAGAAGCACTTCATGTGGTTAGCAGGTACATCAGTGCCTATAATTATAGGACCTAAAAATTCACAGCACCTGAGGTCAATTTTCATTTGTTTGTTTTAAATCTAATATTTAACTGAGCACTTAACTAGGCCAGGTACTGTCTTAGTCTCTTTGCGTATATTATCATGTTTAATCTTTACAGCTGAGTTGCTATGTTTGCTTTATCCTCTTTACATATGAGGAGATCCAGGCTTAGAAATGTCACATAACCAGTTAAAAGTTCATCTGAGTATTACCTGATGGAACTAGTATTTGATCCAAGGGTTGTCTGACTTCAGAGGCCAGGTTCTTAACCACTGTGTGATTCTGTACACCAGGAAGAGCTAAGGAGGCCTCCTCTAAAATGGCATGTGAAAAAAAAAGAGCTCACTTGGAAAAGCTGGCATCGAAGTATTTCAGTTATCCTTTAGAACATGTTTAAAACATTGAAGACCACCTTCAGAGATTTCTGGTGACAATATACCATCACCTGTGGTGTTGGTCCTTAGTCACAGTTGCAGGGAACTTGAGAGGCTGTGTCCCATCCTTTCATCCTTTACGTGTTCCTGGAATATTCTTCATCCAAACCTAATCTCCAAGCTATCTGGCTCAAATATTGGCAACATTGCCCTAGTGATGGTTGGCACTCCACTGAATATAGCACATTTTATCTTCTACGTTGACCCACCAAACTCTGTCTGTGGATCAATAAGACCTTCTCTTACCACATGCTATCAAGATATCAGGTATCTAGATTCAGTTATTCTGGTTTTGACATTCTGAGTGGTCAGTGACTGGAAGTATACAAACTGGGCACTCGCTAATGAGAGAGCCTTGGGTAATAGCATGGAGTTTCTATAAGATTTACTCATTATTTCTCACTGTGCCTCCATTCAGAAAACTTACTTTCAAGGAAATTCAACCTTTTATTCCTGATATCTCTGGATTGATACCTCATCAGCCTGTTAGTATGTGGGAAACTATTGCTTGATCAGAAGTTATTTCCAGTATGCAAAGAGGAAGCTGAAAGTGTGAACTAGCGGGTAAGATGACTTGCGTCCATGGCTTCTCGGTGGGATGCCCTGCAACCACGTAGAGACTCTCTCTGTTTTTAATGTGGGCACAGATACTGCCCACCCACGTAGAAAGCTGAAGGCTCCTTTGTCTCCATCACATATTCTCTCCTTGTTTAGGTAAGAGAACACAAACATTGGGCACATTTGTCATGGCTCTCTCTACTTATATCCATGAGGGTGATGGCTAATCAATCGTAGTACTGTATCACCCTGAACTTGGCTGTAACCTCTCATTCTTCACCACCGCACATTCTTCATCTATCGCTTCTAGCAAGTGATAGGCATTAGCATGTAAGATGAAACCTCCTTGCCATTGCTTGCTGTGTTAGATCGACGACATAGATGTGGCTGTCTGCCTTGGTCTTTATTTCAGTTTTGCTATCTCAGTCTAGCTCTTCTGTTTCACTTGCGGCAGCTCCATCTCGTTTCCCTTCCAGACTCCGGCTATACTCTTCATCAAGTGGATTTCAGTGGCCAGGCCCCTTTCTCCCAATTATCTGGAGTTGTAATCAGAGGTCTGGTAACCACTACACATGTCTCCCGGACTAAATAGATTTTATAGTAAAAAAATCATTTTCATCAACTCATAGTGTGACGAAAACTATAAATAAAATGAAAGAGAAAAAGATATTTCATGAATTTAGAATGAGAGCAAAATAAGAGTGAACATCAAAGCTAATCAAGAGAAAAATGAATGAGAATGTCATGATGGGCTATTGCTAATGTGTCTTCTTTCTTTTATTCATAAAATAATAATTATTATATAGTATAATTAATCCCTAGCCAAAAAGAATCTTCCATTAAACAATAAACTTTTTCCCAAGTAGCTTTATTTCCTCTCTGTCTCACTGGAAGAAATGGTTAGGAGAGAGAGTGTAAAGGCTGAAGTAATAAAAAGATTTAAATTTCCTTTAGTAAGTTACTCTGTGATTGTTTTCACTGTTTCGCTCAAATAAATAGGCTCAGGCATTCTATCCAAATCTTTTCACTATGCAGGTAGGCCCCCAAACATCTATGTTGCCTAAACTTTACTTTCAATATTTCTTGTTTTCATAGATACAAAGGAAATCAAAAGAAGTCTTTCACTGAATCTTTCGATGTATTTTTTTAGGAAATTTCCTTAGAAAAATATACTATCTCAATGATGTTTCATGTCTTGGCTGTTTGGATGAAAAGTCAACTGGAAAAAAAACTATTTTGTTGTGATCTTTTAGAAGTACGTATTGTTGTGCACTCCTCCTGGCAGATTCTTTCTGTTTCAATGAATTTAATTTGTGCACTAGAAAATATTTCTCAAAATTAGGCTCAAAACCAGTCAGACCAAAATGATTGAATCTTAGACTTGAGACATGTGAAAATTTGCTTGAAAGAAACACTATAAAAATGTATGCCTATTTCAAATCTAATGGCTTTTACATAAACAGATATGTTATTTATCAAGTAAAATTTATCTAAATTCTTTTTTCATAAAGTGACTTTAAAAATGGTGTACATAGGTTATGATTTAGGTTACAGGAACTCAAGTCTGTTTTTTGTTTCATTCTATCATTTTATTTATAGTCTATAAACAAAGACTAATTTGACTTTGATTAAATCTAAGAATGCTAAAAGTGTCAGATGAAGGCTACTCCTTAATCACTTGATTAAATTATTGAAGAAACATTCTGGTGTCTCTTTAATCACAGAAGAAACACATCACTCATTAAGAAGCAAAAGAAGGCAGAAACAAGGTTGGGAAGTAGAATAAATTTTTCTTGTGGCAATAACAATTTTAGCAGGTTAAAACTGCATTGTATAAATTTACTACTTGTATTGTGCCACTGATGTAATATTTGTGTATGTATATGTTCATGTTATGCATTATTTAGTCAACATATAAGGCTCTAATTGAGCCTATTTACAGGAACTTTTGTTCTTTTCATTACTTATTTTTATGGAAAAAGAACAGTAGTTTCAAAAGAAGTGAAAAATAGTATCATGGCTCTTAGTAACCTAAATATACCCATTTTTTCGGCTCTCTCTGCTTATTAGGATTCTAACAAGGTTAAAATGTAACCTGTTAAGCAACCAAGATGTCTTTCAGTAGATGAATGGATAGATAAACTGTGGTACTTCCAGACAACGGAATATTATTTGCACTAAAAGAAAATGAGCTAAATAAAAAGCCATGAAAAGTCATGGAAGAATCTTAAATGCATATTATTAAGTGAAAGAAGTCAATCTTTATAGGCTGCATACTGTGTGATTCCAACTATAGGACATTCTGCAAAAGGCAAAACTCTGGAGACAGTAAAAAGATCCGAGGTTGACAGAGGTCAGGAAGGAGGGAGAGATGAATAGACATAGCACAGAGGATTTTTAGAGCAGTGACACTATTCTGCATGATACGACAATGGTAGATGAATGTCATTATACTTTTGTCTAAAGCTATAGAGTGTACACCAAGAGTGAACCTTAATGTAAACTGTGGATTTTGAGTGATAATGATGTGTCAGTGTAGGTTCATCAATTGCAGCAGATGTACATTTCTTGTGGGTTATGTTGATAGTGGGGTGTGCTGTGCATGTGCGGGATCAGGGAGTATATGGGAACTCTCTGTACTTTCTGCTCAGTTTTTCTGGGAACCTAAAACTGTTCTAAAAAATGAAGTCTAAAAGAAAAAAATATACATAATCAGTTAATACTGTTATACTTAGGAAGACTAGGCATAGTTACATTGATTATATTTTTAGAAACAATTGTCTGGACCTGTGGTTCATCAAAGAATTGTTTCCTCATTTGTGAACTCATTTATGGACAAAGAATAAACATTGTTACATTATTTATAACTTAATAAGCCATTTATGTAGAAATGAATACTATTTCCAAAAATAGCTATACACCTATGTATAGTTATAGATCAGTTAACACAAAATTTCCATTATTATTTTATAATTCATATGCTATAAATATGGGTATATTGTCTTACTATTATCTGAAGAGCTCAATTTTCCCACAACTGTTATGCTTATTTTCTTCAATTTATATTTGTATTTCAGTTGAATTTCCTAGAGAGACTTTATAGTCTCAATGGCCATTGCCTTTTCTGATTCATCCAAACTGTTTTAGTTAATTAAATATAGGTTTTAAATTTCCATGATTGTACTTAAGCAAAAGTACAAGCATGATTGTAGTTAGAGAAAAATGTGTACATTTTTCACTATCAGTGAGACGGATTTTCATGATAATGAATAAAACACTTAAATACTTTCTACTATCTTTGATCTATAGATGAATTCTTTGACTTAATTGGTTACCAAGTTCTCATCAAGCTATCATTAAGGAAATTATAAATATTTTTACAGTATACAATGGTCACTTTGGAAAAAACATAATGTCTTGTTCATGTCATTCCATTAAGAATTTCTCCTCCATAACTCACCCTAAATCCATCCAAGATGATTAATCATTAACAATCAGGTTTTATCTCCTAAACATTAGTGTGTCCTGAAGTGTGTTCTGTGGGCCTCAGATGTTAATAGATAGTATATGGAAATATTTTGTCATCAAATATATCTAGGAAATGCTGAATTAGGTAGGTTTCCTTTTTGCAGAATTTTTCAGATCCTTTAATTTGCTAATGTGCAAAATGAATCTCCAAGCCAGAGTAGTACAATGTACTTTACTGCAGGATCATTCTTCTTTTTGGAAGAGCATTCTGCAGGATGAGTGTACCATGGATGCACTTTAGAAAATGTTCATCTAGAATATTGACAATTAATGCAGATGTCACTTAACTGTTGTACCATTTCTACGTTATAATCAACTATCTTTGACAATTTTCCATCTGTGATTCTGAGTAGTAATGTCCCAGAGAAGTTTTCTTCTTCTAAATCATAATACAAATAGAGTAGTTCCCAAATCACTTTTTTTTTTTACTGATTTGTTCTGTACTTCTGTTTTATAAATTATGAATCATAATAGAAACCTGGCTTATGAAACATAACATATATTATACCCTAATGTTTCCAGAAATTTTCACAAGAGTTGGCATTCTCAACTGACAAAAAATAAACTCACAGAGGGTGGAACATTATAAGCATTCTCTCAGGAAGAGGCTATTAGCTTTAGAAATGACGTCCAATTCAACATAATTGGTTTGCCCTTTTCTTCTACAAAAGGGAGATTTTAGTGTCATCACCAATATCCTAAAAGCTTGAAAAATGTAAGTTTATGATAATTTTTAACTGAAACAATAGCAGATGCATTATTAATACTATTATGGGGAACTCTATCTAATCTTTTACATTCCAAATTTGGAAAAAGGGATTCTGAAGTTCAACTATTAAAATCTATCCACAAGTGATGTTATCGACTGTATATGAGAGGGAAATAGGAAAATTTAAATAAGTGATCACAGTGTCTAGAAACTATCAATACTTTTTATTACCACCAGTACCAAGGTGAGGTGACTTAGTTATAACCTCAGTAAAGACACACTGGCATACCATTTACATGTACTATATGGGAAAATGTCCAATTTCTCACCAGTTTCTCTGGTGAAAAACTGTATGTTTGCATTTGGATTTTAGCCTAGAGAGTGGCCCACAGTAAACTACTTATCAGAGTGTTCTGGGAAGATTATGAAAGTTAAAAATACCAGTGCCCCACATTTGGAGATTCTATTTTAGTAGGTTTGGAATGGGTCCCCCAAATTTATATTTTTAACCAGATCCTTAATGGATCCTTATGTAGCCAGCCTTGTGCCTTGTTAATGAACCTGCATTTGGAGCCACTGATGTAGAGTATGAAAGCCCAAAGAGCCAGAAGTGAGCAGCATTATTCTATCAGTAACAGGAGGAGAGACCATGAGTCTGGTGAACATGGATATAGTCACAAGAAAATAATAATCTCTGTGGGTTGGGAATAATCAATCAGGTTGCCAGAGAATTCACCTCTCCTTTATTAAAGCCTTCAGTTTACTAATTCAATATACTAAATTGTCAGAAAACAGGAAAGTTTCATTCTGCTTCTATGATTTAGTACTTTTAGTTAAAGTCATATTATCCATTACAGATTAATAAACTTGGTTAACCTGATTCATCAACTCTAGGCCTCTCAACAGTAGAACCCTGCACAATCAGAGAGCCTAACCTGGGTGATAACAAATCCATCAAGAAAATGACACTTTGCGGGTAGATGTTGGATTTTCTCCTGCTCAGTCGTGAGGGGAGGAGAAATTTCAGCCCCCTCACCCCATCTTAATCCTTTGTCTGCTGCCCTCTCCTAGATATCCCGTCACAGCTTGGGTTCCCTGAAAAGCAGAATAAGATGAAGAAATTTGAGGAAAAAGTAATAATAATTGGAAAAATTATTTCTATTATTTGAGCAGTTATTATTATTATTATTACAGATTTTTCCTAATTGTTGATTAGGCACACCTTGGCCTTTTGTTCTTTGTAGCTGTACATAAGCACCGAAGGATATAGAATGCAGTAAAAAGTGGCCTATTTTATAAATTTTGTCATCTCCTTTTTGTATTAACCACTGGGCCAGATTATTGATCCTGAGTAATAAATCATAGCAGATTA
The DNA here is from genome assembly GCF_039906515.1 of Pseudorca crassidens. Classification (NCBI taxonomy): domain Eukaryota; kingdom Metazoa; phylum Chordata; class Mammalia; order Artiodactyla; family Delphinidae; genus Pseudorca; species Pseudorca crassidens. The sequence goes on from NC_090309.1 coordinate 43,841,995, forward strand.
GTTTGCTCTTGAATCTTAAGAGCCTTCTCTGGTGGTCTGTAGTATTTCACAGAGGCACATCACAAGCTGTGACGGACCTCCGAAGCCCTATTCCAATCCAGTGCTCATTTTTGTTGCCCTCTTCCTCTTTCTCCACATCTACTGCTAAGTCTCATTTCCCCAGTCTATTGCCATAGATTGTTTGTCTGTAATGAAGCCCTGCCTTAGAAATGTCAAACATAATGAAAAAAAGAGGAAAAAACATGGCCGAGTTGGCCATTGAAATTCCTGGGAGTCTCACATTCATAAAACACACCAGTTTTGCAAATCCATCAACTAAACTTTGAAGTGAAGGTACTATGGTCTTTTGGCTCTTGTCTCTGGGCAACACTATGTCTTTTTTTCTGCCCATGCACTACAATGAGATATTTCACTGTAAAGTATAATAGTGAACATTTGGAGAGTTTCATATATTCCTGTAAGATAAACAATCCAAATCAAGTTTTAACTTTTAAAATTTTAGTTGGAAAATAGGAAATGAATCGTTAAGAGAGAATATTTTAAGGTAAATTTTTGTTGTTGTTGATATATTATCAGATTTCCTAGAAAATATTTTACGTCTTCTAAAAAATGGGTTAAATATGCTGACTACCCACCAAATGTTCTGCTTTATACTTGTCTCGTCATAATTCGATAATAAATAAATGTTGAGGCATTTAACCACATAATTAATAGATATATTTTATTTTTACTCCAATTCTATCATCTTATCAGAAGATAAAGTGAACAATATTCTTCATTCCAGACTTTTCCTGGGGAAAAAATTGGTGCCAGAATATGTTTGAAAGAAAAACAATGAAATAAAAGTAATCTGAAGACAAGAGTTCTGTTAACTGTCCACTTCTATCCCTGCATAAAGATGGTCTCTACTTATGTTTTTAGAAACATTATAAAACAAAAGCAAAACCAAAGAAAAAGACCACTCTGGATAATTTATTTTTAGCTTGTAAATGACTTGAGAAGAATACTATTGTTTTCATTTAAGTATCAATTAAGCATACTTCAACCACCTGCTTATGTGAATTACAAGGCATTGAATTAAATGTATGTTATCCCATTTAATCCTATGTTAAGTCAATATTTATAATATTCCTCTTAAAGGTAAGAAAATCAAAGACAAGAGATACTCAGTAAATTCCCCCTTTTTACACAGCTAGTTATGTAGCTGTGTAGACATACCCTTTTCTGCCCAGCTGTGGTGGATGAGGCCTCATGGCCAGAATTTTTTGCTTCCAGAATCCATGCTTTTTCCTCTGTACCACATCTTTCAATTATATTGTAATACAGTTGGTATGAAAGAGCAAATAATTCATTTATTCATCAAACATTTATGAATTATTCCCCCAAAGCTTAGCACTATGCTGGGTGATTTTGGGGAAATCACAAAATAAGACAATGAGGACCTGTCTCCAAGATATTTACAAAAATAGAAGGAGCAATGAAATATAAGTAAATAGGTCTTATTTTATTTACCAGTGATACCCAACTGCTTTTGATATCTTCCTGATGATTGTTTCCCAGAATGTTAAGAGATCCATCTCACCTCTTTCCACTTGCCCCTAATTTTTTTAGTTTTGTTGGCAATAACCAAGTACAGTACTTGATTAGTCAGGGTGGCTAACTGTTGTAACAAACAACTCCAAACTCTTTTGGTTTAACACAACACAATACAAATTCCTTTCTTACTTGTGGCACATGTAAAACAAGTTGAGGGGATTATGGGGAGAGGAGAGCATGGGAAACACTGCTTCAATCACTCAGGGTCTCAGTATCTTTCTATTTGTGGTGTTGTCTTCTATATATAACCCATAAGATTAAACCTGAATGAGGAGAAAGGATGATGCAAAAAAGATTTTTATGGGACCACTTTTTATCCACATACCATTTGTTGGAATGTAGTTGCATGACCCTGAAATAAATGCACCAGGGTTGGAAAATGTACATTAACTGTGTTCCCAGTTGGAAAATAGGATAATTCTGTGAATAAAAAATAGTGTCTCTGCCACACTTTTGACCCATTGTTAATTTAAGAGGCTTGATTATCAGAAAATAATACCTAAAATGACCAAAAATTAGTTTTCTAGGGTGTATATGGGCATGGAGAAATCCTGGGCTTCTGATCTGTAAAAAATCCATACACCCCAATTCTAATGTCTCATATCCCCCAGTCCTCTGATACTTCATTTCTCACATAATCTGAGCAGGTATGGAGGAGAATTTGCATCTATGTTCAGCCTTTCATCATTCCCTGAAATTCACTTCAAGACTGAGGTTCAGAATTCTTCAGGGATCCTCTTTCATCTCTGTCTCAGAGAAAGTGACAGATCTGTCCAGTGATACTGTCTCTGTGTCATGTACTCATTCATTTTTTTCAAAAGTATGTGTTCAGTGTCTACTATGTACTAAGAATTAAGGCTGAAGAGAGTATATACACATACACACACGCATACACACACACAGATATTTCTCTTTAGAGGCAATACTCTCCTCATTCCCATTCCCAGTACAAATGGCACCTCCACGTAGAACCTTCTGAGAAGCCACCGAGCAATTGTGTGTCTAGATTTTCTACCAGTTTCACAGGATAGAGAAAATCATATGACCTCTCTCTGAAGTCTCTGGGGAGAGAAAAAATATCTGTTGATGAATAGGAATCTTTTTTTTCTCCTCTGCGTCTAACACTTTTACTGTCTTGATCAGAAAGTTAAATCCTTTTAGGTTGGGCTTCCGCATGGCTTTTCTGATGACATAAATCTCTAGTGGCCCTTTCTATTCATTCCTAAATAAAACTTATCCATCTTGTAAGAGATGGCTTGAGTAAAAGTAATATAGTTCTGTTGACACTCAACTATGAAATCATTCTAGAAATAAATGGGTATGTGTTCATTTAAGTGTCCTAAGGTGTTTCAAACAATGAAGAAGGAAATAAACGGCGGATTAAGTACATCAATCCTATAGTAACCAAGGCCAGCACTTTACAGAGAAAATTATAATTATGTTTCAGGAGAGCTATAGCCAATTGGTGTGGAGCTGGCTATACTGATGCCAACTGGAAGTCAAGTATTGATTAGCAGTTTGAAGAATTACTTCTATTTTTTGTTTTGTGCCTAGAAAATTAAAAGTTTATATTCTTCAAGCAATGGTTAACTTGATTAAGGTATTAATAGCCAAAATACCACATTAATTTTATTTTTACCTCTGAAATATAAGAATGTAATTTTCTAGCAGACTTATGAATTATGAAATTCAAGCACAGTTGAAGTTATAATGGACACTAATGATATGTAATCAAGGCTGAGCCTGTTAGCTAAATAAACAATTTTAATCCGTGCTTGAAGTGTAAACACAGTGTAAGTCATGAATTTAATTTGGTCTGTACTTGGATTCTAGCTGACATTTTGTCTTTATCCTAGACATTAGCATGGTGAAAATGTTTCCAAATTTTTTGAATTTTGTTTTGTTTGGAGTTTTTTTTTTTTTTTTTGGTTGTTGAAGGGATCTTTCTTTAAAATTATTCACAAGTCATTGAAGTATTTTATTTGACAGGATAGTTGTGACCCACATTCCAAGCAGTGTTTTTAAAACCTTCAAAGTCAAAGATGTTCCATTCAGCAAATTTGACATCAAACACGGAGATTAGAAAAATCTGCTTCACCCACTGTGTTTTGGGGTAGAGCATGAATAACCCATCGTTCAAGAGATTTAAAAAACATATTTTCGGGCTTCCCTGGTGGCGCAGTGGTTGAGAGTCCGCCTGCCGATGCAGGGGACACGGGTTCGTGCCCCGGTCCGGGAAGATCCCACATGCCACGGAGCGGCTGGGCCCGTGAGCCATGACTGCTGAGTCTGCGCGTCCGGAGCCTGTGCTCCACAACGGGAGAGGCCACAACAGTGGGAGACCCGCGTAAAAAAACAAAACAAAACAAAACAAAAAACATATTTTCCTCTGGAATGACTGTCTTTTTCTATCACAGTATATTAAATCTTTCCTGCAACTGCAACACCAGATGAACTTCCTTTGTTGTACCAAATATCAAGAATTTGATTTACTGTCCTTCTAAGGAATATTCTGTATGAATATGATTCTTTATCTTGTAAATAATAAAAAAAAACCCTACCCAAGGTGGCGTAAACAATAACTATTTTATTGGCTCACATAACTGAACCATCCAGAGATAAATCATTGGTTTTAATTTGTTTAACATGTTTGCAAGCCTGAGACCCCATTTTTCTATGCTCTTTCCTCCTAGGGGTACTGGCTTTGTCCTATAGGGGGTTTGTGTCAAAGTACCTAGATGGCTACTGCTAGTTTTAGGGCAACAGGATTTTGTGTTTATATTCACTGGGAGAGAGAGGGGTTCGTTCACTCAACCACCCAATTTGGACCAAATTAAGAAACTTCCATGAATGTAGGCTCCAATTTATTATCCATCCCTAAAAGCAGTAACTGTTAAGAGGAGTAATTGGGTCACCTTGAGTTCTGGGTGATCGGTTCTTAAATGGTGAAAGAGGGGCTAGACTGAGTAGAATGTCAAGAAGACAAGCAAACTATCTAACAAGTGCTTCTTTTTTCTTGCTAGTCCTGAATTTGATACATTCAGTTCTTATAATAGCATTGCTAGACTTCTGCCCGTAATGTTGAAAGTAATTTTAGTATAAATCCTAACCTGCACAGAGCCTCCAGATTAGTCTGGTATCCCCTAAACTTCACTAACTTTATTACTTTTCAAGGTACACAGTTTGTGTGGCTTTCAGGTTGAAGAATGATACCATAACACCAAAGATACACATCTTTCCTCTTTATAAAGTAAGAGAAATTAAAGGAAATCGGATGTTGAATGAAACTTTGGAAATTTTTAGAAGCCTATGTTCTTGTCCCTCAGGGGAGTACAGTGGGAAGAGCCAGAAGTATTTGTTTGCTGGAAAGCAAACCCATCCTAGTATTAAAGTGGCATAACTTTCTCATTGTATTTTTGGAATTTATTTTATCTTGCCTTGAGAAATAAGGTCTTTTAAATTTTTATGCACTTTTAAACTTTCATATTGTGGGTATGCTAGAAACAAATCTTCAGAGGCATTTAAAAGAAAATTAGTTAAAGTTTATGGAAAACTATCAAAATTATAGCATTTGATCCTATTTAAGACTCTGCAACACATAGAGAACAGGGGATAAATGTGAAAAGAAAAGTGTGATTTCTGGCAAACAAAATGCGAGGCCATAATAATCATGAGGAAAACATGAATGTGCTGTTACCATGTAGATCACAGACATTCCCCAAATACTTACATTTTGCAAGGACTACATGAAAGTCCAGAGAAGCAAACATTCCTTGGAGTACAATTAATCACATATGACATGACTTCTTTGTTGGTATTCCCTAAGTATAGGTACACACAGTGAATTTATACTACCCACTTCTATATTCCTTACTTATCATGTAGATAAATATGTAAAATATTGCTAATATTCAAAGTGTTTAGGAGGTATAGGAAACATGCATCATTATAAATTGCTAGTGTGAGTATAACTCTATACAAATTTTCCTGGGAATAATTTTAATACTTATAAAGGTTTAAAAATGCCTGTACCATGCGTTTTCACTTCCAGAGATTCCTGGAGTGGTAATTGGAAAATGAGTATGAAAAATATAGGGAAGATGTTCAGGAAAGCATGGCTTATAAGCATGAAGAACTGAAAATAACCCATGTAATAAAATACTATGATACAGTTAAAGATGATATAGTTCAATATTTATTAGAATAGAAAGGTGTTAAGTGTTTTATCTACATTTATGAATAAATTTAATGGGATTTCCAACCAAAAATGCCAACAAAAGTAAAAATATGAAGTGAGCTAATTTTTTTTAAATGAAGAATAATTAGAGGGTACTAATTTTGCTACATGTAAGTACAGGAAAGAAAGAGACAGAAAGGGAAAAGGGAAAGAGGAAGGGAGGGAAGAAAGAAAGAAAAAGAGAAAAAAGGAAGAAAGGAAGAAAGGAAGGGAAGGGAACAAAAGAGTGCTGAAACATTGAGGACTTATTTGACCATTGAGTTAGTTTCATGTTGCTGCATAACTAACCACCCCGAGATTCGGAGGGTTAAAACCACAATCATTTATTATGGCTCTTGGGTCATGAAAATGGGCTCGTCTCCATGGTCTCTCTAAAGAGACTATAGGTTGGATGGTTCTAGAATTATCTAGACTGACTTCATCTGAGACATCTGGGTTGGTTTGGGTGTATTTCGTCTGACATTCATCCTCTGCTGGGACCGGTGGGCTAGTCTGGCCATGTCCTTCTTGTGACAATAATAGAGTACAGTACAACAACAGAAACACAGAAGTCCTTTTGAGACCAAGATGCAGAATTTGCACACCATAGCTTCTGCCACTTACTAATAGCCAAAGCAAGTCACAAAGGCTGCTCAGATTTAGGAAATGAGGAAATAATATAGGATTACAGAGTTACAAGATGAAAGACATGGATAAAGGTGAAGATAAAGGGGTCTTAATACAATCTATGAAAATACCCATTTAATAAATTACACATTTTTTTAATGTATGGCGAGTTCTTACACATCAATCAAGGATTAATTATTCAAAAGGAAAAAATGTGCAAAGAATAAGAAAATACAGTTCACACAAAAAGGAATACAAAAGTCTTATAAACATCACTAATAAATCTCAACCTCATTTATAGTTAAAATAATACATATTAAGGTAGTGAAATACTTTTTCTTACATCCAGGGGACTGACAAAGTTTAAAATTTTGGTAGTAGATTACAGTGGTCAGAGTGTAGTAGATTACAGTGTTCAGGGTGTGAAGGTGCATACACATTCCTCTTTATAGAAACCTAATTGTTTAGCCTTCATTGAAAGATAATTTGGTAATATCCATCATAATATGAAATGAGTGTGTTTTTTAAAAAAAACAGTTTTACTTCTACTAACATGACCTCTGAATATACATGTCTATATGAATAGATACATGAAGGGGAACATTAATTGCCTAAGAGCAAAACACTTGAAACAATTCAAATATCCATCAATATGCGTATTTTTACATAATTTATGGTGCATTCATTTAGTAGTATATTTTGCAAGCATTGAAAAAATAAAGTGAATCTATATATTGTTTTCTGTATTTTTTGTGTGTTTTAAAAAACAATTTCAATTTGAATAGTACAAGATGTCTGAAGTTGGAAATAGTTTCCATTTTATTATGTAAATGTTTATACTGTTGATGTTTTACCATGCATAATTACAAATGACCATAAAGAAGCAAAGTGTGCATGGCATATTACTTAGTAAAGCTGTGAGTGAACAAAACATTATTTAACTATCAGCCTTTTTCTACAAAATTATACACACAAAGACATATGCACATAGAAAAAGCTGGAAGGTTGTTCACCAAATTATTAAAAGCAGTTTTAATGAAATGTCACATGGTATTTATATTTATTTTCATATATCATGTGTTTTTTTTTAATTTTTGAAGTAGCATGTCTTATCCTTCTAGTGAAAAGCTACGTTTATTTTTTAAGGACATCTTCTTAATCTAAATCCACAAATGGGCAACCTTTTAATATATTCCTTTAACGATCATTTAGCAAATTTTCAGTGCCTGATCACTCTGTACCAGGAAGTGTTCTGTATGTTGCCACTGCATCCATATTAAGGAACTAATAGTCTAGTAAGGGAGTTGGACAGTGAACAACGGTTAAGAAAATGAATGACAAATGGAGTTTCATATAGTGATTAATATATGTAAACACTTAAGAAACCACCCAGTTTGCTTCCTGCTCAGAGGAGCTTCATTCTGCCTTCACCCAGATTTTGGAGACAAATGTCTGCTTCTCTCAGCCACTTGAACATACTGCTTTAACATAATTTTTTTAATTGACTGTCTACTTCGTGAAAGGCATTGTGCTGAATGCTGAGGATATGATATTTAATGAAATATGTATTACCTCATTGTGTTTATAGTCCTTGATAGAACAGGCTGTTTTTTCTGTTATACTTGTATTTCTCAAAAGAGGAATTTGACCGGATCAGTGGTTCTCAAGTTGGGGAAATAGGAGTATTTAAGCATAATTTGGGACTTTTACCAAAGTACACATGACAGACTTATACCTCCTTACTTCTCTGAACCCACAGCATTCTTTTGGGTCTGTATCTATGGAGGAGTATGTGTGGGTGGTTCCTGAATTTTAAACACTCCCCTGATGACCGTGATAGACGTCCCTAATTGTGAATCAATGAGTGTGATCATCAGTATGGCCAATTCCAGCTCTAAAACAGAGCATCGCTTTAGCTTATTTAGGCAGCCAGTGGGGGGAAAAAAGGAAGAAAATAAGTATAAAATGTATGTCTATGTCTCGGTTAGATAATAAATAATTTCTGTGAAAATACTAGTTGGAATTACTCCCCCCGCAAGAATTGTCAGGCATGTTTCTTTATGTTCAGAAATGATGCTACTGACTGCTGTAAGCAAATGTGATTTCAAACTCCTTGAGCACAGGGAACGTGACTGTCTCCCACTTATAAAGCTAATGCCCAAACAACTTCCTGAGTCAGAAGAGTCAGTGGGAAGACAAGTCATTTTCATCATTTGTGTCAAGAAGATAAAGCTACCAATTGAGTTACTGGTTTACTGAAGCACAGTTTTGGTAACAACTGTGCAAAGTTTTGGAGTTTCACTTTTCCAGACATGGGGGTTGGGGAAGGGAGAGGGAGAGGAAAGAAATGGGGGTGGGGAGGGGAATGGGAGGAAGAGAGAAGAGGGGAGTCATGGACTAAACACACTTCTTTGTCTAATTTCATGGGTTGTCTTCCATCCATCTGCAAACATTGAATATCTATTGTGTATTCAATGTTTAATTCACTCCTTTGCCCCTTTTGCTTTGCCCTTCCTCCATCCTGCTGCCTGAATCTGGCAGCACCTTGGATCCTGAGTCCTAGGCCACCTTGGTGATGTCAGGGAGAGTGGTGACCTGAAAGATGCCTGGGACCCTGAAAACTGTGTAGCCATGTCTAATTCCAGAGTACTCATCGTTGGGCTTTCGTTTTTTTTCTTTTATTTTCTTTTCTTTTTTTTACATCTTTATTGGAGTATAATTGATTTACAACGGTGTGTTAGTTTCTGCTTTATAACAAAGTGAATCAGTTATACATATACATATGTTCCCATATTTCTTCGCTCTTGCGTCTCACTCCCTCCCACCCTCCATATCCCACCCCTCCAGGTGGTCACAAAGCACCGAGCTTATATCCCTGTGCTATGCGCCTGCTTCCCACTAGCAATCTACCTTAGGTTTGGTAGTGTATATATGTCCATGCCTCTCTCTCGCTTTGTCACAGCGTACCCTTCCCCCCCCCCATATCCTCAAGTCCATTCTCTAGTAGGTCTGTGTCTTTATTTCTGTCTTACCCCTAGGTTCTTCATGACATTTCTTTTTCTTACATTCCATATATATGTGTTAGCATATGGTATTTGTCTTTCTCTTTCTGACTTACTTCACTCTGTATGACAGACTCTAGGTCTATCCACCTCATTACAAATAGCTCACTTTCGTTTCTTTTTATGGCTGAGTAATATTCCATTGTATATATGTGCCACATCTTTTTTATACATTCATCTGATAATGGACACTTATGTTGTTTCCATCTCTGGGCTATTGTAAATAGAGCTACAATGAACATTTTGGTACATGACTCTTTTTGAATTATGGTTTTCTCAGGGTATATGCCCAGTAATGGGATTGCTGGGTCATATGGTAGTTCTATTTGTAGTTTTTTAAGGAACCTCTATACTGTTCTCCACAGTGGCTGTATCAATTTACATTCCCACCAGCAGTGCAAGAGGGTTCCCTTTTCTCCACACCCTCTCCAGCATTTATTGTTTCTAGATTTTTTGATGATGGCCATTCTAACTGCTGTGAGATGATATCTCATTGTAGTTTTGATTTGCATTTCTCTAATGATTAATGATGTTGAGCATTCTTTCATGTGTTTGCTGGCAGTCTGTATATCTTCTTTGGAGAAATGTCTATTTAGGTCTTCTGCCCATTTTTAGATTAGGTTGGTTTTTTGATATTGAGCTGCATGAGCTGCTTGTAAATTTTGGAGATTAATCCTTTGTCAGTTGCTTCATTTGCAAATATTTTCTCGCATTCTGAGGGTTGTCTTTTGGTCTTGTTTATGGTTTCCTTTGCTGTGCAAAAGCTTTGACGTTTCATTAGGTCCCATTTGTTTATTTTTGTTTTTATTTCCATTTCTCTAGGAGGTGGGTCAAAAAGGATCTTGCTGTGATTTATGTCATAGAGTGTTCTGCCTATGTTTTCCTCTAAGAGTGATAGTTTCTGGCCTTACATTTAGGTCTTTAATCCATTTTGAGCTTATTTTTGTGTATGGTGTTAGGGAGTTTTCTAATCTCATACTTTAACATGTACCTGTCCAGTTTTCCCATCACCACTTATTGAATAGGCTGTCCTTTCTCCACTGTACATTCCTGCCTCCTTTATCAAAGGTAAGGTGACCATATGTGCATGGGTTTATCTCTGGGCTTTCTATCCTGTTCCATTGATCTATCTTTCCGTTTTTGTGCCAGTACCATACTGTCTTGATTACTGTAGCTTTGTAGTATAGTCTGAAGTCAGGGAGCCTGATTCCTCCAGGTCCGTTTTTGGTTCTCAAGATTGCTCTGGCTATTCGGGGTCTTTTGTGTTTCCATACAAATTGTGAAAGTTTTGGTTCTAGTTCTGTGAAAAATGCCAGTGGTAGTTTGATAGGGATTGCATTGAACCTGTAGATTGCTTTGGGTAGTAGAGTCATTTTCACAATGTTGATTCTTCCAATCCAAGAACATGGTATATCTCTCCATCTATTTGTATCATCTTTAATTTCTTTCATCAGTGTCTTATAATTTTCTGCCTGCAGGTCTTTTGTCTCCTAAGGTAGGTTTATTCCTAGATATTTCATTCTTTTTGTTGCAGTGCTAAATGGGAGTGTTTTCTTGATTTCACTTTCAGATTTTTCATCATTAGTGTATAGGAATGCCAGAGATTACTGTGCATTAATTTTGTATCCTGCTACTTTAACAAATTCATTGATTAGCTCTAGTAGTTTTCTGGTAGCATCATTAGGATTCTCTATGTAGAGTATCATGTCATCTGCAAACAGTGACAGCTTTATTTCTTCTTTTCCGATTTGCATTCCTTTTATTTCCTTTTCTTCTCTGATTGCTGTGGCTAAAACTTCCAAAACTATGTTGAATATCAGTGCTGTGAGTGAGCAACCTTGTCTTGTTCCTGATCTTAGTTGAAATGCTTTCAGTTTTTCACCATTGAGGACGATGTTGGCTGTGGGTTTGTCATATATAGCCTTCACTATGTTGAGGAAAGTTCCCTCTATGCCTACTTTCTGCAGGGTTTTTTATCATAAATGGGTGTTGAATTTTGTCAAAAGCTTTCTCTGCATCTATTGAGATGATCATATGGTTTTTCTCCTTCAGTTTGTTAATATGGTTTATCACATTGATTGATTTGCGTATATTGAAGAATCCTTGCATTCCTGGAATAAACCCCACTTGATCATGGTGCATGATCCGTTTAATGTGCTGTTGGATTCTGTTTGCTAGTATTTTGTTGAGAATTTTTGCATCATGTTCGTCAGTGATATTGGCCTGTAGTTTTCTTTCTTTGTGACGTCTTTGTCTGGTTTTGGTATCAGGGTGATGGTGGCGTCGTAGAATGAGTTTGTGAGTGTTCCTCCCTCTGCTATATTCTGGAAGACTTTGAGAAGGATAGGTGTTAGCTCTTCTGTAAATGTTTGATAGAATTCGCCTGTGAAGCCATCTGGTCCTGGGGTTCTGTTTGTTGGAAGATTTTTAATCACAGTTTCAATTTCAGTGCTTGTGATTGGTCTGTTCATATTTTCTATTTCTTCCTGATTCAGTCTTGGCAGGTTGTGCATTTCTAAGAATTTGTCCATTTCTTCCAGGTTGTCCACTCTATTGGCATAGAGTTGCTTGTAGTAATCTCTCATGATCTTTTGTATTTCTGCAGTGTCAGTTGTTACTTCTCCTTTTTCATTTCTAATTCTATTGATTTGAGTCTTCTCCCTTTTTTTCTTGATGAGTCTGGCTAATGGTTTATCAATTTTGTTTATCTTCTCAAAGAACCAGCTTTTAGTTTTATTGATCTTTGCTATCGTTTCTTTCATTTCTTTTTCATTTATTTCTGATCTGATTTTTATGATTTCTTTCCTTCTGCTAACTTTGGGGTTGTTTTTTTTTTTTTGTTCTTCTTTCTCTAATTGCTTTAGGTGTAAGGTTAGGTTGTTTATTCAAGATGTTTCCTGTTTTGTAAGGTAGCTTGTATTGCTATAAACTTCCCTCTTAGAACTGCTTTTGCTGCATCCCATAGATTTTGGGTCGTCGTGTCTCCATTGTCATTTGTTTCTAGGTATTTTTTTATTTCCTCTTTGACTTCTTCAGTGATCACTTTGTTATTAAGTAGTGTATTGTTTAGCCTCCATGTGTTTGTATTTTTTACAGATCTTTTCCTGTAATTGATATCTAGTCTCATAGCGTTGTGGTCGGAAAAGATACTTGATACAGTTTCAGTTTTCTTAAATTTACCAAGGCTTGATTTGTGACCCAAGATATGATCTATCCTGGAGAATGTTCCATGAGCACTTGAGATAAATGTGTATTCTGTTGTTTTTGGATGGAATGTCCTATAAATATCTTTTAAGTCCATCTTGTTTAATGTATCATTTAAAGCTTGTGTCTCCTTATTTATTTTCAATTTGGATGATCTGTCCATTGGTGAAAGTGAGGTGTTAATGTCCCCTACTATGAATGTGTTACTGTTGATTTCCCCTTTTATGGCTGTTAGTGTTTGCCTTACGTATTGAGGTGCTCCTATTTTGGGTGAATAAATATTTACAATTGTTATATCTTCTTCTTGGATTGATCTCTTGATCATTATGTAGTGTCCTTCTTTGTGTCTTCTAATACTCTTTATTTTAAAGTCTATTTTGTCTGATATGAGAATTGCTACTCCAGCTTTCTTTTGGTTTCCATTTGCATGAAATATCTTTTTCCATCCCCTCACTTTCAGTCTGTATGTGTCTCTAGGTCTGAAGTGGGTCTCGTGTAGACAGCATATAAATGGGTCTTGTTTTTGTATCCATTCAGCCAATCTGTGTCTTTTGGTGGGAGCATTTAGTCCATTTACATTTAAGGTAATTATCGATAATGTATGTTCCTATTCCCATTTTCTTAATTGTTTTGGGTTCATTATTCTAGGTCTTTTCCTTCTCTTGTGTTTCTTGCCTAGAGAAGTTCCTTTAGCAGTTGTTGTAAAGCTGTTTTGGTGGTGCTGAACTCTCTCAGCTTTTGCTTGTCTGTAAAGGTTTTAATTTCTCCATCAAATCTGAATGAGATCCTTGCTAGGTAGAGTAATCTTGGTTGCAGGTTTTTCTCCTTCATCACTTTAAATATGTCCTGCCACTCCCTTCTGGCTTGCAGAGTTTCTGCTGTAAGATCAGCTGTTAACCTTATGGGTATTCCCTTGTGTGTTATTTGTTGTTTTTCCCTTGCTGCTTTTAATATGTTTTCTTTGTATTTAATTTTTGACAGTTTGATTAATATGTGTCTTGGCGTATTTCTCCTTGTATTTATCCGGTATGGGACTCTCTGTGCTTCCTGGACTTGATTAACTATTTCCTTTCCCATATTAGGGAAGTTTTCAACTATAATCTCTTCAAATATTTTCTCAGTCCCTTTCTTTTTCTCTTCTTCTTCTGGGACCCCTATAATTCGAATGTTGGTGCATTTAATGTTGTCCCAGAGGTCTCTGAGGCTGCCCTCAGTTCTTTTCATTCTTTTTTCTTTATTCTGCTCTGCAGTAGTCATTTCCACTATTTTATCTTCCAGGTCACTTATCCGTTCTTCTGCCTCAGTTATTCTGCTATTGATCCCATCTAGCGTCTTTTAAATTTCATTTATTGTGTTGTTCATCGTTGTTTATTTCATCTTTAGTTCTTCTAGGTCCTTGTTAAATGTTTCTTGCATTTTCTCTATTCTATTTCCAAGATTTTAGATCATCTTTACTATCATTATTCTGAATTCTTTTTCAGGTAGACTGCTTATTTCCTCTTCATTTGTTAGGTCTGGTGGGTTCTTATCTTGCTCCTTCATTTGCTGTGTGTTTTTCTGTCTTCTCATTTTGCTTATCTTACTGTGTTTGGGGTCTCCTTTTTGCAGGCTGCAGGTTCGTAGTTCCTGTTGGTTTTGGTGTCTGTACCCAGTGGCTAAGGTTGGTTCAGTGGGTTGTGTAGGCTTTCTGGTGGAGGGGACTAGTGCCTGTGTTCTGGTGGATGAGGCTGGATCTTGTCTTTCTGTTGGGCAGGTCCACGTCTGGTGGTGTGTTTTGGGGTGTCTGTGGACTTATTATGATTTTAGGCAGCCTCTCTGCTAATGGGTGGGGGTGTGTTCCTGTCTTGCTAGTTGTTTGGCATAGGGTGTCCAGCACTGTAGCTTGCTGGTCGTTGAGTGAAGCTGGGTGCTGGTGTTGAGATGGAGATCTCTGGGAGATTTTCACCATTTGATATTATGTGGAGCTGGGAGGTCTCTTGTGGACCAGTGTCCTGAAGTTGGCTCTCACTCCTCAGAGGCACAGCACTGACTCCTGGCTGCAGCACCAAGAGCCTTTTATCCACACGGCTCATAATAAAAGGGAGAAAAAGTAGAAAGAAAGAATTAGTAGAAGTAGGAAGAGAGAAAGAAAGAAAGAAAGAAAGTATGGAGGGAGGGAGGGAGGAACGAAGGAAGGAGGGAAGGAAGGAAAAAAGAAAGGAGATAAAGTAAAATAAAATAAAGTATGATTAAATATAATAAAGTTATTAAAATAAAAAAAATTATTAAGAGAAAAAAAGAAAAAAAATTTAAAAAAACAAACAAAAAAAACGGATGGATAGAACCGTAGGACAAATGGTGGAAGCAAAGCTATACTGACAAAATCCCACACAAACATACACACTCACAAAAAGAGGAAAAGGTGAAAAAATCATAAATCTTGCTCTCAAAGTCCACCTCCTCAGTTTGGGATGATTCGTTGTCTAAAGGAGGAAAGGAAGGAAGGAAGGAAGAGAGGGAGGGAGGGAGGGAGGGAGGGAGGAAAGAAGATAAAGTAAAATAAAGTTATTAAAATAAAAAGTAATTATTAAGAAAAGAATTTTTTTTAAAAAAATGGATGGATAGAACCCTAGGACGAATGGTGGAAGCAAAGCTATACAGACAAAAATCTCACACAGAAGCATACACATGCACACTCACAAAAAGAGGAAAAGGGGAAAAAATAGTTATTCTTGCTCTCAAAGTCCACCTCCTTAATTTGGGATGATTCGTTGTCTATTCATGTATTCCACAGGTGCAGGGTACATCAAGTTGATTGTGGAGCTTTAATCCACTGCTTCTGAGGCTGCTGGGAGAGATTTCCCTTTCTCTTCTTTGTTCTCACAGCTCCCAGGGGCTCAGCTTTGGATTTGGCCCCGCCTCTGCGTGTAGGTCGCCGGAGGGCGTCTGTTCTTCGCTTAGACAGGACGGGGTTAAAAGAGCCGCTGATCTGGGGGCTCTGGCTCACTCAGGCCGGGGGGGAGGGAGGGGCATGGAGTGCGGGACAAGCCTGCGGCGGCAGAGGCCAACATGACCTTGCCCCAGCCTGTGGCGCACCATGCGTTCTCCCGGAGGAGTTGACCCTGGATCCCTGGACCCTGGCAGTGGTGGGCTGCAGAGGCTCCCTGGAAGGGGGGGGATGTGGATAGTGACCTGTGCTCGCACACAGGCTTCTTGGTGGCGGCAGCAGCAGCCTTAGCGTCTCATGCCCGTCTCTGGGGTCCGCGCTGATAGCCGCGGCTCACGGCCGTCTCTGGAGCTCCTTTAAGCAGCGCTCTTAATCCCCTCTCCTCGTGCACCAGGAAACAAAGAGGGAAGAAAAAGTCTCTTGCCTCTTCGGCAGGTCCAGACTTTTCCTCGGACTCCCTCCCGGCTAGCCGTGGCGCACTAACCCCCTGCAGGCTGTGTTCACGCCACCAACCCTATTCCTCTCCCGGCGCTCTGACCGAGGCCCGAGCCTTAGATCCCAGCCCCGCCCGCCCCGGCGGGTGAGCAGACAAGCCTCTCGGGCTGGTGAGTGCCGGTTGGCCCTGATCCACTGTGCGGGAATCTCTCCGCTTTGCCCTCCGCACCCCTGTTGCTGTGCTCTCCTCCGCAGCTCCGAAGCTTCCGCCTCCGCCACCCGCAGTCTGCGCCCGCGAATGGGCTTCCTAGTGTGTGGAAACCTTTCCTCCTTCACAGCTCCCTCCCACTGGTGCAGGTCCCGTCCCTATTCTTTTGTCTCTGTTTATTCTTTTTTCTTTTGCCCTACCCAGGTACATGGCGGGTTTCTTGCCTTTTGGGAGGTCTGAGGTCTTCTCCCAGCATTCAGTAGGTGTTCTGTAGGAGTTGTTTCATGTGTAGATGTATTTCTGGAGTATTTGTGGGGAGGAAGGTGATCTCCGCATCTTACTCTTCTGCTATCTTTCTGGAAGCCCTGGGCTTTTATTTAAGAGAGAAATGCATTCCTATTTGCTAATTTGGTGTTATTCAGGTTTTCTTTTGTATATAATCATACTGAATCCTCAGTGATAGGAGTGCTCATATGTGTACATGAAGGAACCATGACAGTTTTTGGTTTGTAAATCTAATCAGCATTTTCACAGGAAACTCTTCTTATCCAACAGAGCCTCTCAAATTTTATAGTTAAATTAAAAAAACCCCACACACCTTTAGTAATGATTAAACAATAACAAAAATATTTGCATATGGAGGTAAGGCTAAAGATATAAAATTCAAGACATAGAAAGGTCTATAAAACTTTATTGTGTACTAATAAAAATAGCAATGGTAATTCTGATATTAAAATTATAAAGCAGAGTATTTACAGTTGAGTGTTAAATATTTGTATCACTAAAATAAACAATGCAGAGTTGCAGAAGTATATTAGCAACATTTGATTTCTGAATGATTTTAGTGGTGGATTAGGGAAGAGATTTTTCCACCTAATGTTGTTTGTCATCCTTAGGTAACTATTAGTAGGTCACCTTTCTAATAGAATGGTCCTGGTTGTCTACTAGGTATTTTAGTGTATTGTGATTAATTTGCTTGGACAGAGAAGTAGATAGAGTAAAAAAAAATCCCAGCCTTGAAATGGGATGAGATCCTGCAGAGACATGGTATTGTTAGTCAGATGCAGAGGTGTCTGTTATTTTGACACAAAACTTTTCTGTCTAAGAATTTTGAAGGGATGATAAAGCACAAAGCATGTGGCCTATAGAGTCCTTGACAGGAGAGACACCATTTGATTAATGAGATGTGATGTATAGTTGATTGATTTTAGAGCACATTTGCTGATTTTCACAAATGATCCATCTTAATTTTGGATATATTATCAATGTATTCAGCAGCTGTCATTGGTAATGCCTGTTAACAGCAGACATGGTTTTCTACGAAAAGTCTAATTTTTCCAGTAATTCATCATTTGTGTTTAGTTCAGGCCCAGTTTTATGTAGCTTCCCATAAATATTGATCCTGATGGAAAAACAGAGGAAAAGCTCTTTTACTACTATCCTATATTTTGGTAATATTAAATCTAAATACTGCTATATTATAACAGTACATCATTGAGTCCATCGCATACAATGTTAGATTAGTTACAAATTAATGTTTTTTGTATATCTGTGAGCTTGCTTCCAGACTTTTCTGTTCCTTTAGTCAATTCTTGCATCAATACAATACTAAGTTAATACAGTGTAATAATAATAATTGATATCTGATAAGACAAGGACCCTACTTGCTTTGCTTCCTGTTAAGCACTCAGACTCCTTTAGAAGGGTTGATTTCTCACATTAATTATACAACCAGATTTTAAAATTCCTCCCCCAAAAGTGATTTGTTGAAAAATTAGAATAATCACTAATTTGTAGATCCATTTTGAGGGAGTGGTATCTTTGTAATCATAAATCTTCTAATCCACATATAAAATACCTAGATGCATTGATTTAGGTGTTCTTTAATGGTTTTCAATAAAATTTGATCTATAAAATCCTTGGGTGTTTTTTTTCCAGATTTATTTCTAGGTATGTTATATTTTGGTTGCTAAAGTTATATTTTCTATTTATTCCTAGTGTAGAGGGATACAATTATTTTTGTATTTTCATTTTATATTCAAAATTTGTTAATCTCTCTTACTAATTCTAATAATATATCTGTAAAATTTTGGGGGTCCACCTGTGTAGAGCAAGGGTTACAGACTCCAGCCTGTAGACCAAATTTGGCCTGCTCTTTTTTTTGTAAGTGAAGTTTTATTGAAACCCAGCCATGCTCATTTGTTTATGTATTGTGTGTGGCTGCCTTCATGATACAGATTTGAATAGTTGTAACAGAGACCACTAATTTTTTAAATTAATTAAAAAAAAAAAGATTAGCGTTATTTCCTCCATGTTTGTTAAAATTGACTGTTAAACTGTCTGAGACTGGAGGTTTGTTTTTGGGGGGTTGTTTTTGTTTTTTGTTTTTTGTTTTTGTGGTAAGCAGGCCTCTCACTGTTGTGACCTCTCCCGTTGTGGAGCACAGGCTCCGGACACGCAGGCTCTGCGGCCATGGCTCATGGGCCCAGCCGCTCTGCGGATGTGGGATCCTTCGGACCGGGGCACGAACCCACGTCCCCTGCATCGGCAGGCGGACTCTCAACTACTGCGCCACCAGGGAAGCCCGTTTTTTTTTTTTTTTAAGATAAGATGTTTTAACTACTTTTTCAATAATTCTAGTGACTACAGAACTATCTAGGATTTTTGTTAATTTTTTTCAAAAAATTATTCTGCTAAAAAGACAGTGTGAGATCTACCCTCTTAACAAATGTTTACGGGTACAATACAGTAGTGTTGAATGTAAGTATAATGTTGTACGGCAGATCTCTAAAACTTATTTATCTTGCTTAACTGAAACTTATGCCCATTGATTAGTAACTCCCCATTTGCCCTTCCCTCACAACCCCTGACAGCTAACATTTAACTCTGATTCTATGAATTTGACTATTTTCGATACTTCATATAAGTGGAATCATGCAGTATTTGTCTGTCTGTGATGGTTTATTTCACTTCGTATAATGTCCTCAAGGTTCATCCGTGTTGTCACATATTGTAAAACTTTCTTCTTTTTATAAGGCTGAATAATATTACATTTTATCATTTTCTTTATTCATCTGTCCATGGACTTTTAGGTTGTTTCCATATCTTGGCAATTGTGAATAGTGCTGCAATGAACATGGGTGTGCAAATATCTCTGAGATCTTGATCTCAGTACTTTTAGTTAAATACTTAGAAGTAGGATTGCTGGATCATATAATAGTTCTATTTTTAATTTCTTGAGGACCTTCATGCTGTTTTCCATCGCAGCTGTACCATTTTGCATTCCTACCACAATGTACAAGGGTTATAAATCTTCCACATCCTCACCAGCATTTGTCATCTTTTATTTTTTGATAATATCCATCCTGACAGGTGTGAGGTAATATTTTGCAGTGGTTTAGATGTACAGTCCCCTGATGATTAGTTATGAGCATTTTTTCATATGCCTGTTGGCTATTTGTATATCTTCTTTGGAGAAATGTCAAGTCCTTAGCCCGTGTTTTAATTGGATTATTTGGATGCTCAGATGGATGACTTTAGTATTTTATCTTTAATTTGAAATAAATTTAGTTTGAATTATTATTTTAGTTATACCCCACAATTCTAATATTTAGTATTTTTTATTATTTTATAATTCTTAATGTTTTCCTTGGTTTGCTTTCAATTTTGCTTTCTGTATTTTGAGATCATGTTTTATATACTTATATTAACAATTGTACTTCTATATTTCTGGTGAATTAAAATGTTGATCATTCTGAGTTACCTTCCTTTTTCCCTTGTAATGATTTTTTCCGTAATGTCTACTTTATCTAGTATTAATATAGCACGCTTCCCCCGCCTTCTCATTTATCTGTCAGACCAACTCTCAGTCATGGTTTCTTGCTATATCTTTTTTCCATTGCTTTACTTTCAATTGTTTTGTATCTTTATGTGGTAAACACGACTCTGAATTTTAAAAATAATATTTACTCCATTTCATTTACTGTAGTTATTGATATATGTGAGTTTCTACCATTTGTGTAAGTTTATTTTTGCCCTACCTGTATTATATATTTATTTTTCTTCATTTTTGTCTTTATTTTAACTGGTTATGATTCCTTTTTCACTGATTTTTCCCCCCTTTACTAGTAAAGCCATACACCCTTTTTCTTTTCCTCTAGTGTTCACATTGGAGGGCTTTTACAATGTGCATCATTGATTTATCAAAATCTAATGTCATTTGATTATTGTTACCTAACTCTCCTCATGGGAAATGCAAGGAACTTAGAAAATTTATTTTTAACCTCCTGCTGGCTGATATGCTTTTGTTTTTGTGCATTCGTATATATAAATGTATGTGTGCATATGCATATTTACCCCAAATCATTGTTTTATACAATACCTATTTATATTTATCTATATATTTACCATTAATTTGCTCTTCTTACCTTCTTGCTTCTTTAACCTTCTATCTGATATCATATTACCTTCAGCCTAAAGTACACATTTTATAATTTCTTTTAGTGCATATCTGCTGATTGGAAATTCTCCCAGTTTTATGGCTTTTATTTACCTTCATTCTTTAAAAGTATTTTGAGGCTTATAGAATTATGATTTCACAATTACTTTCTTTCAAACCATTTATGATGTCATTCCTCTAACTACTACTACCTTCCAATATTACAGTTAACAAACCTGCAGTCAGTCTTTCACTCTTTTGATTTTCTCTTTTTTTCTCTCTTCTTTATAGCTCTCCCATGACATTTGTAAGAGTAAATTCCTGTTTAACTAAACTAATTTGGATGTATTAATGTATTTCATTTGTTTTGAAAATCCCTAAGGCATTAATTACCTCTTCAGGCCTTCCTTTGCTTCATTTCTTCTCTCTTCATCTTCAATTAAATAAATGTTATATATTCTCACTTTACTCACTGTCTGCTATTCTCTCTGTTCGAATTTTTAACTTTTAATCTCTCTGAACTTTATTGTAAATAGTTTCTTATCTATATCTCAGTTTACTACTTTTCTCTCAGCTATTTTTAATACAGTGGTAAACTTATCTAAGGAATTCTGTTCATTTTTTCCAGCCTATTATTTCTCTTTTTCAGATTCTATAAATTATGTATTAATCTCTCCTCAAGTTTACTGATTCCATTCTTTCTCATCTCCACTTGACTCTTGAAACAATTCAGTAAGTTTTTCATTTAGGTTATTATATTTTTCAGTTCTGTAATTTCAATTACACTTCATATTTTAGAACGGACTTATTAGATTTACCCAAAAAAATTGTGAAAATAGCACAGAGAGTCCTATATACCCTACATCCAGTCTCTCCTAATATTAACATTAAACATTAGTGTGGTACCTAAAAAATGAACCGTTTAATGAACCAATATTGATACATTATTATTAACTAAATGCTATACCTCATTCAGAATTCCTTACTCTTTACCTAATTTCATGTTTCTGTTCTAGGATCCCCTCTAGGCTACTACTTTATTTTATTGCTTAGATTTTTCTAGCTTTGCATATTGGGAACTCTGTCAGTTCTCTGTGTCCCACTGACATAGTCTCGTCATCAGAGAGTTATTTTTAAAACTTTACTATTTCCTGAAAGATTAACTCCATGTTCAGAACTGCTAGACACCACTCAGCAGATGACTCTTTGCCCCTAATGAAACCATGAACCACGGCAGGGTGTGTGTGTGTGTGTGTGTGTGTGTGTGTGTGTGTGTCTGCGTGTGTCTGCGTGTGTCTGCGTGTGTCTGCGTGTGTCTGCAGTTTTCCCATTGGTGTTTCACAGCAGTATAGCTGGTCTTTTCCAGTTTTGTTTTGTTTTTTTTGGGGGGGGGAGCAGGCAGTGGGTAGAACAGGCTTTTCATGGAGCTTCTTTTATCTATATCTCTTGGCTGTTCTGTGTCAAAGGCTTCTCTAGTGCCCTGTCTAGGATATATGTGGGACAGTGAGGAATCTCAGGATCTCAACAAGGAGGTGTATGTAGTTAGTTTATAGTCGTGTCTGATCATTTTAGTATCTGAAGGCCTATGTATGTGTTTGTCTGTTGTTTTTGCTATTTGAGTCATAGTGTTTTATCTTCTCGTGTCTTTTTCTTTGGTTTTGTACCATTTATTAGGTTTGAAAGGAATGTTTGTTTAAATATTTTGAAGACTAGGATGATGTTGCTCAAGTAGTTAAAAGTGTTTTTTTGCTGAAATTTGTTGGCTTTGTTAGGAAAAAATATGCTTGGCCAAATTTATAAGTCAAAGACTGCTGTTGCTCTATATAGAAATAGAAAATACTACAAAAATTAAATTATCTTAACTTTATGCTAAACCCAGCACATTCAGCAGATAAATTTGAACATCTGAGTAAAAAGTCTGAAGTTCCAAAGGACAAATTCTAATATTTCTTATCTTCTGAATAGTTTGAGCACAAATCTTGCTATAGATATTATGAATTGTAGCTAAAGATAAGTTATCTAATTTTTACTCAATTATGCTCTTAAGGAAAAGTACTCTTTTTAATCGATTTCATAAGGCAAATCAAGTATTACATTCTTGTGTAGAATATGTATTCAAGCTTTAGTTTGACCTCATGTTTGAAAATATCCTTGGAAGCTTGGAAGAAATGTTTTTTTTTTTTTACGATATTTAACAAAAGATTCTCAAGAGGAATTTAGGAACTAAAATGTGACTCAGTAGCCAAACGTAAGTTGCAAAATATATCACTTTGCACCATAGAGTATATTCCTTTTATCCCCAGTAAATGCACATGGTTTTTGTTTGTTTGTTTTGGCTATTATTCCCCCACCCATACCTTGTTTATGGTAACATGAAATAACAAAACTTCTTTTATGGATTTTTCACTTTGAAAACAAAGCAGACCTAGAAAGTTAACAGAGAAATTGACCCATTTAATATGAAATTAGGAGAGAAAACTTGAGTCACAATAATATCAAGACATTATTATCATATGATTGACATTTAAAGAAATAACTTGCCACATGAAAATGATCATTTCACTTTATTATTTTTATTTGTATTTAATCACAATATTTAATTCATTTTAAAATGCTTTTAAATGAGATTATGAGTTTTTTACATTTTTTTAAGAGGAGGCACAAGTTCTCAAATCTTAATTGCTTTGACTAAAACTTTTATAATTTTTAACTTAGTAGATACTGTAAGGCAATTCAATAGTTTTGAATTCTTGTAGAAAAATTAAGAATAAAAATTACCAAATGGGGTTTCCCTGGTGGCGCAGTGGTTGAGAGTCCACCTGCCGATGTAGGGGACACGGGTTCGTGCCCCGGTCTGGGAAGATCCCACATGCCGCGGAGCAGCTGGGCCTGTGAGCCATGGCCTCTGAGCCTGCGCGTCCGGAGCCTGTGCTCCACAACAGGAGAGGCCACGACAGTGAGAGGCCTGCGTACCACAAAAAAAAAAAAAAAAAAATCATTAAAGGAATGTAAGTTAAAACTATATGAGGTATTACTACTACAAACAAGAATTATTAGAAATAGACAGATGGCCAAAAACAAGTCTTTGAAACAATGTGGATCAATATATACAATGAAACATTAATTTGGTAGTTGAGTCTGTAGAAGAGAACAGTGACAAGCCATAAGTGAATTTGGAGGAAGATATCCAACTTGCATTCCCAGGAAAACTTTAGGAAGTAAGAATTTCAGGGCAGAAGCATCAACAGGGTAAAATGCTGTTGAGAGTTCAAGAAATATCAGGATGAAAATGTCCACTGGGTTTAGCTCTGTAGAGATAGTTGTGGACAGCAGCAAGAGCTATATTGGAGGAATGACGAGGCTGAAGCCTCATTGGAGTAGGCCTTCGAATGAGGGTAAGATTTGGAAACAGGGAGGTGAGGAAACAGAATGTAGGTTACTTCTTTCAAGGTATTTTCTTATGGAAGTCAACATGTTACATCATAGCTAGGAAAATGTGACATCAAATTATTACTGGTTTGTTTAGTTTTATCTGTTATTATTTTTGAGAGAGAGGAAGTTGAACTTAAGCATGTTTAAAAGTCAGTGGGAATGTATTAGAGGTTGATTATACAAGAGAATTAGTATAGAATTTTTTTTTAACTATAGGAAAGAACAGGACCTAATATATAGGTGGAAAGATTAGTCTTAGATGAAAGGTAGAAAGCTTTTTTATTTATGAGGGTTAAAGGACTTAGGATGAGTACAGATATGAGTAATTTTGTGATTTCATAGCAGAAAGATGAAAAGATGCAGTCAGAGATTGAAGTAAAAGGCTAGGTCATCTGCTGAGAGTGAGAACACATCCAGTGGTTGACGGCCATAGCCATATATTTTGAATAATTGTGATAATACTTTTTGTACTCATTTGGGGTTTGTAATTATTGAAAGCTATTTTGGCCTCTTGGGTGACAGTTTCCATAATTTCTAATCTGATTGTAGTTTTTCCATGTGGAATGGGCAAAAAAACCAAAAGGACCAGAGATTTTATGTTATTAATAAAATAATATATTAATTAATGGACCATGAATTTTAAGAAAAAAGTGTGAAGAATAAGAGTCTGGTTCATTGGGAAAAGTAGGGATATTAATTGACTGAATAGTCTAAAACAATTAAAGCATACTCCTAGTAGGTGGAATAGAACCAGAAAGACTGATGGAGAGAAGATTGTGTGCAGACAGAAGGATGACCAAATTAGTAATCTCAGAGGCCATTAGAAATTCCAATAAGTGACAATGGAATTGACTGTCTGAAGTAGGGAAAACATTTCGGTAAAGATGAGAAGGTCAAGAAATGTAGTAGCTAGTGTGTTGGGAGAAGATATATTTTAGATGCTGAAGATAACAAGGAAGAAAACAGTGGAGAAGGATTGGAAATCTGTAAACCAGAAGCCAAGTCTTCAATAAATGAAAATTTACCCAAAAGTAATAGCAAGAGGAGCAATTGATATAGCCAAATACTTTAAACATTAAAGAGAAAGATATTTTCCAGAAGACAGGTGGAGAAAGCATCTGGAATAAGCAAAAGGGAGCAGAGAGAATACCCATAATACCTCTTGAACCGGAGATGTTTTAGGATGGGAGAAGAAAGAAATCCTGCCAATTAAGAAGGCTGTCAGGAATAAAACAGGGAATCCTGTGTCAGCTCAGGAAAGAAGAGAATAAGGTTTTTGAGAGCAACTTGAGTATATAGACATGTACAATTTACAAGGTGAAAGTTCTAGAGGAAACCAGAGTGAAATGTTTGTGAAAGAGAGCTAAGGAAAATTAGGGCCAATCTGAGGAATTAAGGGAAGGAGAATGCAAAGATAAGGGTTGGCTGGATAGCCTGAGATTCTGTAGAGTAACTGAGGAGAATAAGGACATTAGGCTTAATGAAAAGCATTTTGATAATCTTGGAAAGGACAATAGAAATGTAATGCATTACAGTCCCAAAAGCTTAGCTCAGGGATGTGAGAGTTTGGAGTGGGCAATATTCTCCTCTCTTATCTGCAGCATATGGTGATACAGCAGGTAACTCCCATGCTTTACTTGCCTGTAGACTGTAATTTAGCCTTGGTATGTAAACATTAGGCATTCAGAGATTCTGTTAAAATATGCATTCTAGGCTTTAAAGATAAACATGCCTGGTAAGATCCATCTTTATTTTTTAACTTAAGTATGTATACTTAAAAGAATGTGTGTGTTGAGAACACAGAGATAGTGAAGTGGCTTGGAAAAGTAGTGTT
This sequence comes from Pseudorca crassidens, assembly GCF_039906515.1. Lineage (NCBI taxonomy): Eukaryota > Metazoa > Chordata > Mammalia > Artiodactyla > Delphinidae > Pseudorca > Pseudorca crassidens. The sequence continues at coordinate 43,867,973 of NC_090309.1, forward strand.
TTAGACGATTTTTTGAAAGTCTGGTTTCTGAATGTTGCTCAATTAGAAGAAATGTCAGTGACCCTGGATACTCAATAATTGGCTCCTATGTGACCTTTACTGGAACAGAATATATATTTTTTCTCACTTTTCCAATTTAGAGCTCAACAAGAGTGGTAAGTGGCAAGTTTTAGACATTGACTTAATGAGATTAGACTTCTGAGTATAAATGATTTGGGCCTTATATGTGAAACCATTGTTTGTTTTCTATGATGTGCTGTTTGAACACCTATGATACGTCCCAATTATCATTGAAAATGGGATCCATAACACACTAAATTTAGCTGCCAGAATTGGTAGTTCTTTTCTGGTTCAGTTTTATTTCTTGCCTAATAACAAGAAGAAAACAGCTTAGGTCTTGCTTTTAACAATAACTTGATTTTTTATTTCATGTGCCTTTGAACAAGTTTAACATCACTGTATCACCTCTAAAAAGAAGGTAGTTATTCTTTTCTCAAAGTTCGTTTTAACAGTTTTAGATAAAAAATGTAAAGCACCCAGGAAAAGTGCTAGCTCGTATTGAAAACTCATTCAGTGTTAGTCTTTCTAACATGGATATTTCTATGCCAATTCCATAATTTTTAAATTAAAAGAGTTAAATCTATATGATAACGTATTTAATAAAGCAACAGGTAATTTTATGGTCCCATTTCCAGTGAGTTATGCCTTCCCCATACACAAATATTCCGATTTTGACCATTCAACAATAATATTGTAGTAATGATATTCTGATTTTAGAATATATAAAGGGAGAAGCAGAGTAATGTCTGTGGCTTTTCTCAGATTGCATAAACCAATAAAATTATTTTAATAGGCTAGTTAGAAATATAAAGGATTAACAAAAATCATTAGTATTATTTATTGTCATTGCCTCTATGAAAATTAGATACTATAGATTCTCATATTTTAATGTAGCAGTTTGTAGCATGGGTTAGTAATGAAAGATCATTCAGTTTAAGTATCATTGCTACTTGTATGATAATTAACCTCACAAGGACCAAAGCTAATATGTAATATGCATAACAAACAGAAACATTAGGGTGATAAACAAATTTAAAAGGTCTTATTCATTAGTGTACATATTTTGACTTGGAAATGTCAAAGGTAACAATGGAATTACATTGTTAACTATCTTAATACCAGGTAGTAGAGTTCATTTCACACATGAACTCAGTGTTTCAAATAATTTTATTAGCAAACATTTGATTCCACATTGTCTATTTGTAAGGCGAGTTTGTTTTAAACAAAAAGCACCATTTTTTAAATTTTCCATCGCTTATTCTTTTAATCAAGAAGTATTTAATGAAGTGTATATATTTTGATAAAAACATTTTTAAATATAAGAAAAATAATTAAAACATTTAGAAGTAGAAGCTCAAATACATTTATTAAAACAAATATAACTAAAAAATGCAGTATAGGGGCTTCCCTGGTGGCTCAGTGGTTGAGAGTCCGCCTGCCGATGCAGGGGACACGGGTTCATGCCCCGGTCCGGGAAGATCCCACGTGCCGCGGAGCGGCTGGGCCCGTGAACTGTGGCCTCTGAGCCTGCGCGTCCAGAGTCTGTGCTCTGCAATGGGAGAGGCCACGGCAGTAAGAGGCCCACGTACCGCAAAAAAAAAAAAGAAGTATAAAATGTAACAGAGTTATAGTCATTGCATAATAATGTAGAAGACAATCATCCCTTATTCCTAACAAAAGACAGTGGATCCAGACAGTAATATGGTGAGTTCTTTCCCATTATTTATCTCAATTATTTTTATAACTCCACAAAATTTACATTTGCAGTACATTCTTACTACTGCTATCTCTTGATGTATTCAGTAATTCACAAGTATTATGAGACATATGTAGTTTTAAATGTTGGGTAAGGAACTTCTGGTATTCACCCCTCTACACACACACACATTAAATATTTCTGTTTTTAAAGATGAGATGATTTACATTCCATATACTCTGTTACCAATATAAAATGATGGAAAACTTTCCAGTTCTTTTAAAAATTATTTCACAACATTAATAGTAAAAAACAAAAGAATTAATAGCAAGAATAAAAACAGTACAACAACAGAGATCAGTCTCACAAAGACAGGTGCAGAAATCCTAAATAAAATGTAACCCAAATTCTGCTTTATATTAAAAAATAAAAATGGTGCAACATAGTAATTGCATCTATATCAAGTAGTCTTAAGATATAAAAAAACAAAGTAAAACCTTCACATCTATTTAGATGTTTAAAAAGTATTTACAAATTCATCTGTTCTTAGTAAAATAAGCTTATTAAAATGATAAATCATATTTATCTAGAATAATAACAACCAAATATTAAATAGACTATGCTAGAAGCATTCTCATTAATGTCAGGATCAGAGTAAGTACATCACTAGTTAAAAGAATAGGTCATTTCTGTAGGCAAACACACTGTATGATCATCTGCCTGGAAAATCTACAAGATCAACTGAGAAACTCAGATCGTTTCCAAGAGAGCTTACTAAATTAGCTGATACAAAATTAACACACAATTATAGGATTTTTCTACATATCAGCAATGGTAAGTTAGAATTTTAATAAAATTAAAGTATTTAAATAAATTTGATTAAATAAATTTAAGTTAAAAAGTAGAATAAACTAAAAAAGAACAATTAGCTTACTAACACTATTCAATGATGGATGATAGTTTTTCAAATAGTTTTTTTTTGTTTTTTTTTTTTTTTGGCGGTACGCGGGCCTCTCACTGTTTTGGCCTCTCCCAGTGCGAAGCACAGGCTCCGGACCTGCAGGCTCAGCGGCCATGGCTCACGGGCCCAGCCGCTCCACGGCATGTGGGATCTTCCCGGACCGGGGCACGAACCCATGTCCCCTGCATCGGCAGGCGGACTCTCAACCACTGCGCCACCAGGGAAGCCCTCAAATAATATTTTGATTATGCTTGATTTGACTATTTACAAATAGTCTCAGAAGTTTGGGATTAAATAAAATATGCTTATGTAGTAGAATCCTGGGTAAATTTTTAGCAGTAAAACTTATTTTGAAATTTAAAGGTTTCCAGAGTAATTATAAGAATTATTATGAAAATATAATTTAAAAGATTAAAAGCAAGAATAGTGCCTGGATAGATTGGTCAAAAAGCAACTAAATTTCAAATTAAATTCCACTGGACACATAAAAAGATCATGGAATATGCTAAAATCCTGATTTATAGATAGGTTGCTTTGGAGTAATTAATGGAGGTTCCAGAAATGGCAGAAGGATACCTGATGTTTGTACATGTGGGTATAAAACAGGAATTATCCAAAGACTGCTTTGCCTTGGACAGTCTCTGAGTCAGTTTGTTGTAAGAGATAGCAGTTAGTGAGACCACCATCTTTCTACTGTGAAAGCAGTACTAATCCAGAAAGATGTAAATTTCCAAGTACCCTGGTATCCTCAGAACAGTTTCTGGAAAAGAGAAAGAAACAGATATTCAAATCTTTATAACAACTCCAGAGAAGAAATTTTCCATATCCTTTTTGCCTTTTTCTTATTTCACAGTAGTTAGTTCAACTTCTAGTTAAGGGAATATTTTAAACCTCTAACTAGAAAAATTTGAGAGGCCTATTTTTTTTTTTTTTTTTCTGAAGTATGCCACGGTTGGCTGAGAAATCACAGAGAAATACTGCTTCTCAGCAGGTATTAAGAGAACTTAAAACTGCTTACTAGTTTGTAGAGGAATAAACTTTGTAGCAAAAATTCCAATCATGTCATACTCAGGAACATATTTTAATGAATTGAAAAAATGTGTATCATTTATTCTTCCACTTATTTTTTTCCTAAAATTTCACTCATCTGATCTAAAAAGGAACTTCTTCAAAGTATGTTAAGAATTCACAGGAAAAATATGTTTCTGGAATATGGATTTCTTAAATGAAGAATTCAATATATATTTTTTCAATATGGACTACTGTCCCAAATGAGTGTTTCTCCTGCATTTTTTTAAACTATTTATTTATTATTATTATTAGTTTTTGACTTTGTTGGGTCTTCATTGCTGTGTGCGGGCTTTCTCTAGTTGTGGCGAGCAGGGGCTACTCTTTTTGTGGTGTGAGGGCTTCTCATTGCGGTGGCTTCTCTTGTTGCAGAGCACGGGCTCTAGGCACACGGGCTTCAGTAGTTGCAGCACGTGGTCTCTAGGGCATTCAGGCTTCAGTAGTTGTGGCGCGCAGGCTCAGTAGCTGTGGCTCATGGTCTCTAGAGCGCAGGCGCAGTAGTTGTAGTGCACAGACTTAGTTGCTCCACGGCATGTGGGATCTCCCCGGACAAGGGTTAGAACCCGTGTCCCCTGCATTGACAGGCAGATTCTTAACCACTGCACCACCAGAGAAGTCCAAGAATTCAATATTTTTGAGTCTAGTAATTATACACGATAAGTCTCTTATGGGACAAGTCTCCCAGCAAGGACTTAGTCTGGTTACATATTCAGAGGAGGAGTGATGAGAGGTGGGCAGTGGGGGTGAAAGATAGAGGATGAGGGAAAAGCATTGGAATGAGATGGGTAGAAAATAACACTTTAGCTAATTTCATGGAAAAGGGAATTATAAAAGTAGTTGCCTTGCCATGACTATTTTTCCTTTTTAATCCTTTCATGGAAATTTTTTCCAAAAATAGTAAGATAAATTCTAAATACATGAATTTTTTTTTTCTGGCAATGGCTTTCATTTACTGGGCATTTAGTTTGCTTTTAAGTCTTAATTCAATAATATAGATTAACCCAATGAAAATGTTCTTAACTATTTTAACACTTTGATATTAGGTCAGAAGGTTTTCTAATACTATAATTCAGAGTCAGAGACTATATTTTACTACTTTACCTTTTAACATTTCCATATGATTAATTGTCTTGAAAATTTGTAGTACCCACCAGTTATAAAGAGACAAATGAACCATAGGCCAGCTGCTTTAATTTGTTTCTCCCAAGCTCTTATCCAGTCTAGGACATATTAAAATATGTTTGAGAGTTTGAGAGTTTTCATTGAAAATGTTTTGTTCTTGTTGTTTTGTTAATAGAAAAACTTGGCCATGTAAATTTAGCATGTTTTAGTAAGTTAGATAATTTTATATTTATTGCATAAGTTGCTTATTTTGAGCTGCATTATTCAGAATGCAGATGGAGAAAAATCAGTACACAAAAGGAAATATGGTATTAATTGCTGACAATAGATCTTAACACACCAAAACCACATGTTAATTTGAAATTAAAAATCCTTTTTAATGAGAAATTAATGTCTAATGATTTTGACCAGCAAATCTGGACAGGAATTATTTAATTACTCCTTCTGTTCTCAACTGTATCCCTTTCTGTTCAGGCAGATAAATTTTTGAAAAAATACAGAAGTGTGAAAGGTACAAACTTCCTATTTTTTATCAATATGTTCATGCCAACTTAAACTTACAGTATACTCACTAGCATGAGATAGAGGGAAAAATGTCTTTGAAAACATGTTTTTATTGAGTTAGTTACATTTATTCATATTTTATACATAATTAGATGATTCCATACACTAAGATTTTTAAAAACTAAGTCTCTAATGTCTGGCTTTATTTTTATAATATTGTTGGAAAAATACTACCAGGCACAAAGAAACTAGATTAGTAAAATATGATTAAAATCTGCTATTGACTCTCTTATTCTCTTTATCACCATTTGAGGCATCTTCTCTCCTAAAACCCTTCCTGTGTGGATATTTATGGAATTTATAACTGTAGCTGTTTTCTTAGATATAAAAATTATCCTTTATAATTCAACTCTTTAAGACAAGTGTCTTCCTTCTTTCAAACTGGTAAATTCTGGGACCCTATTCTGTTTTCTGTTTTGTTCTTTTCAAATGAGACTTGGAAAAGTATTTTGACCTTTTTAACCAGATTATAATTAACTTCTGTTTTCTGTCTGGGATTCTTTCTATTCAGACATTTTGCCCTTCTGAATTTCTATAATCAACCCACATCAAATGAACTTAAAATGTTGACAGTAGAAATTACTATGCGATTTTCTTCAAGATTCAACATTGTGATAAAAGACATCTGTCATTCTCTAGTAGGTCTGTGTCTTTATTCCTGTCTTACCCCTAGGTTCTTCATGACATTTTTTTTTCTTAGATTCCATATATATGTGTTAGCATATGGTATTTGTCTTTCTCTTTCTGACTTACTTCACTCTGTATGACAGACTCTAGGTCTATCCACCTCATTACAAATAGCTTAATTTTGTTTCTTTTTATGGCTGAGTAATATTCCATTGTATATATGTGCCACATCTTCTTTATCCATTCATCCGATGATGGACACTTACGTTGTTTCCATCTCCGGGCTATTGTAATGGGGAGGGGGAAGGGTAAGCTGTGACAAAGCGAGAGAGTGACATGGACATATATACACTACCAAACGTAAGGTAGATAGGTAGTGGAAAGCAGCCGCATAGCACAGGGAGATCAGCTCGGTGCTTCGTGACCGCCTGGAGGGGTGGGATAGGGAGGGTGGGAGGGAGGGAGATGCAAGAGGGAAGAGATATGGGAACATATGTATACGTATAACTGATTCACTTGTTATAAAGCAGAAACTAACACACCATTGTAAAGCAATGATACTCCAATAAAGATGTGGAAAAAAAAGACGTCTGTCAATGTGCCTCAGGCTTCCAGAAGGGATATAGACATAGGACAACATTATCCGAAGCAATTTAGGACTGAAGCCCTTTTTTTTTTTATCATAAAGAATAATATGCATGAAAGGGATCTCAACGATTACCTAATCAAAATCTCTAATTCTGGGAAGAAGGAAATAGAGGTTCAGACAGATTTTGCAAGTTGTACAACATATCAGCTCTCTAGCGTCCTGTCCTGAAACTGCTGCTTTATAGAGTCTTAGTAAGTATTTAGCTTCCCATGGGAGACACAGATCCCCTAATTGTCTTCCTTGTCCAAATAGATGTGGACATTCTCAGGGAAACTAGAGTATTTCCAATGATTTTTAATTAACTGTCTCTACAGATCCAAGTTACAGTTTCATACTGTAATATTTCCCAGGTAGGATGCCAGTATCAGAAAAATAAACAATGTCTTCATTATATATGACAGGGAACTACAGAAGTAACAATGACAGCTTAGAAAGAGTAAATACCTGCATACATAGAAGCAATGGCATGGAATACATTGAACATATTTTTTTTTTCTACAGTACATTTCAAACAATTACTTTTCAGAGTGGCATTTTGTCTTTTCTTCCTTAAAAAAAGGAGATACAATTCTGAATGGCTCCAGAAAGGTTTATGCCATTCAATTGTTATTGAACAGGTTAAATTTTATCCAGTGAGGAGTAATTCTACATAAGTATCAATTTTATTGCACAGATATATGACTACATCAGAAGAATTCAGACATTTTATTCAAGGCAAACATCTGGGGCTATTTGAATTCTAATTGTAAGAGTTATACATGCCAGACAACAGTTACAATATTAGAAATAATTCATTATAGTTAAACTTTTTCCTGTACTTTTCAATTTAACTTATAGGATAGAGCACAAAAATTAATATTGTTACAAATGTAGCATCTTCAATAAGTCAAAGGTTCAAAAAATATTGGCAATAAAAATAAACGTGCAAAATTGCAATAGGTAAAGAATCCCTCTCCAACTATATGTTTGCAGATCATGCTGTTTACCTCGTGAAAAATAGCTATTTACTAATTTGAGGAGTACAATATCTGTCTAAAGCATAGAGAACGATACACTTTATAAAATAAAATAACTGGTCAATCATTTAAGCCCCACATAATAGTTTTTTGTATCATAATATTTCTCCCAAATCATAAAACAAAAAATAGAGTGTTATAAAATGTTATTCAGAGACATAGTTCTTTCCAGGGCAATAATTTAATTTTCTTAAATCAGTTGCTGTGCTCTGAAACTATTATTCTACATGAAAAAGTAAGATCATATAAACCTTAGAAGTAGATCATTGGTGTCCCCATTTATTTTTTCATGATTTCATTGTTGGAATGCATTTCACAGCTGTAATATGTAGTACATGTATATGTATAGAGCACTGCATTTGTTATTATTTCTTCCACTCTACATGACAGATTCATTTCTCCATTTTTCAACTAGTATAAGTGTTTTTATAAACTGTAAAAAAAATTGAGTGAAAATAATTTTGAGAGTTTGAGCATGGTTTCCATGGCGATGCAAAACACTTTACTGGTGTAGATTTACCATAATCTAGAAAAATTCAGTTGCTGACTTTTATGCACATTATTTATTTGACTTGAATTACCAAGAACAATACTCTCAATGTTTAACAGGACATGGTTTAATAAGTCCATGTAATCCAGGTATCATATCCTTTTGGATACTTTAAAATCTGTAAAATTTTTCTTTCTTTTCCTTTCTTTTCTCCTTCCTTCCTTCCTTCCCCCCTTCCTTCCTTCTTCCCTCCTTCCCTTCCTCCCATCCTTCCTTCCATCTGGCAATTGAATTGTGAAATGTTGGGGAAAGTCAGACATTAAATGCTTGGTTTCTACAACTGATGTCTTGAAAGTGTGGTAACAGTATTTCTGTTATAGATCTGGTCTGTTTATTACAGAACCATTTAGCAGTTGTGTATGAAAAACTCTATTCTATCCTGAGATCATTTCCAGTCTTCTCTTTTTTTTTCACATATATTCTCAGAGATTTATGCGTATATGCTTGAAGAAAAAGAAAAGAGCACCTAAATTAGTATGGAATAAATGGTGTCTTACTGTTGCCAGTACCTCAGGAGCAGAGTGGCCAGTCTGGTACTACAGGTCAAGTTAAGGAAACAGAAAGAATAAAAGCTCATTGGTGCAAACTAATTTTGTTGGATATGTCAATAATTCAACAAATATTTTCTTATCCAGGGCAAGGTGTGTGGATTGGGACAGGGGCCTTCCTTTGGTAGGATGTAGTACCCTGCAGCACCCTAACAAACTACTTGGCCTGGAGGAATTATATGTCTGCCAGTACTTAGGATATTGAGAAAAAGAGAAGCCACCATACTGCACAGTTACGAAGCATGTCACTGAACATGAAGAAGGTATCCTGAAGCCACAGTGGCTGAAACATTGCAGGAAAAAACAGATATGAGACTATCCAGTTGTTTCCTGGTAGAGACAGAAAGAGAGAACAGGAAAGTCAAAGGCAGTGGTTCTCAAACATTGTTACCTGTTAGCATCACCTGGGAAACTTTATACATATTCCCAAGTCTCACACCAGACCAATTCAGTTATAATTTCTGGGGTGAGTCACTGAAATTAGTCTTTTAAAAAGTCTACATAAATGATTGCAATGTGCAACAAAAGCTAAAAGACACCTTTGAGGCCATTGGCCAAAAGTGATATCACATTGATTCATGGTATGGGATGTACACTTTGGTCATTAGTAAATTTGACATTGCTTAATAGTGCATTTCATTTGGTTTGTTATGCTGTGTTGTGTTTCTTCATGTGACTTGTTTTTTTTTGATCAGGGTATATTTGACTCTAAGTAACTAAACTTTATATAATTTGTTGACTTTGCTACCCTACTATAATAGTTGTATTTAATTGAATTACAGTGGTTTGATGATATCTTACAAGTATCATATGTCTGGATTACCCACAAGGTTTTCCTCACTATTATAATCTATGGAGTCCAGAAAAATAGTTTATTTAGGATGCAATGTAATTTCTGCCACTGAATAATTCAGATCTTCCTTATGGGGGTACCAGGAAGGGGTTGCAGGTATGTGACAAGACATTGATCCCCTCTGTTCCCATAGAGACAAGGTTGAGCTTAGGTACCTAGAGACGCCTTGTCTTATATCTCTCTCTGTAAATAATTAAATTTCTTTCAAAGACAGTCTTATCAGAGAAGTCTAAAAACAAAACCCATAGTCAACAACAGGTACAAAGAGAATGAATGAATTTGCTGCCCTCCTGTACTATTAGTGAGGCGAAAGAGAAGCTCTCCCATCTGAACATCTAATATAGTTGAAACTACCTAGGGCTCAACTGCCCAGTGAGTATAAGGGGCCTGATGAGATGCTGGAATAGCAATCCAAGAACCCAGGTAACACTGTGAGCAAGCCAAGCTAAGGCTGATGGGGGAGGTGACAGTGAGGCAGGGGGAGCTCCTGGCAGGTACAGATCTTGGCAGCAGCCAAATTTAATCTCACTTCACGCATGTTAAATGTGTGTGTGTGCGTGTGTGTGTGTGTGTGTGTGTGTGTGTGTGTGTAAGAAAATATACTATTTTTCCCCCACTGGGGCCCCTATAGAAGCCTCCAAATTCCCTTCAGTTTGCATCAGTTTACCATAAGAATATTATCACTTTCTGTGTGCCATGGCAAGAAAAAAATTGGGAAGCACTAATAAAGTTTAATTTTGAATATATCAGAGGTACTATGAACAACACAAATTGGCACAGTCAAGGTGATAGGGTTATTGTATTCCTTGGCTATAATTCCAAAGAGTATGTTTCCAACTTACTTCATCTTCTTTCTCGTATGAAACCACTGCATCATTGACTTTTTGGAGGATCAATAAACTCAGCACCTTACAGATCCTTGGTTTTAATAGGGATCCAGTTTAAATGGAGCTTACTAAATTTATCTAGAGAGACATAGATTTAAGTATTATATGATAACATATATATTAATTATAATATAATATAGCATATAATATAAATGTAATAAATTATACAATGTATTGGAAAGAGTATTCTGCAGTGACTACATATTTGAAGACAAGACAGTAAGCAACCAGAAATAAGACTACTACATGCAGTGATATTTGTGGATTCATTTACTCTCAACATCATCTAAGTTTTAAACGACAAGTATAGAAATCTTTTCTGAACCAACTTTGGAATAGACTAATGATCAATGTTTGTCTTAGAAGATTTTTGTAATAATCTGCAAAAAAAAAAAACTATAAAAGGAATAACTAAGAGAACTCCATTCACTGGAACAATTCAGTTCAAAACAACTGAACAGCTATTTATTGAGTGTCTATTAAGGGAACAGAGCATGAAATGTTCAAAAGCCTTGATAACCTCATTTGCCAAACATATTATGAATTGTATTATACAGGGAGTTGTACAGTAGGTAAGACAATGACTTATTTTTCCCAGATACGTTTCACTTGATAGGCAGAAATAAGTCTAGTAAAACAAAGTTGAAACCAGATAAAACCGTTTATTGCCTCCTAAATGTATTCTTGTGTGCATTTTATTTCTCTACAGAAATTGGCCTGTTATTGTTTACACAATCTAAGGTTTCCTCAGTTATGTCAGTTAAGACCTAGGCCTCCACAAAATGAATATATGTTTAAGTTTGGCTTTGCACTTGCTCTTTTTGTGTGTAATTTCCATCTTCTCGGACTCCTCCAACAATTATGAGCTGAGTAATATTCCATTGTATATACGTGCCACATCTTCTTGATCCATTCCTCTGTTGATGGACACTTAGGTTGCCTCCATGTCCTGGCTATTGTAAATAGTGCTGCAGTGAACAATGTGATACATGACTCTTTATGAATTATGGTTTTCTCAGGGTATATGACCAGTAGTGGGATTGCTGGATCATATGGTAGTTCTGTTTTTAATTTTTTAAGGAACCTCCATAATGTTCTACATAGTGGCTGTATCAATATACATTCCCACCAACAATGCAAGAGGGTTTTCTTTGCTCCACACCCTCTAGGCATTTATTGTTTTTAGATATTTTGATGATGGCCATCCTGACCAGTGTGAGGTGATACCTCATTGTGGTTTTGATTTGCATTTCTCTAATAATTAGTAATGTTGAGCATCCTTTCATGTGTTTGTTGGCAGTCTGTATATCTTCTTCGGAGAAATGTCTATTTAGGTCTTCCATCCATTTTTGGATTGGGTTGTTTTTTTCATACTGAGCTGCATGAGCTGCTTGTATATTTTGGATATTAATCCTTTGTCAGTTGCTTCATTTGCAAATATTTTCTCCCATTCTGAGAGTTGTCTTTTGGTCTTGTTTATGGTTTCCCTTGCTGTGTAAAAGCTTTTAAGTTTCATTAGGTCCCATTTGTTTATTTTTCTGTTTATTTCCATTTCTCAAGTAGGTGGGTGAGAAAGTATCTTGCGGTGATTTATGTCATAGAGTATTCTGCCTATGTTTTCCTCTAAGAGTTTTACAGTGTCTGGCCTTAGATTTATGTCTTTAATCCATTTTGAGTGTATTTTTGTGTACAGTTTTAGGAAGTGTCCTAATTTCATTCTTTTCCGTGTAGCTGACCAGTTTTCCCAGCACCACTTATTGAAGAGGCTGTCTTTTCTCCCTCATATATTTTTGCCTCCTTTATCAAAGATAAGGTGACCATATGTGCGTGGGTTTATCTCTGGGCTTTCTATCCTGTTCCATTGATCTATATTTCTTTTCTTTTTGTGCCAGTACCATACTGTATTTATTACTGTAGCTTTATAGTGTAGTCTGAAGTCCGGGAGCCTGATTCCTCCAGCTCCGTTTTTCTTTCTCAAGATGTCTTTGGCTATTCGGGATCTTTTGTGTTTCCATACAAATTGTAAAATTTTTTGTTCCAGTTCCGTGAAAATGTCATTGGTAGTTTCAGGGATTGCACTGAACCTGTAGATTGCTTTGGGTAACATAGTCATTTTCACAATTTAGATATCTCTCCATCTGTTTGTATTGTCTTTAATTTCTTTCCTCAGTGTCTTATAGTTTTCTGCATACAGGTCTTTTGTCTCCTTAGGTAGGTTTATTCCTCCATATTTTATTCTTTTTGTTGCAGTGGTAATTGGGAGTGTTTCCTTAATTTCTCTTTCAGATTTTTCATCATTAGTGTATAGGAATGCAAAAGATTTCTGTGCATTAATTTTGTATCCTGCTACTTTACGAAATTCATTGATTAGCTCTAGTAGTTTTCTGGTAGCATCTTTAGGATCTCTATGTATAGTATCATGTCATCTGCAAACAGTGACAGTTTTACTTCTTCTTTTCCGATTTGGATTCCTTTTATTTATTTTTCTTCTCTGACTGCCATGCTAAAACTTCCAAAACTATGTTGAATAATAGTGGTGAGAGTGGGCACCCTTGTCTTGTTCCTGATCTTAGTGGAAATGGTTTCAGTTTTTCACCATTGAGAGCGATGTTTGTTGTGGGTTTGTCATATATGGCTTTTATTATGTTGAGGTAGGTTCCCTCTATGCACACTTTCTGGAGAGTTTTTATCATAAATGGATGTTGAATTTTGTCAAAAGCTTTTTCTCCATCTATTGAGATGATCATATGGTTTTTATTCTTCAGTTTGTTAGTATGGTGTATCACATTTATAGATTTGCATATACTGAAAAATCCTTGCATTCCTGGGATAAACCCCACTTGATCATGGTGTATGATCCTTTTAGTGTGCTGTTGAAGTCTCTTTGCTAGTATTTTATTGAGGATTTTTGCATCTGTGTTCATCAGTGATATTGGCCTGTAGTTTTCTTTTTTTGTGACATCTTTGTCTGGTTTGGGTATCAGTGTGATGGTGGCCTCGTAGAATGAGTTTGGGAGTGTTCCTTCCTCTGCAATATTTTGGAATAGTTTGAGAAGGATGGGTGTTAGCTCTTCTCTAAATGTTTGATAGAATTCACGTGTGAAGCCATCTGGTCCTGGGCTTTTATTTGTTGGAAGATTTTTAATCACAGTTACAATTTCATTACTTGTGATTGGTCTGTTCATATGTTCTATTTCTTCCTGGTTCAGTCTTGGAAGGTTGTGCTTTTCTAAGAATTTGTCCATTTCTTCCAGGATGTCCATTTTATTGGCATATATTTGCTCATAGTAGTCTCTCATGATCCTTGGTATTTCTGGAGTGTCAGTTGTTACTTCTCCTTTTTCATTTCTAATTCTGTTGATTTGAGGCTTCTCCCTTTTTTTCTTGATGAGTCTGGCTAATGATTTATCAATTTTGTTTATCTTCTCAAAGAACCAGCTATTTTATTTATTTATTTTTTATATTAAATTGTAATTATGGTTTGAATTTTTTTTAATTTTATTTATTTATTTATTTTTGGCTGCATTGTGTTTTCATTGCTGCATGCAGGCTTTCTCTAGTTGCAGCGAGTGGGGGCTACTCTTCGTTGCAGTGTGCGGGCTTCTCATTGCGGTGTCTTATCTTGTTGCCGAGCATGTGCTCTAGGCATGCGGGCTTCAGTAGTTGCGGCACATGGGCTCAGTCTTTGTGGCTCACGAGCTCTAGAGCGCCGGCTCAGTAGTTGTGGTGCACAGGCTTAGTTGCTCCATGGCATGTGGGATCTTCCCAGACCAGGGCTCAAACCCATGTCCCCTGCATTGGCAGGTGGATTCTTAACTACTGTGCTACCAGGGAAGCCCCCAGAACCAGCTTTTAGTTTTATTGATCTTTGCTTTTGTTTCCTTCATTTCTTTTTCATTTATTTCTAATCTGATCTTTATGATTTCTTTCCTTCTGCTAACTTTGGGGTTTTTTTGTTCTTCTTTCTCTAATTGCTTTAGGTGTAAGGTTAGGTTGTTTATTTGAGATTTTTCTTATTTCTTGAGGTAGGATCGTATTGCTATAAACTTCCCTCTTAGAACTGCTTTTGCTGCATCCCATAGGTTTTGGGTCATTGTGTTTTCATTGTCATTTTTTTCTAGGTATTTTTTTAATTTCCTCTTTGATTTCTACAGTGATTGATCATTTTAATATATATAGAAATATTGATTCACAGTGTTGTACACCAAGGACTAACATAGAATTGTAGGTCAATTTATAATTCATAAACAAACAAACTAACTCATGGAGATAGAGACCAGTTTTGTGGTTACCAGAAATGTTGGGTGGGGGAGGTGGAACTGAATGAAGGTAGTCAACAGATGCAAACTTCCAGTTAGAATGTAAATAAATACTAGGGATGTAATACACAACATGATAAATATAATTAACACTGCTATATATATATATGAAAGTTGTTAAGAGAATGACCCCTGGGAGTTCTCATCACAAGGAAAACATTTTTTTTCTTCTTTTTCTTCATATCTGTATGAGATCATGGATGTTCACTAAACTTATGTGGTGATCATTTCATGACGTATGTAACTCACATCATGATACTGTATATCTTAAACTTACACAGTGCTATATGTCAATTATATTGCAATAAAGCTAGAAGGAAAAAATTAAATAATGTAGTCTTTAAAGTACTTACACCTAGTCAAAACATTGAATTAAAAATTCTCATAAAGAGCTTTCTTTGAGTTTAAATTCATGGTTATCTTGGCTCAACAATTCAGAAAAATAGAAAAACATATATTTATCCAGATACCTGGTCACAAGTTATTATTTAAGAGTAAAATATTAGAATCTACACGTCTAAGCAGTATGTAACTTATAATCAGTTTAAATTACATATTTCAATTAATAGTATTTTGTAATCTTCACAATTGGTAATTGATTTAGTTAAAAATAAAACATACTGCTCATTTAAAAACTCTTTATTTTGTAAAGAAGTGTCAAATGTTCTTCCTGCCAAAAATTATTTTAAAACAAGAACCATCCTTTTTCAAACTGCTTTAGAACAGTTCACATATTTTGCTAATGCAAGGAAAATTATTCTTCCAGTAAATACATTTTGATGAGACAGACACCAGATGTAGACATTGTTACTTCCTAAAGCAAAATATTTCCAGACTCTTAAAAAGATCCATGAGTTCTTGATATATGGTAAGCCACTTATTTGTACTAAAGACCTCAAGAACATTATATAGTACTTCATAATTTTCAGCTTTGCAAATAAAATATACTTGCTAATAGTTACCTATTAATCGTGTTGTCTCTACAGAAGTGTTATACAGTGAATAGCATGTAAGTACTCTGCTTCTTGGTAGGAGAAATAAAAGATACAATTAGAGAATCTAAAAAGTAGCAGCACTATCATTCTATTAGTTTGCTACTTTAAAAAAATCAAATGCAAAGTAAATCTTCAGTATTACTGAAGACTCAGAAGTAGCTTTGATAATGTATAGAGTTTTTAGATTTGTTTTGTTTTTGTCTTCATAGTGATTATAAATCTAGTGATCTTTTAAATTCATGTACAGTTGAGCCAGTCAGTAGTTCTCCTCAGATAGCTGGGAAATACTATTACTCATTGATCAAAGATCTCAGCAAATCTTAACTCCATGTCAACTATTCAACAAAGGATTTCATCAGTTACTTTTCATTTGAAGAGAAATGTGCATTCCATATGCACTAGTTATCCAGTTAAGAATACATTTTTTATTTCATTTTTAAAGTTCACTTTTTTAGATGTGAGATATACAATTCAGTCATTGAAGGTTTATTGCCTTTTCAATGCATTGGAAATAATAGCCTTTAATTATTTACAAATACTTTATCTACATTTCAAAATAATTTTCCCACTAGATTTTTAAGAAGATGCAAAAACATGATTTTCCTTAATGTTTTTTAAGATATTTATTCTGAGCACAATGGAGAGATTCAAAAATTATCCATGTGATTAAAATATGTAGAGCATTTTTTATTTGGATACTTGAGGCCAAAGTAGTATTTTGACCTGAATTATCTAGATAGTAACATTGATTCTTTATTCTTATCTAGCTATATCTTCCCTCATTATGGGGATAAGTTATCTGTTACACAGATGAACATGTGCATATTTTTCTATACAGTTTGTCTAAATCTAACAAGTAGTATAGTCATTCTTTTCATAATGCCAAGCATGCTTTTAAAATGTTTATAGTTCCCCAACGCAATAAATGAATTAGTTCTTTTATCTGTAGCCACAGGGGTAAGACATATAGAGTAATGATGCTTTATGCAATATACATTCACACATACTATCAAAATGAAGCAGATTAAGAAATAAAATTCCTGGGCTTCCCTGGTGGCGCAGTGGTAGAGAGTCTGGCTGCCGATGCAAGGGACACAGGTTCGTGCCCCGATCCGGGAAGATCCCACATGCCACGGAGTGGCTGGGCCGGTGAGCCATGGCCGCTGAGCGTGCGCGTCCGGAGCCTGTGCTCCACAACAGGAGAGGCCACAACAGTGAGAGGCCTACGTACCGCAGAAAAAAATAAAAGAAATAAAATTCCTTAAGAGACCAGGCCCCCATGGCATATGATCTTTCTTTAAATATGGTGTAGATGTATTTCTGTCACCATTTCAATGACACATTGAATTTAACATCATCCCATGGTCAGGGGAGTTTTTTTGTCCTGACATGGTCAAGCCAGGACTGTAAAAATTATTTCAGTTCTCTGTACAATGAGCACCTTTCCATAAATTATTGTTTCTTATGTGTGCAGAGAGCATGTCCTAGGGATCATTAATTACTGAGCTCACTGGGCAGGATGTGGGTCTCATGCCACTATTGTTTTATTGTTTTGGGGCATGTCTCATACTTCTGTCGCATGGTTTTGTTGCTAGGCAAGACTGTTTGGTTTTGTGATTAAGTAAACCTGCTTTCTTGAGTAATCATTAACTTACAGGGGTCTCCCATATTTTTTCTACTTACAATCCCCCAGTAGGTTTAACTATTTAATCACCTACATTGTCCCTTTACTCTGTCCCTATCATCCCTATGACCCAGAATCTGTCTGTCCTAAACGTCTGAAAGGTATCTGGTTCTGGACCACATCATTCAATTAAATTTCATAAAAACAACAAGTAAGCACCTTAATATGTGCCCATTTATATGAATCAGATGGAATCTTTGGCCTCAAACTGTCATAATCAAGAATGAGACAGAAAATTAATTTTACTTAGCAATTATACTTATGGCACATGCTATATGATTCACTCATTTAATTTTCAAATTAATGCCATAAGAAAGGTAATAACATTATAATTTTATAGGTTATTTTAAGTAAAATTTATACTATAGAGACTGGTAAGTAGGACTTCCCTGGTGGCACAGTGGTTAAGAATCTGCCTGCCAATGCAGGGGACAGAGGTTTGAGCCCTGGTCCGGGAAAATCCCACATGCTGCGGAGCAACTAAGCCCGTGCACCACAACTACTGAGCCTGCGCTCTAGAACCCACGAGCCACAACTACTGAAGCCTGCGCGCCTAGAGCCTGTGCTCCACAACAAGAGAAGCCACTGCAATGAGAAGCCCGTGCACCACAACAAGAGTAGCCCCCGCTCACCGCCACTAGAGAAAGCCCACGCTCAGTAATAGAGACCCAGTGCAGCCAAAAATAAATAAATAAATAATTTTTTAAGAAAGACTGGTAAGTAGCAGAGCTAGAATGTGAATCCAGGTTGTGGCAACTCGAGTTCAGCTTGTAGCCACTGTGCTCTGCTACCTCAATGATATATACCAAGTGTGAAATAAGCCAGAGCTTACATGGAGCAACTTAATTTTGCTTGAATTGCCACAGGAGAGATGAGCATTTTCTTCTCAGAGAATGCTCACTCTCTCCTCCTCAGTGTAAGCACTTGGAAGAATCATTAAGGAGAGTGGAAGGCGGAGTAAAGATAACAATTCTAAAGGACGATCATATTCACTGTAATAAGGTGTTTATTTCCAATAGAGCATATTTACTTGTGTGAATTGCATTCTTATTGGCTACATTTAAAGCATATAGGCACAAGGTAAATTCTGACCACATGTGTGTTGTCCTCATATTCTTTTAGATACAGGCTGAAAATATTGAATGAGTCTGTACAGGTGATAAGAATTGCAATCTTCATTTGAACAAGGTATGACCCAGAGCCCTGAAGTATAAAGTAATAAAAAGTAAAGTATGTCTCTTTAACACATTTACAGTTGCAGGCACCCATCAATTTGACATATAATCCCAGTGTCGTTTAATCAACAAACTAGGAGTAGGATTTATGTATCCAGCACAAAGATACCTCAGGCCCTTCTACAAGTTCTTCAATTTCTTTTCCATCTGTAAAATAAAAAGTATATATGTAGCTATCTATTTTCCATAGACTCTGAGAAAATGAAATGAGACTCCAGATTTAAGATAGTGTGAATATACACCTGGTATGCTTCCTTACAACTGATTACCATAATAGCTTTTGACAAAAAACGAAAAGCTTATTTGCAAAGAGTACAGGTATGTCAGATTCTAGAAGAATCACTGAGTACAAACATAAATACATAAAGGAGGAAAAAACACTATTACAAAGCATGCCAACTCTATATTAATCTGTTCACAGTAGAAGAACTGAATTTTTTTGTTGTTAGTATATTGTATCTATGAACGTTGTGATTTATCTGCAATCATCAGTACTGAAAAAATTGAGAATGAAGTGGCCTGACTAGTATAGTTCAGGCTTACAGGAAATGTTCAAATTTTTATTTATTTGGGGACCAGAACCACATATAGTGGCCCTGTTATTTTGGTGTTTATCTTTTAATATGCTGTTGGATTTGCCTTTCTAGTATTTTGTTGAGGATTTTTGCATCTATATTCATAAGGGATATTGGTCTGTAGTTTTCTCTTAGAATAGTGTCATTGTCTGACTTTGGTATCAGAGTAATGCTGGCCACATAGAATGAATTAGGGAGTATTCCCTGCTCTTCTATTTTTTGGAAGAGTTTGAAAAGCATTAGTGTTCATTATTCTTTAATAATTTGTCAGAATTCACCAGTGAAGCCATCTGGTTCTGTTTTTTTGTTGTTGTTGGGAGGTTTTTGGTTACTGACTCAAACTCTTTACTTGGTATAGGTTTGTTGAGAGTTTCTATTTCTTCTTGAGTCTGCTCAGAGGACGTGTGTGTTTCTAGGATTTTCTCCAATCCATCTAGGTTATTTGTTGACATACAGTTATTTAATTGCTTACTAAAATATGCTACTGAACCCCTCTACTGAATTTCTCATTTCAATTATTATACTTTTCAGCTGCAGTATTTTACTTGGTTTCTTTTTATAATTCTATTTATTGATATTCTCATTTTGTTCACGCATTGGTTTCCTGACTTTAGTTCTTTGTCTATGGTTTCCTTCAACTCTTTGAGCATATTGTATATTTAAGATAATTGAGTTGAAGTCTTTGTCATGTAAGTCCAATGTCTGGGCTTTCATAGAGATGGTTTCTATCAATTTGCTTATTTCCTTTGAATTGACCATACTTTGTTATTATTTTGTATGCTTTGTATTTTTTTGTTGTTGTTGGAAACTGGCGTTCAAGTATTACAGTTCGGTAACTTGTCAAATCAGATTCTCCCCTTCCTCAGGGTTAGCAGTTCTTGACTGCTGAATGTTTAGCTTGTGTTTTGCCAGTATTTTGAATGAGATTTCCTTGAATCCTGGGAGTCTTAAACAATAGCAGCAATGACAACTAAACCACCTCTTCTACGTTTTGTGAGTAGACTTTGGGCTAGGACACTCCTTTAACACTTAGCCAGGCCATTTGCGATTCTGCCTCAGCCTTCACTTCTTTTTTCAGTAAGACTATAGATTAGCCAGTAGTGAGATCTTAGGGTCTTCTCAGTTCTTTCTAAGCTTGTACCTTATCCTGAGCATGCACTGTGGCTCTCTTTTTTTTCCCAGTGTACTCACGTACTTTGAATGTCCTCCCCAATTTCCCAAAGAAATTCTCCCCTGGACTCTTCCAGGATTTAGAAGGACTTTTGTGTATCTCCACCATAATCTTTTGCCAAGCAAATGTGGATATTTTGATGGCTTACAATGTTTTTGTGCAATACCCACAACATACCCTTCCTGAGTGGATATTCCTGAATATCCACTTAGTGGATTCCGAGATAGATGAAACAGTGACAAGCAACTTGCATCAATCCTTCAGGTCCCCAGACAGCTTATAACAAACACCATAATTTACAAATAAGATTTGTAATATAAACATGAGGTAAGACTTGGTAGCAGCTGTGATTTTAATGTTTAAGCGAAAACTGGTATAAAACAATGAACAGGAATAGAGTAGATAGAGTGACTCACAAAGACCATCCAATGGTTTGGGGGTTACAATGACCAATTGTCCCTGAAGCCCTTATTATTGTGCACTTATATGTGTTGATAATTCTCCCATTAGGCTAATTTTTTCTTATTTTAATTTCAAACATTTTGCAACAAAAGGTCCTGAACTACAAGTTGACTTACGTGTCTTTATTAAAATAGTTCAATTGGTCTTGTGATGTTTGACATTAGACAACCAAAACATATATAGCTTCTTGTGTGACTGTTTCATTAACCCTTTGTAAACAGTCTTTACCTACTCCTAAGACAAGCTTGAGACCTACACACACTCAAGATATGAATTAGGTACATTCATATCAAATATTTCAAGATTTCAAAAAAAATTATACCTTGTTGTTGGAAGAGTATAAAAAAAGACAGCTTCCTATTTGAATGAAAAAAATATTAGAATCATGTATGCTGTCAAGAAATTTATAGAGTACATAAAGTGATGTACCAGATAAGAACACATCAGTACTTTTTCTCAGGAAGGAAAAGAAAGCTCAGGATTACCAGGATTTAAATAGTTTATTGGCAAACAATCCCTTTTTTTAGGCTTCTTTCTGAAACTTAAAGATTTGGTGGAATAACATATTTATTACTCTTAAAACTCCAGAAAGTAATCTCTGTTCTTGTAGACTCTCTGTGTAACTAGGGACTGGAAAAAGAATGTCCTCTCTGTTTATGTGAGTAATTCCTCAGAAGCATTAATTATTAGATCCCATTTACCAGAATTTTGCACTGAAAAAATGAGAGTGGAAACTGAGTAATTATCTTCTTCCCATATTGCATATTATATATTTTCTTTCTCCTTTTTATTTTTCACCAATATACCAGGTAAGATGCAATACTTTTTTTTTTTAAAGATGTTTTTGATGTGGACCATTTTTCCAGTCTTTACTGAGTTTGTTACAATATTGCTTCTGTTTTATGTTTTTGGGGTCTGTTTTGGCCCCGTGGCATGTGGGATCTTAGCTCCCCAACCAGGGATCGAACCCACACCACCTGCGTTGGAAAGCGAAGTCTTAACCACTGGATGGCCAGGGAAGTCCAAGATGCAATACTTTTATGATATATTTTAAGTGTGGTTTTGGTACACATACCTGTTCAACAGAAGCAAACATTTTAAGGTTTTAATTATGTTTATTTTAAGTTAGATCAGATTATTTTTTGGTTTATATACTTTATAGTTTATGTCCCACTTTATTTTATATATTCATTCTAATTTATGTCCTTTATTTTAAAAAGGATACAAATGACTTACAAATACGTACAAAATGTAACAACATAAAGTAAGTTTAAATAAGTAGGAAAATGAATGAAGAATAAATTAGATTAAACAAGGGCCCAGGAACCAGAGCATGCCTAGTTCCCAATATCCATGCCATCAACTCAAATGCACTTACAGGGAGCAACTTGTATTTGACATACATTCTTGAAAATCCAATAGAAAGAGGAAAAAATAATTAATTATTAAATATTTAGTATCTATGTTCATGTTGTCCAATAAAGTAGCCACTAACCACATGTGACTTAGCCACTTGAAATGTGGCTAGTCTGAATTGAAAAGTCCTATGTATAAAATGCACTCTGAATTTCAGACCTAGAATAAAAAAAGAATGTAAATATCTCATTAATAAGTTTTATAGAGATTACATATTTAATGATAACATTTTTGATATATTGTGTTAAGTAAAATATATTATTAAAATTAATTTTACCTGTGTCTTTTCACTTTCAGAGTGGCTACTAAAGTATTTAAAATTACATAGGTGGCTTGCAATTGTAATTCATTATATTTCTTTAGGACACCACTGGTCCATATGGTAAAACAATTTCATTACTCTAGGAAATCACTACTATTCCTAATGCAGGCAGTTCTCACTTTGCATAGTTCTGATATGCATGGATTTCAGTTTCAATTAGTTTAATTAGCTAACACTAGTCCTCCAACACATGATCCAAATTTTAGTTACCATGGCATATTAACTCTGAGTTATTGTATAAAGTGTAAATTTCACTGCTAGCTATTCATTCCACAGATATCTAATACATCATGTTCAGTGACCAATCATGACACTTCCTTCTCAGTCTCTTGATGATTGGTTACTGCATATCTGTTTTCAGACAGCATGCACAGACAGTAAAGCATGTACTTGTATTGCCTTCTTATCTCCAAGTGATAACCCATGTGACACTTTACAAAATGAATAATCAAAAGAGAGTATAGGCCAACAAAGATAAAATGCAATAAATAAAAAATCATAACAATGGAACTGAAATTTTAATTAACTATATATGGAGTTATAAAAGAAATAGTTGATTTTGAAGATGTTGGCACTGCCATCATTTGAGAAACCTAGATATGCAGTCAGGGGAACTTAGTGAAAGCCAATTTATAGACATAAATGAGGAAAGTGGTTGTGTTAAAAAAGATGCAGAGGAAGTGATGCTGGCAAAACTTCACATTAATGGAACTTTCTGAAATTATTTTACATCACTGAAAGCATAAAGAGGAAAATGTGTTGGAAGCTGATGCAAACTTAGATAGTAATATATAACAATTTGTTAAGGCATGTAAAAGGTGCTTGCTCCCTATCCTAAGTTATAAGGCAAGAGGAAGGCAAGCACTGTTCAAACTACTCTTGATAAGTTTTTTTTTTTTTTTTTTACTAAGAGATAAAACACTTTAATTCTCAATGTTTCTTATGGTTTAAATTATAGTACACTTAATCAATATTAGTTTTGCTATTTTTAATTCCCTATACATTTATCCCTAAGTCTAAGAGAATATTAATGTTTTGAGAAATTTTTTTTTTAATTTTACAGAATAGAAAAACATTTTCTATTGATTATTAAGAGAGCTTTGCACAGTTCTAGCTTTAATAGTCATTTTTACAATCCTGCATGGAGGCAAAGTGAGGACTACTTGTATTAAGATCAGGGAGAAATATTTTCTGAGGTTTCTCATAGAAAGGTTATTGTTTAATGTTATGGAAAGCATCTAAATTCCTTACAGCAAAGTCAGTGATGATATCTACTGGACTGTTTTTTGTAACCTCACCAAAGTACTTGATGGCCTCCATAGAACAAGGGAGTTCCGTGATGGGACAGTGTGATGAGATCCAGGGGTAACTGGCTTACTGATCACTTCTCTTTATTCACTGATAGATTTGAGAACGGGCTATCAATTCTTAAGGCAAATTTTTATGAACATAGTTTCTAATCTTAAAAACGGGAGCAGTGGACAGTTTGGGATTACATTCTAGAAGATATACCACTAATGGGTATATTCTATTATCAGTTAAGTACAAAGGGCCTTATGTTTAAACAAGCAGCAGAATAATATAATTATTAAATTAAATTAGCTATTAAATCAGTTCGAAGAATACTGATGTTTTTAAAAGATATGCATATTCTGAGAACTGACCTTTTATGTCAGTTTTTCTTTCTTGGTTTGAGATGCTGAGCCAGCCAAGTGAGATTTGTTATCAAGACCAAGGTGTAGATCTGTGGGTACTGCTCCTATTTGCCTTTGTTTGTTTGTTTCGGATCCTGGTGAGTATCTCTTAATACTGGTAAAACTGAGCACTGTCTGGAGTACTAATTGGTTTCATATCTCTTTTTTCCATAGAGAATTGCTTTACCACAGCATGTTAGATCATATCTGAAAGGTATCCCTTCTCCCTTTCCATTAATTCTTCCCTTTATTGACTATGGAACATTTTCCATTTTCAATATTTTGATGTGAATTCACTTGTAGGATCCTCACAGGGGCCCTGTGAGATAGGGTAGGTATTTTTATTTCCCTTTGTCAAATGAAAACAAAGAGACCACAGGGAGTTGGGTGACTATTTGTGAGACCATGAGAATGCACCTGGCATATTTCCAACTGCTGGGAGCTTAATTGACTGAGGACCCCAGCTGCTTCCTCTGAAATCCATCACGGGAACGTGAAGGAAGCCTCCTTCCTAGGTAACAGGAGACTCCTCAGAGTAGCTGGCTTGGTTTGAGGACTCTCAATGGCTATGTTTAATCTTTCCTGGACTAGGGCACTTTCACCCACCCTTACTTCCCTCTCCTTAACTCTGGTTCACAGTTGTGTCATGGTCTAATGACTTTCTCAGCCTTTCCAGTCCCTGCCCAATTTTCTTTCCTGCAGGTATTTCCACTAAGGAAATTAGATCAGGAAGAGCTACTGCTGACTTTCAGAAAGTGAACTATTGCTGGCCTTCCAAAACACAAAATATGCAAACAAAGAAACTTGATGCTGGAGATTACAGCTTGCTGTATCAGCACAATATAGCATTTGCAGGAGCTCACAGGGAAGCCACTGCAGCTATCATACTCTATCTACCAGCACATCTGCCTGCTGGAGGAGAATAAGGGCTTCTTTCCCTCTTGCACATTTCAAATTTCTTAAGAGTACCACTCATTGGTATAACTTAACTAGAACCCATCAGGCAAAGGAGCCTAGGAAAGGGGTCCAGCTCCTGACATGTAGGAGAAGTATAGAAGGTGGGGACATATACATGATGTCTGTCATTGATAGTTAGAAACAATTCAAGGAACAAGGGCTGCTAAAGACTATTTTTTAGCTAACCATTTTTCTGAACCCATTCAATTTCTTCAGTGCCGTTTAATTGTAGATTTTGTTCTTTAAACTTGACTCTGGTTGGGTCACTGAAATTCCTTAAAATATGATTAATCTAAGGTTCACCATCACTTCTTCCATTACCCAGATGTTTATTTTTCAATAATTTACATACATTCTTTGCCAGCTTCCTTGTCCTCTGCAAGTGACTACTGTGCTAATATAGGAATAGATGGGGTTAGAGAGAGCAAAACATATCTCTGCTTCTTCAGCAATTTCAAGACAAGAGTTTCATTTATTTTTCTAACTTTTCTTTGTGTTTTATTAACCTTTTTGGGGATGTGTGAAATGGTGGTAATAAATACTTGAACATTTAATCTTCTACTGAGCTTACTTAACTTCTTCAAGGGAAAAAAAATCAGAGCATGGTCCTTATCTTTAAAGCTACAATATTTTGCATTTTCTCTTTTTATTAAATCCCCCACCTGACTCTCCTATTGAAGGATTCATTTAATTATAGAACATGTGCCATCTTAAGTCACTTATTATTCTAGACTCTGGAAATATAGTAGTGAATAAGACGAAAATGTCCCCTGCTCTTGTGGAACTTTCATTTCTAGTGACAAGAACTATCAATAGTTAAATCAACTGAATGAAAAAAGAAAGATGATTTCAGACAACAGTAAAGTCTGAGAATAAAATAAAACAATGCAACATGAAAGAGAGAACAGCTGAGTCTGAGCACAGCATAGTTAGGAATGTTTTGCTGAAGAATTGCGTTTATTTGGAACCTGGAAGAAAAGAAGTTTCCAACTACTAAGGGGCGGAACATTCTAGTCAAAGGAAACGATATATGCAAACATCTTAATGCAAATTTTCTGGCAGAAAAGAACATACATTCAGGAATGCAAAAGGTTAATATGGCTGTATCATAAAGGAACAAGAGGGAGTTAAGAGAGTTATGAAAAATGAATTTGGACAACCAAATCAGAACCTAGAGGGTTCTGTAGGCACATTAAATAATAAAATTCTAAGAGCAAGTTCACATCATTGTAACAGTGAAAACACAAGTGTTACATGTTCTGATTTGTAGTTTTAAATAAACAATAGGACTAAAATAAGTAAACCATGTTTTTATCAAGCCTTTATTCTATATAACTGCTACATTTAAGAACATTAATTAGTTATCTTTAAAGTAATATAATGAGCATTTTATAATGGGTTTTGGTTTCATTATTTTCACTAATACATACAATACTTTTACACATAAGTATTTTAAAAATCTGATAGTTGTTTTTTTTTCCTCTGATTTGCAAAACAGTGTGCTAAAATTAGAAGATTTTGACAACAATGACGATTTCATTGTTGCTTGTAAACTGCTTAAATATTAAAGATGTATTGATTACTTGTCCTGGAAGTCTCAATAGAGATCCATACTGATACAAGTCCTGTATGAATAATCTTTGTGAGAAAAAAATTACAAAGTGATAAGAGGTAGAGAAAGGGGAAAGTGTTATAGCAGTGAAGGGAAGGGAGTAAGCATTTTGTGAAGAAATCCATCAGGTAACATTACAGAGTTTAGCACCGGCTATTACTTGTATTAGCCTACTGGAGCATCCCCATAGAAGAAAGGAATGTAAGCTTTATTTTCAGCCTCACAATTCTAATGAAAGGCCCTCTCTTCCCCCTCAGAATGAACCCCAGCCCAGTGCATGAGACAAACTCTTCCAAAAGCCTTTGTGCCAGTGACTTAAGTGAAGGACTTTGATCTCTGTCCCCCACTATAGACAGCATAGTCTTGAACAGTTCATCTCACTGTACTTATGTCCACTCAGCAATACAGTTTCTGTGCTGAAAGTACTTCTTTCTAGCATATTATACAAAATAAATATTCAAGAAAATTGTTAAGTTCCTCTAGGGGAAGAGAAATAACAACAAATATGAACATTCTTTTTTCCGGACTTGGGTTTAAGAAGCAAGGTTGACAGGCAGACCACTGCAATGCTGTGACTTCAGAAGCATTTTCTGCCTGAGCAGAATGAGACTTCCTTTTAATGACTTCATTTTCAAACTTCCTTTTCCTGTACTCCTTCAGAATATGTTTTAATTCATTCAGTCAGTCAGAATTGTTGAGTGTCTACTTTATGTGGGGCAATTTGTTTTCAACATTGAGTTGTGTATACAGTAAGCTGAAGTTAAGTGTGTGTGTGAGTTTCTGAGTGCCAGTATATGTTATCTACTAATTATTTTCTCTTCTGCAACAATTTATTTTTCTTTTCTACAACAGTTTGTTTAAAAAAGGTGAAATGTTGCATTACTAGAACTATTTTATGAGAAATAGTAAACAGCTTATACAAATTGCATTTTGATTTGGAGCAAGAATAAAATTCTACCTAAATAGTTTTATTTCTTTTTAAAATGATTATTATATGGACTAAAAAACTTACCTTTTTTACTTAGCATTTTATTAAAGGTAAGTGCACATTAAGTTTTTTCTTTCAAATGTGTAACTACCCCATTCCAGTATCATGTTTTATCTCATTGAATACCTAGAGAATAAATACGAGATTACCACTGATTTCATTACCAGAGACCGCATGTACACAAGTGGATAGAAACCTTAGATCATTAAACCATTTCTCACTGAAAACATAACTTAAAATCCTTACACTGCTTATAGCCCCTAAACATCTGTATGATGATCTTTCTATTCTTTATTGCCAAAAGTCATACTTCTGTTACTGAATATTTAACCATGGGTCATTTCTGCTTTTGAGATATAATCTCTCAGACTACTTATTTGATTTCCTGTGTCAGTCTTGCTTCTTCCTTTAGAATAGAAATCATAATGCTTGCCATCAATCTGTCTTAGCTGTGTAGGTTGTCTGATAAAAAAGAATTAAGAGCATACTTTACTTTGGGGATTAATAAAAAATTTTACCCCCCACCCATATCCAAATCCTGCTTGGAACCCTAGGTTTCTGCCAAAATTATGCTTGCTAAGTGCATTCATATTCTCCATGTCATGGAAGTGGTTCAGTCTTCATTCGCAGGCTGCATAGTCCAGCCACTAAATTGGGGGTCTTTGAAGCCCTCTCAGCAGCACACATGGATGGATACCATCTCACATTCTCTGATTACAATCACTCTTCTCAGGAGGAAGTGTCTATCGGTGCCCTTCAAAATCTTAAACCTTTAAATGATGAGGGTCATCACTGACCCAGGTTCCTGGGGTCATAAGCATTAGGGCTATATGCTCATGACTTCCCCGTGATCTCTTCCCTCCTAGCATATTCACACGCACACTCTGGGCTTCCTACATATGCACTACTGGCTTCCGCTTGGGGCAAAATTCATATGTAAACTCTTTTAGCCATCCCATCATCCAGTTGTTCCTTCAGATAAACTCAAATAGCTATTTTTTTTGGACTTTTTTCCCCCTACTTAACTATAAGAAAGATAGTTGGCATTTGTTTAAAACATAGAACCTTAAAAAATTAGCATGACTTACTAATGAAAACAGGAGAACTCCATTTAAACATTTAAAATTTTTGGTGGCTAGCATTGGTGTTTGAATTTTATCTCAAAAGACTAATCAGACTAAGCTTGAAAGCAGCTTTCATGGAGCGATGGATTAAAAGGCCCAATTCTGAGAGGAAAACATTGGCAACTTTTTAACGATGGCTATAAAAGAAAGTACAACAAATTTTTTCTAACCAAAATTTAAGATTCTTATTTATACACGTTCTACATATAGGCAGGATTTCTAGAATTTAGTGTGTGTGTACATGAAGCACACAAATATGATTTTTAAATGATTTTTAAAAACGATATGTATAACAGTTGTCAAACTTTAAATGACAAGCGTTGTTCTGGTGTCATTAAAAGAACTGCAGAGCCAGCGTGGGTAAAAAGCTTTTGATAGCTCCTGCAATGGTTTCATTTTAAATACATGTGCCATTAAATTAAGTTATGAAGAACAAGAGTAGGGTGTTAGTGGAGGGGGGTTTGGAATGGCGTGGTACGTTCATCTTTGATGCTCTCCTCTGATGCTCTCCTCTGATACAAATACAAAGCAATCTTGGATAGAAATAAAGGGGAACATTAAGAAAACATAGCTGAGCTCAAAACAAGGATAAACATCTCCAGAGATCAGAAATGGAAAAGAGAAACAAAGCAGTGTGTGACGCTGAAGCCACACCCAGCCTAGCAGGAGCTATCCTCTGTAGGAAATGGGGACTAAACGTGCTCTAGGTCAAGTCTGACACAGGACCAAGCTCCTTGCTTGCATCCAGAGCCAAGATCAATTTCCCCAGATGTATGAAATAATAAAAACAATAGTGTTTTTTTTTTACCTAATTCCCTGATCTGCAAATTTAGAAGAAGCAGTAGGTCTAGGGAAGTGGAGGATAAGGACGCTTCTGGCAATCAGGAACAAAATCAAGCCACTCTCTGGCTCATCAGATTGACCAATGACTTCTTCAATGAAATGACAAGGATGAAGTTTTGAAATACCATCATAAGAATTGGGGATGCTGGGGACTGAATGTAGGGGTAGGCAACTCTGTAGTTACTAGGTAATGGTAGGTGAACATAGAAGAAGAGAAGAAGTCAAGGAAGAAAGACAGAGAGAACAATGAAATCTTACTACTCAGAATGAACCTGCACACCAAGGTTAGAGAGTGAATGAAAAATAAATAAATTTTAAAATGAAAGACCACCAGCAAAATCAACAATCTGAATTTGAATTTACTCAAGATTAATTTTAGGAGACAGCATGTTAAAAAAAAAAAAACGTAACATACTTAAGATGTTCATGTATGAAGGAATAATCTCTAATTAAAATTTAAAAGGTAATAAAATAATATAACCATTAGACCAGTCACAGCTGAAGAATGAATAAATTACAAGATAATATGAGTTAATCACCCAGAATGAAGAAAATAAAGATAGAAATATGAAAGAGCAGTTCAGAAACATGCTAATAAGAGTAACAAGAGGCAGAATTGAATAAATAGAAAACGGTATTTGCCTAACATGAAGTCTCAATAGTATAAATACTAAAATTGAATAGTGACAATTCAAGAAAATAAATTACATCTGAACTTCATTTATAAGCATGGATTTAGCCCTTTAAGTAAACTACCATACCATTTTACTTTTAAGGGAGAAAGCAGTTTAGGAGAGAAAATGTATTGTCCGTCACAATTTATTCAAAGTTTGGAAACTTCAGATAGTATTGTATATAGGTTATATATAGATACATTTTATTGTTATAGTATAAAAACCTACATGGGATGGAGGCAGAGGAATGGGATGAGAGAGGTGGTTTACCTGTGTCTATAATGTTTTATTTCTTTTCAAATGATAAAAAGCCCATGTGACATATTATGATTTGAAAAAGCTCAGTGCCCCTTACATTGTCTTCTGTATTTATCTGTATGATTGAATTATTTCATTTATTTTAAAGGTATGTGAGTTGAGGGAAAAAATCCGATTTTAATGAAAAATGAATAAAATGTAAAAATAAATGAAGACTGGAAAATCGATTTCTGCCAAGTTAGAGTAGCCTCATTCCTCCAGTTGCATGCTTTATAGCTGAATATCCTTTTTTTTTTTTCTTCTTGCCTTACTGCGGTAGCTAGAAATTCTAGTCCTATGATGAATTAGAGTAGTGAGAGTACTCATTACTCTTGCATTGGTCCTGATGTTAGAAAGAAAGTATAATATGAATGTTAGCTCTTTTGTTATGGTCCCACAGGTCTCTGAGACTCTGTTGTTGGTGGTGGGTTTTTTTTTTTTTTTCTATTTTATTTTCTCTTTGTTCAAACTGGGTAAATTTTATTGATCTGTCCTTCAGGTCACTGATTCTGTCCTCTGTAATCTCTACTCTACTATATATTAAGCCCATCCATTGAGTTTTTATTTTGGTTATTGTATTTTTAAGTTTTATAATTTCCATTTGCCAAAAACTGGAAACTTCTTCAACAGGCAAATGGTTAAACAGGCTGTGATACACCAATATCATGAAACATTAGTCATCAATTACAAAGAACAAACTATTGATACATGTAACAATTTGATGTATCTCCAGGGAATTATGCTGAGTGAAAAAAGCCAATCTCAAAAGGTAGTATGCTATATGTAGACATGAATATAGCATTGTTGAAAAGTATAGGCATGGAGAATAGATTCAGTGGTTGCCAGAGTTAGGGACGTGTGATGGTAAATATATGAATATATGCTCCCCACTTAATTTAAAGTTGTTTCCTGGCTCTCTCTCTACCCACTGACCCCCTACCCACCCTGCCCTGCCAGTGCCTCTTGCCTTTACTCTGCACTGAGTGACTAGTGTTTGGGGCAGGGGCAGGATCAAGAAAAGTAATCTAATCTATAAATGGGTTTATCCAGTATACTGAACAAAGAGGTCAGAAAACACATACACACACACACACACACACTATTCAGTGGAAGGAGTAAATCAACCAGACAACCAACCAGAGAATCTTCAAGTATTTTGGTTTCATTACGTATGTGTATCTAAGTGTGAAAAAAGAATTTTAGCAAGGAATTTTAATTTTAATATTATGGAGCAGGGTGATTCCAGTAGGCTGAAAGAATCCGTATATTTGATGATTCAATAGAGTCACATCCTGCAGATTTTCACAGGAATCTTCCAGTTCCAGCCCTCCCACTTCCCTCTCCCAGTGTACTGTTAACTAGCAGGACACATGCTGGAAAGATGGAAAAAACAGGGCTTTCCAGTGTGATTGACTCCAACTCAGCCTTGTGAATTCTAGTTAGCTTTTGAAATAGAATACACCACCATGAGCACTGAACCTTTTCTAGTGGATTCTGGCTTATTAGCTATCTGGACATCAAAAATATCACTTAAATCCTTATTTGTCATCTAGGAAAAAAGGTAAAGGTCAGCAGGAATTGGAAGTTTTACTAGGTGGCCCTGTTCAATAGATTTGCAAGTGCAAATCTCAAAAAAACTCTCAGGATATTTTATGCTAGAGAATTAAAGGGAAAGGAGGATATGGCTCTATCTTGGTACTATATAAGTAAGGACCTACTGAAAATCTCCCTCTTTGGATCTAGTCTTTCCTCAGTGGAAATACTGGTTAAGGTATAGATGAAATAAAGGTGACAAGGAAGAATGACTTGTTTTTGAAAATTTTAGGGAAGCTGAAAGAGATAGCTTAAATAGTAGCTAAGTGAAAATTAGAATTGCTTGACATACACAGCATCTTTTACCTCTAACAGAAAAAGCCTTGTGTTACAAATATAAAACACTTGGGGGAAGGATGTTAAGACACTTGAAAGAATTCTTGTGTAAGGTGGATGTGTACTTCATGGTTTAAAAAGAATACTCTCAGTTTAGGTAGAAAGTCTCTCAGATGTCTTTAAGTTTCCCACTCTGCCTCTCATCCTCATTTTTGAGTCTCCAAAAGTTTGCTGCTGTATCATTTTTCTCTCTCTACTACTTAAAGACAATAGCTTTAAAACTGTTCTTTGAAGAGCTCTAGGAATTCTATACAAGTCCCTCAATGGTGAGCACCCACAGCAAAAGAGAGAGATGGTAAGCATCATACCATTCTACCAGAGCAGGTCTGCTCTATTAGTTTTATTTGTTTATGCTTCTAGGCATCATTTTCTTTTGAGTAAAAAAAAAAAAAATAAAGTTTGAGAACAAATGTGTTGGCAAATCCCTAGATCTTTGACTGTAACGTTAGAAAAACTGTGTCAACACGCTTTGCTATAAAAATGGTATCCATCTATAATGTATCCTGCTGAAATCCATACAGTAAGATGAAAATCCACATTTTAAAATGTAAGGAGAAAAATGATTTTGTAAGTAAGCTGATATCAAATATTAGGTCTGAATCTTAGTGTAGAATTTGTGTTTCTTATTGCTTCTCAGATTTTGATTCAACTAATGGAAGACTAGAG
Source organism: Pseudorca crassidens (assembly GCF_039906515.1). NCBI lineage: Eukaryota > Metazoa > Chordata > Mammalia > Artiodactyla > Delphinidae > Pseudorca > Pseudorca crassidens. The sequence goes on from NC_090309.1 coordinate 43,901,537, forward strand.
AAATAACGCATTAGGTCCTATGTAACAGTTAATAAACCCTCAAATCCAATCAAGGCCCATACTGAAATAGTAGTTGTTTTATTAGTAATACTATAACAATACTAATTAATAATGTTTTAGGTATATTTAAAACTGCGTTAGCCTTCTTTTTTTTTTTTTTTTTTTTTTTTCGCGGTATGTGAGCCTCTCACTGCCATGGCCTCTCCCATTGCGGAGCACAGGCTCCAGACACACAGGCTCAGTGGCCATGGCTCAGGGGCCCAGCCGCTCCGCGGCACGTGGGATCCTCCCAGACCAGGGCACAAACCTGTGTCCCCTGCATCGGCAGGCGGACTCCCAACCACTGCGCCACCAGGGAAGCCCTGCGTTAGTCTTCTTAACAGTAAGTATTCCTGTATATGAATATGAGGACCCCGTCAGGGCAAATGGTCTGCATCAGGGATGTTTATCATGATTGTAGCTTTGAATCCAGTGAAAGGAGCTCTAAAATTTGGATAGATCTTTTGAAGTGAATATTTTCAAGATGCCAAAGAAGAAGAATTGTTTCCAGAATATAAGGATTATAATCCCATTGTACTCCAGGCTAGCCAGAACACTACCGAAATATTGTATATTGGTTTTGATAACATAATTTAAGAAGATCATTGACAAACTGATGCAGGATCAGTGGGTATTGACAAGTTCATAAAGCATCTGAGTACAGTGGAATACCATGTCATCTGATGGGCATTAGAAAGGTTTCTGTGGAAAGTTTAGTCAAGAGAAGCCCTGCAAGATGGTGGTAGAAATTTTCTCTCTTTTCAGTCAAAATAGAAGACTATAAGACAACTGAAACATGTTAGCCGAAAGGCAAAGTAAGACTAACAATTGGAAGTTGTATGAAGCAAATTATACTGATAGAAACAAAATTTATGAACCGATATGTTAAAAAATAGAGTGTGCTTCCTTCTGAAGTCCTACATTTCTTTTCATAGATACACACAGAGTACTAAATTTGGGATTTTATCTGGCCAGAATGTTGGAGAGGAATTCCTATCTTGGAAATGTTTTGTCCTAGATAAACTCAAAGTCCTTTCTAACTCTAAATTGACATGAACTGTTACCGTCATCCTTTGGGAAGTGCTCTTTGAATATTTTGGGACTCTTTACAACTCAAGTATTTAAAAAGCCTTTGTTATGTTACATGCATTAAGCATACATTTTATATACATTATCCTATCTCATGACATTCATTTGTTCATTCATTCAGTAAATATTTCCCGAACACCATCTGCCTGATAACTATGCTAGGTACTTAGGCTGATACAGGTGGAGCTTAGGTTTCAGTTATTTGGGAAAGATTTGATGGGGAATAGTAATTTTGGACTAAGGAAGAGTGAAGTGAAAGAAGACTAGGCCTACACAGCATACACAGTGTGTTCTCCAGGTAGTCACCTGGGACTTGATCCACTGGGACCTTCTGCAGAACCCCAAAGAATGCATTTCAGAATCATCTGCCCAAGAGACAGAAGAGCAGAGACTTTATCCATGGGGTCCATTGGTCAGGTGTTGCTCCATGAAGTGTTCACTCTCATGCATATCCAGGCCATACCTGCATGAGAGCCTGGCAGGATTTCACAAGCATTTTAGTCAGGTAGTCAGAGAAACCTCATGGCAGAAAGCAGGGACTCCACAGTGCAGTTGAAGGGAGATGCTTTCAAGTACACCTATGTGAAGCTAGTTGCTGTGGCCATGGCTAGATAAAATGCAGGCCCAGAAGACAGTGAGGTGATCTACAAGAGGAATCTGAGTCCGCTTTTATCCCTGATTCAGATCTTATCCATTATGAGAATTTAGTCCTTTTACTTTACTCTTTCTCTGCTCCGTCCTTCTCTCTTTCATATCTCTTAAGAGGAAAATATCCTCAAATTTTCTTTATGAAGAAAATTTTTATGAACTTTGTATATCCCCTGTCTACAAATGGAGCTCAGGACCACTTTTGCACATCTAAGGCCCAGGCAGAACTTTGAAATTACTACTTAAAGCCCACTACATTAAGCTTTAAGCAAGACATCTCGCTTCTTGGTTGTTATTTGGGGTGTGCAGCCCAGATGTGTGTGTGTGTGGTGGTGATGTTTGTTTTTTTATTTCCATGAAAATGAAATAAGAATACTGGAGGTTGGTAGAAGAAAAAACTTGACATTATAGATTCAGTATGGGTGGGCACTTCTAGATAGCTTGAAAGAAAATAGATCTTATTAGAAACATAAGCACATGTAGAAATTGCCAGTCCTTCTGTGCCATTGGAATGTTCTATTCCCAACTCTGACTCTTAAAAATATAAATAAACATTATCTTCTTTTGTTTTATTTTGGTTGAAGAGAAGTTTAGATGTCTTTGTGGAAACTATATGTGGATTCTGAGGGAGAAAAATGTGTACCCATTTGTCTCGCTGGTATTCTGCAGTTTGAAACAGTTTGCAATAATTAAAAAAGAAGGGGAGAAAAAACTAAATTACTATCACTTACTACCTGTTAGGGATTTGTTATTTTTTCAAAAAAATAAACTCTCAACTATATAATCAGAAATTCCCTTCATTCATGAAAAAAATTAAAACAAGATGACTTCTGGAATTTAAAAAAAAATTTAGCTTCCATGTGTCATGTTAATCACGAATGACCTTTCAGAGCCTACAAATATATCAGTGACATTCATACAAACATTTCTCACGAAAGGTCAGGACAGAATTCCTTTTTCTGTTCACTTTTTAATAGAAGGATAATAATTTCTAAGAACCACTATCAGAACTGTTATTTCTAGCAAGATGCATTAAAGAATCACTCAGGTGTTTTCATTTTTAAAGTATATCTGAGTTGGTACAGGAAAGAAGCAAATGTTTTGTGAAATCAGGAGAGAGGTCCATGAGGTAAAGGAAGAAAGAGAGGAAAAGCATGAGTAGGAGTGAGCTTAAGAATGATGGAAAGTGCTGAATCTGCACAGAAAAAGGTCACTATCAGAAAGAGGAGAAATTAGAATTTAATTCAGGTATAGTTCTTGTGTGTGTTCATTGAGCTCCGTATCTGAATAGGCATCATATTCTTTTTAAATTCTTGGATTAATTTTCAGAATTTCAGACTGTATTGTCAGCTGTGAGACACTGGAGGGAAGGGAAAACGGCTTATTCATTCCTCTGTCACAGTATATGGTAATTGTCTGTTGGACATAAGTAAACTGAGATGCCTTTGGCTATTTTTGAGGCATGAAGAATAAGCATGAAGTCATCAAACGTATTTTAAAAAGCCTCCCAAAATAGAGTATGGAAAAATAATAAAGCCAATTTTCAACACTGCCTGGAAGATCACTTATGTCTCAAATGAATAATGTCAGACTGATCTGTTTCCATTTTGTGAAAAAGGAAAAAAATCTTGCTTTTTAATGTGGAAAAAAACTTGTTGAAAGTTTGTTATTATGGACAGAATTCTTTTCTAGACATTTGGGTTTTTATGGAGGAGGGGGAGTGCAGCATATGTGGTGAGAGTAGTATTGGGTGGTGTTATCTAAATGTTATTTTTATAAACTGGTTATGTTTTTTTTTAATCAAAAGCACTATTATTCAATAGAGAGCATACATATTAAATATATTGATAACACCAGGTGAAGAAGCCTAAGTTAAGTCCTAGGAAAAAAAAATAAGATATTTAATTGACATTGGCAGAAGTATATAAAGAGGTTATGTTTCAATAGAATAAAGCACAGGGGAGTGAGACTATTTGCCTAAGGAAAAATAGACAAATAAAAAATGAAAACTAATTCCTACAGCCTGGTACAGCAAGAACAGTTTCTATGGAAATAGAACAAAAGGTGAAACATCACAAACACAGAACCTTGTATGCCAAGATAAGTAAAGAGGGTGCAGAAGTCCATTTGACCTGGCATATTAAATACCTTTAAATATCCTTCTTCTCACAGCAGCCAGAGGGATAATATTAAAATCCTCTAATAAATGTCTGTGGAACTTAAAGTAACACCTTCACGTCACAGGCTGCCCTACCAAGCCCTGCAAGATCTGGTCCTGCCAGCCTGTCTCATAAACACCTTCACCTTCGTTGCTTATACAGCTCCAGTCTCACCAGCCTCTTGGCTGTTTAGAAAACAAAGTCTTTTCAACTTAGGGCTTTTCCTCTTGATACTTCCTCTCCTTGATAAGCTCTTTATCTAGATTTTTGCTCCTTCTCTGTGTCCTGGTCTGTGTCTAAATGTTACCGTCTTAGAAAACCTTTCCTAACCATGTGTTTGACCACCCTCCCCACTCCTACCCCATCCCACCCCCAGCCGATTACCCTGTTTTATTTTCTTCATTATATGTATCAGTATCTAATGCTATATTAAGTGGTTTATGTAGTTGTTTATGGCTTGAATTTTCCAGTGAAATCTAAGCTCCATAAACACCAAGAACTTTACCGTCTTGTTCTCCTCTCTTTTCCTATCCTTGCGAATGTGATTGACATCATTATAGGACAAAATAAATATTTGTTGAAGGCATAAACATTTGTAAACTAGCCATTTCGAGAAAAAGAAAGCTAAAGAAGAGAAATCTCCCTTCCTGCCATGAAACTATCTCTATGGGTTTTAATGTACTAAAATAACTTCTTGAGGGACGTTAAGGAAACATAATGAACACTGAGTTTATTTAAGGAGGTTTATTAAATGTTAAGGTATAGATTAGGTGCACATTGAAGAAATATACACTGTGCAGTTAGTAAATTGGAAAAAGCTTCTTTTCAGTATCAGGATACCAAGAATTCTAGCTCTCTATTGATTACACTATTTGTTGGAAAATAACATTAAAAAAAAGCATCCCTACACTGTTATACCACTGTGAATATGGACATTCTTGGTATGCCAGAATTTGTTAAAGCTAATTTAGTCCAGAATGTATTCTGTTTGAGGGCAAGACTGTACCTTCTACTGGTGGAATCTGCATGAAACTTAGTAAATCTATTCTGTAATTTATTTATGTAAGGATATATGTTTCAATATATTGATTGCTTAAAAATCTAATAAATGTTCCTTAAACAGAATTTATGTTCTGGATTAAAGTAGGTATTACTTGCTCTTGCAACCTTTACTACTAGTAAAAGTGAATATGAGTGACACATCATGGTTCATTTTAGTATGGTAGTAATTTACACTTCAATTCTCAGTAAGCTTGTATGTAATAACCACCAACGACATTTAAAATAATGAGAGATTCCGTGAAATCATATATAAGAATTATTATTGAAGGGCCTGAAAAGCTTCTCATCCCATCAGTGGTGTATAAAGGAGATGTCTGCCTGCCTTTTACAATTTCAAAGTGGAATCTTTTACCTAATGTTTCTTTCATCCTTTTAGGCCTTGCAACCTTCATGCATTTATTTTTCAACTTTTACATGAATATAAACCATCTCTTCCATAATACATGGCTTTGGTACCGTTTGACTTTAGCTTATTTTGTTCTTTCTTTTTTTCTTTTCTTTCTTTTCTTTTTTTTTTTTTTTTTCTAATGGCAAAGTACCTTCAAAAACAGCAAGCATGCCTTGATTATTTCCAGCTATCCATGCAGATTTCTCTGGTCACACACTGAGAAAACCCCATAGTTACAGGATATTTATGATAGCAGCACTGCTATTTCAGGGAATTACATTATAGTTCACACTAAAAATAAAAGGGCAACACATTTTACATGCTGGTAGCTGGTTTCCCTTGATACACACAGTTGCTTTTTCTATAGAATTAAATTTATCCTTCACCATCTGCTCTTCAAGTATTCCAGAAAATACAATATTGCATCTGAATTCCCCTGAAAATAAGTTATTCTTCCTCCCTACAGACTTCCTTGTCAGATTCATAGTCTTACCTGCAAACAAATGCCCAATATTTGGGGAGCTCCACTAATTTTGTACTTCAGCTTAGCGATAACTTGGGAGAGCATTGTCAGTCACTCCCGTAATATATGGGTGTGATTGACGAGATGACAGAGGCATTTTTTTTTTAACATCTTTATTGGAGTATCATTGCTTTACAGTGGTGTGTTAATTTCTGCTTTATAACAAAGTGAATCAGCTGTACATATACATATATCCCCATATTTCTTCCCTTTTGCATCTTCCTCCCTCCCACCCTCCCTAACCCACCCCTCTAGGTGGTCACAAAGCACCAAGCAGATCTCCCTTTACTATGGGGCTGCTTTTCTCTAGCTATCTGTTTTACATTTGGTAGTGTATATATGTCCATGCCAGTCTCTCACTTTGTCCCAGATTACCCCTCCCCCTCCCCGTGTCGTCAAGTCCATTCTCTACTAGGTCTGCTTTTTTATTCCCATCCTGTGCCTAGGTTCTTCATGACTTTTTTTTTTTTTTAGATTCCATATATATGTGTTAGCATACGGTATTTGTTTTTCTCTTTCTGACTTACTTCACACCTTATGACAGTCTCTAGGTCCATCCACCTCACTAGAAATAACTCAATTTCGTTTCTTTTTATGGCTGAGTAATATTCCATTGTATATATGTGCCACATCCTCTTTATCCATTCATCTGTTGATGGACACTTAGGTTGCTTCCATGTCCTGACTATTGTAAATAGAGCTGCAATGAACATTGTGGAACATGACACTTTTTGAATTATGGTTTTCTCAGGGTATATGCCCAGTAGTGGGATTGCTGGGTCATATGGTAGTTCTATTTTTAGTTTTTAAAGGAACCTCCATACTGTTCTCCATAGTGGCTGTATCAATTGACATTCCCACCAACACTGCAAGAGGGTTCCCTTTTCTCCAGACCCTCTCCAGCATTTATTGTTTCTAGATTTTTTGATGATGGCCATTCTGATTGGTGTGAGATGATATCTCATTGTAGTTTTGATTTGCATTTCTCAAATGATTAGTGATGTTGAGCATCCTTTCATGTGTTTGTTGGCAATCCATATATCTTTGTTGGAGAAATGTCTATTTAGGTCTTCTGCCCATTTTTGGATTGGGTTCTTTGTGTTTTTGATATTGAGCTGCATGAGCTGCTTATAAATTTTGGATATTAATCCTTTGTCAGTTGCTTCATTTGCAAATATTTTCTCGCATTCTGAGGGTTGTCTTTTCATCTTGTTTATGGTTTCCTTTGCTGTGCAAAAGCTTTTAAGTTTTATTAGGTCCCATTTGTTTTTATTTCCATTTCTCTAGGAGGTGGGTCAAAAAGGATCTTGCTGTGATTTATGTCATAGAGTGTTCTGCCGATGTTTTTCTCTAAGATTTTCATAGTGTCTAGGATTACATTTAGGCCTTTAATCCATTTTGAATTTATTTTTGTGTATGGTGTTAGGGAGTGTTCTAATTTCATTCTTTTACATGTAGCTATCCAGTTTTCCCAGCAACACTTATTGAACAGACTGTCTTTTCTCCATGGTATATCCTTGCCTCCTTTATCAAAGAAAAGGTGACCATATGTGTGTGGGTCTCTGGGCTTTATATCCTGTTCCATTGATCTCTATTTCTGTTTTTGTGCCAGTCCCATGCTGTCTTGATTACTGTACCTTTGTAGTATAGTCTTAAGTCAGGGATTCTGATTCCTTCAGCTCCATTTTTTCCCCTCAAGATTGCTTTGGCTATTTGGGGTCTTTTGTGTCTCTATACAAATTTTAAGACGTTTTGTTCTAGTTCTGTAAAAAAAAAAAAAAACACTGTCATTGGTAATTTGATAGGGCTTGCATTGATTCTGTAGATTGCTTTGGGTAGTAGCGTCATTTTCACAATTTAGATTCTTCCAATCCAAGAACATGGTATATCTCTCCATCTATTTGTATCATCTTTAATTTCTTTCATCAGTGTCTTATACTTCTCTGCATACAGGTCTTTTGTCTCCCTACGTAGGTTTATTCCTAGATATTTTATTCTTTTTTGTTGCAAAGGTAAATGGGAGTGTTTCCTTAATTTCACTTTCAGATTTTTCATCATTAGTATATAGGAATGCAAGAGATTTCTGTGCATTAATTTTGTTTCCTGCTACTTTACCAAATTACTTGATTAGCACTAGTACTTTTCTGGTAGCATGTTTAGGATTCTCTATGTATAGTATCATGTCATCTGCAAACAGTGACAGTTTTACTCCTTCTTTTCTGATTTGGATCCCTTTTATTTCTTTTCTTCTCTGATTGCTGTGGCTAAAATTTCCTAAACTATGTTGAACAATAGTGGTGAGAGTGGTCAACCTTGTCTTGCTCCTGATCTTAGTGGAAATGGTTTCAGTTTTTCACCATTGAGGACGATGTCGGCTGTGGGTTTTTCATATATGGCCTTTATTATGTTAAGTTCCCTCTATGCCTACTTTCTGCAGGGTTTTTATCATAAATAGGTGTTGAATTTTGTTGAAAGCTTTTTCTGCATCTATTGAGATGATCATATGGTTTTTCTCCTTCAATTTGTTAAGATGGTGTATCACAGTGATTGATATGCATATATTGAAGAATCCTTGCATTCCTGGGATAAACGCCACTTGATCATGGTGTAGGACCCTTTTACTGTGCTGTTGGATTCTGTTTGCTAGTATTTTGTTGAGGATTTTTGCATCTGTGTTCATCAGTGATATTAGCCTATAGTTTTCTTTCTTTGTGATATCTTTGTCTGGTTTTGGCATCAGAGTGATGGTGGCCTCGTAGAATGAGTTTGGGAGTGTTCCTCCCTCTGCTATATTTTGGAAGAGTTTGAGAAGGATATGTATTAACTCTTCTCTAAATGTTTGATAGAATTCGCCTGTGAAGACATCTGATCCTGGGCTTTTGTTTGTTGCAAGACTTTTAATCACACTTTTAATTTCAGTGCTTGTGATGGGTCTGTTTATAGTTTCTATTTCTTCCTGGTTCAGTCTTGGAAGGTTGTGCTTTTTAAGAATTTCTCCATTTCTTCCAGGTTGTCCATTTTATTGACATAGAGTTGTTTGTAGTAATCTCTCACGATCTTTTGTATTTCTGCAGTGTCAGTTATTACTTCACCTTTTTCATTTCTAATTCTGTTGATTTGAGTCTTCTCCCTTTTAATTAGTTTTTATTGCTTTACAATGTTGTGTTTAGTTTCTACCGTACAGCAAAGTGAATCAGCTATACGTATGCATATATCCCCTCTTTTTTGGATTTCCTTCCCATTTAGGTCACCGCAGAGCACTGAGTAGAGTTCTCTGAGCTATACAGTAGTTTCTCATTAGTTATCTATTTAATACACAGCATCATAGTGTATATATGTCAATCCCACTCTCCCAATTCATCCCATCCACCCCCTCCCCCCTTGGTATCCATGCATTTGTTCTCTACGTCTGTGTCTCGTTTTCTGCTTTGCAAATAAGATCATCTGTACCATTTTTCTAGATTCCACATATATATGTTAATGTGCAATATTTGTTTTTCTCTTTCTGACTTACTTCACTCTGTATGACAGTCTCTAGGTCCATCCACATCTCTAAAACTGACCCAATTTGTTTCCTTTTTATGGTTGAGTAATATTCCATTGTATATATGTACAGCATCTTCTTTATCCATTCCTCTTTTGATGGACATTTAGGTTAGTTCCGTGTCCTGGCTATTGTAAATAGTGCTGCAGTGAACACTGGGGTACATGTGTCTTTTTGAATTATGGTCTTCTTTGGGTATATGCCCAGTAGTGGGATTGCTGGGTCATATGATAGTTATATTTTTAGTTTTTTTAAGGATGGAAATAAATTTACAGAAATTTCACAAAAATAGTTCAGAGCATTCATGTATATATACCCTTCACCCAGTTTCTTCCAAATGTTAACAACTTACTTAACCACGTTACAAATATTACAATCAGGAAATTAACATTGATACAATATTATTAACTATTAACTAAACATTGATACAACATTATTAACTTAAAAGACCTTATTAGCATTTCACTAATGACATCCCATAAGGCTGTTTTTCTGTTCTAAGATCCAATCAAAAATCCTGCATTGTATTTAGTTGTGTCACCTTAGTCTCCCCGAATCTGTGAAAGTTCTTCAGCCTTTTAATTTCATTAAAATGGAATCATACAATATATACTCTTTTTGTCTGCTTTTGCTCAGCATAAATTTTATATTCATCTGTGTTACTGCAAATAACACTAATTCTTCCCTTTTTAGTTTTGGATATTATTCTATTTTAAGAAAATAGCTCAATTTTTTATATTCATTCTTCTGTTCATGGACATTTGAGTTGTATCCATCTTGGGCCTATTATGAATAGTCTCTACGGACATTCAAATCTAAGTTTGTTTATTTGTTTTTGTCTTTATGGACACAATTTTTAGTTTTCTTAGGAATGGAATTTTGGGGTCATATTGTAGGTGTATGTTTAAAATGACAAGAAACTGCCAAACACCCTGACAAAGTGATTTTACTCTATTTTTACATATTTGCAATCGTATCAGTTCCAATTGCTACACTTTTTGCCAACATACATAATTGACAGTCATTTTAAATTTAGCTTTTCTTTCTGATGTGTAATGGTATCACACTGTGGTTTAATTTGCATTTCCCTGATAACTAAAGAGATTATGCATCTTTATGTGCTTTTTGACTATTCATATGTCTTCTTTTGAATTGTCTATTTAATTCTTTGCCCATTTTTATCTTTTTTTTTTCAGTTGTAGGAGTCCTTTATATATTCTTGATTCAAGTTCTTTGTCAGATGTATTTTTTCCAAACGTTTTCCTCCCAGTTAGTGATTTACACATTTATGTTCTTGTTTTTTTCTCTAGATCATGTTAAAAATTCAGACTTATTTGGAATCATATAACAGAACTCTACTTGAGCTCTTTGAAGCAAAAGTAGGTGAGTTTGGGGGATTTACTGTAAGAATATAACAATATATCACAAATTAGAAAAGAGAGATACTATCAGACCTCAGAAAAGAATTAGAACAATAGACTTTATGCCAAATAGAAAATTGTTCTCCCTGTTTCTGTCATCACATTCTATTTTTCAGCCTCCCTCTTCCACTTTTAAGAATCATTGTGATTACCTTGGGCATACCCAGATATTCTAGGTTAACATTTTTTACTTAAAGTTAGCTGGTTACACCCTTAATTCTATCTGCAAACGTAATTCCCTTTTGCTGTGTAACGTAACATATTCATATGTTCCAGGAATTAAGATATGGACATCTTTGGGATGAATTTCTCTTCTTTAAGACAAGAGTGCTAATAATTAAATGCCTCGAAGTTATGTAGTTGACAGTAGTAATATTTGTATTTGGTCTTAATGAATTTTGATACTGCCTTTAGATCAGTGTACATATGAAAATCGAATAGATTCTAGAAGAGTTTTGGTTGATCTTCATGGTACTTTTGAAATCTTATTCCCTGATAAGTTACAAGAGGCCACTAATGAGGACCTATTTCACATACAATGCCTTGAGACATCCTTTATGTGTGAACATGGACTTTTATCATTTTTCTATTTAATTTTGCCATTGAATGAGTTGGAAGACTAATATATTTGTATGATCCATGGTTCCTCAGTTTGTGGCAAATGAGCAGAGTACTGAAGGAATATTAGGGTTTATATAGAAAAGAGGGATTAGGGTGATGATATTTCTAGAAGAGAAAACTCTGCCTGCTCCAGGAAATATGAGTGATTCAGTGTCATTAAGTGTAAGCTATAAACTTAGGTACCCAGAGATGAAGATACAAAGGTAAATAAGGTCTAGATAGGGGTCATAAAAAATAATTTTAATTTTATCCTAAAGTAACTGTGAGTATTAATAATTTTAAACAAGGAAATATTTGACTAGGATTTGTATGGTAGATCGATTTATAAACCCCTTAAATTATATTATTTTTTCTCTTTTTTTCCACCCAAATTTGTGGTGGAGATTTTAAGATGTGGTTGGATACAGGGTATATCTAAGATATAGCCAAAAGCATCCCTCAGTGTCCTGAATGTGGTATGAGAGAAAAAGAAGTGTCAGTGATGATTCCATGGGTTTGGACCTAAGCAATTTGAATACTGAACTTAAAATTCACTGAGTTGAGGAATAGAGAAAACATATTGAGAACTGAGATAACTAAGACATTGCTTTTGGTCCGTTTATTAATTAATGCTTTTTAGAAAGAAATCTAAATGAAGATGGTAAGTGGAAGCAAGATATAAGAATCTGGATTTCAAGAGAAAGGTCAAAAATAGAGGCATCTATTTGGGAGTCATCAACATATAGAGAATCTTTAAAACCATGACATCAGATGAAGTATTTAAGAACATGAGTGCAGGGCTTCCCTGGTGGCGCAGTGGTTGAGAGTCCGCCTGCCGATGCAGGGGACACGGATTCGTGCCCCGGTCTGGGAGGATCCCACATGCCGCGGAGCGGCTGGGCCCGTGAGCCATGGCCGCTGAGCCTGTGCGTCCAGAGCCTGTGCTCCGCAACGGGAGAGGCCACAACAGTGAGGCCTGTGTACCGCAAAAAAAAAACAAAAACCAAAACAAGAACATGAGTGCAGATTAGAAGGACAAGACCCAGAGTTATTGTAACATTTAAGGGTTTTGTGGAGAGAATGAAGAACCAGTCAAGAGAATGAGGAGGAACACTTAGTGAGATAGGAGGAAAGCCAGGAGAATGTGATGCCTTGAAATCTAAATGAAGAAAGTGTTTCAAGAAGGAGAACATGATTAAATAGGTCAAATGCTGAAGGTAAGTAAAGTAAAATGAGGATTCAGCTGACCAATAGAATTAGTAGCATGAATATCATAGATAACTCTTACAGGAGTCAATTTAATGGAGTGGTATGGATGAAAGCCTATTTAGAGAGGAGTCAAGGCTAAGTGAATTGGTGACAAATCAATTGGTATAGACCAATCCTTAAAAGAATTTTACGTCAAACGTGTGGTAGATAAAATTCAGAAATCATCCTTGGAACATCTGAGTTCACCCACGCTCAGTGTACATGCCCTGTGTCACCTCTCCTTGAGTGTAGATGTAACTGCATCTGGATTTCACCCCATGATTCGTTTATATTACAAAGGTGAACAAATTTTTGCATTTGCAGTTAAGGTACCAAATCAGTTGACTTTGAGATAATCAAAAAGAAAATTATTCAGGTGGCCCTGGCATAATCAAATGAGCTCTAAAAGGGACAAGGCATCTCCAGAAATCAGAGATTCAACGTGTGAGGTCAGTTCGTCTCCCATCCTTGAAAAAAAAGCAAACCGCTATGTTCTGAGAGAGTCTGTGAGCTGGAGTCTTATCTAGGAGCTTAGAGGGACCTCCAGCAAATAGCCAGCAAGAAAACATGGAACTCAGTCCTACAACTCCATGGAAATGAATTCTGACAGGAGCTAGTAAGCTTAGAAGAGGATCCCTAGGGACCCCTCATTTGAAATCACAGTCTCAGCTGACTTTTTTTTTTTGTGGTACGCGGCCCTCTCAGTGTTGTGGCCTCTGCCGCTGCGGAGCACAGGCTCTGGACGCGCAGGCTCAGCGGCCATGGCTCACGGGCCCAGCCGCTCCGCGGCATGTGGGATCTTCCCGGACCGGGGCATGAACCCACGTCCCCTGCATCAGCAGGCGGACTCTCAACCACTGCACCACCAGGGAAGCCCCCCAGCTGACTTCTTGATTCAACCCACTGAGCGCCTGAGTAGAGAACCCAGCTAACCTATGCTTGACTCCTGACCCATAGAAATTGTGAGATAATTATTTGTCTTGTTTTACACCACTAAGTTTATGGTATTTTAAGGCACACTTTTAAAATAGGCAATTATGTTTTAACAGACAATTAATACAAAAGGAGTTCAGGAAAATAAAGCATTAGCTAAAGGAGATGTAGAGGTCATGAGGGCTTTTCTTTTTAAGATGTCTGTATGCTGATGGGAAAAAATGATGCAGGAAAAAAATGATTGGATATAGTGCATGAATGGATGAGTTGGCTTTACATGGACAACTTATACAGTAGCAGAAGAGAAGGCAGAGTATATTGGTACAAACGATGGCAAATTGGTTGATGTGATAAGGATATGATAAAGTTCTTTGCAGATTTTATTATTTCTCAGTGAAATAGGGGCTAAAGTAATGAGCTGAGTGTGAAAATAGTTGAAGCTTGGGGAGAGGGAATAAAGTGTGAAAATATCCTTTAGGAGAGTAAGCAATTAATTGGAATACAGATACATAGCAGAATTGCTACTAATTGATTAACAGAATTGCAGTGAGAATTGATAAGTGAATTTAAATTAACTAGTCGCAAAGATTGCATGTTTTCTCTAGTCAGATTGAGTGGCCTTAGTGAAGGGAGAATAGAGGGAGAGTGGGGCTTTCGCGTATGAGTGCTAAGGAGGGATAGACTGGCAAGGGAGGTGAAGGTGGATGAAAGGGAATTATTGCAGTGATGGAACATTTTCCAGGTTGACATGTGTAGCTCAGATTTATTTTTTAACTGATGTATCATTCCATTTTGAGGTATACCACTATTTATCTCTTCAGGTGGACATTTAGATTGCTACCACGTTTTTTGTTACAGCAAATAATGCCACAGTGAGCATACTTGTGCCAATTTATTGTGCATATGTGTAAATATACTTCTAATGTATGTATCTAGAAGAAAACTGTATGGGAAATAGGTAATTTTCCGTTTTAGTAGTACTGCAAATTATTCTCAGGAGTAGCTGTAATTTACATATTCCCACCAATGATATATTGATACTAGCCTATTCTACCTTTCCTCACGCCCTGGCCAACTGGTTTTTTTAATTATTAAAATTTTTTATTTATTTAATTTTATTTTTTATTTTTGGCTGTGTTGGGTCTCCGTTGCTGTGCGTGGGCTTTCTCTAGTTACGGTGAGCCAGGGCTACTCTTCATTGCAGTGCGCAGGCTTCTCATTGTCGTGGCTTCTCTTGTTGCAGAGCACGGGCTCTAGGCACACAGGCTTCAGTAGTTGTGGCACGTGGGCTCAGTAGTTGTGGCGCATGGGCTTAGTTGCTCCGCAGCATGTGGGATCTTCCCGGGCGAGGGCTCGAACCCGTGTCCCTTGCATTGACAGGCAGATTCTTAACCACTGTGCCACCAGGGAAGCCCCCTGGCCAACTCTTGATAATGTGGAACGTTTTAGCCAACATATTGGTATTTTCTGTTTAATTTATTGCTTTTACCTTAACGTTTTTCCTACTTTATTTCTATTTTTAAAAAATAACATTTTTAAAGCATATAAATTTTCAGTAATATAATCATGTTGCCCACTTAATGTGGAAGTTGAGCATTGCAAAATTTAAAATCTTCTGCAATGTGTCTTTTCCCGGTTTTGTTTTCACGTGAACACTTCTTATAGCCTTAGCACATAACTATCACTACTGGCTTATTGTTTATCCTTCCAGGTAATTATATTCATTTCAAACTAATGCAAATATATGTTACTTTTATTTTTGCTTTTTTACGTAATGGGTTACATATACATACTATTATTCACTGTTTTCATGTAGCAATATATCTTGGAAATCTTTATGTCAGTTCATAAAGGACTTCTTATCTTTTATGTCCATATTCCATTGTCTGAATATAATATAATTTCTTCACTGAATTCTTTTTTCTTTTTCATTTAGATTGTTTCCATTCTTTTGCTCTTCCAAAGAATGTGACAGTAAATAACTTTGAGCATGAATCATTTCATATAGTATGGATGTGTCTGTAGGGGAATTTATTACAAGTGGAATAGCTGGGTTAAATATACATGAAATTGTTTGCACACAGATTCTCCAATGGAATTTGATTATGTTACCAAATTTAAGAATTTTGCTGATTTGATAAATGCAAAGGATAATTTATATATAGTTTAATTGTGTTTCTTATTTTATGAGCTAAATTAGAAATATTTCATATGTTTAAGAGCCATTTATATTTCTCTTTCTCTGAAATGAGTGTGTTCATATCCTTTGCCCATTTTTTTGGTAGTTGATCTTTTTTTAACTTTAGGTAGATTAGCCTTTTTGAAAGATGAATTAAGGCATTTTTCCTAGGTCATAATTTTTGAATTTATCATTATTATTACTATAATTTTTATGTTTTAAGAGATTGAATTTTTCATATTTGATTTTGTTAGGATTTCTGAATTATGCTATAGTTTAGAAAGATTGCCTCACTCTTAGATTATAAAAATACCCCCATGTTTTCATATAGGTTATTAAAAGTTAGATTATTTTTTATTTATGTATTTTATCCATATAGAATTCTTCTTGGTGTATGGGAAGAGATATAAACAGGTTTTTTAAAATTATTTTTATAATGTTTTTCCAACACCATTTACTGTCTAGTTCATCTTTTCAACCACTGTTTAATTGCTCAACATTCTTTCCTATTTCATTGATTTTTTGCCTTTTTTACTTTTTCTCCTCAATTTTCTTTAGTTGTTTTGCTTTTTCTATCTTTTTGAGTTTAATATTTAGCTGATTTATTCTAATTTTCCACATTTTGAAAGAATTTTTCCCTGCTACTGCTTTGGCTATATCCACAATTTTAGATATGTAATGTTCTTGTTGTCATTCAGTCATAAATAATTTATATTTTCTACTTTTATTTTCTCTTAAACCATTGTAGCATGAAGCCTCTAAGATGGACCCAAAGACTCTTGCCTCCTAGTATTACGCCCATGTGTATTCTCCTTTCATTGAGTGACATCCTTCAAATAAATAGTAATTCTGACATTATAGATGCCACTTCTGAGATTATGTTACAAAGAGACTGGCCTATGTCTCACTCTCTCTCGTTGCCTTATTCTGTGGGAAAGCTAGCTGCCATATTGTGAGCTTCCCCATATAGAAACCCCCATGGCAGGGGCAGGAACTGATGTCTCTGGCAAACAGTGAGAAGCTAAGGATTGCCGTAGTCACCTGAATGGACTTGAAAGTGGATTCTCTGAGGACTGGGAACAACCACTTGTGTGAACTTGAAAGTAGATTCTTCCTAAATT
The DNA here is from genome assembly GCF_039906515.1 of Pseudorca crassidens. NCBI lineage: Eukaryota > Metazoa > Chordata > Mammalia > Artiodactyla > Delphinidae > Pseudorca > Pseudorca crassidens. The sequence continues at coordinate 43,918,491 of NC_090309.1, forward strand.
GAGCCTTCAGATAACTATAACCCCAGATGATACCTTGATTATAGCCTTATGGGAGACTCCAACCCAGAGGCACCCAGCTAAGAAGCACCTGAATGCTGGACCCAGAGAAACCATAATATAACAAGTATTTATTTTTTGAGCTATTAAATCTTGGGGTAATTTGTTACACAGCAGTATATAACTAATATAATCATGAATTAAAGAAACATATGTATTCCAATATCTCAAATAAGTGGGGCAGATGAATTTATGTGATTTCTAATTTTATTTAATTTTAGTTAGGGAATATGTTTTGTGTAATATTGATTGAAGATTATTTTATGTTCTAGTAGCTGGTCAGTATTGATATAGGATTGATGATATTTAATATGGGATTGAAGATAAGAAGTGTTTTCTCTTTGTATGGTACAGATATGCAGCTTATTTGTTTTGTTTATTCCCATGGTTGATATTCAGCTGATTCAGACTTTGCACTTCAAACTGATTGTTAAAGTCCAACATCTCTTCTACTTTGTTGACACCTTCATGTGATTAATCAGTGCCTTTGTTACTTTGGCTATTAAATATTTTTTAGTAACAAACCTGGTTATTTCAGTCCTATATGTTCTTATTTATTTTTTGTTGCTTGAAATGTAAGTATATGAGAACACCATATTAAAGTTCCCCACTAGGAACTGGGAATTTTTCAACTTCTCCTTGTTTTTCATTATTTGGATTGATTTATTTTAAGACTCTATTGTTAGCTACATCCAAGTTCAAGAGTATTATTGTCTTTGTGGATCAATCCTTTTATAAGCGAGGAATAGGCACTTTATCTGCTTTAATATCTCATAGTATGTATTGGTTATAAGAATATTTAGCAGCATCTAGTGATAAAAATGAAATAAAACAATAATAACTGTGGCTTAAGCAAGACACATTTATTTCTCTCTCTTCAAAACCTAGGCCATCTAGGGCTGGGAGGGTCTTCACAGCCGTCAGACACTCAGGCTCCTTTAAAGTAATTACTGAGCCATTTTCAAATCATTACATGTTTATATTCTTTTGTTGCAACTTTTTTTTTCTTTTAAGCTTCTCCTGTATGAACAGATACTAGCTACATTTTAAAAATCCATTTATAACTTATGCTTTCTAATAATAGTTTCAACTCAAATATGCCTATTTTGATTAATGGTATACTTTAAATTATTTCTGCCATCTTAGCACGTGTTTTTTTTTTTTTTTAATGTTTATCAAACTTTTTTTTTCCTTTCCCTCCCTTTTTTTTGAAGTATAATTTCTTTGATCTTGTTTATTTATTCCATTTTTTTCTCTATAGGTTTATAAGTTTTACAGTCTAATTCTTTTTTTTTTTTTTTTTGCCGTATGCGGGCCTCTCACTGCTGTGGCCCCTCCCGCTACGGAGCACAGGCTCTGGACGCACAGGCCCAGCGGCCACGGCTCACGGGCCCAGCCGCTGCGCGGCACGTGGGATCCTCCTGGACTGGGGCATGAACACACGTCCCCTGCATCGGCAGGCGGACTCTCAACCACTGCGCCACCAGGGAAGCCCTACAGTCTAATTCTTAATATTTCTTCCTCTTCCTCCTCCTCCTCCTGGGCCGTCTCTTTTCATTCCCCTTTCTCTTCTCCTTCCCCTTCTTCCTCATCTTCTTCTTCTTGTTTGGGATTTCTTTAAATATTTATTCACAAAACATCAACTTTTTTTTTAAACAAGTATATCACGTAGTTCTGCCTTTCTTTGGGACAAGACAAAGTTTTTTAGCATACTTATACTTTCCTTTGTACCATTTCACCTCTCAACTGTTACTACTGTTTCCAATTTATTTATTTTATTAAACTCCTATCTTTAATGTATTTCAACTTTGTTTTATATTTTGTATTTTTTTTTAATCCTTTGCTCTATATTCAAGGAAGTTTTCACTGATTTTACAACTCACTATTTCATTTTTCAAGTCTCTCCAGTTGGCTGGGTAGTAAACCTATTCAAGTATTTCTCATTTAATAACCATCAACTTCTGTGTCATAATTTTTTATTCTTGTTTTGGTTGCTTTCACTTTTATTTTTCTGTAGAAAACATTAAATTGATTACTTTAAAGTTCTTTTCAGATTGCTGTACTTTTCTCTATGTTCTGAGTTATAACTCTGTTTTGCTCAATTGTGCAACCCTTTCATTGTTTTGGTTTTCCTCTAGCACTTCGTGATTCTTATTTGTAAGTCTATCTTTGGACAGATACTACTTTATTACACATCCAGGGAATACATAACTGTCTTTAAGATGCTTAGTCTTGGCCTTCCATGACACAAGCCTCCCACGACAGGCTTTGCATGTTTCACCTATTATTGGATTCGGATCCCATGTGGTTAGTTTATTTCTGGATTTATTTCATTAAATACATTACAGAACTCTAGATTGGCTTCACATGTATAAGAGATCCTGCTTGAGTTTTCAGTCAATAAAAATGTATTCCTCTTCTTGTATTATGTTATATTTTCTGATTCTTTACTGTTATGCATGTTTTATGAGCACCACCCAAGTAAGTCACAGGTTCTGTTACACTGACCCTCCTCCCCAGACCTTTGATGTTCTTGACTTAGCCCAGAATGTTTAGTAAATATATGCTTCATTTCTAGTCTATGAAGAAAATCTCTTTTTTAATTATGGCAGTTTTGTTTGGCAGTGCTTGTTCTTTCATTTATATGTGTTCAGATGACATTGTGGGAGGTTTGAGCAGTTGTAAATTTGCAAAATTGATCAGGAGTTGTGAATGTGCAAAATTGATCCGCTATAATTTTAGAGAGCTCTTCTTTCTGTATTTTAAAGTATTACTGTTTCCTCCATTGCTCCCAGGCTGTTAACTTCCTTCTGTCATCACTGTGACTAACTCTAGAGCTCCTTAGTTCTGATTAATTTTAATTCATTGATAGTCAGAAAGCTAGGTGGGTTTTATAAAAATATTACTATAGCAGTAAAAAAAAAATTGTATATCAAGTGCTTTCTTGGTGAATGGCCAAATCAAGTGTTTTGTTAAATCAAGTCAAATCAAAAAATGTACAGACATCTCTTTCTTTTCTCTTGGGCCTTTCTTCATTATTACCAAGTTCTCATTGATGTTCCAAACTGCTGATTTGTAGGATAAGTGACCTTCAGATAAATGACATGTTACTGCTTTATTTTCTCTTCATAGGACACTTGAGACATGATCAAGCCATGAATGAAAAGTCAGTGTATTTTCTAATATAGAAAAAAAAAAAGCTGGCATCTTTCCGTTTTAGTTTTTATTCTGGTTATATAAAATGAAGGTTGTTTTCAATTCATGTATATGTACTTATATTTTTACATAACACACCAAAAAACAAAGTTTATTTTATTTCAGGCACTGCATTGCAGCCAAATTCATCCAAGTTGCTTGAAATTCTCCTGAGCTAACTCAAATATTGGCTGAGATGATAATATGTCCTCATTTGTTCAGTACAAATTAAATCATAATGTGGCAGTTTCGCTATTAAAAAGCTATTTGCAAAGGTATGCAATGACTACAGAAATATTTGAGGACCAGTTCAAGCACTTCATTTTAGTCACTTTTTTACTGAATCAATCCCAAATGATGCAAGGACCTTGAGGCCTGGTGATGAATGCTTAAGTGAGAACTGTGGAGTACATTTTGTCCTTAAAGTGAGGAAACATTACCACTTAGTTACATGAGTTTAAATCAGTAAAGGAATAGAAATAAAGAGTAGCTATCTTCTGCTTTTTTGCCATTTGTGAGCAATAATAGTCAACTATTATTGCATCGTTCTATTTTAAGTTGCTCGGGATCCTTTTATAGCCATAAACTAATATGATATAAGTTGAACATTGGAAGAAAATAGCTTACCTGGCTAAGATAAAATATAGAATGCATTGTTTGCCAGAGAAGAAGGCAGGGGAATCTCTTGGTGGAAAAAAGGAACTCCTCAATTGGTCTCCTTAAGTCCTTTTCTCTTTTCTTGGTCTATTTATTTCCTAGGGCTGCAATAATAAACTACTACCAACTTGGTGGTTACAAGACAACAGAAATCTATTCTCTCACAGTTCATGAAGGCAGAAGTGTGAAATCAAGGAATCAACAGGGCTGGCTCCCTCTGTCATTATTTCATACTGCCAGAATGTTGTAATTTTGCCATTACATGCTCTTTGTCTTGCCATCTCTGAGGGGAACTTTCCCATGCCTCTCTCCTAACTTCTGGAGGTTACACAATATCCTTAACATTTTTTGGCTTATGGACACAGACACATCACTAATCTCTGCTTCCATCTTCATATCGCTTTCTTCTCTGTGTTTCTCTCCTTGTGTCCTTTCTGTTTCTTAAAAAGAAGGTTACTATCATTGGGTTGGTTTTTAATTTTAGCAATATTTATCATTTATTTATTTACAAGTCATTTCTTTAAATTAATTACGTTATTTATTTTTGGCTGCGTTGGGTCTTTGTTGCTGTGCGCGAGCTTCATTCTAGTTGCAGCAAGCGGGGGCTACTCTTCTTTGCGATGAACAGTCTTCTCATTGTGGTGGCTTCTCTTGTTGTGGAGCACGGGCTCTAAGCGTGCGGGCTTCAGTAGTTGTGGCACGTGGGCTCTAGAGTGCAGGTGCAGTAGTTGCTCCGCAGCATGTGGGATCTTCCCGGACCAGGGCTCAAACCCATGTCCCCTGCATTGGCAGGCGGATTCTTAACCACTGTGCCACCAGGGAAGCCCTATCATTGGGTTTTGATCTAAGCCTAATTCAGCATAATTTCTTATCTTGTTCCTTACGATAATTACACTTGGAAAGAACGTATTTCCAAATAAGGTCACATTCTGAGGTTTCCAGTAGATTTGGATATTGAGGGTGACATTATAAAACTCACTATACTTGAGATTCTATCATTGCTGTTATCATCAAAATCAGATACATATTGTGTGTGTGCGTGTGTGTGTGTGTGTGTGTGTGTGTGTGAATCTAGCCATGCTGTCTTAGCATAACTCTGCCTCCTTAACCATAATTGATTGACTGGCTTATTTTGAGAATCTAGTCTCTGCCAATAAGCCATCCCTCTCAAATTTAAAATTGGGAATTTAAAATTGAATTTAGAAACCCCAACTCCATTGTAAGTGGAGTTGTAAGTAAAACTATGAATGATTACTTTCTGCCTTGTGGACTAAAGTAAAGAAAACTTGACACACAAAAAGAAGAATGAAGCCAAGAATCATGAGAGGGCAAGAGTAAAAGAAGGAAGAAGGATAATTATTTTGTGTAGATTTGATTATTCTGATTCTTCCCCTAGGCCCGATAGTATCTTCCTTTTTTAAGTCTCTAAAATATATTGTTATATTCTTAAAATCAACCCATGAAACCACCATCTTTTGTTATGGAGAGCTCAAATGGAGTTCTCTTTTATGACCCTGAATGAGTCTGAACTTTGATACCACCTTTGTATAGACATGAGCAAATATTTTATGCAGGAAGCTTATGCCCTGTAGCCAGGGGTGGAGAAAATCAAAGTGAGTGAAATGTAAAGGAAGATGCAAACTGAGAACAGGGTCTGATTCACTTAGACTGGTGACGTCTCATTCAGAACTCTTCTTTGCTTGATGTCTGGACGGTTTTGTCCTTTTGTCATTCTTTGTAAAAAGAGGTCATTCTTTGAGACATACGTACCAGTAAGTCCAGAGACAGCTAGTGGAACTCTGGGGAAATGGGTACTAACTCGTTTGATATAACATTCAAAGAACTTAGAAATATCAATAGAGCTATAATGAAAATGACGTTGAGCATAACTAAAATACTTGTTAATATTTAAGCCCCCTCAAATTTGTCGAGAGGCTCATAATCATTATCATAAGTCTGTATTAAACAATTGGCTAATAAAGGGATTCAATTCAAATCGTGAAATACTGAGTACCTCACATATGCCAGGTGCTGTACATGGTGCAAGGCCTACAGGATATAGTAAAGACAAAATTGGGAATCTTAGGGAACTTAGCAGTGGCCGAATTATGGAACACTAAAAGCTGTGATTCAAAAATAATGTTTAAGATTTAATGAGGAGGAGCTTCAAGATGGCGGAAGAGTAAGACGCGGAGATCACCTTCCTCCCCACAGATACACCAGAAATACATCTGCATGTGGAACAACTCCTGTAGAACACCTACTGAACGCTGGCAGAAGACCTCAGACCTCCCAAAAGGCAAGGAACTCCCCACGTACCTGGGCAGGGCAAAAGAAAAAAGAATAAACAGAGACAAAAGGATAGGGAACGGACCGGCACCAGTGGGAGGGAGCGGTGAAGGAGGAAAGGTTTCCACACACTAGAAGCCCCTTCACGGGTGGAGACTGCGGGTGGCGGAGGGGGAAAGCTTCGGAGCCACAGAGGAGAGCGCAGCAACAGCGGTGCAGAAGGCAAAGTGGAGAGATTCCCGCACAGAGGATCGGTGCCGACCAGCAGTCCCCAGCCCGAGAGGCTTGTCTGCTCACCCACCAGGACGGGCAGGGGCTGGGAGCTGAGGCTTGGGCTTCGGTTGGAGCGCAGGGAAAGGACTGAGGTTGGCGGCGTGAACGTAGCCTGCAGGGGCTTAGTGCACCATGGCTAGCCGGGAGTGAGTCCGGGAAAAGGTCTGGACCTGCGGAAGAGACAAGAGACTTTTTCTTGCCTCTTTGTTTCCTGATGCGTGAGGAGAGGGGATTAAGAGTGCCGCTTAGGGGAGCTGCAGAGACGGGCGCGAGCCGCGGCTATCAGCGCGGACCCCATAGACGGGCATGAGATGCTAGGGCTGCTGCTGCCACCACCAAGAAGCCTGTGTGCGAGCACAGGTCACTCTCCACACCTCCCCTCCCGGGAGCCTGTGCAGCCTGCCACTGCCAGGGTCCCGTGATCCAGGGACAACTTCCCCAGGAGAACACAAGGCGCGCCTCAGGCTGGTGCAACGTCACTCCGGCCTCTGCCGCTGCAGGCTCACCCCACATCCGTACCCCTCCCTCCCCTGGCCTGAGTGAGCCAGAGCCCCCTAATCAGCTGCTTCTTTAACCCCGTCCTCTCTGAGCAAAGAACAGATGCCCTCAGGTGACCTGTTATCAGAGGCGGGTCCAAATCCAAAGCTGAAACCCAGGAGCTATGCGAAAAAAGAAGAGAAAGGGAAATTTCTCCCAGCAGCCTCAGGAGCAGTGGATTAAATCTCAAAAATCAACATGAGGTACCCTGCATCTGTGGAATACCTGAATACACAACGAATCATCCCAAATTGAGGAGGTGGACTTTGGGAGCAAGATATATATTATTTTTTCCCCTTTTCCTCTTTTTGTGAGTGTGTATGTGTATGCTTCTGTGTGTAATTTTGTCTCTGTAGCTTTGCTTTTACCATTTATCCTAAGGTTCTGTCTGTCCTTTTTTTATTATTACTTAAAAGAAAATTTTCTTAATAATTATATTTTATTTTTTACTTTAATAACTTTATTTTATTTTATCTTCTTCTTTCTTTCTTTTTTCTCTCCCTTTTATTCTGAGCGGTGTGAATGACAGACTCTTGATGCTCCAGCCAGGCATCAGGGCTGTGCCTCTGAGGTGGGACAGCCAAGTTCAGGACACTGGTCCACAAGAGACCTCCCAGTTCCATGTAATATCACACGGCGAAAATCTCCCAGACATCTCCATCTCAATGCCAAGACCCAGCTCCACTCAACGACCAGCAAGCTACAGTGCTGAACACCATGCCAAACAACTAGCAAGAGAGGAACACAACCCCATCCATTAGCAGAGAGGCTACCTAAAATCATAATAAGGCCACAGACACCCCAAAACACGCAACCAGACGTGGACCTGCCCACCAGAAAGACAAGATCCAGCCTCATCCACCAGAACACAGGCACTAGTACCCTCCACCAGGAAGCCTACAAAACCCACTAAACTAACCGTAGCCACTGGGGACAGACACCAAAACCAACGGGAACTACGAACCTGCAGCCGGCGAAAAGGAGACCCCAGACACAGTAAGTTGAGCAAAATGAGAAGACAGAAAAATGCACAGCAGATGAAGGAGCAAGGCAAAAACCCACCAGACCTAACAAATGAAGAAGAAATAATTTCGGCAGTCTACCTGAAAAAGAATTCAGAATAATGATAATAAGGATGATCCAAAATCTTGGAAATAGAATAGAGAAATTACAAGAAATGTTTAACAAGGACCTAGAAGAACTAAAGAGCAAAGAAACAGTGATGAACAACACAATAAATGAAATTAAAAATTCTCTAGAACTGATCAATAGTAGAATAACTGAGGCAGAAGAATGCATAAGTGACCTGGAAGATAAATAGTGGAAATAACTATAGCAGAGCAGAATAAAAAAAAAAGAATGAAAATAATTGAGGACAGTCTCAGAGACTTCTGGGACAACATTAAATGCACAAGTTTTCGAATTATAGGGGTCCCAGAAGAAAAAGAGAAAAAGAAAGGGACTGAGAAAATATTTGAAGAGGTTATAGTTGAAATTTTCCCTAATATGGGAAAGGAAATAGTTAATCAAGTCCAGGGAGCACAGAGAGTCCCATACAGTATAAACACACCAAGACACATATGAATCAAACTATCAAAAATTAAAAACAAAGAAAAAATATTAAAAGCAGCAAGGGAAAAACAACAAATAACACACAAGGGAATCCCCATAAGGTTAACAGCTGATCTTTCAGCAGAAACACTGCAAGCCAGAAGGGAGTGGCAGGACATATTTAAAGTGATGAAGGAGGAAAACCTAAAACCAAGATTACTCTACCCAGCAAGGATCTCATTCAGATTTGATGGAGAAATTAGAACCTTTACAGACAAGCAAAAGTTAAGAGAATTCAGCACCACCAAACCAGCTTTACAACAAATGCTAAAGGAACTTCTCTAGGCAGGAAACACAAGAGAAGGAAAAGACATACAATAACAAACCCAAAACAATTACGAAAATGGTAATAGGAACATACATATCTGTAATTACCTTAAATGTAAGTGGATTAAATTTTCCAACCAAAAGACAAAGACTGGCTGAATGGATACAAAAACAAGACCCATATATATGCTGTCTACAAGAGACCCACTTCAGACCTAGGGATACATACAGACTGAAAGTGAGGGGATGGAAAAAGATATTCCATGAAAATGGAAAACCAAAAGAAAGCTGGAGTAGCAATTCTCATATCAGATAAAATAGACTTTAAAACAAAGACTATTACAAGAGACAAAGAAGGACACTACATAATGATCAAGGGATCGATCCAAGAAGAAGATATAACAATTGTAAATATTTATGCACCCAACATAGGAGCATCTCAATACATAAGGCAAATACTAAGAGCCATAAAAGGGGAAATTGACAGTAACACAATTATACTAGGGGACTTTAACACCCCACTTTCACCAATGGACAGATCATCCAAAATGAAAATAAATAAGGAAACACAAGCTTTAAATGATACATTAAAGAAGATGGACTTAATTGATATTTATAGGACATTCCATCCAAAAACAACAGAATACACTTTCTTCTCAAGTGCTCAAGGAACATTCTCCAGGATAGATCATATCTTGGGTCACAAATCAAGCCTTGGTAAATTTAAGAAAATTGAAACTGTATCAAGTATCTTTTTTAACCACAATGCTCTGAGGCTATCAATTACAGGGAAAAAAATCTGTAAAAAATACAAACACATGGAGGCTAAACACTACACTACTTAATAACCAAGAGATCACTGAAGAATCAAAGAGGAAATCAAAAAATACCTAGAACCAAATGACAATGAAAACACGACGACCCAAAACCTAAGGGATGCAGCAAAAGCAGTTCTAAGAGGGAAGTTTATAACAATAAAATCCTACGTTAAGAAACCAGAAACATCTCAAATTAACAAACTAACCTTACACCATAGCAATGGAGAAAGAAGAAAAAAAAGAACCCAAAGTTAGCAGAAGGAAAGAAATCATAAATATCAGATCAGAAATAAATGAAAAAGAAATAAAGGAAATGATAGCAAAGATCAATAAAACTGAAAGCTTGTTCGTTGAGAAGATAAACACAATTGATAAACCATTAGCCAGACTCATCAAGAAAAATGGGAGGAGACTCATGTCAGTAGAATTAGAAATGAAAACGGCGAAGTAACACCTGACACTGCAGAAATACAAAGGATCATGAGAGATTACTACAAGCAACTATATGCCAATAAAATGGACAACCTGGAAGAAATGGACAGATTCTTAGAAATGCACAACCTTCCGAGACTGAACCAGGAAGAAATAGAAAATATGAACAGACCAATCATAAGCACTGAAATTGAAACTGTGATTAAAAATCTTCCAACAAACGAAAGCCCAGGAACAGATGGCTTCACAGGTGAATTCTGTCAAACATTTAGAGAAGAGCTAACACCTATCCTTCTCAAACTCTTCCAAATTATACCAGAGGGTGGAACACTCCCAAACTCATTCTACGAGGCCACCATCACCCTGATACCAAAACCAGAGAAAGATGTCACAAAGAAAGAAAACTATAGGCCAATATCACTGATGAACATAGATGCAAAAATCCTCAACAAAATACTAGCAAACAGAATCCAACAGCACATTAAAAGGATCATACACCATGATCAAGTGGTGTTTATCCCAGGAATGTAAGGATTCTTCAATATATGCAAATCAATCAATGTGATACACCATATTAACAAATTGAAGGAGAAAAACCATATGATCATCTCAATAGATGCAGAGAAAGGTTTCAAAAAAATTCAACACCCATCTATGATAAAAACCCTGCAGAAAATAGGCACAGAGGGAACTTTCCTCAACATAATAAAGGCCATATATGACAAACCCACAGCCAACATCATCCTCAGTGGTGAAAAACTGAAAGCATTTTCACTAAGATCAGGAAGAAGACAAGGTTGCCCACTCTCACCACTCTTATTCAACATAGTTATGGAAGTTTTAGCCACAGCAATCAGAGAAGAAAAAGAAATAAAAGGAATCTAAATTGGAAAAGAAGTAAAACTGTCACTCTTTGCAGATGACATGATACTATACATAGAGAATCCTGATGATGCTACCAGAAAACTACTAGAGCTAATCAATGAATTTGGTAAAGTAGCAGGATACTACTAATTAATGCACAAATATCTCTTGCATTCCTCTACACTAATGAAAAATCTGAAAATGAAATTAAGAAAACACTCCCATTTACCATTGAAACAAAAAGAATAAAATATCTACGAATAAACCTACTTAAGGAGACAAAAGACCTGTATGCAGAAAATTATAAGACACTGATGAAAGAAATTAAAGATGATACAAAAAGATGGAGATATATACCATGTTGGCATTTTTCACAGAACTAGAACAAAAAACTTCACAATTTGTATGAAAACATAGATGATCCTGAATAGCCAAAGCAATCTTGAGAAAGAAAAACGGAGCTGGAGGAATCAAGCTCCCTGACTCCAGACTATACTACAGACCTACAGAATTCAAGACAGTATGGTACTGGCACAAAAACTGAAATATAGATCAATGGAAGATGATAGAAAGCCCAGAGATGAACCCATGTACATATGGTCACCTTAACTTTGATAAAGGATGCAAGAATATACTGTGGAGAAAAGACAGCCTCTTCAGTAAGTGGTGCTGGGAAAACTGGACAGCTACATGTAAAAGAATGAAATTAGAACACTCCCTAACATATACACAAAAATAAACTCAAAATGGATTAAAGACCTAAATGTAAGGCCAGACACTATCAAACTTTTAGAGGAAAACATAGACAGAACACTCTGACATAAATCACAGCAAGATCCTTTTTGACCCACCTCCTAGAGAAATGGAAATAAAAACAAAAATAAACAAATGGCACCTAATGAAACGCAAAAACTTCTGCACAGCAAAGGAAACCATAAACAAGATGAAAAATCAACCCTCAGAATGGGAGAAAATATTTCCAAATGAAGCAACTGACACAGGATTAATCTCCAGAGTATACAAGCAGCTCATGCAGCTCAATATCAAAAAAACCAACAACCCAATCCAAAAATGGGCAGAAGACCTAAAGAGACATTTCTCCAAAGAAGATATACAGATTGCCAACAAACACATAAAAGAATGCTTAACATCATTAATCATTAGAGAAATGCAAATCAAAACTACAATGAGATATCATCTCACAGCGGTCAGAATGGCCATCATCAAACTGTCTACAAACAATAAATGCTGGAGAGGGTGTGGAGGAAAGGGAATCCTCATACACTGTTGGTGGGAATGTGAATTGATACAGCCACTATGGAGAACAGTATGGAGGTTCCTTAGAAAACTAAAAATAGAACTACCATACAACCCTGCAATCCCACTACTGGGCATACACCCTGAGATAACCATAATTCAAAACGAGTCATGTACCACAATGTTCATTGCAGCTCTATTTACAATTCCCAGGACATGGAAGCAAGCTAAGTGTCCATCAACAGATGAGTGGGTAAACAAGATGTGGCACATATATACAATGGAATATTACTCAGCCATAATAAGAAACAAAATTGAGTTACTTGTAGTGAGGTGGATGGACCTAGAGTCTGTCATACAGAGTGAAGTAAGTCAGAAAGCGGAAAACAAATACCGAATGCTAACACATATGTATGGAATCTAAAAAAAAAAAAAAAAGAAAGAAAAAATGGCCATGAAGAACCCAGGGGCAAGATGGGAATAAAGACGCAGACCTATTAGAGAATGGACTTGAGGATACAGGGAGAGGGAAGGGTAAGCTGGGACAAAGTGAGCGAGTGGCATGGACATATATACACTACCAAATGTAAAATAGGTAGCTACTGGGAAGCAGCCGCATAGTACAGGGAGATCAGCTTGGTGCTTTGTGACCACCTTGAGGAGTGGGATAAGGAGGGTGGGAGGGAGACGCAAGAGGATGGAGATATGGGTATATATGTATATGTATGGCTGATTCAGTTTGTTATAAAACAGAAACTAACACAGCATTGTAAAGCAATTATACTCCAATAAAGATGTTTAAAAAAATTTAATGAACACATAGTATGTGTCAGATACTATGCTATGAATTTGTGCTTTAATTTATTTAATCATTAAAACAATCCTAAGAAGAAGGTTGTATTTTATTCTCATTTTACTGACAAGAAAACTGAAACATGGAGAGGTTAGATGAATCATCAGTATCATAAAATCAGCAAGTAGTGGGAAATATGTTAGAACCCAGGCAGTATCTCTCCTAAACCTGAGTGTATAACTTGTCTAATGATATCACATGTCTGAGAAGAGGTTCTAAAATGACAGCTAACACTGGTCATAGGCAAGAGATGAGACTTCCCAGAGAAGGTAGCAGTCCAACTTAGTCTTTTTTTAAGCAGCTTTATTGAAGTATAGTTTATAATAAAATAAACAGTGCATGTTTAATGTATACAATTTGATGAGTTTGGACCTATGCATACACCATCCATGAAACCATCCCAATTTAGTTTATAAGGAAGGAATTTATCAAGTTTAAAAATTTGAGTGAGAATATTCTGAGAAGAGAAAATAGCAAATGCAAAGGTGCAAATAAGTGAAGAAAAAAATAGCATATTTTGAATAAGAAAACAATGGGTAAGAACATTTAAACCAGAAGTCAGGAAAGACTTTTTGCATGTTTTTGCACTTTTTATAATTGGAATCATACATTATATACTCTTGTAAGTGGTTTATTTTGTTCATCATTGTGTCTGAGATTAATCCATACTGTTGTGTATTGTATTTATCACTTTTAATTTATGATCATCCCTCATTTATCTCTTTTAGCAACTTAAACATATTTATTTTAAAATTTCTGTCAGGCTATTCCATAGCATTCATTTTATCAGGAATGAGTACATAATTCTGTTATCAATTTGATTAAATTGCTTAACATTATATTTCTTCATGTGTTTGAGAATTCTGTTTCATGGTTATCTTGAGAGAGAAATTTTCTAAGTGTGTTCTTCTTTCCTTTCCTATTTAAGGGTGAGTTGGTTATAAGGGGTCCTTAACCTCCTCAGATCTTTAGGCCTCCAGTCTGAACCTAAATCTCCCATAATGTTTCAACACTCCTACTCAGTGGAGTGGTGGTTTTTTATTAGTGATTTTGATCGTACAAAAATAATTGTTTCATAACTTTGCATAAGCTTATCGGTCTCTAAGTGCTTTTGGTCTCAGTTAATAGCATTGTTTTCCAGGCATGCAGTCATTTTATGAAACCAAACAATAACTCCAAATAGATTTTCTAATCAAGTAAAACTAAAACATAAATGATTTTTTTTCAATTCTGATTCCTTGGTGCTATCTCGGTAAAGGGGATGAGGTAGACGTTCCAAGTAAATAATACCTTGTGCTTTGAGTTGTCTATGTTATTTTAGTGGGCAGGAAATAATTATCAGAAGAGCTAAAAAAATGTACTTGGGGCAGAGTGCATTCCTGCCGAATTGATTTCTAGTAGTATAGAGCCAAGAGTTTAAATACTAAGCACTAAGGTGAACAGCTGTTTGATCTATTGTCAGGTAAACCCAATCAATTTTACCCATCACTGTGACTGCAAATAATTATAACTCTAGGGAAGTCCCCATTTTCAATTCACAAAATACTCAAGGCTCTGAAGTGATATATTCTAACTCAGCCCAGGGGAATTGACTCTCTTATCATTAGAAGGTCTGAGTCAAAACACCATAGGCATTGTGCCTTCTGGCTAGAGGGGCTTCCTCATTCAGTGCATCATCCCAAAGCTGACTTCTTCCAGAAATTGAACATAAATCTTAGCAGAGTGGATCTCAAGTCAGAGGGTCCTGAATTATTAGGGTTCATTTGTTTGGGGTTCACTTGGAGGTGAATGCTCACCCACATCTTTCATGTCCATATTAGCAGTATCTTCATTATGAGAGGATTTGTGATGAGTGGGAACCACAGTAAGATTTCCCTCTAGGTCCAGGATTTTTTATTATTATTTGCATTATATCTCTAAGAAAGAAGCTTCTTTTATATAGTCAAACTTCTTACGAGAAGCCAAATGATGTACGTGAAGATTTACATTTAAAAAGAGAATTTTGTGGGGTGGCAACCAACCTCAGACACATACGGTTCAGTGCTCCATTATTCTACCTGAGTCCGGTGCCTAAAACAATGCTTGCCAATGAACATTTTGAAAGACAAAAACAATTATACTGTGGGCAACAGCTGTGGATATTAGAAAGTTTCTAAGACTGGAGAATTTTATGTAGCCTTTGAATATGATTGTTTTTAGCACGTGACAATATGATATTAAAAATTATTCTAGTAGACTCAAAGATAAGAGTATAACGAAAGGAAAAAGAGAAGTTAGCAAACACCTTCATGTAGCCAGGTATGTCTGTATAGCTCTCAGGTAAGCAATTTGGATACAACACATCCAAAATAAAATTTTCTTTTATTTCAAATATGCTCCTCTCCTATGTTTCCCATTTCTGAGAACACATCGTGCACAATTCACCAAGTGAAACAGCAGAGTATTATTAGATATTTCCCTTTCTTTCACCCCATCCATAAACTAACTCCTGTCCATTCTAATCTTGAAGGAGCTCTCAAATTCATTTCTTCCCCCTCTATCCTCACTGCTGCTCTCTCAGATCAGAACCGAATCCTTTCAGGCAAGCGTCTCAGCCTCCCAACTGGCTTCCCTGTCCCCTCCTCTTTTCTCCCATGCATCACCCATACCATCATCAGAGGTGTTTCTAAAGCCCACCTTGATCACCTAAACGTTCAGTGGCTTCTCCATGCCTACAGAATGCATGCTCTTCTTAGAACACATATTATCTTTCATAGTGAGACCCCACATATTTCTCTTTCAACCACATTTCATACATTCCCCAAAAGCCCTCTATGTTAAGTCATACCAAATTAGTCTATAATTTCTTGAATTCTCCATAGTCTTTCATGTAGGTTGATGTGTCTATTCTCTGTGTAGACCATCTATCCATAGCATCCTACTGATTAGCTCTTAGTGTCCATTAAAACCTCTTACTGTCTACCTTTTTTCACATACCTCTATTATAACACAAGTAATGCTGAATTTAGTTGTATGTTTACTCTTCTCTTGCTCTCCCATTAGACAGTGAACTATTAAAAACAGCCTTTTTTAAACTTTTATCCTCCCTTTGTTCCCACCACCCTCAGGATTCTAGCACAATCTATGGTAAATTATATATGTTAATATATATTTAAATGAAAAAAAATGACTAAACTTAGACATATAGAAAGAGAAAAAAGCAAAGATGGAGAAAAGTTTTTATAGCAATAGAATTTAAATGTTGAGTGAGATGATAGCTCAGTTTATTTTAAATGGTTAAGGAAAAATAATTTTAGGATATTTGTGATTGCTTTTAATGTAAACATATATTATTCCATATTTAAAACAACCCATGGTAAATTAGTGCCACTCAATTGGACAAAGCAGCAAGGGAGATATTAAAAGATAATTGTTATCATCTCTCCTCTACATCTTTTAAGCTTGCTATATCTCAAAGAATTCATGGACGAAATTGCCCAACAAATTAAGAGGTTGATAATTTAAATAAATTATCAATTAAATTATGTATAATTTATAATTAAATAAATTATCAAATTAAATAAATTATCAATTAAATATGTATATTTAAATAAAAATGCTCAACTATACTTAGTTTTCCCCCTTTGTGTTAGAAAAGACCTCAAGATGAACAAGCACAAGTAGGAAATGGTGAGTTTCAATATCACACTAAAAAGATAAACAGCCTTCCTAACCTGTGTGATTAGCTCAGTTAGTAGGACATAAATATCTGCAAGGCATTCATATTTATCATTAATTATTTATTTATTTTTTTTTTTTGCGGTACGTGGGCCTCTCGCTGTTGTGGCCTCTCACGTTGCGGAGCACAGGCTCTGGGCGCTCAGGCTCAGCGGCCATGGCTCACGGGCCCAGCCGCTCCGTGGCATGTGGGATCTTCCCGGACCGGGGCACGAACCCGTGTCCCCTGCATCGGTAGGCGGACTCTCAACCACTGCTCCACCAGGGAAGCCCTATCATTAATTTTTAAATGCACTGGGTGGGAGGGTAATATTTCCAAAGATTTTGGCCCTGATCTATCTATCTATCTATATATATCTTAATTTTATTCATCTAATATTGTTCTTTTGAATCAAATAAATAATCAAAATTAATGAGCAACTAATTTCATGTTTATGAACAGAATTCTCATTTTTTTCCTCAAGTTAAAATCCCTAGCCATTTGATTCTTTTTTTCTTGCCTAATTAGTGTCGAGCAGTAGAGTAGTGGCAGAGGGGGTAAGACACAAGTTTACACATGACTGTTCAGGATTTTTCACCCTCTTATTACAATATCAACTCATCTTTTATGTATCTAGGCTGAAATTGTATTGGTATGCAGCATTTCTGGCTGTGTTATTGTTCCCACATTATTTGTGAGGTACACGTTTGTCTTATCAGCTAGAATGTATATTCCCCTATAGTTACAGTATTTTTCTGCTTCAGATGATTATCATATGGCTGGTAGTAATGAGTATGTATGCATGTGTTTGCACTTTTATGTGTGCTTCATGTAAACTTTAATTAATTAACTTTTAATGTTTTAATGGGAAAAGATAAACTGGGGTAGAAAGAGTTCAGTTGAATGCTGTCTTGATTTTCCAAAAACTGCAGAATCTGCACTTAGGAAACTTGGTCATTGAGAGGCATTGCAAAATGGGATAGGATGTATGTTCAGCCAGACTCTGTCCAGAAAAGTGAATAGAAAGATTATCACAAGTTTATTTTATTTCTAGTTTCTGTGTTGCTGGAGAGCTCAGTCAAGGAGAAACACCATGTGCATGGAAGGCAAATCCTTCCCTCTTAAGTCCATCTCACCTGTGCCATGAAGAAGAGGTTGTGGTACCTCCACGGATGGGCTTATCCTCTTTCCATCCACAGTTCCATAGCTAGCAGATGAATGTAGTAAAAAAGGTAAAGACCAGATCATTGGTTTCTCCCATTTCCAGCAGAGTACGAAGGGACATTCGGATTTTAGAGGATGGAACTGAGTAAATTCAAGACACATCTGTTTTTACATTTAACTCTACTTGTCTTGGTGGATAAGTTCTTAATTAAATCAAAGTAGGTGATAATGAAATGTAGAGGTGGCCTTGAGATAGAATGAATTCACCAAGTGAAATACTCGGGGAATTCACTGAAAGCCAAATCTCTCCCCTATTATGATTACATTTTTCTAAAATTAAAAGCAAAGCTTATAATTAAAGCAAGGTTTGAGACTCAAATAATTTCAAAAGTATTGCTTCTTGAATCACTTTTGTAAATTTCCATTTCTAAAAGCAAAACAGTAAAATTCAATAATTTAAAATTTGTAACTGTTCAGATCATACTGTGTACCACAAACTGTCACTGCTATACCCTAACCTGATACTTACTTCTCTTCATACTTATTTTAAATTTACCTTAACTTTTTCTTTTTTCATTTTTATATTCCCACAATTGTTCTATCTTTTCGAATAAATTTTGCTTTTAATTAAACAGTAATGAGAAGTCTAACTAAATTTTTTTTAAAAAAACTTTTCTTGACTGATGACAGCTTGTAACATTATTTCTCCCTTTTCCTCTTCTGATCTACATCTAAGCAAGCAGGTAAGAAAGCCAGGTGTATGCTGACCTTTGATACCAGCAACGAGTTCAAACAACTTGCAGCAACCTTCAGCTAGGTCTTATTCCCTAACCACCATAAAAACCCAAGCCATTTTCACTTCAGTTTGGGAAATCTACCCTGCTCTCCCCCCCAAAATCTCATAGCATGTGTGTGTCATCCTCACTCAATATCCGAACCCATTTTTGGAGAGGAGTCAATTTTGCTTCTTCAGGGGTAGCCATAAAATAACCAACCCGTATATCAGACCCTCTGTGCTCACTGCTATGTATGTGATAAATTATCACTAAATGGGAAAAAATGCTTCTTTTCTTATTCGGGAGCATATAATTTTGGTCTAGTGAGTTCAGAAATAAATTTAGTTATTTAATTAATTCATACCAAACACTTTAATGGGAGGGGAGGTGTTACGTGCTTTCAGCCACACTGCCCTGATACTGAATATTTTTTAAAATGTTATTTGATTGTGGTGAGAACACTTAACATGAGATCAACCCTCTTAACATATTTTTAACTGTACAAGGCAGTATTTTTGACTATAGATACAATGCTTTACAGTAGATCACTGGAGCTTATTTATCTTGCTAACTGAAACTTTATACCCATTGATTAGTAACTCCCCATTTCTCCCACCTGTCAGCCCCCAGCAACCACCATTCCACAATCTGATTCTATAAAATTTATTATTTAATTATCTTACATAAGTAGAATCATGTGCAGTCTTTGTCTTTCTGTTATTGGCTTGTTTCACTTAGCGTAATGTCTTCAAGTTTCATTTGTGTTGTTGCATATGGCAGAATGTTCCTTTTTTTTAAAGGTTGACTAGTATTCTATTGTATGTATATACCACATTTTCTTTATCATTCCATCTATCAATGGACATTTAGGTTGTTTCCACATTTTAACTATTGTAAATAGTGCTTCAGTGAACATGAGAGTGTTAATATCTCTTTGAGATCCCAATTTCAATTATTTTGGCTAAATACCCGGAAGTGGGATTGTTGGATCACATGGTGGTTCTGTTTTTAATTTTTTGAGTGAACTTCATACTATTTTCTGTAGCTGCTGCGCCATTTTGCATTCCCATCAACAGTGAAAAAGATTTCTAATTTTTTCACATACTCATCAACACTTGTTATTTTCTGTACTTTTAAAATAATGACCATCCTAACAGGTATGAGGTGATATCTCCTTGTTGTTTTGATTTGCATTTCCCTGATGATTAGTGGTGTTGAGAATCTGTTCCTATACCAGTTGGCCATTTGTATGTCTTCCTTGGAGAAGTGTCTGTCCAAGTGCTTAGTCCATTTTTAAAATGGGTTATTAGGTTTTGTGGTGTTGAGTTGTAGCAGTTCCTTATATATTTCGGGGACTAACCCCTTATCAGATATATGGTTTGCGAATATTTTCTTCCATTCCATAGGTTCCCTTTTCATGTGGTGTTTTCTTAGCTGTGCAGAAGCTTTGTGGTTTGATGTAGTTCCACTTACTTATTTTTGTTTTTGTTGCCTATGTTTTTTGGTGTCATATCTATCAAATTATTGCTAAGATCAATGTCATGAAGCTTTTCCCCTATATTTTCTTCTAGGAGTTTTAAGTGTTTAATCCACTTTGTGTTGATTTTTGTGGTTAGTGTATAATAAGGTTCCAATTTCATTCTTTTGCATGTTGATATCCACTTTTCCCAGCACCATTTGTCAAAGAGACTATCCTTTCCCAAGAACTGTATATTCTTGGCAATGAATGTGAATATTTATATACCTAGTTCTAGCTCTGGCTTTGAAAAGGTTTTGACTCTCAGCATTCTTGTCTATCAAATGGAGATAGTAATATCCCTCTCAAAGGTTCCTGGGAGGATTCAGTGGCCAAATATAAGTAAATCACCCAGGATAGGACTGTGCATATAGACAACACAAATGTTGTTTTGCTACCCCACTGTTCCCTTCTGGCTACAAAGGATGTATAAGATATGGTGCTTAACTATTAGCTAAGAAATAATATTTGCAATCATAAGATAAATACTTAGTTAAGAGATAACATTTGCAATCATAAAATAAGATTCAGGTGTATATATATATATATATATATATATATATATATATATATATATATATATATATATATATACACACACACACACACACCAAAATGTGTTTAACCTTTTTATGCACAGTGTTGGAGACAAGACTCAAACATGCATAAAATAAGGACAGAACCAACTCCTTTATCAAGTCAGCCAAACAGACCCTTTCCCCAATAGACCAAACCATATATAGGCACATTTAATATGCCAGACACTGGGTTAAATAGTTTATATTCCTTTTGTCATTTAATTATCACAGCTTTGTGAAGTTGATGATGATGATCATAATGATAATATCATTCACTGACATGTTCAGGGTACTTTTACGTATTTTTTCATATCCTCATGATTTTCATGATTTTTGGGGTTAGTGATGTTATTCATCTTACTTTGTGGTTGTGAAAACTGAGACACAGTTAAATTACTTTTATAAGCTGGCATAAATAGTAACTGCCCAACAGGAGTGGGATTTGAGCCCAGGTTGCGTTATCTCTTGGGCCCATAAGCAGCAAGATAGTTCAGAAATTCATTCGGTTCATCTTCTGAATCACTTGAGAAATTAAAATTCCAACAAGTGTTTAAATAAAATGAAACTAGAAGTGTAAGACATACGTGAAAAAAAGGTGTGAATTGGCTATGCTGTGACTTTGTGGGAAGAGCTAGTCTTACACAGTGGGGAAATATTATGGCTGCTGCTCTTGTGTCTGGACTCTGGTAAGATCTTCCACCTTTAGATTTTCTCCTATAAGAAGCAAAGTCTGTGAGGACAGAGAAAGTTTAAAATGTAAACCACCTGGGAAGGAGAAAAAAATCCATGTTCTAGAATAGAAATGCCTCATTCCAAACCTCTTCTGACAGCTATTGTGGAAAGCCTCAGGCAGGAATCAGGTTCCTGGTTAGGAGCTGGATGGAAATCCCTTGAGGGGTACGAAGGTGATGACTGGTAAGTTCATCAAAACTCAAAGAAAATGTCACATGTTTTACATTTTTTTGCTATTGTTGAATATATATATATGTTTTATCTAATGGATCATTTAAGATCTTCTGCCTTTTATTTAGAATAGATTTAAAAGATTTGATAATATTTACTCAATGTAAAATGGCACTAAAATTCTTCAAGCTGTATGAACCATTTCTTTTTTTTTTTTTTTAACATCTTTATTGGACTATAGTTGCTTTACAATGTTGTGTTAGTTGTGGCTGTATAACAAAGTGAGTCAGCTATATGTTTACATACATCCCCCATCTCCTCCCTCTTGCGTCTCCCTCCCATCCTCCCTATCCCACCACTGTAAGTGGACAGAAAGCACCGAGCTCATCTCCCTGTGCTATGCTGCTGTTTCCCACTAGCTATTTTACATTTGGTAGTGTATATATGTCCATGCCACTCTCTCACTTCATCCCAGCTTACCCTTCCCCCTCCCCCTGTCCTCAAGTCCATTCTCTACATCTGCGTCTTTATTCCTGTCCTGCCCCTAGGTTCTTCAGAACCCTTTTTTTTTTTTTTTTAGATACTATATATATGTGTTAGCATACGGTATTTGTTTTTTCTCTTTCTGACTTCACTCTGTATGACAGTCTCTAGGTCCATCCAACTCACTACAAATAACTCAATTTCATTTCATTTTAATGCTGAGTAATATTCCATTGTATATATGTGCCACATCTTGATCCATTCATCTGTCGATGGACACGTAGGTTGCTTCCATGTCCTGGCTATTGTAACCAGAGCCGCAATGAACATTTTGGTACATGACTCTTTTTGAATTATGGTTTTCTCAGGGTATATGCCCAGTAGTAGGATTGCTGGGTCATATGGTAGTTCTATTTTTAGCTTTTTAAAGAATCTCCATACTGTTCTCCATAGTAGCTGTATCAATTTACATTCCCACCAACAGTGCAAGAGGGTTCCCTTTTCTCCACACCCTCTCCAGCATTTACTGTTTGCAGCTTTATTGATGACAGCCATTCTGACCAGTGTGAGGTGATACCTCTTTGTGGTTTTGATTTGCATTTCTCTAATGATTAGTGATGTTGAGCATCCTTTCATGTGTTTGTTGGCAATCTGTATATCTTCTTTGGAAAAATGCCTATTTAGATCTTCTGCCCATTTTTGGATTGGGTTCTTTGTGTTGTTGATATTGAGCTGCATGATCTGCTTGTATATTTTGGAGATTAATCCTTTGTCAGTTGCTTTGTTTGCAAATATTTTCTCCCATTCTGAGGGTTGTCTTTTCTTCTTATTTATAGTTTCCTTTGCTGTTCAAAAGCTTTTAAGTTTCATTAGGTCGCATGTGTTTATCCTTGTTTTTATGTGCATTTCTCTAGGAGGTGGGTCAAAAAGGGTCTTGCTGTGATTTTTGTCATAGAGTGTTTTGCCTATGTTTTCCTCGAAGAGTTTGATAGTGTCTGGCCTTACATTTAGGTCTTTAATCCATTTTGAGTTTATTTTTGTGTATGGTCTTAGGGTGTGTTCTAATTTCATTCTTTTATATGTAGCTGTCCAGTTTTCCCAGCACCACTTATTGAAGATATTGTCTTTTCTCCATTGTATCTTCTTGCCCCATTTATCAAAGATAAGGTGACCATATGTGTGTGGGTTTATCTCTGAGCTTTCTTTCCTGTTCAATTGATCTGTCTTGCTGTTTTTATGCCAGTAACATGCTGTCTTGATTACTGTAGGTCTGTAGTATAGTCTGAAGTCAGGGAGCCTGATTCCTCCAGCTCCATTTTTCTTTCTTAAGATTGCTTTGGCTATTCGGGGTCTTTTGTGTTTCCATACAAATTGTGAATTTTTTTGTTCTAGTTCTGTGAAAAATGTCATTGGTAGTTTGATAGGGATTGCATTGAATCTGTAGATTGCTTTGGGTAGCATAGTCATTTTCACAATGTTGATTCTTCCAATTCAAGAATATGGTATATCTCTCCATCTGTTTGTATCATCTTTAATTTCTTTCATCAGTGTCTTGTAGTTTTCTGCATACAGGTCTTTTGTCTCCTTAGGTAGGTTTATTCCTAGGTATATTGTTCTTTTTGTTGCAGTGGTAAATGGGAGTGTTTCTTTAATTTCTCTTTCAGATTTTTCATCATTAGTGTATAGGAATGCAAGAGATTTCTATGCATTAATTTTGTATCCTGCTACTTTACCAAATCCATCGATTAGCTCTATTAGTTTTCTGGTAGCACTCTGTAGGATTCTCTATGTATAGTATCGTGTCATCTGCAAACAGTGACAGTTTTACTTCTTCTTTTCTGATTTGGATTGCTTTTATTTCTTTTTCTTCTCTGATTGCTGTGGCTAAAACTTCCTAAACTATGTTGAATAATAGTGGTAGAGTGGGCAACCTTGTCTTGTTCCTGATCTTAGTGGAAATGGTTTCAGTTTTTCACCATTGAGAATGATTTTGGCTGTGGGTTTGTCATATATGGCCTTTATTATGTTGAGGTAAGTTCCCTCTATGCCTACTTTCTGGAGGATTTTTATCATTAATGGTGTGGAATTTTGTCAAAAGCTTTTTCTACATCTATTGAGATGATCATATGGTTTTTCTCTTTCAATTTGTTAATATGGTTTATCACATTGCTAATTTCCATATATCAAAGAATCCTTGCATTCCTGGGTTAAACCCCACTTGATCATGGTGTATGATCCCTTTAATGTGCTGTTGGATTCTGTTTGCTAGTATTCTGTTGAGGATTTTTGCATCTATGTTCATCAGTGATATTGGCCTGTAGTTTTCTTTCTTTGTGACATATTTTTCTGGTTTTGGTATCAGGGTGATAGTGGCCTCGTAGAATGAGTTTGGGAGTGTTCCTCCCTCTGCTATATTTTGGAAGAGTTTGAGAAGGATAGGTGTTAGCTCTTCTCTAAATGTTTGATAGAATTCGCCTGTGAAGCCATCTGGTCCTGGGCTTTTGTTTGTTGGAAGATTTTTAATCACAGTTTCAATTTCAGTGCTTGTGATTGGTCTGTTTATATTTTCTATTTCTTTGTGGTTCAGTCTTGGAAGGTTGTGCTTTTCTAAGAATTTGTCCATTTGTTCCAGGTTGTCCATTTTATTGGCATATTGTTTCTTGTAGTAATCTCTCATGATCCTTTGTATTTCTGCAGTAACAGTTGTAACTTGTATTTCATTTCTAATTCTATTGATTTGAGTCTTCTCCCTTTTTTTCTTGATGATTCTGGCTTATGGTTTATCAATTTTGTTTATCTTCTCAAAGAACCAGCTTTTAGAAACCCTATCTTTTTAAAAAGTCATGAAGATCAAATTTCTCTGACACATGCCCAATGATATAAAAATCACGAAATGATTCAAAAGATAGTAAGTTTTTATTTTTATCCAAAAATGTTCTCCTTGTAAAGCAAGACTGTAAAACAATTATAAATCTAGATTTCAACAATCCATTTAATTTTATTTAGACTTGTATTTACTATAGGTGTTTTTCATATGGTACATTTATCTTAGTTCAGTCTTTAAATTTGTGCAACTCAGGATATCCCTTTATATTGACACTACAATGTCATATATCTTTTATTCACAATTTCCTTAAGTGTTTTAATCACAGTACATTCACTGTAATGTAAAGAAGTGTTCTGATCTGAAGGTTTTAGAAAACATAAGACATACAGAAGATATATTCACTTTATTATAGTTACTCATCACTATCATATGTGCCTTCTGGGTCACTTTGGTAGTTCATGATACATTTTTCCACATGTAAATTATTTTTATCATTTTACATGATGGAGAAGAAAATACACAGATGTGTATCCATTCAGAAAAATAATTCATAATGCACAGATTATAAGAGCAGGCAGAACTGAAATTAAAATTCCTTATACAATACAGATATAGATTTCCTTTTTAAGTGATGTCTAATTATAATAAAATATGTCAACAAAAGTAAGATTAATCCAAATTTCTTTTCCAGAGGCAACTCTTGATAGTTTTTCTAAATATCTGTCTCCTTGTCTAGTATTTTAATTTAAATCTCCAAACATCCCATTATTTAGCTTTTAAATAAGGTCTCTTCTGCTACTGAGTCAGCTCTGCCTCCTTCAAAATTAGATCTGATTAGTTTGCCATTTTTTATTTTGGGGTCATAGTAGGAACTTTAAACTGAATTTTAACCTTATTCTGCATTATTCAGAGCTTGCTTTGAGAATTTGGGTAAAGGCATTTTCACAGGATAATTCTGGAAATAGTGTTTCTGTGTGATGTTAATATTTTAGAATATAAATTAGACTTCAGAGGACCCTCTTGAATGTTTGGTAGCTTGAATTTGCATTTTTCTTTCACAGAGATGGATAACCACACCAATATCATAAACCATCTCAGAGGCAATAACATTATTTAGCTGGAAGTGGCAGTCTTTTTACATTTTACATATATTTTGTGTCTCATTATGAGGTAGGCAGGTTTTTAGTTGTAAGTTGTGACAGTCATTATGTTTGTCTCCATGATATGTCAGGATTTCAAAAAATAGAGCTTTAAATAAGAATGAATTACATTTATTTTGATAAATGTACACAGATTGGAGATAGCCAGACCTGAGGACTCTACATTCTGTATATAATGGCAGGATTTGCTTTTTGCCAAGGCAGATTATATTTCACAGAGAAGCCTAAACGTTTTAATAAATTGATGTTTGAACCTCACTCTTAAATTTTCTGTGAAGATAATTGAATTAATATTTTAGTACCCAAACAGGCAAATGCTAATGCAAGTCTCTCCTGTTCAAACAGGATTGTATGCAGAATAAGCGTATAAGGTAACAGTTTTTGCTTCTATTGAGAGAAGATAAAGAACTCTATCTGAGAGTGGATAAGGAACTTAAATGGTCACAAGCCCAACCTATCTCTTTATTGAGATAGGGCAATAAGTACCCACCAAAGACCATTTTTCTTTTTAAATCAAAATAGAGCAATAGCCAAGGTTCTTGACCGACCTTACTGGGAATCCTTGCCTACCGGGCATGTAACTTTTCATACAGATTCCATCCAACTGTAGACTCTGCATCTGAATCTGCTCTAGAGCCCTAGGAACAGTGACTCACTAGTTCCATGGGCTGCTAGCCTAAGTGTTGTCTGACTTGATATTTACTGGCTTTCCAATTTCAGGCTTATATATTCATGTTTATTAACTCTTTTCCTGAGCGAAGAACACTTTTGGAAGAGAAACATAGGAATCAAGTGTATATTTAAAGTACAAGACAAGCAGAAATTATTAGTACCAGCTAGACAAGTGAGAAACCCAAGAGTAGGGAAATTTAAAGAACTTGCTCAAAATCACAGATTATGGAAATATGAACTTAAATTCAGTTGTATATATCATCAAGGAACAGATATTCCTTACACACCAGCGTACCCAGAGAAACTTAATTGTGACCCTGAAAAAACCATAACCTGCTCAAATCTTCAGTTTATGTCATTCACCATGCAATTTTGTTATGTGATCAAATTTCAGAAACATATGGACTAAAAGAGAAAGGTACTTTAAGTTCACATCAGCATCCTATGGTTTTCTATGAAGAAAAGCAATGCTGTGTTACTGAGGGTAATGTAAGTTTGTGAATAACAGATGATAGTAATGGTTTTAGAAGACTGTGAATTCTTTGAAATCTCCCCTGCAACCCAATAGTAAGCCTAAATTCTTCAGTGACTGAATAAAAAAATTTTTAAAGCATTCATATTTTAATAAAATAGTATAAGGTTTTCATTGCGATTTACTCATAACATCATCCAATTGATATGCGTGTGCAAGATAGCAAATTTTTATTAATTCAATATGTAAGGTGATGAATAAGCCACTGAACTATTTCCAAAGACTCCCCTTTGAAGGCATATCAACCTACAATATATTTTCCCATTAGTGGTCATATTATGTTAAGTCAATCATTAATACATCTATGAAAGTAACATGAAGATTATATTACTACTATGGATAAATTACAATATATAAAACTCTTCTCTAGGGTTTTAGTCGTATTAAAATTTTCAGGTTTTGTTCTCATGAACCAATGTATGTAAATGCATTTTTGTTAGTGATTCTTGCATTTAGTCCTGTTGAGAACTGACCTAAGCTAATTTGGGCAGTCATGGTTATCTGGTTCTTCTTTATAGGTATTGGTAGCCTCTTATGATTTGAGACAGAACCACTTGTCCACAGTGTATCCATGAAATTATGTCTTATGCTGAATTTTACCTCACATATAAATATTTACTAGCAAAAAGGTGTTAAATAGTTTCTTGTTAGTTTGTTACATTTCCAACTCTACTTCGAATAGTTTTCAGCTGTTAGAATTGCCATATCTGTATGCCTTCTTTGTGTCTCTGCATCCCTGGAAAATCCTCATATTTTTTAACACACTTTCCCCCAGTAAAATCATTTTTATCATCCTTGTGCATTTATTCAGTTATCTACGGTTGATATTTATTTTGGGTGTCCATAGACTCCTAACTATGCTCTTTAAACTACTCTTCACCCTTGAAGTGTGTGTTTTGAGTAGGTTACCTCAAATGTTAACTAGCCAGCAGTAAGGCGTTCATTAAAGTGGATTCATAAAGGCGCATACATATACACACCCCAAAATGTCCATGCTTAAAATATTACAGGTAATATAAAACACCTTGTGAAGAAGTCTTTTCTTTTAAAATGAGAAAAAGTTGTGGGTATCCTTTTAAGCTACATATTTTGGAAATGTCTAGGTTTCAAAAATAAGTATGCAGCTTTCTCTGGTTTCCTGATGTGCTACAAGTTTTTTCTATCATATACCTTTGGATATTTCAAGTTATACTGTTACATAATTTCAATTTCCTTGATCTTTGAAGATAACCTACTAATATTGAGTATCTACTGTGTGTCTATGAGTTTACATTCATGTCACTATGCACATTTTCAAAACGATTAAATTTAGATTAATTTAAAATTTCTACATCAAAGCATTTATTTTGAACCATCTTATTCCTACAAAGATGATGCACATGCACACACATATATATACACACAAAATGATAACTAATGAAATATTTATAAAATGTCTTAGGGACATTTATGTCATACTTAAAATTTTAGATATATATTTACATATTTTGTATAATCATAAATTATATCCTTACAAATTATATACGTACTTTAAATATTCAAAAATGCTAAAATTCAGGAACCTCCATACTGTTCTCCATAGTGGCTGTATCAATTTGCATTCCCACCAACAGTGCAAGAGGGTTCCCTTTTCTCCACACCCTCTCCAGCATTTAATGTTTGTAGATTTTTTGATCATGGCCATTCTGACAGATGTGAGATGATATCTCATTGTAGTTTTGATTTGCATTTCTCTAATGATTAATGATGTTGAGCATTCTTTCATGTGTTTGTTGGCAACCTGTATATCTTCTTTGGAGAAATGTCTATTTAGGTCTTCTGCCCATTTTGGGATTGGGTTGTTTGTTCCTTAAAAAACTAAAAATAGAGCTACCATACGACCAGCAATCCCACTACTGGGCATATACCCTGAGAAAACCATAATTCAAAAAGAGTCATGTACCAAACTGTTCATTGTAGCTCTGTTTACAATAGCCAGGACATGGAAACACCCTAAGTGTCCATCAACAGATGAATGGATAAAGAAGATGTGGCACATATATACAATGGAATATTACTCAGCCATAAAAAGAAACGAAATTGAGTTATTTGTAGTGAGGTGGATGGACCTAGAGTCTGTCATACAGAGTGAAGTAAGTCAGAAAGAGAAAAACAAATACCGTATGCTAACACATATATATGGAATCCAAAAAAAAAGAAAAATGGTCATGAAGAACCTAGGGGCAAGACGGGAATAAAGACACAGACCTACTAGAGAATGGACTTGAGGATACGGGGAGGGGGAAGGGTAAGCTGGGACAAAGTGAGAGAGTGACATGGACATATATACACTACCAAATGTAAAATAGATAGCTAGTGGGAAGCAGCCGCATAGCACAGGGAGATCGGCTCGGTGCTTTGTGACCACCTAGAGGGGTGAGATAAGGAGGGTGGGAGGGAGGGAGACGCAAGAGGGAAGAGATATGGGGACATATGTATATGTATAACTGATTCACTTTGTTATAAAGCAGAAACTAACACACCATTGTAAAGCAATTATACTCCAATAAAGGTGTTAAAAATGTTAAAATTCAATTAGGCTTATATAATGTTTTATAATTACATATAACCATTTTTTTAAATGCCTGTGTGATTTTTTTAATTTAATAAACAAATGTGAATACTAAGTCTGTCCAACTTAAAGTCTGTGTGATAGAAAAGTAATGTAGTATATATTGTCTAATTTATAAAAACAGTATTGCTGCTGTAATGGTCCACAGTGAAAAGATAATTCAAAATATTGAGGAGAAAGCAGAATGATATTTTTGTCTCACATAGAAAATATTAAAGCAGATATAATCCATACGTGTCCATATGTATATATGTATGTAGATATGCATGTATGTATGTATCTATCATGTCTGTCTCTCAGTCATTTCTGTTAATGGATAATTCACTGACTGCTCCTTAACCCTTTCTCCATTTCCCGTATTTCACTGAAGGTGCTTAGTGAGATGTTTTTTTTCCCAGTTATGGGTGACCATGTAATTCAGTTCTAGCTGATGTGACGTAGAAGATTTCCAAGGAGCATCTGGAAAACCTTTTGCTTATTTGATAAAAAATAATAGATGGATCTTGTACTGCCCTTCCTCCTTTTTACTCACCAACTTTAATGAATGTGTTATATTAGAGGCTACACCAGGCATCTTACTAAAATGAAGAGAAAAAGCATAGGGCAAGAAAAAGTCAATATGCTAGTAACAGTGGTACAGAAAGATAGAAGCCAAGACCTTGATGATGTTAAGTAGCTGAACAGATGCCAGTAACTCCCTGCCTCTGGGCTTCTTGCTTTGAGTTTGTCATTCTCAGTTGGTTTCTTTAATTAAAACTTAGTTTTCATTGAGCAGGCTTATGTTCGGAGAAAAATTGAACAGAAGTACAGAGATTTCCCACATACCACCTGCCCCCATCCATGCATAGACTCTCCAATTCTCCAAATCCCCTACCAAAGTGGTACATTTGTTACAAGCAGTGAATCTACACTGACACATCATAATAACCCAACGTCCACATTTTACGTTATGGTTCACCTTTAGTATTGAACATTCTATGGTTTTGGACAACTGTTTAATGACATTTATCTACCATTATATCATACAGAGTATTTTCACTGCCCTAAAAATACTCTGTGCTCTGCCTAATCATCTCTCTCCCCCAATATCAATGTTTGGGAATCACTGATATTTTTATTATATCCACAGTTTTGCCTTTTCCAGAATGTTATATAATTGGAATCACAGTGTATGTTGCCTTTTCAGATTGGCTTCTTTCACT
Organism: Pseudorca crassidens; assembly: GCF_039906515.1. Taxonomy (NCBI): domain Eukaryota; kingdom Metazoa; phylum Chordata; class Mammalia; order Artiodactyla; family Delphinidae; genus Pseudorca; species Pseudorca crassidens. The sequence goes on from NC_090309.1 coordinate 43,949,722, forward strand.
TAGTTATATACATTTAAGGTTCTTCTATGTCTTTTCACAGCTTGATATCTCATTTCTTTTCAGCACTGAATAATATTCCATTGTCTGGAGGTATAGTTTATTAATCCATTCATCTACTGAAGAACATCATAGTTGCTTTTAAGTATTGATAATTATGAGTTAAGCTGCTATAAACATCCATGTGTAAGTTTTTATGTGGACATAACGTTTCAACTCCTTTGGGTAAATACTAAGGAGCATGATTTCTGGATCGTATGGTAAGAGTAAATTTAGTTTTGTTAAAAACTGCCAAACTGTTTTACACCGTGGCTGTAATAATTTTGCATTCCCATCAGCAATGTTTCACAGTTCATGTTGCTCTACATCCTCATCAGCATTTGGTGTTATCAGTGCTCCATAGTTTAGAGATTCTAATAAGTGTACATGTGAAGCATGCTTATTTGCCATGTGTATATCTTCTTTGATGATGTGTGTTAAGGTCTTTGGCCTATTTTTAATATGATTAGTTGTTTTCTTATTGTTGAGTTTTAAAAGTTCTTTGTATATTTTATCTAACAGTCATTTATCAGCTGTGTCTTCTGCAAATACTTTTTTTCCAGTCTGTCACTTGTCTTCTCATTCTCTTTTCTTTTGTATAGCAGAGATTTTTATTTTAATGAAGTCTAGCTTGTCAATTCTTTCATGGAATGTGTCTTTGGTGTTGCATCTAAAAAATCATCACCATGCATCATGTCATCTAGGTTTTCTCCTATGTTATAGTCTAGGAGTTTTATAGTTATGCAATCTACATTTAGGTCTATGATGCACTTTGAGATAATTTTAGTGAAGGGTATAAGGTCTGTGTCTAGATTTATTTATTTTTGCATGTGAAGGTCCAGTTCTTCCAGCACCTTCTGTTAAAAAGACTATTTTTGCTCCATTGTATTGCCTTTGCTTCTTTGTCAAAGATCAGTTCACTTTATTTATGGAGGTCTTTTTATGGGTCCTCTTTTCTGTTTCATTGATCTATTTGTCTTTTCTTTCACCAATACCCCACTGTCTTGATTACTGTAGCTTTATAGTGAGTCTTGAAGTCAAGTAGTGTCAGCCCTCCAACTTTGTTCTCATCTTTCTACATTGTGTGGCCTATTCTGAGTGTTTTGCCTTTCTCTATGAACTTTAGAATTAGTTTGTCAATATCCACAAAATAATTTGCTGGGCTCTTTTGATTGGAATTGCATTGAATCTATAAATTAAATTGGGAAGAATTCACATCTCGACAATATTAGTTTTTCTATCTATGGACATGGAATAGCTCTGTTAATTGAGTTCTTTGATTACATACATCAGAGTTTGTAGATTTCTTCATTTTGATCTTGTACATATTTTGTTAGATTTATAGCTAGTATTTTATTTTGGGGGGTGCTAATGCAAATGGTACTCTGTTTTTAATTTTTAATTTCATTTGTTCATTATTGGTATATAGGAAAGCAATTGATCTTTGTATATTTATCTTATATTCTGCAACCTTGCTATAATTGCTGATTAATTCCAGAAGTTCTTTTGTCAGCTCATTCAGATTTTCTACAGACACTCATGTCATCTATGAATGAAGACAGTTTTATGTCTTCATTCCCAATCTCTAAACATTTTCCTTTCTTTTCTCTTTTCTTTTCTTTTCTTTCCTTATTGCATTAACAAGAACTTCCAGTACAATATTGAAAAGGAATGGTGAGAGGAGACATCCTTGTCTTGTATTTGATCTTAGTGGGAAAACTTCGAGTTTCTCACCATTAAGTGTGATATTAGTTGTAGATAGTCTTTATCAAGCTGAGGCAGTTCCTCTCTATTTCTAGTTTACTGAGAGATTTTATCATGAATGGGTGTTGGATTTTGTCAAATGTTTTAGCTGCACCTTGATATGATCATGTGATTTTTTTTTATATTTTGGTGTGATGGGTTACATTAATTGATATTTGAATATTGAATCAGCCTTACATATCTGGGATAAATCCCAGTTGGTCATGGTGTATAATTCTTTCTTATACTTTTTAAATTCAATTTTCTAATATTCTGTTAAGGATTTTTGCATCTATGTTCATGAGAGATACTGGTCTCTATTTTTCTTTTCTTGTAATGTCTTTATCTTGTTTTGGTATTAGGGTAATGCTGTTTCATAGAATGAGTTAGGAAACATTCTCTCTGCTTCTGTCTTTTGTAGAGATTGTAGATAATTGCCATAATTTCGTCTTTAAACATTTGGTAGAATTCACCAGTGAACTTATCTGGGCCTGGTGCTTTCTGTTTGGAAGGTCTGTTCAGACTTTTACTTGTTGTTAGGATGGAGTGGAGACCTCAGGTTTATTTCTAGTGGATCTGGAAACTGAAAATCATAAATTTGGTTTTAATATCATTAGTTTTTGGAAGGGTTTTGATTGACATTTGAATGACCATGAGACTAATTTATACTGGGTATTATAGCTTAATATTATCTCATGGTTTTGTTCTATTTCTGGACGTAAGTCCTTTTCATTAAATTTCTGACAACTGGTGCCTAAGTAGTAATTGCAAAGCTGTCCCTCTACTCCAAATTTAAATATCTGTTTGGCTGCATAAGTTGAATCAAATTTTGGTTTTACTGAAAGAACAAATTAGCCCACTAAAGAATTAGTCTTGGACAGAAAAAAAGTAATGAGGATATTTTTTTTCCCCAACAATCATAGAATTTTTGTACTCTTCTGTAAAACTTATCAGTGGGCATCATTAGATAACTTCAGTTGGCTTAGATATACAGACTAATGAGGAAATACCTGTATTGACTATATCCATTAAAAAAACTTAAAATCAGAGCATGCAAAATGATGTCCAGTGAGTGATTCTTCTGGACTTAATGTATGGGCTTTTTTTTCACTGAAAGAGTTGGAGAAACATTCTTTTCCACTGTTCTTCATGTTCTTTCAAACCCTTTCACCTCCTCTTTATTGTAAATATCCATCCAGCTAGGAAACAAAAGTTTACATAGGCTCACAAACATCAAAATCAACGGGACTGTAAAATTCCCAGCTACCTTTTCAACTCTCCTGATGATGCACTAAGAAATAAATAGAGCTTCTAATGTACAATTTCTATTTTAACTTTCATCTCTCTAACAAAAGTTATAGATGACTGAATGAAAAATATTAAATGGCCTTTGAGTTCTTTGCCAAGATTCTTTGTATCATTGATTAAACCCTTTGGGAAGGTTGATCCTAACAGAGCTTTGTACTCAATATTTAAGGGAGTAAAGTGCAGAACAGTGATTAGTTTTCTAATGTTCTATAAAAAATCACCATAAGTTACACTAGAAACAGTTATTGCTTCTGTCTCACCCTAAAGGGACAAATTACTTGTTGTAATAAGTAGTTCAGTTCTCTATTTGAGACACATTGTAAATTGGTACTTATGATTTTTTAAAATTATCATCAGTTGAAATTGTCTCAACAGCTGTCTTCAGAGACTTGGCTATTGCAAAGGCAATGATTCATGCTCAGTTATGAAGCTCAAACACATTTCATTTACTACCTAAAATACTTCTTTGCCAAACAGAGGCTGATGTATTGAGGCTGATGTTATTGTCAGGGTAATAACAGTCAAATAAAACATGAGTAAGGAATGGAGGAGTTCTGTTTGTTTGTTTGCTTTGACTTAAAAATCATTTAGCTTCTTTTTTTTTTTCTCATAGAAAAGCCCTTCTGTTGTCTTTACCTTGCAGTCATCTTTTCCAGGATTATCATAAAACAAACCCTAATGTATTATTGATTACCTGCTTCCTTTTTTTGTTGGCATGCATTGGCCGCAAAAATGAACCTTAATTCCATGTAGTGCAGTCACTAACTTAATTAAGGCACTAATTAAGGATTCTGAGGAGGAATTAAAGTATTACATTTTAGTAATATGTGTTCCTGTTTTTAGGTTCATGTTTATGTCAATGTTAGAAGCTGAAAAAGAAATATATATGTATATATTTATGATAAGTTTATTTTAGCCACAGACTCATATTAATTATCAATTGGTATTGTAAATTATAAAAGTAAATCACTTTAACTGCATGCCTACAATAGCAATTTCATGGATTCACATTGTGAATATAGACAGCCTTGCAAATCAGTATGATATGCTTTGGAATTCCATATATTCATCCAACAGAGCAGCTTACTTCTAATTGAATTACAAGCTCCTTATTTATACTTCTTGTTATCCTATGAAGTATTTTTAGATAAGTGCATGGATTAATCGATTAACACAGTTTTTCTCTTATTTCAAATGCATCATTAGTTCTTTAGCTTAGTTTAAGAAGCACTATCAAAGTAAATCCATAGAATTAACATGACTTTACATAACTAAGCAAACTGAATCATGTTCGATGAATTCAGTTATGTAGCTACCTAATGATGAGAACTGGGCCAAGTCCTATGGTGGAAATTAAGAAAAGTGAAACCTGTTCTTGGTTTTATTTGTTAATTGAAGAGAGAAGAAATGCACCAAAATTATCTAAGAAACTGTATGATAAGTTGTACAATATAGTGCCAAATGAGAAGAGATATTTAGCAGCACTGATCTCCAGCTATTGTTGTAGGAATAACCTCTCTGTTGACAAGGAAGGCACCATTTGTCTTGAAGGTTTTAATTTTCAATTAGTGCCCCTCACCAGGCACGATCAGAGGCAGCTTGGAGATTATATTATAAACTTTTCACCTCTCTCCAATCTTTAAAAATCAACACACAAACACACATAAGCTGTATATACAGCACAGATAGGAAATGAATCACATGGGCATAAAGAATTTGTTTACTAAAGTGATGGCCTAATAATAACTGGGCCAGCTCAAGGCAGGTCAAAAAGGAATAGAGAGGGAAGCTCATAAATATGGATTTGTGTTACCTGTCCAGTGCTAGCCAAGTTTCTAGTATATGCTCCCCTAGACCCTCTAACAGCATTTGTTTTTGTTTTCAAAAAGACTAGCAGTAACTGATTTTCACATCCCTTCAATCAAGAATTTCCTGTTCTGTTTCGATGACTGTATCACATCTGACTTTTTACAATATGATGTTCTCTTTCCCTAAGAACTTCTGCTTCTAGTCATTTAATCAACAGTTATGCATATACTATCTATTGTTTGAAATGTATTATATTATGTACCGCAAACATTTATGAAAGATCTATGTACCAGGAAATACACAACAAATGGAGATCTTGTAAGATAGAAGATGTAAGATAGAACAAAATAAAAATTAATAGAAGGTATCAGTATGTTACAACACATATTTACTTAAAGTGCTAAGTGAGCACCTAATTTCTGGCAGGGAGAAGGTCCAAAGGAGGAAGTGGGGTTGGAGTTGAATTCTGAAAAATCAGCAGTGTGTTAGGCAGAATAGAGGTGCTGGCCACTCTAAGTAGAGACATACAGTTCAGTATCAATGACTATAACATAAACTGCGAGTGCGGTAGGAAATGAGCCTTCATATCATGATAAGTAGCCAGCTCTATAACTCTTAGAAAATGCAGAATCACTGAAATGTTTTATAAATGAGAGTGATATGATAGATATGCATTTTAGTAAGATAGGCCTATAAAAACTGGATAGGAAATGAAAAAATGCAGGGCACATATAGGGACCAGTGGATATTTGAGTTGAATAGCAGCATCAGGTTGGAATAAGTTAACTTCATCCAGGTAGGTTGGACAGAATAATGTGGGTCTTTGCCATATTTTTATATGGAGTTGATGCATCACTGAAGAATTTAAAGCAGGGGACAGAGGGTATTAATACCTGGATTAGTATTTAGAGAGACATCTCTAGCAAATCTATGCAGGACTAATTGGAAAATACTGAGAGTGGAGATGGGAAACTGTTTAGGAGCCACCTACAATAGACTGAATCATAAAAGAACATGTGGCTAAAGTTGGGTAAAGTCAGTGCTTATGTAGAAAAGAGAATAACTAACAGATTTCCAACTCAAAGACTGTCTTCCTTCCTTATTTAGAATTTCTCACTTATGACTCACTTATGACTCTCGTATATACTATACAGATTTACTAATTTATTTTGCTTACTGTGTCTCTCTAGAACTGGAATATTAACTCTGCAAAGACAATTTGTCTATTTTTTGCTCAGTGTTGTATCCCAAGAACAGTACTTAATGCAAATTTGTTGATTGAATGAAAAAAAAAGTATCAAGTTACAGAGATTTAAAGAGCTTTATATCCTATTACATATCACATATAGTACCCTCTTAAAATCTCTGAAAATTAGGAAAAAACTCTCATAGTTGCTGGTCTGATTCTTATGGGGATATTTTTGTAGTTTAAAAAAATAGTAACTTTTAATTATTATTTTTTTTAAATCCAGTTGATTATCTTTATTTGCAGTAGTTATGTTCTATCAATATAAAGTCACTATAAATACTGTATTAGCAAATTCTGAACCATTTCTCTAAGGGGAAATACGTATACATATCTCACATAATTTATAATCATAAAAGTACCTCATTCTGGTAGATTCCTCTTTTTTCTTTCACGAGGTTCAGAACTGTTAACTAAGTGACTTGCCTGAGGCTGCCCAACTAATAGGTACCAGAGATGAGATTTAAACACTGTGTAAATGGCCCCAAAATGGGAGCTTTTTACACTACCCTGCATTGCCCCTGCCGTCTCCATCCTCTGGTCACCTCTGTGTGAGAGCTAAAACAAGGAGGCCTACCACTGTCCTCTTCAACCTTAGCTAGGAACATGCATCAAGCAACTCGAATTTTTCACACCTCTGAGCATGCCCACGAATGACCATGAAAATGCACTAGGACTATTGATTTTGGGGTTATAAATATATTTTAGTGAGTAGGAGAATTTATAAATATGGACTCTCCAAATACTGAATCTATGAATAAAGAGAACAGGCTGTACTTAATAATCAGATTATTTTGTGTTCTAGAATATTGTGTCTCAAACTCAGGTATTTGGTCTTATTAATATAAAAATCAAATGTGAGCCCTAGTTATTACTATACATTACCTGATATTTGATCGACTTAACTTGTGATTTGGGTTGCATATAGAAGCATCTAAAGTGTTCTAATCTTCTAACTTTATTTTCTTAACGGATTCACTGTTTAAAAAAATATCTCTGTGCCTGTCCTTGTATAAATTTGCCTTAGACTCTTTAATATATGGTCTCAAGTGTAATCCATAACACTTGCCCTCAATTATTATCTTTTTAAAGTTCATATATTTACCACATTATTAAAGTACCAGGTAATTATGAAATTTCAAATGTAATTTCAGCTGTCAGAACTTTTGATGTTAAAACATACTCTAAGGTAATCACTCTATAGTCTACACAAAATCAAATACAAGACACATGTGCAGGGACTACTCAGAATCTTTTCTAGTGCTTTTTAAAATACTCTTCTGGAAAATCTTGATTTTGGAGAAGTATTCCACTTTCCTATAAAGAATAATCGGAATTTTACGCATTTTTTTAAAATTTACCTTTAACAACACATTACAGGTAATTTTCAACACTGGGAATTAGGAGAGAAAATTTGGGGTAGGTAGTGGTATGTACCATTCATTGACATGAAGCCAAGATTAATTGTATTTAAAATTTAACCTTGTCTGCCATGGATCAGCTGGAGCTTTTAGGGACAGGTACAGTGTCTGTCAATAGCACATCACTCTTAATCCTCAATTGTTGTTTTCAGAGAAAATAATGAGGATACGTTGCCTTTTATGCAAGACAGATGAACTGAGGGATAATAAAATTGAACCTAACTTTCCTGTTTCCTTGATACCTCTGGGTCTCCTGCAACAGAAGTCTCTTTTGAAACAAACAGAAGCCCACCTGCTGCTGATATACACAGGGTCAAAAAGAGGGGTATTAACAGTATACCTCTTTAGTTTGTAATAGCTGACTTTCTTGTTGCTTAACATAAAAATGTTTTTCATCTTCTTGTGTTCAGCTTACAATTAGAATAAAAGAACAATGGGATTCATCACCACCATCTTTATTGTGATAAATTTATAACCTATGTTGGTCCACCCCAGGTTCAATCGGTAATTGTGGTTTTCTAACCTCCACACATCCTTTGTCTGGTTTCAAGTTGGGAAACATCTTGGCAGTAAAAAAAGACTGGCCTTAAAATTGTGGCAGTAACTGATCTGTCATGACCTATTACAGACTGAACATTTGTGTCCTCCCATATTTATATGTTGAAACCTCCCAGTGTAACTATATTTGGACATACGGCCTGTGAGGATGTGATGAAGGCTAAATGAAATCACAAGAGGAGAGCTCTAATCTGATAGGCCTGCTGACATTATAAGAAGGGAAAATACACCAGAGTCCTTTCTCTCAGAGCACATGAAAGAAGGGCCATGTGAAGAAAGGGTGGCCATCCACAAGCCAGGAAGAGAGTTCTTACCAGAAACGGAATCCTACTGGAACCGTGATCTTGGAATTTCCAGCTCCCAGAAGTGTAAGAAAATAAATTTCTGTTGTTTAAACAATCCAGTCTATGGTATTTTGTTATGGCAGCCCAAGTGGACCACTGTGATCCTCTTCATATTCCCAGCTGGATTATGAAATTCAATTACTTCTTATATTTCCTCTCAATTTAGAATCACATAGGTTATATGTGTGTCTTCCTTTCATCCTTTCCTTCCTCCCTTCCTCCCTCTCTGCTTTTTCTCTCTCCCTCCTCTCTTTCTTTCTTTCCCCCAAATGACTTTTTAGACTCTCTTTCAAAGAGAAAAATCAACATTTCCTTCCAGTGTCTTCTTTTTATAATATTTTTATGTTAAAATATTCTTGTTGTAAATATGTCAAATAGTGCAAAAAAATATGAAGTATGAAAGTTCTCCTTCGTCGTATGTCATTCTCATTACTCTCAACAGATATAATAAGTGATACATTTTTCCAGACCCATATTTATACATTTATACACATAAGTCATACCTAAAACACTTATATATGTTCAAGTTAAAATTAGGTCACTAGAGCCGGCCACAATCCAGTATGACTGGTGCTTTTATATAAAGGGGAATTTGGACACACAGATGTGCACAGAAGGAAGACTATGTGAAGACACACAGGGAGAATACCATGTGAAGACGGAGGATTAGAGTGATGTATCTACAAGCCAAGGTGTGCCAGAGATGCTGACAAACCACCAGAAGCTAGGAAGATACAAGGAAGGATTCCCTTGAGGTCTCAAAGGGAGCATGGCCCTGCGACATCTTGATTTCAGACTGCCAGCCTCCAGAACTGTGAGACAGTAAATTTCTGTTGTTTTAAGCCACTCACTTTGTGGTATTTTGATATAACAGTCCCAGGAATCTAAAATAATGACATATTTGAATAAAATTTTTTTTTGAAAAGAAAACATAATTTTATAGATATCTGTTATTTCCTGCTCAATCCTGGCTACTGAGAAGAAATAGTGAAATGAAATTAAATATTGCGGTTTAAGAAGTAAACCACACCATATATATTTTGAAGACCCACATTTATAATATACCTTTTATTGATAATTTCTTTCTTATTAAAATTCTTTACTTTCAAAATCACTTGGGATTTCCTTAAAATAAAAACAAACAGTATACTATGATACTTTCAGTTCTTTAATTTCTTGAAAGGAAAAGTTGAGAAATGGCAGTGGAGGAATGTTCCAATGTTCCGTTAAATATTAAAGATTATCTACCAATCAAAAGTAACAAGAAATTAAGATAAAGCATCTCTACAGTGAAAGTGGATCTCAAAAGTAAACCAAGATGGTAGTGCATTGGCTTATATATTTGTTGTTTACATGGAGAATTTCAGTAAGCACTCTGTTTCATAAATAAGTTACATCTGTTTTCAGCTGACATTTCACATTCTCATGGATAGATTTGTTTTTCCTTGAGAAACCATTAAGGATATTTACAGTGTTGTTTTTATCGATCAATGAATTATTATACACCAGGTATGTCCCAAACAGTATTCTGGATACCACAACAGAATTTTTCAAAGAAATGCTATTTTCTAAGAAATGGTATTTTTTAAGTTAATACTACTATTCTACTTATGAACTAATAGGAAATACAATAAAGAATTATGACTTTGCCCATAATTTAACCATTCAATTATTTTATCCTTCATCTCACCTACAGTTCTATGATATTGATATGTTCAATTGACAAAGAAATTCCTTGCTTCCTCCTAAATGCCTGCTTCCTCATTTTGACACCTTGTCAACAAATGTCTGTTTTTCACAGCATATATAGTTACATATATATTTTTATATTTACTAGTATAGTTGCTTGTTCCACATGCAGTTTTGTAGGTTCCACTCTTAAGTCACAGCTTTGCACACCCTCCCTCACCTGTGAAATGGCACCACTGACAACTGTGAGATATACCTTGTTTATAAATGTATCAGAGAGAAAAGCATACATTTATTTTCTGAGTGTCCTTTAAAGTATTGGATTCAGAGCCTCAACTCATCAGTAGTTTTTCTTGGTATTAAAAGTAGCAAGTATTCAAAGGGCTACATATGTGTCAGTCCAAGAGCAGGAATATGGGAGTGAGCCTTCCAGAATGAAGGCAATGATTTAAATCTGAAGAGAATAATAATATTAATGAAACTGATCGAGATTAGTCAGCCTTTTATCACCATGACCCTGCAATATTAGCTTTTATTAATGATAAAATATTCCACCCTCAAAAAAATTGGGGGTCTAAATTCTAAACAGTTGTGGTTACTGTTATACACACACACATACACACAAACACATTTTTTGTTATCCTTTAGTAAATATTTTTTTCTACATAGAAATTCATTTGAGGAATTTCTAGTTAAACAGGTGGCTGTGCTACATACATGCCTTTGGAAATTAGGATCAGGCTCTGGGCAAAGTTCTTTTCGCTGACTTCTGTGGAACTACACGTTTCTTTGTTTAAACAGCCAATCTGAAATAAACAGTGATAACACAGAGATTGCATGATGAAGAGAAAATACTGCATATTATTTTATGTGAGCACTTGGACAGTTTTATTTTTAAAACTTAAAAGATTGAAACATAGATAGCCTCATCCACCAGAGGGCAGACAGCAGAAGCAAGAAGAACTACAGTCCTGCAGCCTGTGGAATAAAAACCACATTCACAGAAAGATAGACAAGATGAAAAGGCAGAGGGCTCTGTACCAGATGAAGGAACAAGGTAAAACCCCAGAAAAACAGCTAAATGAAGTGCAGATAGGCAACCTTCCAGAAAAAGAATTCAGAATAATGATAGTGAAGATGATCCAGGACCTTGGAAAAAGAATGGAGGCAAAGATCAAGAAGGTGCAAGAAATGTTTAACAAAGACCTAGAAGAATTAAAGAACAAACAAACAGAGATGAACAATACAATAACTGAAATGAAAAGTACACTAGAAGGAATCAATAGCAGAATAACTGAGGCAGAAGAACGGATAAGTGACCTGGAAGACAGAATGGTGGAGTTCACTGCTGCAGAACAGAATAAAGAAAAAAGAATGAAAACAAGTGAAGACAGCCTAAGAGACCTCTAGGACAACATTAAACACAACAACATCCACATTATACGGGTCCCAGAAGGAAAAGAGAGAGAGAAACGACCAGAGAAAATATTTGAAGACATTATAGTCAAGAATTTCCCTAACATGGGAAAGGAAATAGCCACCCAAGTCCGGGAAGTGCAGGGAGTCCCATACAGGATAAACCCAAGGAGAAACAGGCCGAGACACATAGTAATCAAATTGGCAAAAATTAAAGACAAAGAAAAATTATTGAAAGCAGCAAGGGAAAAACAAAAAATAACATACAAGGGAACTACCATAAGGTTAAGAGCTGATTTCTCAGCAGAAACTCTACAAGCCAGAAGGGAGTGGCATGATATACTTAAAGTGATGAAAGGGAAGAACGTACAACCAAGATTACTCTACCCAGCAAAGATTTCATTCAGATTCGAAGAAGAAATCAAAAGATTTACAGACAAGCAAAAGCTAAGAGAATTCAGCACCACCAAAGCAGCTCTACAACAAATGCTAATGTAACTTCTCTAAGTAGGAAACACAAGAGAAGAAAAGGACCTACAAAAACAAACCCAAAACAATTTAAGAAAATGGTCTTAGGAACATACATATCGATAATTACCTTAAACGTGAATGGATTTAATGCTCCAACCAAAAGACACTGGCTTGCTGAATGGATACAAAAACAAGACCCATATATATGCTGTCTACAAGAGACCCACTTCAGACCTAGGGACGCATACAGACTGAAAGTGAGGGGATGGAAAAAGATATTCCATGCAAATGGAAATCAAAAGAAAGTTGGAGTAGCAATACTCATATCAGATAAAATAGACTTTAGAATAAAGAATGTTACAAGAGACAAGGAAGGACCACTACATTATGATCAAGGGATCAATCCAAAAAGAAGATATAACAATTATAAATATATATGCACCCAACATAGGAGCACCTCAATACATAAAGGAACTGCTAATAGCTAAAAAACAGGAAATCGACAGTAACACAATAATAGTGGGGGACTTTAACACCTCACTTACACCAATGGACAGATCATCCACAATTAAAATAAATAAGGAAACAGAAACTTTAAATGACACAATAGACCAGATAGACACTGTGACAATGTCAGAATAACCATGGTAGTACAGTGTAGAGCCATGATTTTAGATGGTCATAAGGGTTTGGTATTGGATTCTAGCTGAAAACTGGAGGTAAAAACAGAATCAAAATTTACAAGGATAATAATAAATTAGAGCTATACAGTGGGTCCTGGTGAAGTGGGTAGGGTTCAGGACAAATAAAAGATCCTGGGACCTAAAATTAAACTAAGAAAACTCATTCTATGGACTGGGAAAATATGTTGAAGGTTAGCAAACAAAAGAACAAATCCTTTGGCACACAGATACTAAAGGCACACAGCAGCTAGTTTGGATAACTGCCTTAGGGCAGCAAGATTAATTTTGGGCTGCTGATTAATTTTGGCTAGTGAGTCTGAGTTCTTGGAAATAATTGTTCACCTTTGTGCCAGGACTGTGCACAGTGACCCTATTGATGGTTCCATGTCTCCACTGTTAAACGTACCTTGGGGAAGGCAGGGTTACATATTATGAAAAGGAAAGAATCAGTGAAAACAAGATACATAAATGATAGCTGGATTCAATGCACTGAAATAAAGTGTCTATATTTTTAGTTCAGATTTTCTGAGTTGCTGAACCTAAACATTAAATTTTTCACTTACTTACCCTGTTAAAATCACAGATTTTGAATCCAGTGGGCAAGTGCCCTGACTGGTTAAGAATTCAGAAAGATTAATAAGAGAGACGGATATTCAGAATGAGGATGTTTGTATGGTGTCCTGAGGGAAGAAGAGACCACATTGTGTTGTAAAGGGCAAAGAGGCTGTTTGTAATTATAGAAGGAATATGGTGTGAATGGAAGGCTTCTATGCAAATAGTTATAGTTGCATAAAAGGAGTGCTTGTGACATAAATAAATAAATAACCCTACAAATGCTGTAACAATGTAAAGCAAGAGAATAAAAAGGAGTGGAGGGGGCTTACATACAATCATTTCTCTAGGCATTGCTCCTTTTATGTTTGGTATCTTTTCTGCACTCCAAAATACTGTCAAACTAGGAAAGAGCTCAAAGGTGAATTAGTGAAAAGACCTCTTAATTTCAGCCACGCCTATCTTATTTTACAGATGAAGGGACTGAAGCTATAGACATGGATTAACCTGCTAAATGTCACAACCCCTATCTCCAAGTACAATATTGTTTTCACTGGAAGGTATGATCTCACTGCCCCAATTACTCACAGGTTTCTTCTCTAGTTTTTTTCACATTTCAAGTGTCAACTGCCATTTTTACAGGTTACGAAGAAAAAGTCACAGTAGCTGCTGGCTTTTGGTTTGTAAATTTCCACAAACCCAGTCCGACTCCTTCTTCAATTCACTGGTCTCCCTCGTTGCCATATGTCTTTGACTTTGATCCATGATTTTTGCTTTCCTGTCTGAACCCAGTGCTACCTAGCTTTGTTGGCATCACTTGGGACATGGTAACTTAGTGTACTTGGCTCTTCTTTCAACTAACCCTTTGAATGTGGCAATTGAGATTTTTTTTAATTGATTCTAGCCATTGAGTACTCCTGCCTTTGGTATATATCTCTTGGATCATTTATGATAATGGGAGTCCTGTCCCCACATTGAATTTGAAAGATCTCAATGGCAAAGATTGGGATCAGGTTGGAGTGTGGAGCCAGGGCCTAGGTGGGGCAACGTTCAAGGGTGGGGTGCGGCCTCTGTTTAGGACCTGCGCAGAAGGGGAGAGGCCGCACGTCGAAAGGAGGGCCTCTGGAGTGTGGAGTTCCAGAGTTTGGAGGTATTTTGATGTTGGACTGCATGATTTCTTAGCCACGTGGCTGACAGGGTCTTGGTACTCCAGCTGGGTGTCAGGGCTGAGCCTCTGAGGTGGGAGAGCCGAGTTCAGGACATTGGTCCACCAGAGACCTCCTGGCCCTACATAATATCAAACAGCGAAAGCTCTCATAGAGATTTCCATCTCAATGCTAAGACACATCTCCACTCAATGACCAGCAGGCTCCAGTGCTGGACATCCTATGCCAAACAACTAGCAAGATGGGAACACAACCCCACCCATTAGCAGAGAGGCTGCCTAAAATAATAATAAGGTCACAGACACCCCAAAACACACCACTGAACATGGTCCTGCCCACCAGAAAGACAAGATCCAGCCTCATCCACCAGAACACAGACACCAGTCGCCTCCACCAGGAAACCTACACAACCCACTGAACCAACCTTAGTTACTGGGGACAGACACAAAAAACAACAGGAACTACGAACCTGCAGCCTGTGAAAAGGAGACCCCAAACACAGTCAGTTAAGCAAATGAGAAGACAGAGAAATACACAGCAGATGGAGCAAGGTAGAACCCCACCGGACCAAACAAATGAAGAGGAAATAGGCAGTCTACCTGAAAAAGAATTCAGAGTAATGATAGTAAAGATGATCCAAAATCTTGGAAACAGAATGGAGAAAATACAAGAAACGTTTAATAAGGACCAAGAATAACTAAAGAGCAAACAAACCATGAAGAACAACACAATAAATGAAATTAAAAATTGTCTAGAAGGAATCAATAGCAGAATAACTGAGGCAGAAGAATGGATAAGTGACCTGGAAGATAAAATACTGGAAATAACTACTGCAGAGCAGAATAAAGAAAAAACAATGAAAAGAATTGAGGACAGTCTCAGAGACCTCTGAGACAACATTAAATACACCAACATTGGAATTGTAGGGGTCCAGGAGAAGAAGAGAAAAAAAAAGGGACTAAGAAAATATTTGAAGAGATTATAGTTGGAAACTTCCCTAATATGGGAAAAGAAATAGTCATTCAAGTCCAGGAAGCACAGAGAGTCCCATACAGGATAAATCCAAGGAGAAACATGCCAAGATACATATTAATCAAACTATCAAAAATTAAATACAAAAAAAATATTAAAGCAGTAAGGGAAAAGCAACAAATAACATACAAGTGTATCCCCATAAGGTTAACAACTGATCTTTCAGCAGAAACTCTGCAAGCCAGAAGGGAATGGCAGGACATATTTAAAGTGATGGAAGGGAAAAACCTACAACCAAGATTACTCTACCCAGCAAGGATCTCATTCAGATTAGACAGGGAAATTAAAACCTTTACAGATAAGCAAAAGCTAAGACAATTCAGCACCACCAAACCAGCTTTACAACAAATGCTAAAGGAACTTCTTTAGGCAGAAAATACAAGAAGGAAAAGACCTACAAAAACAAACCCAAAACATTTAAGAATATGGTAATAGGAACATGCACATCGATAACTACCTTAAATATAAATGGATTAAATTTTCCAACCAAAAGACATAGACTGGCTGAATGGATACAAAAATAAGACCTGTATATATGTTGTCTGCAAGAAACCCACTTCAGACCTAGGGACGCATACAGACTGAAAGTGAGGGGATGGAAAAACATATTCCATACAAATGGAAAGCAAAAAACAGCTGGAGTAGCAATTCTCATATCAGACAAAATAGACTTTAAAACAAAGACTATTAAAAGAGACAAAGAGGGGCTTCCCTAGCAGCGCAGTGGTTGAGGATCTGCTTGCCAATGCAGGGGACATGGGTTCGAGCCCTGGTCTGGGTTGATCCCACATGCCGCGGAGCAACTAGGCCCATGAGCCACAACTACTGAGCCTGCACGTCAGGAGCCTGTGCTCCGCAACAAGAGAGGCCGCGAGAGTGAGAGGTCCGGGCACCTCAATGAAGAGTGGCTCCCACTCACTGCAACTAGAGAAAGCCCTCGCACAGAAACAAAGACCCAACACAGCCAAAAATTAATTAATTAATTTTAAAAAAATAAGAGACAAAGAAGGACACTACATAATGATCAAGGAATCAAATCAATGAGAAGATATAACACTTGTAAATATTTATGCAGCGAACATAGGAGCACCTCAATACCTAAGGCAAATGCTCACAGCCACAAAGGGGAAATTGACAGTAACACAATCATAGTAGGGGACTTTAACACCCCACTTTCACCAATGAACAGATCATTCAAAATGAAAATAGGTAACAAAAAACAAGCTTTAAATGATACATTAAACAAGATGGACTTAATTGATATTTATAGGACATTCCATTCAAAAACAACAGATTACACTTTCTTCCCAAGTGCTCATGGAACATTCTCCAGGATAACACCACACACAAAAATAAACTCAATATGGATTAAAGACCTAAATGTAAGGCCAGTCACTATAAAATTCCTAGATGAAAACATAGGCAAAACACTCTATGACACAAATCACAGCAAGATCCTTTTTGACCCACCTTCTAGAGAAACGCACATAAAAACAAAAATAAACAAATGGGATCTAATGAAACTTAAAAGCTTTTACACAGCAAAGGAAACTGTAAACAAGACAAAAGGGCAACCATCAGAATGGGAGAAAATATTTGCAAGTGAGGCAACTGACAAAGGATAAATCTCCAAAATATACAAGCAGCTCATGCAGCTCTGTATCAACAACACAAAAAACCCAATACAAAAATGGGCAGAAGGCCTAAATAGACATTTCTCCAAAGAAGATATACTGATTGCCAACAAACACATGAAAGGATACTCAACATCAGTAATCATTAGAGAAATGCAAATCAAAACCACAAACAGGTATCACCTCACACTGGTCAGAATGGCCGTCCTCAATAAAGCTGCAAACAGTAAATGCTGGAGAGGGTCAGGAGAAAAGGGAACCCTCTTGCACTGTTGGTGGGAATGTAAATTGATACAGCCAATATGGAGAACAGTATGGAGGTTCCTTAAAAAACTGAAAAGAGACCTACCATATGACCCAGCAATCCCACTACTGGGCATATACCCTGCAAAAACCATAATTCAAAAAGAGTCACATACCACAATGCTCATTGCAGCTCTATTTACAATAGCCAGGACATGGAAGCAACCTACGTGTCCATCGACAGATGAATGGATAAAGAAGATGTGGCACATATATACAATGGAATATTACTCAGCCGCAAAAAGAGACGAAATTGAGTTATTTGTAGTGAGGTGGATGGACCTAGAGACTGTCATACAGAGTGAAGTAAGTCAGAAAGAGACAAACAAATACTGTATGCTAACACATATATATGGAATCTAAAAAAGATAAAATGGTTCTGAACAACCTAGGGGCAGAATAGGAATAAAGATGCAGATGTAGAGAATGGACTTGAGGACATGGGGAGGGGAAAGGATAAGCTGGGACAAAGTGAGAGAGTGGCATGGACATATATACACTACCAAATGTAAAATAGATAGCTAGTGAGAAGCAGCCGCATAGCATAGGGCGATCAGCTTGGTGCTTTGTGTCCCTGTAGAGGGGTGAGATAGGGAGGGTGGGAGGTAGGCACAAGAGGGAGGAGATATGGGGATATATGTATATGTATAGCTGATTCACTTTTATACAGCAGAAACTAACACACCATTGTAAAGCAATTATACTCCAATAAAGATGTTAAAAAAAACAAACAAACTATTGGGTTCAACCAAAAATGACCTATTCCTCTCAATTTGGATCTAGCTTTCCTACTCTGTGAAACATTGCAGTGCTGATATGTTCTTAAAAGAGCTGCATGTGATTGACCAAAATGACCAGCTAACATTATCCTATGATTTCTTTAGAACACTTTAGAAATGATCTAATTTATATAAATTGCTTGGTATTTAGCAGGTTTTCTCAACCTTAGCACTATTGACATTTGGGTCCATACAATCCTTTGATGTGGAATGATGCCCTGTGTTTAGCAGCCTCTCTAGCTTCTACCTGCTAGATGCCCATGGCACCCCAGCAATTCATGACAATAAACATGACTCCAGATTGTTAAATGACCCCTAGGGAGAAATTGTAGCCAGTTGAGAGCTGCTGGTGTAGAGTATGACACATAGCAAACAACTCAAAATAATTTGGTAAAATTTATATATACAGTGACATATAAAATGTGATATGCAGATTTTAAGAATATAATTTAATGAATTTTTTAAAATAAATTTATACAGCAGTGTAACCAGAATCTCAAGACAAAAACATTTTCATCTCCACAGAAAGGGCCCTTATTCCCATTCCAGTCCATTTCTACCCTTCATAGGTAACCATTTTTCTCATTTCTATTGCCAGAAATTGTTTTTGCCTCTTCTTGAGATTCATATAATTGGAATTTTTATATATAATATTATATATAAATATATAAATTATAAAATGTATATAATTATAATCATAAATTATATATATAAATATTCTAAATCACAGCTACCATTTTCAATTTCTTATTTGTCATTTGATGTGAAGACTATTTTACTTTTGATGAAGTCAGGTTTTTTTTCTTTTATGATTAGTGCTTTTTGTGTTCTAAGAAATACTTGCATTCCCAAGGCCCCAAATATATTCCCCTAAATATTATTCTAGAAGCTTTATAATTTTGACTCTAAGGTTTTGACTCTATGATACATCTCAAATTAATCTTGGTGTGAGGTAAATGTTCATTTTTCCCATATATTTGTCAAGTTGTTTTTTCAACATTTATTGAAAGGACATTTATACCTCCCATTTAATTTGATGCCTTTGTAGAAAATAAATTGACACTATATGTCTGTCTATCTCTAGATTCTCTATGCTACTCCCAGCTGCTGTTAAGCCCTTTCAGTAAATTTTTCATCTTAGATATTTTACTTTTCAGTTTTCAAATTTATTTTTGCTTTCTTCTTTTTAATCATTTTTAGTTCTCTGCTGAGATTTTCCATCTCACGATTATGTCCATATTTTCCTTCACATCTTTGAATATATTTACATATGTTTTAATCACCTTCTATAATTCTAGCATCTCAGTCATCTTGAGGTATTTTTCTATTTCTACTGACATTTTTAAAAATATGAGTTACATGTTTACCATTTTTTCAAGTGTCTAGTAAAGTTTATTGTATGTTTGGCATTTTGAGGTACTACATTTTAGGAATATGGGCTATTCTGTCTTCCTTTAAATGGTGTTGAGATTTATGCTGGCAAACAGTTAAGTTTATAGTGGTTCTGAATGGTCCTATCAGGCTTGGTTTTAGGAGGTGGTGTATTTTGTTTTTTCCATAGTTTTAGGGCTTGGCCCTTAATCTAGAGCATTATACTTAATCCTACAGGGTGTTTTTTTTCTGGGATTTCAGTAAGTTGTTCAAAGCATTTAGTAACACTTTTCCAGTCTAAGAAGACCAGAACTCCAAACTCTCCAATCACGGCATGATTTTTAGTATCTTCTTTAGCTCTCACACCTATTATACTTCCTCCTTACAAAGACTGTTGTATAGCCCAACCTTCCAACAAGGCCTCATGGAGCCCCTATGCAGATTTCTTATTCACCAGTACTGTGATCTGTAAATTCCAGTCACTTCAGCAGCCCCCAAATCCAATCTCTGCCTCTTCAACTTAGTGAGATCATCATGCTCTACTTGGGCTGAATATCACTGTGTTGCAGTTTATATAATATCCCAAAACAGAATTCCAGAGGAAATGTGAGATTCAATTCATGGGTTCCTCTTCTCTTAGGAATAATAGTCCTGCACTACCTGTTGACCAATTCTTGAAAATATTTGCCTCATATATCTTATGGTGGTTTATGGCATAAAGGTAAATCCAGTAGCAGTTGATCTGTCCTGGGCAGAAATGGAAGTCCCCTGATCTTTAAAAAATATGTTTTACTTATTCTGAAAACAATAAACATTTATTGTAGAATCACTAGAAAATATAGAAAATTGTAAGTCTATGATTTAAAATATTTATAGAAACACTACTTAGAAAACAGCAGTTTGCATTTTGGTATCCAAAGGTTTTTTTCCTTCTTCCTTCTTTTCTTTAAAAAAAATTTAAATAGTTTGGATTCCTAAGACTTTAGTTGTGGAGGTTGCTTCTTATATTAAGAATGCAATCTTATTGACTCAAAGTAGAAGTCATTCATTGCTTTTGCCTGTATATCTTACATTCCTGCATTTTTGTAGTATCTCAATTTTTGTTTTAGCAATTATCTCATTGATATCTTAATGGAATTGTCACTTAAGTAGCTCTATACTCCCTTGATCAAGTAAGCTTGTGATCTGAGTTTCATCAATAAGCTTTACTCTCTTGGGAAGTGATAAATACAGAAAATGCTTGGTGTGGCTTTATCCAATTTCAAAGTATAGACTACTGTTTATCAGTCCTGCTACCTAGATCCTGGAGCTGCTCCATTTTGATGTATGTTGCAATGTCAGTTTTTTTCCTTTGATTTTGTTTAACTGATCCATGCTTTTACTATAAAATAATTTTTGGCTTATTTTGGCCCAATTGTTATCATCTGTGTCTTGCAAGCAAAGAACCCTAACTATTACAAAAGTTGGCCCTGGAGTGGGCAAGAGGTCTTCAAGAAAATGGACTACTGGACTGCAACATGGTGAAAGGCACCATCTTGGATTGTAAGCCATAAGGAAGATAGCTTGTGATGGTGTAAAATAATGAGACGGGGTGAGAGAACAGCAAACTAAAACCACATAAATTCTTTTGTCAAGATCCATAGTGAAATTCGCACACTTTCTGAGGATTAATTTGAAAATACTGAATTTCTTGGGTTTTCTGACCCTTGGCTAAGATAAGTAAACAGTGACAACAACAGAAACAAATTAAAATAACAAACAAAACTTTCAGAGAATGATTTTTTGAGATCTGAATTGAATCTCATTTGAATTTATCAGAGCTGACATGAAAGTTAGTGCATCGGTCAGCAAAGAAGCAAATTCCAGCAATCAGATCTAGGGTTCTGGGGAGATCCATGGATTTGGATTACCTCAAAATCATAAACCTCAAAGAAAGCCTTGATGAGTACCCATCTGAATAAGTTGTTCCTCATTTTCAGGAGAAAACTGATGTGTTCTCTCTTACCCCAATTCTTGCTATTAAGTTAATAATCAGATTGCAAGATCAACATGTTCCGAAGGCTAAAATGCTAAGTGAGAATGAGAAATAGAGAAAACACATAGGAAGACTACAAGAATTTGATAATTCTATCACTCAAAGCATTCAGAATATTTGTAGAAATGGCTTTTCAGTTTGGTGAAATGTGGAAGTGAAAATTAAATTTTAACTCAGGCTGAATTAATTCATAATGGTGGACTAACCAGAAATTCTGGCCACCATATACTCATGCAAATCTTAATCCAAAATTGATGGATTTTATTTATCATGTGGGTCTATCCCACTTATGCCTTCACTACATCCCCCCAAGAGATTTCAGAAGTCTATCCCTTATAAAGGTTTTAGGGGGCAGATTAATTAGGATTAGGATTATTTGAAAAGAAGGGTAAAAGGATGAAAAAACCCCACTTTATTGGTTGTTCTCTTTACACTAAGAATGTACTTGGGAGGGAATTGAAATCTCAGTGTAGGTGGGAGGATCCTAGCTGGCTCATCTCAGGAGGTGAAAATAGTGGATGTGACTATAAGAGTAGGCAACAGGACAGGTGGGATAGTTATAACTCTGTTGAACCAGTAAAGATCTCTGCCCAGGTTAATTATTCATGGGGTTCCTAAGAATGAAATCGTTATATCTCTAAGGTCTTACCTGATTTACATAACCAGAACATTCCAGATATGGCAAACTACAGAATAGACCTGAGGTAGCAGAACTGAGAATTATGGACCCTCAGCCATTTTTAGACCTGAGGCAATTCATCAAGCGAGCCTTGTATGGAGACAGAACTACCTATTTTGGAAGATGGATCTCAATAGAGAGATACATACAAATGCATATGGTGAATTTCTCCCTAGCCTTCCTCAAAGGAGCCTAGAGCCATTTTCCTGGGAAACTGGGCCCCTGATAAGCTGTGCCTTGTTTTCTTCACAAGTAAAAGGAGTTAATTATTGTAACTGTCATACAAATTGCTTTGAGGAATAAGGAAAACATAATACCTGTGAAGTACATAGAATAGGACCTGCTTCATAATAAAAGCTTAATGATGTTGGCTATCATCATTATTAAAATACAACTTTTTACAACCCTTCTTCTCCCTAGGAAATGTGCCATATTTGTATTTTGTGGAATCTTTGCTGTTAGCTATAAAAAGAACGATTATTTAAAGGCAGTTTGAAGCACCAACATGGGCCAATGTGAAAGTTGTGTCATGGACATTTTTAAAAGTCCCTCAAGCTATCTCATGCTTAATTAGAAATCTGCTTTCCTTGAACTTGTGGTTGGCCCTGTAGGTAAAGCTTTGTCTCATATCCCTGACTCCCAGAGGATGTAATCTCCCTCCTCTAAAATCCGGTAGAGTAGCACATCTTTTGTATCTCTGATTGCTTTGCATTATTAGTTGCTTCTGTGTGTGTTTCCCCTGATGAGCTCCTTATGATCCAAAGGAAAATGTTATGTAAGCTTGGGGTCAGGAAATCAAAACTAAAGTCCACACTCCTCCATTTAATAGCCTTTATATTTTACTCCTAAAAGTGCCATTTTCCTTATTTTTCAAGTGGTAGTAACAATATAAGCCTAATTCCTATTAGCCTTACATTGTTATGTGGTGAAATGGTAAGAGCATGAGATACAGAGTCAGCCTTCCCGAGTTTGAACTCAGCTCCACCACCATCACCAGCAGGGTGACCTAGCTGAGTTATCCACACTCCCAGTGTTTCTGCTTCCTCCTCTCTAATACAAAGTTGAGATGAGGATTAAGAGGGCCAACTCATACAAAGCACTGAGAGCAATGCCTAGCATGTAGTAATTGCTCAATATATGTTAAATTACTATTGAAAAAATCAATTAATATACACATAAATATTTCATAAACTGCTAATACAGATATTCATTACTAAGATGAATTGCTTTAAAATGTGAATAAATTAATGCGTTAATTAATGAACTTTTAAAACTATATGACATGTATTAATTTGTGAATATATATATATATAATTTTTTTAACCAGAGCAGATTGGTGTATTTAAACGTCAGTTCTGCTTTCAGGACTCTTTATTTTTAAGACGAAATGGTGAGCTACAACTTCACATTTGGAAAAAATTAAAGATTGTTACATCTAGCCTCTAAAGACTGCTACCCCTCAAGGTATCCTTGACTTGAGCATTCAGGGTCTATCTTTACAACAGGAGAGAACCGGTCCTCTCCTCACCATATGCTTTCTTGCCATAGTTGTTATAACAACCACTACTGCCCCTTCCCATCGTTCTGAGGTGGGAAACATTATCTCTCTGTGTTTTTATATAGTTGAATGCAATGGCTTTTCTTCTTAAAAAATAACATTTGTTTAACATGCCTGATGTTTTGAAAAGAAATTTAACATAACAGTAAAGCTGTCCTTACATGTTAATATGTAAAATTTTTAAAATCATTCCTTTATAAAAGCACAACATTTTTCTTTTCTTGAAGACTGCATAGTGTTTAAGTAATTTGTAGGATAACCCTGAAGTGGTGTTTTATATGCAACTTAAATAACTTTTTATGTTTTATTCCATGATTTTATATAGTGTCCTACTGACATTTTCTGTACATATTTGAAATCCCATATTATTGCTGGTTTCATAGATTGCAGCTATAAAATAGTATGCAAGATTGAACATTTACCACAAATCTCAAAAAGCTGTAGCAGGAAATAGGCTCCAAAATATAATGTTTTAAATGACTCAGTAAAGCAGGGATTTCAGCAAATTTCTTTTGTTCGAAAACTACTGCTAAAATTGCCCAGCATTTAGAATAACAAGTAGAACTAGACTTGTAATTAATAGCCAATTTTGAAATAATTCAGAGCACCGTTGTTTTAGGTAAAGTCTTTTGAAATATAAATGTATCTTGTTCTAATGGAGCTTATTTTTTAAAAATCCAATTTAATTTTGATATTTACTTATATTAAAAATTTTCAGAAATGTAATGAATTACATTATCAATTAACTTAATATAATCATGAGGCTGTATTATGTATCTATATTCTCTATCTCTCTTAAATGCTTCCTTAACAATACTTTTTGTCAGTCTGCTGAAATATTCTTATGGGTCATACCAGTAAAACGCAGAAAGATCTCTAAAAATTCCATAAAGTGCAACAAGCTAAACTGAATTGATTTATTCTGAATCCTTCAGAAAGATGGTTTCTAGGTTTTCAGTTGGATTTGCATTTACTGCAAACGTTTATTTTGAATTTTAATAGTCTTTGTATATATTTTTTTTTCTTGAATAGACCATTTTAAAAAACAAATTCTTATCTCCATAGCCAGAATATTAAGTTAAACAGAGGAATAAGAGGTCCTCAAGAGTAATAATGCGAAAGTTGCTTTTTGAGATAAGTGTTTTGTCTGGAATTCTTTTTGGAGCAGGCAAAGTAAAAATAACTAAAGCATAGATGAAAGTAAATAACAAAAATATACAAGTGGTGTTTTAAACTAAATATGAGTCTTTATTTACTTGTTCTTACCTCCCCTCTGATGATAACTGGATCATATTCAAAGTGCCTTTCAATTTTAAAATAAAAAGCATCACAATAAAAAGCAGCTTGCATTACAGACTGTTTAAATTAGACTATGGGGCTTGGTGGTATTAAAGATCTAATTTGACTCATGTGTTAACCAGCTTCCAAGATGGCCCCCAGTGATTTACACTCCTTGGTAGTCACATCTTTGTGTATCCCTTACCACGTTGTATCAGCTTCAGTCTGTGTGACCAACAGAGTACAGCAGAAGTGATGGTATGGCACTTCTGAGATTAGATTATTAAAGCATGGTGCCGTCTATCTTTGGCATGCTCTCTGATTTTTTCTCTTAGATCACTCAGTCTGGAGGGAGTGAGCTAACAGACCATAAGTGATACTTAGAAGAGACCCATAAGGTGTGTAACTAAACTTCCCTGCCAAAGGCCACATGAGTGGATTTAGAAACAAATTCTCTAGCCCTAACCAACTATAGCCCTAGCTGTTAGTTGTCTATAACCTCATGAGAGCTTCTGGGCCAGAACCACTGACTTGAGCCATTTCCAGATTCCTGACCTTCAGAAAATTTGTGAGATAATAAATTTTTTTAAGTGGCTATGTTTAGGGTAATTTGTTATAAAGCAATAGGTAAGTAATACAACTCACAAAGAAAAGAACAAGGCCCCAAATTTCACAGCTTTCATAGCAAATCAGGATCAGTGAATTGGCCATAGATAATTAAATGGCTTGAGGCCCACAAGCAAATCCTTTTGGTCTAAAAGGAAATTTTTCTCTTACGCATATAAAAGTAACTGAATTATATTATTAATCTCATGCAACACTCCCCTGGGAAGGCCTCTCTGAGGGGCTCCCAGCCTCTCCTGCTTTCCCTAGTCCCATTATATACACATTTATCTCAATTATATTATAATTATTATTTGTTTATTTTCATTTCTAGATTGAGATTTCTTGAGGGTAGGGACTTTCTTTTTACTCATTGTAATTCCTGGTATTTGCTAGTTGCTTAATATACATCAGCCAAACACATGTCTAAATACTGTAGTTATCCTAAGATCCAAGCAAGAAAAAATATATATATTTTTAAAGTAAAAGGAAAGTGTCATCACAAGCACAGTTTAGACAAAAGAAATTAGGCAGTCTTGAAGGATATTTTCCAGACCCAGTGTCTGTTGATAGTCACAGCCCCCAGGTTCCATGTCTCCCTGCTCCAGGTGGTCCTGAATGCATGCTGACAAAATTTACTTGTTTATTTCCTGTTTATCCCTCCCTGCCACTCTTCTTCTCCTGATATATTTCCTTAGCTCTAAACATGTGATTCAAGAATGCATTTAAAGGATCCCCCTTATGCCAATGCACCTTTTAAAAGGAAATACTTTAGAAGCAAAACCACATATACACATCCCTACCTGGGCCACCTAGCAGTGTTGCTGTGAACCATTCATAAATCACTTTTGCTTCTCACCCTGGAACACCTGGATTACACATCTGTTGCCAGGTACCTTGGTGTATGCCACATTCGAAGCCACTGCACCAGGAAATGGAACTATCCCAATTACCTTCCACATCTGCCAGATATGTGGCCAGAAAAATCATTTTGCTTGATATTCTAATGAAATGGCAGAAAAAATAGGTGGAAAGTTCAAAATAAATTGAAATTTTATTTTATTTAGATAGAAATGCCATTTCTGGTATCTCAGATTGAGTCATCATTGACTATTTACAAGACTGGGTATTAATATCTGTTTGATCTAATAATTGATCAAATACTTGGGTTTATATTCTTCCATCTTCTTTTCCTGAAGAGTTGCAGGTTTCCTAACTTAAACTGAGCAGATAACATTTGTGTCCCAGTTAATGGCTGATGTGTGTTAGATGCAAAGATTCCAGCAGTGATTGATTTCATTAATTTAATAATCATTTCAGCTGCAGTAATCTTCAATCACAGGCAGCAGTGATGATTTCTTAGAGAAGCAAATGCTAGAAGCCTCTAGCCATATTTGCAAATAAGTCCATGTATCATGACATTCAAAGATTGATCCAGGGAAGCACATTTGGTGATTTTTGTGGCATAACTTGCAGATAGTAATTTTTAGAGAGCATAAAGATTGATTAAGAAGAAGAGAAACTAATCACAGCTTCCTCCAGTCTTATAGTTTTAAAAGACTTTGAAAGATGATGGTCTGCATACCATACAACTACAGTTATCCTAAATTAGCTCATCTAAAGTAGTAATATCAAGCATCAGGTTTTATTTTTATTTCCCATGATATCTAAAATCAGTATTGGGGAAGCAGGTCACTCATTCTGAAAGAAAAATGGAAGCCAGAAAATTATATAGAAATTATTTTCAAAGTATTTCAGACTCATTGGCATAATATGTATAAAAATTCCTCTCCAATCAATTAACTGATAATGACATGGATAAGCATTTGGCTAAAGGTAGAATGAGTGCCTTTTTAAAGAAACATATAAATAAGCCTGCATTTTCCAGACTCTCTTTGCTTTAAATAATGACCAAAGTATGTTAGTACTTCTAAAAGTCACAAATATTTTCTTCATAGCTCAATTACTTATCAGCATCCTTTATTATTAATATCTTGAATACTATGATATTAAACACTTTTTCCCCTTAGTTTAACAAAAACCAAGGCTTGTAAATTAAGGAAAATGAAGGTCTGTTTCAGTGGATTTTTGAGATCAGCTTTGATGTCTCAGCCCGTTTTTGTGTTTGTCTCTATGTATGTTTTTATGATCATAGTTTTTCACTTAAAAGTGGAAAATTGCTTCATTTGAACACTTTTATAGCATTGAGAATGAATCCACGGTATTGAAAAAATGAGGGCATCTGGGTGCCAATGACCTGCAAATTCATATTTGTTCCAAAACTGTTCTCTGAGCTTCATACAAGAAAATACCTATTTGGCATTTCCACTCTGATGCTTAAAGCCATTTCAAACTCAAACTATCCAAAATAAAACACATGTTCTCCCTGCCCACCTCTCTCCTTCTCTCATCAATGCTGCCAGACAACTATTATGGCCTGTTAAATATTCCTTCAGCATATACTGATGCTCTCTTCCAATTTTTCCGCTTCTTGCTGCCTGAGCCATCTTTTAAAGATGCAAATCTGATGATGCAATTGGTTCTGAAAACTGTCACTCAAGTTTGAGATCTGTTTCTTGATTATTCTTAGGTTCTTTTAATTTTGATTTGTGCCTAGAGATAAAGAACTCAGGTATACAAGTTCAGGAAAGCAAGCTTACCTTTTATTCTCCTTCTTTCTTCATCCTTTAGTTCATAAAGGAGAGTCAGTGATGGGTGGGAAGGACCTTGCTCTTTGATGGCAGCAGGCCTCACAATCTCCCTCTCTGGCAGAGGCTAGTATATCTTAAGGAGGGTAAGGAAAATGAGAGCTAGCCTCATAGCGTGATGGTCCTCAAGACTTCGGGTTGTCTTCCAATCAAGGGGGAAATAACCTGGCTTTAACCTGGTCCTAGTGTTGTTAGCAGAGACCAGGGTACAATGGGACAAGGTTCTCCATAGATGAGGTACAGTGCCTCTTTGTATGTGAGGTAATTTGCTATAGCCAAAATTCAAGACGTTTTTGCTGAATATTCTCAACTTCTTGACTCTTTATCTTCATTATGAGTAATTAGTGATAATTCTCACTTCCTCAATTTTATGCCCAAAGGCTTCTATTAATTAGTTAATAATCTGGGGATAAGTTTAAGGGGGTCTTTTTACCTGATGTAAAAAAAAAGCCAGTCAAGCCAGTACTGGTGTTTCCTCCATTGATCATTATTATACTCAATACCTCAAATTGCCTTTAGGACAAGGAGAAAAGAAAATCCTACTATGGCTTATAATTCCCCTGGCCTTTTAAAGTTTCCAAACAGTTTTATGTTTCCTTTAGTTTTAGAGCTTGTAAATGTCATTGTACTATGCACGAGATAGCCCCCTCTGCCTGCATCTAGTTAATGCATTCTTCAGGTCTCAGGTTTAGTAACATTTCTTCATCGAAGATGAGGTCATATTTCCACATTGCCTGTGTCATTGCATTGTTCTACTGCAAATCATTCACTGCTATGTTTATACTTGTGATTTTTTAGTTGACATCCATCTCTATCGTTAGAATGTAAGCTCCATATGGCCAAAGGCCACATATATTATGTGTGTGGTGCCTTGTACAAAATGTGCTTACTGAGTATTTTTTATGTGGATCAATTCACTTAAATAAGAAAATGAAAAATAACTGGATCTTATAAATCTTTTTTTTTTTTTTTTCGGTACGCGGGCCTCTCACTGTTGTGGCCTCTCCCGTTGCGGAGCACAGGCTCAGCGGCCATGGCTCACGGGCCCAGCCGCTCCGCAGCATGTGGGATCTTCCCGGACCGGGGCACGAACCCGTGTCCCCTGCATCAGCAGGCAGACTCAACCACTGCGCCACCAGGGAAGCCCTGGATCTTATAAGTCTTTAAACACACATATCAAATGCAAAAATATAATCTCTACCTAGGTATTCCTTATAGGTAGTTAGATACTGGAAAAATAAATGCCCTTGTTATATGCCATTTAAAAAATATAACTTAATAGAATATATGAAAAAAAGAAATGGGAATTATCAGAATTGTGCACCCTATCAGAATAGGTGCACAATTAATTAATATTTATTATTAATATTAATTAATTATTAATATTAATTAATATTATTAATTATTGCACATATTACACATATTACACAATTATTAATATTAATTAATATTAACCCTATTAATCTATAGGGTTAATATTAATTATTTTCATGTCTGGAAATTAAATATATTATAAGAATAAAACAAAATCAACTGTTTTCAAAATGTGTGTGATTACAGTGTCTCCATTACACAGGTTTCTCCAGGGACTGAAGTGAGTTAAGGCGTTTATGGCATTTCAAGTGTATTGATAGAGGACACCAGTCAGTACTCGTCTTCACATTAAAATATTGCTAAGAAAAATATTTTTTTAAAGTGCATACATCCATAGTAGAGGGGCATATACTACTCACTATAAATAGTCCAGTTAAAGCATCCGTTAAAAGAAACAAAAACAAAGAGCTGTGCCCTTATGAAAGACAGTTTTGAGCACTATTTCTCCTTCCCTCCAATGAGGAAAAAAATAAGTAAAGATATATAGAGTTTGGGGAAAGCTAATCCATTTGCATTGTTTCCATTGTATGATAGCTGAAAACAGAAGGGATTTTGACGAATAGCATGATTTCCCTGCTTTTCTCTGTTGTGTTAAGCAGAATTTTCTTTCACAACACAATTAAAGCCTATTTCACTACATAACCAAATGCTCACATGGATTCTGAGGTAAAATTTAATGTCAAAGAAAGCCATTGTCCAGTGCAAAATCAATGACCTGGTCAAGTTAGAGACATATTTTAAACCCGATTACGTTGGATGGCAAGTCTAATGAGAACATTCAACAACTATTATCATATTAGACATAAATTCAACCACCAAGTCAAACATCATTAGTTTTGATTGCTTGGGGATTTAGAAATTCATTTTTATGAAATATTGTTTTGTGGAACACTGGGAAGAATTTTTCACTTCTTTTCCATAATTACCAATAGGAAGAGGATAACACTGTTTCATTTGCTAGATCATAGAAAATTTTTTAAAAACATGGCACAACTGTGCCAAGAAATTAAACTCTAAAAAGATATAAAATGAACTTGAAGAAGAAGTTGAGTGCTCTACTGTAGGTGAAGAAGTTATTCGGTGATCGTATAAATGAGAGAAAACATTTAGATTCAACAGTATAACCTGGATTAATAGATTTAGGATGATGCCTGTCTTTTGGCAGGTGTTCAGTCATAGATGAATGAAATGAACATTACAGGTTATAATATTTGTTTCTTTTAATCTTAAAACTATATTAATTCTGCCTAGCCTAAGCATAGCACCTTTGTGTTTTATCAAGAAAATAATTTCTTAGATTATTATATCATTTTAGAATCTGACCAAAACACTTAAACCTGGAATATCCTGGTAATTTAAAGGTATTTATTCTTTGCCTGTGTTACTTATTTTGCCTGTGATATACTATGCCTATATAAAGTTAGAGAACTTTGGATTTTTCATTTCTGACATTTTGAGTTTGCATAATACTCAAATCTACTGGTCTCTTCCCTCTTTTCTCTTACTCATTTCTAGGTACTTTATTGGTAATAGTATTCAATTTATTTTTAGGAAGAGCTATAAATTGTCTAACAATTCGTGCCCATCTTATTTTTATTACTAAACTAGACCCTTTTTCACCTCAGCAGAAAAATATATTGTGTTATGACAAAGTGATGTGTGAAACAAAATATATGGATATTGATTTCTAAACTCAAAACCCTCCGTTTTAGAACGGTAAAGAGGTTGACATATGAACACAATATATTCCCTCATTGCGGGTGACCATTACCTCCCATTATGAAATGTGGTTGTCCCAGGTTCCATTATAAATATCCTTCAGTGTTTGTAACTGAGCTATAAAACAGGCTCTTAGACAGAAACTCAGCACATGGGGATTCAGTTTGGGGGTACTTTATTTTTTAATTCAAGTTTAGTTTAAATTGGTTCAGCTATTTCTAAATGACAGGAGAGTAGTAAAAATAAGTAAATATGGGAGTGCAGCATGTACGGTTTTGCATTTCTGTAACTAGGAAATTAATTACTTTTCTAAAATAAAATTTTTGTATTGTTGGTTAGAGACACAATTGTATTGTTTAAGGGAGAAATATTAAAAATTGTTGAATAGGCAAGAAACTAACAGTTCAATACATTTTGATGAAAAATAAGAACTAGCATTTCCCTGTAGGCATTTTTTTTTTTAAGATTAACAAGTCCTTATATGGCCACTGTCAGTTTATCAGGTAGATAAGTACTTTTTCTATTAAAATAATTTTGCATAAAGTTGGTGACAGACCTAGGAGGAGAAATGCAAAATGTTCATTTACATACATTTTCAGTTTTTTTAAAGATAATTTAAAGTCAATTCAGTATTTACTAAGATTATCCAAACTCTGTAACCCAGCACCAATTTCAGTAAATAATTAACTAGAAAATGCTATATATATAATAATACTATATACTAATATATAATATAATTTATATTTATGAATTTATTTCTCTCCAACTTTACATCTGTACTGGAGTTTGGAGAGAACAGTTATACAAATTACAAGAATAAAAATGCAAATCATAATATAATTTCTCTTTCATCATGAGGTTGCATACTGATAGGTCATTTAATCTCTTCTAGACCCAAGCTTAGTAGGGGAACTGTTTTGTACTATTTATCCAGCAGTTGGGGGCAGTTTAACTGTGCCATTCACTCTTTCCCTCCTATAGTTACTTGTGTCTAGTCCTGTTGGGTAAGATCGTAATCATTGACTCTGGAACACAGAAGAATTCAAGGACTAACATAAGAATCAGACTCATCTGTTTCGTCTCGAAACCCTTAATTTGCTACCTATAATCCCTGTAGACACCAACTTCAATACCTTTATAAGTCTGGGATTGAAAGCCTGTATGGGAGGAATGGAAGAAAGGGCGGCCAAACAAAATTCTCACACTTAGGTTTGACCTGGATCTTTGTGGATCCACACTTTTGCTGCCTTTGCTTTCCCTCTGCCAGTCTGTATCTGATTTTCTGGTATCTGATATTACACACAGCCTGCAATGTATTTAATTTGACTTGGATAACCTCTGCTACTTGATCATTGCCTCTGGTGCATTAGTTATAATCTCTGCCCTTGAACTTTCAGTCTCAGGAGTATCTCCTCACTTCCTTTCTTCCTTTTCATTCTTTTCTCCTTTGGTTCTGTAGCTTTAACATCAACAAATAACAGTATAGCACCTGACCCAAACAGACTTTTGACTCTTGTCATTAAACCCAACTTCGGGTCTACCCAGTAAAGGTGATATGTTGAGAGAAAGCAGAAGAAAAATACTCACACTGGTGTTTCAGTTTTGGAGTACAAAAGTAAAGTCCTAGACCTTTTCAAACCTTGATTAATACTTTATATGGCATTTTTCATCTATGCTTTAGAGTGAAAGTGACCTGTAATTATTCTTTCCCATAATCTCTTTGTCCAATTTTGTAAGCAAGATAAATAAGTTGTAAGACAAGTTGTTGACTTTTTCCTTTCTATTCTCTTGAAAGAGTTTATGTAAGATTGATATTTATTCATAAGTGGTAAAACTTTTTGTAAAGCCATCTGCTTTGAAGTTTTCTTTGCACAGAGTTTTGTTTGTTTAATTGATTGGTTTCTTTGTTTTTATTAAGGATTCAGTTTCCTTAATGGTTAGGAGAGAATTAAGATGACCTACTTCCGCTGAATTTGTTAAATGTACTTTTGTTGGATTGATGAAAAAAAATTAACAAGGAGATTAATTAAATTGATTTTCGGTCAAGAAAATATTCCATTGTGAATCACAGTTTCAGCAGGCAAACATGTCCAATTAAATTGTGAGACACTATTCTCAGTGCCAACTAGGAATTATTACCCTAAATCAGTAATTTATAGTAAAGATTTGTGTAAGCAAAAAGAAATGTTTTGTGTAGACCTAAGATAACTATATAGAGGGAAGGAAGCTATGTAGAGACAAGTTGGTAGTTTATATGATTTCTTACAAGCCATATATTTTAGATATTATAGGTACTCTGTAATAAATATGATGTGTAGGTGTTTAAAATTCTTTATAAGTGATAACTGTAGATCAAAAGTTCTCATCCATAAATGAACAGTAGAGTCACCTATGGATACTTTTAAAAAATACTGATGCACAGTCCAAACCAAGTAAATGAGCAGCTTGGGAGTTGAGCCCTGCCATCTGTGTTTTGTAGAAGCTCCAAATGATAATAAAATAAAGCCAAGTCTGAGAACTACTGATATAGATGGATTGGTAAGTGATTGCTGTCAATACAACAAGTGGGTTTGAAGTATCATATTTTTGTTACTGAAGTATGATACATTCACAGTAAAGTATGGGGCTGAAATATGATTTTTATGTTTCATTAATACTGTTACTGAGTACCTTCTATTACCTGAGACTATTCAAGGCACTAGGAACAAAGCAGTAAACATTGTCTAACTCCCTGGTCTTACGGAGTATATATTTGGGATGCGGCAAAGGAGGAGTAACAAATAAACAAGAAAACTCAAGTACTGATAAGTGCTGTTTGGGTCAAGGGGTAGATATTGTAGATGGAAGATCAGGAGAGTCCTCTTTGGGAGTTAATAACTTACATTTAAGTAATGGGAAAGAGAAGGCTGTGATGGGATTGTAGCAAGGAAAGATGGCACAATAGTAGGTAGAAGTCACCTCATAGCAAGTCTTGTAGTTGAAGCCAATGTGTTTAGGTTGTGTTCAGAGCTTTTAACTCAGGGAAGTATATAGTTTGATTTACAGTAAAACAATGGGTCCATTCTGGGTATAATGTGAAGAAGAAACTGAAGAGGAATCAGAGAGGAAGCAAAGAGACTAGGTGAGAAGGTGGTCATGTGCTCACATGATAGGTGGTTTTGACTTGGGTTGGGGGTGAAAGCATGAGATAAGGTGGGTGGATACAGAATATATTTTGGAGTTTGACCTGACAGGACTTGGTGAAGAGAGTCTGAGAGAAAGAAAGGAATAAAGATGACTTCTAAATTTTTGGCTTCAGCAACAGGATAGGCACTAAGATGGTGAAAACTAAAGGGGAGGGGAATTATGTGAAGAAGATGAAGTCAGGAGTGGAATTTTGATTTACCAGGTGTCAAATCTGAGATTCCTAATAGAAATCCAAACAAAGGTGTCCAATGGGCATTAGAAATACAGGTCTAGAGTTCAAGTAGCAGAGACAAGCCTGAAGTAGAAGTTTTTGAATCAAATATTTTGTGATAATTGAGACAGACCCCCACTGAGTAAAAGAATGAAAGTCATGGGGAAACTGTGAGCCACAGGGACTGTACTGATAGGGTTGCTGCCCAGAGAATAAAAAGACAAGGGAAAACTGAGAGTCTGATTGGCCTAACAGAAAACCAGTTATTAGGAAGAGTTTGGGTATACATAGGAGTCAGAAGTCAGGAAAAGTGTGGAGAGAGTTATGAAGAAGAAAAAGATCACATAAAACACTGAGTCCTAACTCAGCAAACAGAAAGACTGAGTAACTCTGCATAGAGTCTGGACAGCATTTATTTTGCAGCGTCTTTCTTTCTGATGAGGCTAGGGTCAGTTCTGGAAGTGCATGGCCCAAAAGTGAGATAGGGAAGCTGAACAAATGGATTATTAACTAAATTAATGTAGCCAGAAATAAGGATAGATATTGACAAGATACTTAGGAACCTGAAAGATAATGGGCTGATCAGATATTCCCAATAAATATTTAACTTTCCACTTCACAAAATTCTGTAGACTTAGTTAAATCCATTAATATAGTTGATTTTGCTCACCAACCAAAAAAGTGCTTTCTTTGGAGGGAAAGTGTTTACTAAACTTAGAAACATACACGTACAATATATAGACACATACATATAGGTATATCAGCAAAGGTAGTGATCCTAGAACTAGTGAACAATGCAATAAAAAACAGAGGAATTAAGTAAAATTAAATTTTCTATGCTATTTGAACTCATTGGTATGTAAAATCAATGTTCCTCAAGCTATGTTTATTATGTCACTAAAGTGAACAAAGAAGATTATATTACAGAGTATGTTTGTGATACTAAAGGGAGTAAAACGTTTTATAAAAGTATATATGTGGATTGGTGCAATATGGCGGTTTAGAAGGACTTGAACTCACTCCCTCTTGCGAGAACACCAGAATAACAATTAAGTGCTGAACAGTCATCAACAAGAAGACGCTGGAACTCACCAAAAAAGATACCCCACATCCAAAGATAAAGGAGAAGCCACAGTGAGATGGTAGGAGGGACACAATTACAATAAAATCAAATCCCATAACCACTGGGTGGGTGACTCACAAACTGGAGAATAATTATACCACAGAAGTCCACCCACTGGAGGGAAGTTTCTGAGCCCCACGTCAGGCTTCCCAACCTGGGGGTCCGGCAACAGGAGGAGGAATTCCCAGAGAACCAGACTTTGAAGGCTAGTGGAATTTGATTGCAGCACTTCAACAGGACTGGGAAGAACAGAGACTCTACTCTTGGAGGGCACAAACGAAGTAGTGTGCACATCAGGACCCAGGGGGAAGGAGCAGTGACCCCATAGGAGACTGAACCAGACCTACCTGCTACTGTTGGAGGGTCCTGCCGAGGCAGGGGGTGGCAGTGGCTCACCATGAGGACAGGGACACTGGAAGCAGAAGTTCTGGGAAGTACTCCTTGGCGTGAGCCCTCCCAGAGTCTGCCGTTAGCCCCACCAAAGAGCCTGTAGGCTCCAGTGCTGGGTTGCATCAGGCCAAATAACCAACGTGGAGGGGACTCAGCCCCACCCATCAGCAGACAAGCGGATTAAAGTTTTACATAGCTCTGCCCACCAGAGCAACACCCAGCTCTACCCACCACCAATCTCTCCCATCAGGGAGCTTGCACAAGCCTCTTAGATAGCCTCATCCACCAGAGTGTAGACAGGAGAAGCAAGAAGAACTACAATCCTGCAGCCTGTGGAATGAAAACCACATTCACAGAAAGATAGACAAAATGAAAAGACAGAGGGCTCTGTACCAGATGAAGGAAAAAGATAAAACCCCAGAAAAACAACTAAATGAAGTGGAGACAGGAAACGTTCCAGAAAAAGAATTCAGAATAATGGTAGTGAAGATGATCCAGGACTTCAGAAGAATAATGGAGGAAAAGATTGAGGAGATGCAAGAAATGTTTAACAAAAACCTAGAAGAATTAAGGAACAAACAAACAGAGATGAACAATACAATAACTGAAGTGAAAAAAACACTAAAAAGAATCAATAGCAGAATAACTATTGAGGCGGAGGAACGGATAAGTGACCTGGAAGACAGAATGGTGGAAATCACTACCATAGAACAGAATAAAGAAAAAAAAAATGAAAAGAAATGAAGACAACCTAAGAGACCCCTGGGACAACATTAAATGCACCAATATTCACATGATAGGGGTCCCAGAAGGAGAAGAGAGAGAGAAAGGACCTGAGAAAATATTTGAAGAGATTATAGTCGAAAACTTCCCTAATATGGGAAAGGAAACAGCCACCCAAGTCCAGGAAGCTCAGAGAGTCCCAGGCAGGATAAATCCAAGTAGAAACACACTGAGACAAATAGTAATCAAATTAACAAAAATTAAAGACAAAAATTATTTAAAACAACAAGAGAAAAATGACAAATAACATACAAGGGAACTCCCATAAGCTTAACAGCTAATTTCTCAGCAGAAACTCTACAAGCCAGAAGACAGTGGCACCATATATTTAAATTGGTGAAAGGGAAGACACTACAACCAACATTACTCTACCTGGCAAGGATCTCATTCAGACTTCTCTGGAGAAATCAAAAGCTTTACAGACAAGCAAAAGCTAAGAGACATCAGCACCACCAAACCAGCTCTACAGCAAATGCTAAAGGAAATTTTCTAAGTGGGAAACACAAGAGAAGAAAAGGACCTACAAAAACAGACACAAAACAATGAAGAAAATGGTAATAGTTACCTTAAATGTGAGTGGATTACATGTTCCAACCAAAAGACACAGGCTCGCTGAATGGATACAAAAACAAGACTCGGGCTTCCCTGGTGGTGCAGTGGTTGAGAGTCCGCCTGCCGATGCAGGGGACGCGGGTTCGTGCCCTGGTCCAGGAAGATCCCACATGCCGCGGAGCGGCTGGGTCCGTGAGCCATGGCCGCTGAGCCTGCGCGTCCAGAGCCTGTGCTCCGCAACGGGAGAGGCCACAACAGTGAGAGGCCCGCATACAGCAAAAAAAAAAAAAAAAAAAACAAGACTCATCTATATACTGTCTACAAGAGACCCACTTCAGACTTAGGGACACATACAGACTGAAAGTGAGGGGATGGAAAGAGAAATTCCATGCAAATGGAAATCGAAAGCTGGAATAGCAATACTCATATCAGGTAAAGTAGACTTTAAAATAAAAAATGTTACAGTAGACAGGGAAGGACACTATATAATGATCAAGGGATCAATCCAAGAAGAAGATATAACAATTATAAATATTTATTGCACCCAACATAGGAGCACCTCAATACATAAGGTAAATGCTAACAGCTATAAAATAGCAAATTGACAGTGACACAATAATAGTGGGGGACTTTAACACCTCACTTACACCATTGGACAGATCATCCAAACAGAAAATTAATAAGGAAACACAAGCTTTAAATGACACAATAGACCAGATAGATTAAAGTGATATTTATAGTACATTCCATCTGAAAAGAGCAGATTACACTTTCTTCTCAAGTGCACAGGGAACATTCTCCAGGATAGATCACATCTTGGGTCACAAATCAAGCCTTGGAAAATTTAAGGAAATTGAAATCATATCAAGCATGTGTTCTGACCACAATGCTATAAGCTTAGAAGTAAATTACAGGGGGAAAAAATGTAAAAAACACAAACACATGGAAGCTAAAGAATACGTTACTAAATAGCCAAGAGATCACTGAAGAAATCAAAGAGGAAATCAAAAAATACCTAGAGACAAATGAAAGCGAACATATGACAATCCAAAACCTATGGGATGCAGCAAAAGCACTTCTAAGAAGGAAGTTTATGGCAATACAATCCTACCTCAAGAAACAAGAAAAATCTCAAATAAACAATCTAACCTTACACCTAAAGGAACTAGAGAAAGAAGAACAAACAAAACCCAAAGTTAGTAGAAGGAAAGAAATCATAAAGATCAGGGCAGAAATAAATGAAATAGAAACAAAGAAAACAATAAGATCAATAAAAGTAAAAGCTAATTCTTTGAGAACATAAACAAAATTGATAAACCATTAGCCAGACTCATCAAGAAAAAGACGGAGAGGACTCAAATCAATAAAATTAGAAATGAAAAAGGAGAAGTTACAACAGACAGCGCAGAATACAAAGCATCATAAGAGACTACTACAAGCAACTCCATGCCAATAAAATAGAAAACGTGGAAGAAATAGGCAAATTCCTAGAAAGGTATAACCTTCCAAGACTGAACCAGGAAGAAATAGAAAATATGAACAGTCCAATCACAAGCACTGTAATTGGAACTATGATTAAAAGTCTTCCAACAAACGAAAGTCCAGGACCAGATGGCTTCACAGGTGAATTCTATCAAACATTTAGAAAAGAGCTAACACCTATTCTTCTCAAACTCTTCCAAAATATTGCAGACGAAGGAACACTCCCAAACTCATTCTACAAAGCCACCATCACCCTGATACCAGAACCAAAGATACTACAAAAACATAAAATTACAGACCAGTATCACTGATGAATATAGATGCAAAAATCTTCAACACAATACTAACAAAAAGAATCCAACAATACATTAAAAGGATCATTCACCATGATCAAATGGGATTTATCCCAGGGATGCAAGGATTCTTCAATATATGCAAATCAATCAATGTGATACACCGTATTAACAAACTGAAGAATAAAGGTCATATGATCATCTCAACAGATGCAGAAAAAGCTTTGGACAAAATTCAACACAAATTTGGGCTTCACTGGTGGCGCAGTGGTTGAGAGTCCGCCTGCCGATAGAGGGGACACGGGTTCGTGTCCCGGTCTGGGAAGATCCCACATGCCGTGGAGCGGCTAGGCCCATGAGCCATGGCCGCTGAACCTGCGGTTCCGGAGCCTGTGCTCAGCAACGGGAGAGGCCACAACATTGAGAGACACACATACCGCAAAAAAAAAAAAAAAAATTCAACACAAATTTATGATAAAAACTCTCCATAAAGTGGGCATAGAGGGAACCTACCTCAAATTAATAAAGGCCATCTCTGACAAATTCACAGCAAACATCATTCTCAATGGCCAAAAACTGAAAACATTTCCTCTAAGATCAGTAAAAAGACAAGGACGTCTACTCTCGCCACTATTATACAACATAGTTTTGAAAGTCCTAGCCACAGCAATCAGAGAAGAAAAAGAAATAAAAAATATACAAATTGGAAAAGAAGAAGTAAAACTGTCACTGTTTGCAGATGACATGATACTATACATAGAAAATCCTAAAGGTGCCACCAGAAAACTACTAGAGCTAATCAATGAATTTGGTAAGGTTGCAAGTTACAAAATCAATGCACAAAAATCTCTTGCATCCCTATACACTAACAATGACAGATCAGAGAACTTAAGGAAACAATCCCATTCACCATTTCAACAAAAAGAATAAAATACCTAGGAATAAACCTACCTAAGGAGATAAAAGACCTGTATGCCAAAAACTATAAGACACTGATGAAAGAAATCAAAGATGACACAAACAGATGGAGATATATACCATCTTCTTGGATTGGAAGAATCAACATTGTGAAAATGACTATACTACCCAAAGCAATCTACAAATTTAATGCAATCCTTATCAAATTACCAATGGCAGGTTTTGCTTTTTTGTTTTTTATTTTATATTTGTACAGAACTAGAACAAAAAATCTTAAAATTTGTATGGAGACACAAAAGACCCCAAATAGCCAAAGCAATCTTGAGGGGAAAAAATGGAGCTGGAGGAATCAGACTCCCTGACTTCAGACTATACTACAAAGCTACAGTAATCAAGACAGCATGGGACTGGCACAAAAACAGAAATATTGACCAATGGAAGAGGACAGAAAGCCCAGAGATAAACCCATGCACATACGGTCACCTTATCTTTGATAAAGGGGGCAAGGATATACAATGGAGAAAAGACAGTCTCTTCAATAAGTGGTGCTGGGAAAACTGGACAGCTACATGTAAAAGAATGAAATTAGAACACTCCCTAACACCATACACAAAAGTAAACTCAACATGGATTAAAAACCTAAATGTAAGACTGGACACTATAAAACTCTTAGAGGAAAACATAGGAAGAACACTCTTTGACATAAATCACAGCAAGATCCTTTTTGATCCTCCTCCTAGAGAAATGGAAATAAAAGTAAAAATAAAGATGGGACCTAGTTAAATTTAAAAGCTTTTGCAGAGCAAAGGAAACTATAAACAAGATGAAAAGACAACCCTCAGAATGGGAGAAAATATTTGCAAACAAATTAATGGACAAAGGATTAATCTCCAAAATATATAAACAGCTCATGTAGCTCAATATTAAGAAAACAAACAACCCAATCCAAAATTGGGCAGACGACCTAAATAGACATTTCTCCAAAGAAGACATACAAATGTCCAAGAGGCACATGAAAAGATGCCCAACATCACTAATTATGAGAGAAATGCAAATCAAAACTACAATGAGGTATCACCTCACACTGGTTAGAATGGGCATCACCAGAAAATCTACAAACAACAAATGCTGGAGAGGGTGTTGAGAAAAGGGAACCCTCTTGCACTGTTGGTGGGAATGTAAGTTGATACAGCCATTATAAAGAACAGTATGGAGGTTCCTTAAAGAACCAAAAATAGAATTACCATATGACCCAGCAATCCAACTACTGGGCATATACCCAGAGAAAATCATAATTCAAAAAGACGTGTGCACACCAATGTTCATTGCAGCACTATTTACAATAGCCAGGTCATGGAAGCAACCTAAATGCCCATTGACAGACGAATGGATAAAGAAGATATGGTACATATATACAATGTACTATTACTCAGCCATAAAAAGGAACAAAATTGGGTCATTTGTAGAGATGTGCATGGACCTAGAGACTGTCATACAGCGTGAACTAAGCCAGAAAGAGAAAAACACATATCGTATATTAACGCATATATGTGGAATCTAGAAAAATAGTACAGATCAACTGGTTTGCAAAGCAGAAATTGAGACACAGATGTAGAGAACAAACGTATGGACACCAAAGGGAGAAAGCTGGCAGGTGGGGGATGTGTTGGTGGGAAGAACTGGAAGATTGGGATTGACATATATATACTAATATGTATAAAATAGATAACTAATAAGAACCTGCTCTATAAATAAATTAATTAAATTTTTAAAAATACCCGAAGTAGTGAGACAAAAAAAAGCTTCCAGAATTAAAATAGGTAAGGGTTTACAGAAAAAAAGCAGTGTGATGAACACCAAAGCTATGATTTCTCAACCAG
This sequence comes from Pseudorca crassidens, assembly GCF_039906515.1. Taxonomy (NCBI): domain Eukaryota; kingdom Metazoa; phylum Chordata; class Mammalia; order Artiodactyla; family Delphinidae; genus Pseudorca; species Pseudorca crassidens. The sequence continues at coordinate 43,992,055 of NC_090309.1, forward strand.
GCTTTCTCCAAAATGAGAATTTTTTTAAAAGACTTTATGTTTTTCAGCAGTTTTATGTTCACAGCAAAACTGAGAGAAAGGTAATGCAGAATTTTCCCATATCCCTCCTTCCTCCACATGTGCACAGCCTCCCTCATTATCAACATCCTTTTCCTTTTACCTATAGCACAAGAATCCAAACTATAACCCAAAGTTGGGAAGAGTTGAGGATGTGACGCTCTTTGATGGTATGTTGGGGAATGTCTTCCAACAAACATCATTCAAATTCCAATCCCCACACTTGAGAAATGGTTCCCCTTGTACAGACTTGATAATTTGCACTGTATAATACATGCTGAGCCATGTTCTTTGGAATCCCTTTATGAATTCCACAGACAACATTGCTACTGGACTCTCAGCCATAGTGTGAATTCCTAGACTTTGTCCTTTATTTTCCTACTGACCAGCTCCTATAGTTTTATCGAGGTTTTGTTTTTTGTTTTTGGAGTTTTTTCGGGGGGCCAGGGATGTTGTATTGTCTTTACTTATAAATAATTTCCCCAATTTTAGAAATATGATTCTGTTCACATAAATTTAACTTATCTGTACATCTTAATTGATTTTAAACCTTAATTGTATGTCTTTTTTAGACCATTCTGCTAAATTTTAATGTATAATTTCATATTTAAATTTTAATAAATACATTTAAAAATAAAATAATGTATAATTTCATATTTAAATTTTAATAAATACATTTAAAAATAAAATAAGTAAATATGTAAGGGAAATCCTTTGGATGTAAAATTTTGTATTGTTTCTGGCATGATTTCCTTATATAACGAAGCCATCTGTAGACATCTGGTTGATTTCTACATTTTTCTTAACAAAATAAAATCTTAAGAATATTTTTTGCACATCTGCAGAGTTCTTGTATTTCAGATTCAACTCTTCTGAATTGCAGAGAATTTGGTACATCATCAGAAAATATTCAAAGTGGGTAAAATTACTGCTTTGCAAGTAGGTGACTATAGTTTTGAAGAAATGTTGGTATTTGCATATCGGGCCAGTTTGGAAGATCAAATTTTACCTGTTTTTTTTGTTTAATTTTTAGAAAATACAATATAAGTATTCAATTATTAGTTACATATTGTATGCACAGTTAAATAATTAAATTAATTGTTATGTGTCAGCATACACAAGAAAAGTAAAAAATAAGTGCTTATTTTGTGTAACATAACCTCAGCGGTCAGAGGATAGAGTGTCTATGTGGAAAATAGGTAAACTGTAAGGTTTCTTACCTTCTGCCTCTTGGTCATTAGGACTGCCATTACAGGCAAGGAAGAAGAAAATGAGATATGAAATTCATATTACTCAGCTTTTCTTCTAGCTCAGAGTTACAGTAAAAGGTGTAAGGGCCAAAAGAAAACTTGGTAAGAAAAACTTCCCATCTGAGATTAGAGTTGCCTTAGACTTCTCTTAGCCTGTTTCATGACCCCGTGTCTAACAATTCATCTGTATGATCTCTTGTATCCTATTACTAACATAATTTAAATATGGCTCTTTTGACAAATGGAGAAGTAGTATCTGTTTTCTTCATCCCAGTGTGAGTGAGTTCAAAAGTCAAATGTAACTGGCATAGCATCTGGTAAGAAACAGGGCTGCAAAGTAAGCAGTGTACTGAAAGGTGGGTACCAGATAACCATATGCAGGTTATAGGTAACCTGATTCAGGAAGTGACTGGAGGCATTGTAGAAAGCTAATGGAGGACTGATCTGTGTGGGATATCCCATACCTACTCAAAAAGGAAGGAAGGAAAGAAGGGAAGAAGAAATAACTATTTCGATATTTTGGCTAGAGTATCTCCAGATCATTAGGGATTGTATTATTTCTTCAATAAGGACGTTTGAGTTGTGTGTAGTAAGCACTATTAGTCACTTTCCCTTTAGCTGCTACTCCATTACCTCCTTCTAACAGAACCTAATTATAATGTGTCCAGCCCCAGGCAATGTAAAACAGTTGGGCAAAGACAATCACGTTGCTCTGATCCTTTGACAGTCGATTTTCCAGGCTCCCTTTCTGCTATTGCTAGCCATGTGAACCATTCTCTGCAACGGGATGTTGCATGATCTCCTTGGATAGGGGTTTTCTTTAAGAAATGTTGTGTTCCTGAGAAAGAGACAGATAGGATAGGTACCTTTCTTCAATTTCTTACTGCTTTGATTGTAGAAATAATGCCTGTATATTCAGTAGCCATCCTGCACACACAAGGTAACAGATAGCAGACAAGTAGATAATGAGCTAAGTCCAGTGAAGCAGAAAAAGGAGCCCTGACACCTAAACTAGTGCTTGCAGCGTTTTATCTCAAGACTTTCATTGTAAGTGAAGTATTATTCAAGCACTGTGAGTTGCATATTCTGTCAACATATCCAGTTATACAACTGGATATGTTGTATATCATATATATTCTGGCATATATTCTGGCAGAATTATTTTTAAGTATGTATGTAGAACTCTTTGATTCCAAAATTTTACCCAGTTCTTCTTGGGTAATGTTGAGAGAACATAGTCATCCTCTATCTCTATTTGATTTACTTTGATTCATAATATCCAGTGAAATCATGAGATACTAATCAGTTTCTGGTCCTGTGCTTATGTCAAGTTCAGTTTAATTAAACATAGCTGTCTCCTCTGCACTATAAACTAGAATCTAGAATTCGTCTGTTTATTTGCCAAGAGAAACTTTTATGTTGATCTTTTTTATTAGAAAAAATAATAGTGTTTTGGTCTGTGAAAAATATTGAACATTACTTTTCTTGTGTCATGTGATTATAGTAATGCCTTTGTTAATACTGATGTAAATATTGCTTTGGAATTTTAAAAATATCAATTTTTTTTTCAGAAGAGGTATAATCAGGAATGCACCCTTAAATTTTGGCTGGCATCATAGCTAATCATAGAACCCCTTTAGAGATGAGCCCAGAAACATCATAAAACAAAGGAATAAACATGTATTCCAGCTCCATCCATGTTACCACAAGTAGTAGGATTTCCCCAAGGTTGAATAATATTCCACTGTATGTGTGTGTGTGTGTGTGTGTGTGTGTGTGTGTGTGTATACATATATATACATACATATATATGTGTATGTACCATATACTGCATTTCTTCATTCATTCATTCGTTCATGGACACTTAGATTGTTTCCATACTTTAGCTATTGTAAGTAATGCTGCAGTGAATATGGGAGTACAAATACGTTTTTGAGATAATGATTTTTTTTGTCCTTTGGGTGTATACCTAGAAGTGGGAATGCTGATTCATATGGTAGTTCTATTTTTAATTTCTTGAGGAACCTCCATACTCTTTCCTGAGGTAGCTATACCAGTTTACATTCCCACCAACAGTGTACAAAGTTTCTCTTTTCTCCAATCCTTGCCAGAATTTGATATCTCTTGTCTTTTTGATAATAGCCATTTTAACAGGTGTGAGGTGATATCTCACTGTGGTTTTGATTTGCATTCTCCTCATAATTAGTGAGGTTGAGCATCTTTTCATGTACCTCCTGGCCATTTGTATGTCTTCTTTGGGAAAATGTCTATTTAGATCTTTTGCCCATTTTTAATCAGGGTATTTGTTGGTTTGCTACTGAGTTAAATGTAATCATTGTGTATTTTGATTGTTAACCCCTTTTTGTATATGTGGTGTGCAAATATTTTTCCCATTCGATAGGCTGCTTTTTCATTTTGTTGATGGTTTCCTTCACTATGCAGAGGCCTTTTAGTTTGATGTAACTTCACGTGCTTATTTTTGCTTTTATTACCTTTGCTTTTGGTGTTAAATTCAAGACCAATGTCAAGGATTTATCCGTAGGGTTTTTTTCTAGGAGATTTATGGTTTCAAATCCTCAGGAAGAAGTTGAGAGTTGGGGGTTCCCTCCCAGTCATATGGCACTACGCTGGGAGTGGGTTTTATGGCAAGAGTGTGTCTCAGCCTTTCCTACCTGTTTCAATGTGGATATTTTCTCATTCACCCTGTTAAAAGATCAACTGAAGTATATACAAAATTTTAAGAGTTTATTTGAGCAAACATTGATTCAAGTTAGCACCAAATGGGAAGTGATTAGGAACGCTCCACTTACAGGAGCTAGCTGCAAGACTTTTTATAGCGAAAACTCAGAAGCAAAACAAGGAAATTGATTGGCTGTAGCATAAGTGATCATCGTTTTTGTGTGAAAGCTTAGTTGGCTGTTTGTGAATGGTCGTCCTTAGGTTTTGATTTCTTAACCTTGTGGTATTTACAGGCTTAGGTTTTGTTGTGCTTAAGTAGGCTGCTAAGGCATTAAAGCCACCTCAGTCTAAATATCTCTTTGTTAATTAAACAACCCAGTGTGTAGAGTCCCTCAGCTAGCTTCTGGATCTCTTTCAGAGGGAATTACTCCTTGTGTGGCTGCATATTCCATGTGTCTGTGGGAACAGGGGAGCTCAGGAGCCTCCTAGGTCACCATTTTAGCTGACCTCCACTCTAATTATTTTTTTACTTATAATGTTGCTGGTTTTGGTTTGCTATACTTATTTGTTTCTGTTTTTGTCAATAATCATAAGAGATATTGGTCTACAGTTTTCTTGTGATATCTTTGTCTAAGTTTTATATCAGAATAATATTGACATTACAGAATGAATGAGTCATAATGTGTCCCCTCTTCTTCTATTTTTTGGAAGAGTTTGTAAGGAATAGATATTCGTTCTTCTTTATACTTTTTTTTTTTTTTTAATATTTGGTAGAATTCAGTGGTGAAGCCATCTGGCCCTGAGGTTTTCTTTATGGGTAGCTGTTTTTTATTACTAATATATTTCCTTAATTGTTACACATCCATTCAGATTTTCTATATTTTTCTTGAGTCAGTTATAGTAGTTTGTGTCTTTCTAAGAATTCTTTTTGTTTGTTTCATTCAGGTTGTAGAACATATTGTAGACATATAATTGTTCTTAGTATTCCTTCATAATCCTGTTTATTTCTGTAAGGTCAGCGGTAACAGACTCTCCTTTATTTCTGATTGTAGTAATTTGTGTCTTAGCTCTTTTTTTTTTTCTTGGTCAATCTAGTAAAAGTTTGTTAATTTTGTTGGTGTTTTCAAAGAGTCTGTTCTTGGGGCTTCCCTGGTGGTCCAGTGGTTAAGACTCCATGCTCCCCATGCAGGGAGTGCAGGTTCGATCCCTGATCGGGGAACTAAAATCCCACATGCCACATGGCACGGCCTAAAACAAAAACAAAACAAACAAACAAGCAAAGAGTCAGTTCTTGGTCTTATTGATCTGTATTGCTTTTCTATTCTCCATTTCCTTAATTTCCACTCTAATCTTTACTCTCTCTTTCTGCATGCTTCATGTTTAGTTTTCTCTTCTTTTACCAATATCTTTTACCAATGCCTTATTGGAAGGTTAAGTTAGTAATTTGAAATATCTCATCTTCTTTTAAAATAGCCATTTAGAAGCTAAAAATTCCCCTCTAAGCACTGCTATAGCTGTGTCCCATAAGTTTTGATATATTGTGTTTTCATTTTCATTCCTCTCAAGGTATTTTTAAATTTCTTTTTTGATTATTTTTTTTTAACAGATCATGTTTTTGGTGTCAGTTCTTTGCCTAGATCTCAAAGATTTCACTTTTAATGATGAAATCACTATATTTAAAGTCAGTTTCTTGCATATAGTTGGGTCACGTGCTTTAGTTCGTTTTGCCAGTCTGTTTTTTAACTGGTGTATTTAGACCATATACATTTTATTGTATGTATTGATGTGTTTGAATTTGTCCATTTTTGTTTATTTTTATGTTTACTGTTCTCTATATATTCCTTTATCTTTTTTATTTTTCCTGCCTTGTGTGCGTTATTTGAATATTGTTTATAATCCTATTTTTATCTATTTATAGTGTTTCTAAATGAATATCTTTATGTGGTTTTTCAGTGGTTGTTCTAGGAATTAAGTAATACATACATTATTCTTTACAGTGTACTGGTGTCATAATTTTATGAGTTTGAGCAAAATACCTCCCTTTATGACTCTTTATCCTTTCTCATATATAATATAATTATCTTAACTGTTTCCTCTACATTTATTTAGAACCACATCAGACTGTTATACTTAAAACCCAGTCTTGGATATGTAAGGCAAAAACAAACCAACCAACCAACCATACAAGCAAACAAAAAACAAAACTAGAGAACAGACCATTATGCTGTCCTTGGCTCTTGAGGTCTTTAGCCTGTTGGTCTTCTCTCTGCTTTGTCTTCTTAGAATTGTTTTACATATAATATCCAGAGTTTGTAGTTGTACTTAGCAAAGGAAATAGGGAAAAGTACATACACTGTATCTTCTCATAAGCAGAAGTCTCAGTTCATTTATTTTTAATCACAGCAGTGCTCTGTTATACAGACACACCACCATTTGGTTATTACCCAGTTGATTTTTGTTGCTTCCAGTTTTTGACATATATGAATAAAGCCATATTAAACATATGATACAAGTTATTTTATGAAAATAATAAGTTTTTATTCTATTTTGGTAAATACCAAAATACCATTTTTTGCTCCCATCAACAATGTATTATAGTTCCAGTTGTTACATACTCTTATTTTTAGCACTTCCTACTTTCAGTTTTATTGATAGAACTTTTCCTGTACAATAGATGTGGCAAATTGCTTATCAAAGATATTTACACATACATATGCATCCTGGAAAGAAATTTTGAAATTGGGTATTAATTCCCCCCTCCAAGATTATGATATGGCTTTATATTTGTTTAGATCATATACTGTTATCTATTTAGAGTACTACAATTTTCATTATAGGGACTCTATATTTACAAATTTATTCCCATTTCCACTTATAGGAATTTATACTTAGAGTAGAATAGAACTATATGTTATTAACACCTCTTGTATTTAGCTATTTTAACTGGATTAGAATACATATTATTAATTCTGATAGGTGTATTTTACTAGGGTCTTGAGTTTTATAAATTATATTCATATTACAGCAAAAATATCTTAAAATTATTTTTTATGTTATGTCAATCTTTTTTCTCATTTCTTTTTCCAAAGTCTTCACATCTTTAACAATAACATGAGTGGACAGCTCTGTATGTTACTGATTTCAATTTAAAGAATGTTGAGGGTTAGAATAATATTTACTGTTTTTTAAAATTATATGTATTTTGTTTCCTCTTATTTCTATTTTACCTACACTTTCAAAAATCAACTTTATTAAGGTATAACTTATGTATAATAAATTGTACCCATATAAGGTTACAATGTGATGATAAATGAGGAGGCTGTACATATCTCAGGACTTCAAATACTTAAAAGGCAAAAAGAAACAATCCATGTAAAAATCTACAGAAATTTTGTGAAATCTGGCATTTTGTGATGAGATAACAAAATGCAAAAAGCCTAGAGGCTTTTTGTTCATAAATTTCTACAAGGCCAAGTTTGGGAATGATGGCTTTGTCATCACATGGAATAGGGCTGAGTTTCCCTCACTTATTCTTTAAGGGTCATTGGAAAGAAAAGTTTCCAGAGCATGCTCATACCACTATCTAATGCCATGATTATTAGACTTTAGTCTGGATATATATTTTTTTCACATGTGAATATCCTCAGTGTCATCATTAGTCTATGTTAGTGCTGTTTAGTGCATGGGTTGGTTACTGAGAAATGTATTTATTTTGGAAAAAAAATTCCAGCCTACAAAATTACCAGTGCTTATGAAAGAGTAATGTACTTTTTCTTATTGATGATTTTTTAAAGACCTTTAAAATAGTTTTATCTGCTCAATAATGTGGAGAAATATTTGTTTAATTTTTCAGAGATTATGATATTTAAAACCTTACTGAACATAAACTCCTTGTCAGAATGGTATTAAAGCACATAGTATAAGAGAAACATTATTGAAGTGAACATTAGGAAGAAAATAACAAAAATGACACATTGAGAACTCAAACGCTCTATTCTCACACAAATCACACCTGACATCAAAACTTTTCTTTAATTAGTTAAATTTATCTAATTCCGCACACAAAAGAGACTGAAGCACTGAATTTAATATATATTTACTTGTTTCAGCAATATGATATGATATAACTTTGTGATTAAAACAGAGCCTCCAGTCATACAGTGGAAATCAATAATGTGGAATTAAAGATATTGAGAAATCTGGTACAATTTCCCATCTCTTTAAAGAAAAACCTTTTTATTCCCCAGTGAGTCATGAACAACACAGACTAAGTCTACTGACACATTCTGATACACAAGATATAGAAGAGCAAAGTATCTAGAGCTCATTTAAACAGAACAGATTACTAATTTATTCAGACTCTCCATTTTTACATTTTTATCACTTGTAGCCAAGTGAGCTTTGTGCAATTTTTGTCCAAAGACCTCGTTATAAAATCTTTCCTGCCCTTTCCCTGCCAACTAGGCATTGAATGTTACTGAGGACATTAAGATAATCCCTGTATTATATGTTCCTTTGATGGTTTAGGACCATCCCACATAAAATATTCAATATATATTCTAATATACTAAATTATATAGATGATAAAATGAAACAGAAGTGGGTAGCATTTGGCTTTGCTCTACTTTTGTGTGAAAATATCTTGAAGAATTTATCTTCTATTTTATTACTACCTTTTGGCAGTATACCACTTAATTTGAAGAATTTTACAGTTAAAATATCCCTGGAAATTATATACTCTAACCTACTCAAAGTACTCAAAGTAGTCTTACCAATAAGAGAGACTTTCTATAGAGGATCATCCATCTTATGCTTGATTACATCACAGAACAGGTCATTTCTGCAAGAAGCAGCTCAAGTTTTAGATAAATCATTCTTATAATCAACTGTAGTATTTTTTACTGGAACTTTTTTTTTTATCACAATTCTGTTCTCTTGATCAATAGAAAACAAATTAATGTAGTCCTTTTTCTTCATGGCATCCTTACAGATCTTTGTAGACAGATACCAGTTCTTTCAAAGTTCATCTATAATGGTAATTCTTCCTTGTCCTTTTAGTTATCTCACTTGATGTTAAGAACACTCCCTGTTCTGTTAACTTTCTGTGAATGCAATCTATCATATGAAAGCCTCACTTAAAATATTGTATCAGGAACTGAGCATATTATTCCATGTATAATTTAGTCAAGACAGGAATTATTTCCAGTAATTTGAACAATTTGCCACTTTTAATACAGTTTATCATACTGTTTGCATTTTGAACTTTTTTGCAGTCATGGAAGACTTGGTGCTTATAGTGAGTGACGGCATGGTTGTTAATACTACCATGTTCTTTGCACACGAAACGCTATTTAGAAAAATTTCCTGACTTCTTTTAGACTCAAGTAAAAAAATCACCGTTTATTATTGCCAATTTTTTTCTTGAGTCTGTTTACCATTTCAAGCCAATCTGTGATCAAATCATGTAATATACTTCTCTTAATTTCTATCTCCCTATCCTCTTCTTTCCCCCTTCACATTCTAAGTGGTTTTACTGGGGCTGTCAATCACACAGTCCCACTCTTCTGCCATAGAAGTCTTTGTTTCTTGGAATTCTGAGTCTTGAGCTGAGACAAAAAGGCATATAAAGCTGTTGGAACCTTGTTATCTGGTGACAGGAACACATAAGATTGTCTCAGAGCTCCATCTTCTGTGATCTCCTTTGCCTCCTGGTTGCCATTCCTCTTACTCAGCTGTTTTTGCAGTTCTGTGAGATAGCACGTGTTCCTCCAATCATTTCATTCCTTGCTCAACTTTATTCAGTGCTGATCTAATTGCTTACGACCAAGCATTCTAATTGTTTCATACAATTCTCAATTTTGCATCCACCATAATTTTGATTATTAAAATTAGATTATTAAAAATTTTTAAACTTTGCATCCATCATAGATTAGAGCATATTCATTAGCTGTTTATGTAGGCTTTTTCTTTTTTCTGAGAACTGCATAGTCATTTACACAAACAAGGTGATTTGCTTCCTGGGAATAAAATTTAAGGGATAATGATTAGGAAAACTGCTTCAAAAATGTGCAGACAATAAGAAAGATGTGAAAAAATATTTAAAGAATAGATTTCTTATACTTACATTTAAAACTCTCAGCATTTTATAAATTTACATTTTAAAACCTAATAGGCACAAACAGTTTGGCATGTGTATGTGTATGCACATATGTGCATGCATATATTCTTTATTATACTACATATAATTTACTTTATATTATTTATTTTCTTTTAAGAACTTTTAGAAGATAGTTTTCTATGCTTAATAACATGGATAGGTATTTGTTTAATAAATTGTTCAGCGATTATGACACTTAAAACCTTACTGGACATGAACTCCCTGTCAGAATTACATTAAAGCACATGCTATTAGAGCAAATATTATTAAAGAAAATGAACATAAGGAAGAAATACGACAAGAATAACACATTGCAGAGTGAGAAGATATTCTATCAACATTTTGGAGTGAGAGTGAAAATTATATGAATTTAATAAATTAAATAAATAAAAATGTGTAGAAAATCAATTTCTATTGTGCTTATGTATGCAAACATCCATAAATGCATTTTAAAACCTATATAATCATATCTTTAGAAGTCTTGGGGAAAAAGTGAGTAATGAATGAAAAAACAGATATGTAGAGAGCGTATTTCTCTTGTCCGTCAAGTGGAAGTTTAAACCTGCCTTTTGTTTTTAGGTATAAAAGAGAATTTGCTCTACTCTACATCCCTTTACACAGATGTTTTGAAAATAGGCAAGACCATGAACATTTAATTCACTTTTCAATAGTGAATGCTGAAATAAAACAAATGGCAGTGAGTTCATGTTTCCCTCATTTAGCAAAATTTTTTATTAAAGTTAAGTTACAGATATTTGTAAAAACTTTAAGGTAATTTCCAAACTTAAGCTTCTATGATCTGGAAGCTTACAAATATCGGAACAAATTCTCGAATACTACTTATGGTATTAAGGCACATTGCAACTTAGTCTCTAACATTCTCAGTGGAAAACTGAGTCAAAATACAGCATTTTATTTTTCTTTTAAAGTAATGTCTGAGTTTTTGTAATATTAAAAATTAAAGCATCTTAAAATAATTTTTTCATAGTAATCCTGACAGTGCTGTTCAAGAGAAAAAAGAACTTAGAGAACTATGAATTCTGTGTTTCCTTTAAAAATAGAAGGCTTTGACTGAAAAACCCCTTAAGGTACATTAAAATAAATTTTACAATCAGTCCTACATATTTTAAAAATTATGCCATTTAAAAATAAATTACCATCTTTTCAGAGAGACAGTTACTCATTTTTTCCAGGAAAGCAAACACAGGATTTCTGGATAAGAGATCCAGCTTATTATTTATAGCAGTAACAGCAATTTTCCTTGACTAATCCTGCTCGAGGGAATGTGTCAAGTGCAGATATCAGTTGCGTATACATAGATCTGTACTCCATAAGAGGAATCCCATAATCATGAATCTGGAAACTTACATAGGAGCTTGACAGCAACACAGTTCCCTTCACATCCTGAGAGAAGGAGAGAAATCTTGCACCGTTGATCCTTGAACAATGTAGGGGTTAGGAGCACGACCCCTCCCATAGTCAAAAATCCTTGTATAACTTTACAGTTTTCCCTGTGTATCTGAGATTCCACATCAGCAGATTCAACCAACCACAGATTGTGTAGTACATATTTATTGAAAACAATCCACATATAAGTGGACCCACGCAGTTCAAACCCACACTGTTCAAGCGTCAACTGTATTTCTAGTGCAAATAAATTCTATCTGGTCAGAAAGGGAGGAAGGCTCATATGAAGAATACAAGCATTTGACTCAGGAGAAAATAAGTTTTCTTACTCTTTGAATGGAGACAGGAGACTCTACCATAAAAGAGACCAGCTGTCTATTTATAATGTTATAACTGTTCATTATAATGTTATCTATATGTTTTAGTTTCTGTAAATGTTTTTACATTTTATTAGACTAAAAGAGTATCATTATGAATATTTTGGTAAGAGAATTTTATTAAGTTTTATCAAATTATTCTTTTTTGCTTGAGATAGTTAAGTAATATTTATATTATATAAATACAAAATAAATATCAAATGAAAGAAATTAGAATATATAACTGAGGTAAGGATGTGAAAAAGCATTGTTATGAGACTATAAAAACCAGTATATCTATGTATTGTTTCTTCTTTCTTTCTTTTGTTTTTCACTTTAGTACAGTGACACTTAACACTAAATTTCATTTTTCACTATATTATACTTCATTGGCTTCAGGATTCCTTTCTTGTAATCACAAAAATTACATACCTGTTTCCACAGTGGACAATTTTATTAGGCATGATTAATACAAATTTGAGTTGTAATTTTGAGATTGCATATAAATACAAGAGGAATAATTAACTTATTAAAAGCAAGCTTAATATCAGTTGTGTTTTTCCTTACAAGTCTAGATATAGAATATATCATCTTTTATAAAATTACTATGCATTCAATAAAATGACTGTTCATTCTAGTAAAGTAGTAATGACTTCTTGCATGAAATAAGCTCAGGTGAAAATTTACCGTAATCAAGAATTTAATGCTGTATCATCATTTCCACAGAACAAATATACTAAAATATCTTCCATCAGGTTAAGAAAACATATGGTTTTCTATTGACAACAATTGGTGCAATTTATAGAGAAAATTGAAATGTACAAGCAGATAATATAAGGTCACAAAGCATTTTATTGAATTAGAAGTAAAAAACTATGCTTTAGAAAAACAGCTACCTCAAAATTTAGAATAATGAAGTTATATTTCAAAGTAACTTAAATTGAGGCCCGATATACTATGTAAATAATTACAAATATATAAATGGTAGTATTTCTAAGATCTCTGAGGTTATAGACTGAAGTGTAAATATCTATCACGATTCGATAAATTTATTACTGCTGTGGAAAATTTTTTTAACTCATAATTCATAGTCTTTTCACATTATCCTTTTTTTTCTTCACATCTTTATTGGAGTATAAATGCTTTACAATGTGACGTTAGTTTCTGCTGTATAACAAAGTGAATCAGCTATATATATACATATATACCCATATCCCCTCCCTCCCTCCCACGCCTATCCATCTAGGTCGTCACAAAGCATCGAGTTGACCTCCTAGCAGCTTCCCACTAGCCATTCATTTTACATTTAGTAGTGTGTATATGTTAATGCGACTCTCTCACTTCATCCCAGCTTTCCCTTCCCCGCTGTGCCCTCAAGTCCATTCTCTATGTCTGTGTCTTTATTCCTGCCCTGCCACTAGATTCATCAGTACTGCTTTTTAAAATTCTATATATATGTATACATTAGCATACGGTATTTGTTTTTCTCTTTCTGACTTACTTCACTCTGTATGACAAACTCTAGGTCCATCCACCTCACTACAAATAACTCAATTTCATGTCTTCTTATGGCTGAGTAATATTCCATTGTATATATGTGCCACATCTTCTTTATCCATTCATCTGTTGATGGACACTTAGGTTGCTTCCATGTCCTGGCTATTGTAAATAGTGCTGCAATGAACATTGTGGTACATGTATATTTTGACTTATGGTTTTCTCAGGGTATATGCCCACTAGTGGGATTGCTGGGTCATATGGTAGGTCTCTTTTTAGTTTTTTAAGGAACCTCCATACTGTTCTCCATACTGGCTGTATCAATTTACATTCCCACCAACAGTGCAAGAGGGTTCCCTTTTCTCCACACCCTCTCCAGCATTTACTGTTTGTAGATTTTTTGATGATGGCCATCCTGACCGGTGTGAGGTGATACCTCATTGTGGTTTTGACTTGCATTTCTCTAATGATTAGTGATGTTGAGCATCTTTTGATGTATTTGTTCGCCATCTATATGTCTTCTTTGGAGAAATGTCTATTTATGTCTTCCACCATTTTTGGATTGAGTTTTTTGTTTTTGTGATATTGAGCTGCATGAGCTGCTTGTATATTTTGAAGATTAATCCTTTGTCAGTTGCTTTGTTTGCAAATATTTTCTCCCATTCTGAGGGTGGTCTTTTCGTCCTGTTTATGGTTTCCTTTGCTGCGCAAAAGCTTTTAAGTTTCATTAGGTCCCATGTGTTTGTTTTTGTTTTTATTTCCCTTATTCTAGGAGGTGAGTCAAAAAGGATCTTGCTGTGATTTATGTCATAGAGTGTTCTGCCTGTGTTTTCCTCTAAGTTTTATACTGTCTGGCCTTACATTTAGGTCTTTATTCCAGTTTGAGTTTATTTTTGTGTATGGTGTTAGGGTGTGTTCTAATTTCATTCTTTTACATGTATCTATCCATTCTTCCCAGCACCACCTATTGAAGAGGCTGTCTTTTCTCAATTGTATATTCTTGCCTCCTTTGTCAAAGATAAGGTGGCCATATGTGCGTGGGTTTATCTCTGGGCTTTCTGTCCTGTTCTGTTGATCTATCTTTCCGTTTTTGTGCCAGTACCATACTGTCTTGATTACTGTGGCTTTGTAGTATAGTCTGAAGTCAGGGAGCCTGATTTCTCCAGCTCCATTTTTCTTTCTTAAGATTGCTTTGGCTATTCGGGGTCTTTTGTGTTTCCATACAAATTGTGAATTTTTTTGTTCTAGTTCTGTGAAAAATGTCATTGGTAGTTTGATAGGGATTGCATTGAATCTGTAGATTGCTTTGGGTAGCATAGTCATTTTCACAATGTTGATTCTTCCAATTCAAGAATATGGTATATCTCTCCATCTGTTTGTATCATCTTTAATTTCTTTCATCAGTGTCTTGTAGTTTTCTGCATAAAAGTTTTTTGTCTCCTTAGGTAGGTTTATTCCTAGGTATTTTGTTCTTTTTGTTACAGTGGTAAATAGGAGTGTTTCCTTAATTTCTCTTTCTGATTTTTAGTTGTTGGTGTATACAAATGCCAGAAATTTCTGTGTATTAATTTTGTATCCTACAACTTTACCAAATACATTGATTAGTTCTAGTAGTTTTCTGGTGGCATCTTTAGCATTTTCTATGTACACTATCGTGTCATCTGCAAACAGTTGACAGTTTTACTTCTTTTCCAATTTGTATTTCTTTTATTTCTTTTTCTTCTCTGATTAATGTGACAAGGACTTCAAAAACTATGTTGAATAATAGTGGTGAGAGTGGACATCCTTGTCTTGTTCCTGATCTTAGCGGAAATGCTTTCAGTTTTTCACCATTGAGAATGATGTTTGCTGTAGGTTTGTCATATATGGCTTTTATTTTGTTGAGGTAGGTTCCCTCTATGCCCACTTTATGGAGAATTTTTATCATAAATTTGTGTTGAATTTTGTCCAAAGCTTTTCTGCATGTATTGAGATGATCATATTGTTTTTATTCTTTAATTTGTTAATATGGTATATCACATTGATTGTTTTGAGTTTATTGAAGAATCCTTGCATCCCTGGGATAAATCCCACTTGATCATGGTGTATGATCCTTTAATGTGTTGTTGGATTCTGTTTGCTAGTATTTTGTTGAGGATTTTTGCATCTATGTTTATCAGTGATATTGGTCTATAATTTTCTTTTTTTGTGATATCTTTGTTTGGTTTTGATATCAGGGTGATGCTGACCTCACCAAGTAGAACAAGTCTGGGAGTGTTCCTCCTAACACAAATTTTTGGAAGAGTTTGAGAAGGATAGGTGTTAATTCTTCTCTAAATGTTTGATAGAATTCCCCTGTGTAGCCAACTGGCTATTTGTTTGTTGGAAGATTTTTAATTACAATTTCATTACCTGTGATTGGTCTGTTTATATTTTCTAATTCTTCCTGATTCAATCTTGGAAAGTTGTACTTTTCCAAGAATTTTTCCATTTCTTCCAGGTCATCCATTTTATTGGCATATAGTTGCTTGTAGTAGACTCTTACGATCTTTTTTATTTCTGTGGTGTGAGTTGTAATCTCTCCTTTTTCATTTCTAATTTTATTGATTTGAGTCCTCTCCCTTTATTTCTTGATGAGTCTGGCTAAAGGTTTATCAATTTTGTTTATCTTCTCAAAGAACCAACTTTTAGTTTTATTGATCTTTGCTATTGTTTTCCTTGTTTCTATTTCATTTATCTCTGCTCTGATCTTTATGATTTCTTTCCTTCTACTAACTTTGGGTTTTCTTTGTTTTTCTTTTTCTAGTTGCTTTAGGTGTAAGTTTCGATTGTTTATTTGAGATTTTTCTTGTTTCTTGAGGTGAGCTTGAATTGCTGTGAACTTCCTTCTTAGAGCTGCTTTTGCTGTGTTCCATAGGTTTGGGATCATCATGCTTTCATTGTCATTTGCTTCTAGGTATTTTTTGATTTCTTCTTTGATTTCTTCAGTGATCTCTTGATTATTTAGTAATGTATTCTTTAGCCTCCATGTTTTTTGTGTTTTTTACATTTTTTCCCTGTAACTGATTTCTAATCTCCTATCTTTGTGGTTAGAAAAGATGCTTGATACGATTTCAATTTTCTTAAATTCTCCAAGGCTTGATTTGTGACCCAAGTTGTGATTTATTCTGGAGAATGTTCCATGTGTACTTGAGAAGAAAGTGTATTCTTCTGCTTTCAGGTGGAATATCCTAAAAATATCAATAAAGTCTATCTGGTCTATTGTGTCATTTAAAGCTTCTTCTTCCTTATTTATTTTCTATCTGGATGATCTGTCTATTGGTTTAAGTGGGGTGTTAATGTCCCCTACTATTATTGTGTTAGTGTCGATTTCTCCTTTTATGGCTGTTAGCATTTGCCTTATGTCTTGAGGTGCTCCTATGTTGGGTGCATAAATATTTATAACTGTTATGTTTTCTTCTTGGATTGATCCTTTGATCATTATATAGTGTCCCTCCTTATCTCTTGTAGCAGTCTTTATTTTAAAGTCTATTTTATCTGATATGAGTATTACTACTCCAGCTTTCTTTTCATTTCCATTTGCATGGAATATCTTTTTCCATCCCCTCACTTGCAGTCTGTATGTGTCCCTAGGTCTGAAGTGTGTTTCTTGTAGACAACTTATATAAGGGTCTTGTTTTTGTATCCATTCAGCCAGTCTGTGTCTTTTGGTTAGAGCATTTAATCCATTTACATTCATGGTGATTATCGATATGTATTATCAATACGTATTGATAATAATGTTCCTCTTATCATTTTCTTAATTGATTTGGGTGTGTTTTCGTGGGTCTTTTTCTTCTCTTACGTTTTCCGCTTAGAGAAGTTCCATTAGCATTTGTTGTAAAGCTGGTTTGGTGGTGCTGAATTCTCGTAGCTTTTGCTTGTCTGTAAAGCTTTTGGTTTCTCCATCGAATCTGAATAAGATCCATGCTGGATAGAGTAATCTTGGTTGTAGGTTTTTCTCTTTCATCATTTTAAATATGTCCTGCCATTCCCTTCTGGCTTGCAGAGTTTCTGCTGAAAGATCAGCTGTTAACCTTATGGGGATTCCTTTTATATTATTTGCTGCTTTTCCCTTGCTGCTTTTAATACATTTTATTTGTATTTAATTTTTGATACTTTGATTAATATGTGTCTTGGAGTGTTTCCCTTTGGGTTTATCCTGTATAGGACTCTGTGCACTTTCTGGACTTGATTGACTATTTCCTTTTGCATGTTAGGGAAGTTTTTGACTATAATCTCTTCAAATATTTTCTCAGACCCTTTCTTTTTCTCTTCTTCTTCTGGGACCTCTGTAATTCGAATGTTGGAGCATTTAATGTTGTCCCAGAGGTCTCTAAGACTGTCCTCATTTCTTTTCATTCTTTTTTCTTCATTCTGCTCCCTGGCAGTTATTTCCACCGTTTTATCTTCCAGCTCACTTATCCGTCCTTCTGCCTCAGTTATTCTGCTATTGATTCCTTCTACAGTATTTTTAATATCAGTTACTGTGTTGTTCATCACTGTGTGTTTGCTCTTTAGTTCTTCTAGGTCCTTGTTAAACGTTTCTTGTATTTTCTCCATTCTATTTCTTAGATTTTGGATCATCTTTACTATCATTACTCTGAATTCTTTTTCAGGTAGGTTGCCTATTTTGTCTTCATTTCTTTGATATTGTAGGTTTTTACCTTACTCCTTCATCTGTAACATAATTTTTGTCATTTCTTTTTTTTTTTTTTTTGGATGGGTGGGGCTGTATTCCTGTCTTACTGGTTTTTTGGCCTGAGGCATCCAGCCCTGGACTTTGCAGGCAGTTGAGTAAAGCTTGGTCTTGGTACTGAGATGAGCACCTCCGGGAGGCCTGACTCTGATTAATATTCCCTGGGGTCTGAGGATGTCTGTTATTCCAGTGGTTTGAACTCGGTGCTCCCACCACAGGAGCATGGGCCCAACCTCTGGCCTGGGAACCAAGATCCCATAAGCCATGTGGCACAGCAAAAAAATAAAGGAGCAGTACAATAACAAAGAATAAAAAATTAAATTAAATTAAAAAGATAAAAAATGTATTAGGAAAAATAAAAATATAATTGAAACAACTCCAAGAAGGTAAAACAAAACCACAACAGGAAAAAGAAAAAAAAGGGGGTAACAAGCATAAAGGAGCAGAACAATAACAAAGTATTAAGAATAAAATAAAATTAGAAAAATGCAAGATCTATTTGAAAAATTAAAATATAAATGAATCAACAACAACAAGGTATAACAGAACCCCAACCTAAAAGAAGAAAAAAGGAAAAAAAACAAAGGCCTTGGCTATGGGGGGCAGAGTTTAAGTGGGGGGTGGAAGTTAGGCAGGGGCAGGGATTAGGGTGGGGCAGGGCCTAGCCTCAGAACCCACGTGGCTGGAAAAGACCTTGGGGGCGGGCCCTCTGCCTAGGACCTGCGCAGAAGGGGAGAGGCAGCATGTCAAAGGAGCGCCTCTGGAGTGTGGCGTTCCGGAGTTTGGAGGTAAGGCCCTGGGTGAGGGTGTGTGGATGGGGTTTAGGCCCAGCACTGTTGGAGGGGGTCTCAGAAGGGGTCTCTGAGTGTAGAGGTAGGACCCTGGGTAGGGGTATAGGGGCAGGGCTTGGGCTCTGCACGGTAGGAGGGAGGCTGCGAGGACAGAGAATTAGGCCCGGGCACCCAACAGGCTCCCGGGTGCCTAAGTGGACAGGGAAAGTGCTGGCTGCATTCCCTTCCATTCCTCTGTGCCCACCCCCCAGGGTCTCCCCCGTCACCGTCAGACCCCTAACCATGTTTGGGTCCTGTTGAGTGTAGAAACTCCTCCTCTCTCCCAGAAGCCCCTCAGGGGTGCTGTCCGTAGGTCCGGCTTTTACCTTTGCTCCCCCTTCCCTCCCTCCCACTCCCTCAGGACCCACGTGGCTGGAGGGGGCCTTGGTGGGCAGAGGATCAGGCCCGGGATCTCAGCAGGCTCCCGGGGGTGCAAGTGGGCAGGGGAAACCTGGCCATGCTCCCTTTTGATCATCTGCCCTCCCAAGGGTCCCCCAATTTCCCCCTTTGGGCACGGGATCCCTTCCCCTCCCCCAGCTGCCCCTCAGGGGCACTGGTCCCATCCCGCCTCCACTTCTCCTCCCCCCTCACTCCCCTCCACGTCCTACCCGGTCACTGGGGGTTCCTCCCATCCCCTTAGGTGTCTGTGGTCCCCCATTGGTGCTTGGTAGGTGCCCTAGTTGTGCAGAGATGCGAATTCCTCGTCCTACTAGTCCACCATCTTCCACATTATGCTTTAATTTACTTCCTTTAGATCCTTTGGTCTTCACTTAGTGAAGTTTATTTTTCTGTGCATATGTATGTCAACAAAAAAGTTTCTATGATTTCTACTTAATTAAAATTGTAATAATTATTTAACTAGTATGGTAGGCAGAATTCTAAGATGATCCCAATGATTTTTGCTCCTTCAAATTAAGCCCCTGACTATGTTATATTACGCGCAAAGGGATCTTGAAGATGTAATTAAAGTTCTTAATCAGTTGACTTTGAGTTAATCAAAAGGCAGATTATCCAGGCCAGCCTAACCTAATCACCTGAGCCCTTTAAAAGTACGTTTTGTTTGGCTGTTTATAGAAATCAGACAGATTCAAAAAATGGGAGAGATTCAAGGAAGGTTCGCCACTGTTCTGATGGAGGGAGGGCACAGGGCAAAGACAAAAAGTATCCAATTAGTTCTCTCCAGCTCTACCTAAGCACAATCATCTATAGTATGTCTCCTTCTAAAGAGCTTTCTCTACTGCCCAAGAATTGTCCCTGATTGATTATTTCAATTCCTGGATCCTAACAGTGTCAGCCCTGGGTTCCTGTGAAGAGGAAGTAGGGCAGGCCAGGGAGGGCTTCTCATCATTAGATGCACTGACTGGTCCAGTCCTGATTCTGCTCTCCTCCACCTTCTATACAAGCATCACGTACGAGGCAGCATTTGACTGAGGGAGCTGCCTCAGCTGAAAAGAATGAGAGGGGGTAGGAACAGGCCTCGGTCAGACCCTGAGTTGAGATGTTCTGTGTCTAAATCTGGAATGCAACTGAGGAGCTTTCAGTCCACCAGGGGCAGGACAAATGTGAGGAACAGATCATAGAAAAATGCCTGCAGAGCAAATAGTTCTGGATGAACTGTATGCTCCAGGACGTTTCTGTTAGGAGAGGCAGCCTATTCAAGATAACTGAGGAAAGAAATCTATTGTTACTGCCCTGTGGAGGGCCAATTCTTATCAAAATCGTGAAATGAATTGAACTGGAACTTGCTGTGATAGAAACTCTGTTCACTTTTCTTGGGCTAAAAAGGGAACTGGCCGGCTCACATTGTTGGAAAGAACAGGGGTTGGGCCAGGTTCAGGCACAGAGGAATCCTCAGGTCTCTCCCTCCCTCTCTCTTCTCTTGACTTCTGTGTTTGTTCCCTTTTAAGGCATACTCTCTCCTTGTGGTGAGAGAGGGTCACCATTAGTATCTGGTCTTCCCTGGACTCTGATAGGCCCTCCTTGAGTTACATCTGTATCTCCAGAGCCATCACTGTGTCAAGTTTCGGCAGTGGCGACAGGTTTGCTAGCACTGTTTGATTTGGGATGCCAGAGGACGGAAAGGGCTGCTAGGAAGGGAGAAGAGAGAGGTCCACCTGACAGCAAAGCAGCTTTATGGCTCCACTCTACCTCTTCCTCCACCTGCCCCTGTGAGGCACTTAATGTCCTCTCACTGCCCGTCCTCTGTCCAACACTCACTTCAGCTCTCCCTATATCCATAAGTACCCAAGTTCCCTCTGCTCCATACTTTGTAGCCTTCAAATTCCAGCCCCCAATGAGGATGGAATGCATACATTTAGAGCCTGTGACAGAAATGTTTGGAGTCTCCTCTGGTGACAGAGGAAGGTCAGAGCCCATCAGAGTACACTGTGTAGGCAGTTGTCTTAGAGAATAAAAAGGTATTATTTCATTGATTTGAATTCATATCAGAGCTTCAGGATCCTCTCTCAGGTGCAAAGAATAGCTTCCAAGTCTTAGAAAGCTTCTAGAGAAGTCTGGGATTTGCCTTGCCCATTCAGACAAACCCAAGCTTAAGCATCTCTTAGGATCTAAGCAGTAGAGGTCTGAGCCTGGAAGCAGAGCTTTCTGCAGGTCTAGGGCTGCCAAAGTGACCCCTCATGGCCCTCACTTGTGAGAAAATCCATCAGGATCAAATCAACATTGCTGGGCCTGTTCTGTGCTCAGAGTTGGACCAGAGAACCAATGAACAGTGGAAAACCATACTGAACCCCCAAGAGGCCCCAACTCATCTTCCCTCACTCAGAAAATGTCACCTTCCTTATATAACTCTCACAGCTTCGATAGATTATTTTTTGTTGTGCTGTTTTTTTTAATAGTAATTGGACCAGAAGGATCACGAAAAATCCTCTGAAAACCAGAGATCATAAAATTCAGAACAGGGCTTCCTTGGTGGCGCAGTGGTTGGGGGTCCGCCTGCTGATGCAGGGGACGCAGGTTCGTGCCCCGGTCCGGGAGGATCCCGCATGCCGCGGAGTGGCTGGGCCCGTGAGCCGTGGCCGCTGAGCCTGCGCATCCGGAGCCTGTGCTCCGCGGTGGGAGGGGCCGCAGCGGTGAGAGGCCCGCGTACTGAAAAAAAAAAAAAAAAAAAATTCAAAACAGTATGTTGTGCTCTACAGGCTAAAATAGACTCTTCAACATGTCTTGTTTTCTTGCTACCACATAACAGCCTTGGTCTCTGGGGCTCAAGCCCTAGTTAAGGGCTAACACTGTAGTGATTACCAAAGACCTCTCTCCTCTCTCTTTGGGGAGATCTGTATCGGCTGTGTTGACTGTATTTAATAGTCATATGTACATGAGAGGCCAAAAGAATCATCTCTCTGATTTCTATATTTCACTGGCAAATACCAGAAGTTCTCAACCATTACCACACATAGAATTGCCTGGGAAGCTTTCAAAATAGACCTGACTTCATCCTCGGAAGTACTGGTTTAATTAGTCTCAGGTGGAACATAGACATTGAAATGTATTAAAAACTTCCCAGGTGATTCTACTGCACAGCAAGAGTTGGGAACCTCTTGTATATATCAAAAAAAAATTGTATTTATTGAGCTCTTGCCATATGCCAAGCATTGCACTGAATTATTTAGAAGCATTATCTTGTTCAAGTCTCAAAACAACTCTACTGGTTAGTTACATTATACCCATTTTATAGATGAAGCAATTGAACTTAGAGGAGTTAGTTGTTTAAATAGCCATTAAGAAACAGGAATATGTACCTGGTATTTATGGCCAAAGAGTCCATGTGTTTAGCAACTATGTTATACTGTTTCCTACTATATTCTGCTACCTTCTGAATACATAGGATTACGTATGTGACCAAATGGGAGTAGAGGAAGAAAATGTCAAAGAGGTAATGAGGATTTGCTAAATATAGAATAAATATTTTGTTGCCCTACCAGCTGTAAGGTCACTTTCTTGACCTCTTAAGCACCATACAATTTCTTTTGGGGGGAAGAAAATGATGATGATGACAAGAATGACATGGCAATAATGTAGGAATATTAGTGCCCTCACTCTTTCTTTTAGATACTCAGAAACATTCATTAAAAGAAGATACACACACTCACACACATATGACACAAGGTTTAAAAGAACCTTAAAATGATCTACACCAACCCTTTAATTCTACATATGAGGAAATTAGGACTCAGAAAAGTGAAGTGATTTGCTCAATTTCACATATTTGAAGAACCTGACTCTGAGTCTCCTGACTCCTAGTTTGGGCCACTTTCCCATATCCAGTGACAGAGAGCTCCTCAGGAAGATGGATCAGTGCCAGAAAATACACAACGTACGATAATTGCATTCCTCCAACCTATGGCCATGACATTACCAACCAAGCCACACTCATGTGCGTATTCTGAGAGTTGAAAATAGTTTGCAGTTAGAGGGCTTCTTGGGAGAGTCTCAGAGCTTTGTGTTCCATTATCTCTTCCTGAAAAAAATTTCTCTTTTCCAGAAAGGCTACCTAAACCATGTGAAATGAGTCCACCAAACCCATAAGCATTTAGGTTTCACTTTCTCAGTGTTTTCCAAACTGGTTCTAGACTGTCAGGTCAGAATTAGTCAGAATACTTATATCAAAATACATGATAATTATGGGCCATGAGCCAGAGCTACCATATCAGAATTTCTGGAAGTGAGGCCCATTTTGAAAAAGTACTCAGGCGATTCTTCTGCACATGAACATTTAAGAACCACTGATTTTAGACAACAGCCTTTCCTGCTACAGGTATGTTCCCAGAAGAACCAGAATAAAATCAGCAACTTCACGACCAGAGAAGCTTTCTGCTTTCTCAGTTCTGATTCTTAACTCGTGCTGAGAGCCATAATACTCCACTGGGAAATCCCTGAGACTCTCTAGATATACTGTAAGCCAGGCTGGAAGGCCTAGATAAAGAGTTCTGATTGCCCTAACTTTCGATCTTGGGTGTTGGAACCAACAGAGCATGACAACTTGTGTTCTCTGAGTCCCTAGAATCCCTCAGCTCACTGATGCCTCATCTGCTGCCAAAAGGACCATCTGAAGAGGCAGACGGCAGGTGCTGTGGCTCACCTGCTGCCCTGCTCTGTGGTGCTTCCCTCAACCAGTGGCTTTCCACAGAGTGACACTCCTGCAGTCAACTGCCATGTTTATACTTTTTATTGTTTCTGGGGTATGCAGTCTTTCCATTTATGCTAACATTGGAAGTATGAGTGGAACCCTCTGATGAACATCAGAAGGTCTTACCTCTTCTTCTAATGTTTAACCAAAAAAGTAAAAATTTATGAAGAGTACCAGGTGCTTGCTCTTTGAAAGGAAGGCAACCCTCCATATAAAAGACGTCTATTTCTTATTGTTCTAAGACTGATTTTTCAAGATATAGGTGTGCCTTCTCTGACTTCATAGCTTGTAGTACCAGGCCTGCCTGATCAGGAAAGTGAGACATCCTGACAATTTGATGTCATGTATCTGTGATGTAGGTAGAGGCCAGAGAACAAGGAGGATAGAAGGGAGTTATTTCTAACCATTTGTATTAAAAGTCCCCATCCAGCTATTTGAACTAAACAGAACCATGTAGTATTATCATGACCATTATATATTACCTAATCAAAATCTTTAGTCAATCTTTTCAAACAGAATCAAACCCATATATAATTGGTAAATTTACTAAAATAGAAGAAAACTGGAAAATCCTTATTCTCCAGTCTCCTGAATAAACAGAATCTGAAGTTTAGTCTGATTTATATCCCTCGTCCAAATCCAATCCAACATGCTCAAAATCTCTACAACATAATATCAAAATATATTGCAATGAAAACCTATTTTAGGCAAACTATTAAACTAGAATCCAATCATCAGTTATAGCATTCAGTTCTAGAGGGATACGTGGTAGCAAATATGGGAAATCTAAGCAAAAGTGTGGCCCTATGGAACAGGTCCAGAGGCATGGCCCTATTTTATGAAACTCTGGATCTGACTGCTGCAGCGTCGCATGACTTAAGTAGTTAAGGCTGGGCCCAAGTAAGATAGGACTGATGTATTACCCCTCAGTTAGGAACTGGGATTGAGCTCATCTGTGGATTTGTCCATAGAGACAGCTGTAAGGATCTGGGAAAGACAAATGTATAGACTAAGAAAGAAGTAATCTAAATAGACATTTCTCCAAAGAAGATATGCAGATTGTCAACAAAGACATGAAAGGATGCTCAACATCACTAATCATTAGAGAAATGCAAATCAAAACTACAATGAGGTCCATCCACCTAACTACAAACAACTCAATTTCGTTTCTTTTTATGGCTGAGTAATGTTCCATTGTGTATATGTGCCACATCTTCTTTGTCCATTTATCTGTCAATGGACACTTAGGTTGCTTCCATGTCCTGGCTATTGTAAATAGTGCTGCAATGAACATTGTGGTACATGACTCTTAGAATCTGTCATACAGAGTGAAGTAAGTCAGAAGGAAAAACAAATACTGTATGCTAACACATATATACGGAATCTAAAAAAAAAAAATGTTTCTGAAGAACCTAGGGGAAGGACAGGAATAAAGATGCAGATGTAGAGAATGGACTTAAGGACACGGGAAGGGGGAAGGGTAAATGGGACGAAGTGAGAGAGTGGCATGGACATATATACACTACCAAATGTATCCTATCCCCTAGAGGGGTGGGATAGGGAGGGTAGGGGGGAGACGCAAGAGGGAGGGGATATGGGGGTATATGTATACGTATAGCCGATTCACTTTTTTATACAGCAGCAACTAACACAACATTGTAAAGCATTTATACTGCAATAAAGATGTTAAAAAAAAAAAGAAAGAGGTAGATGGTAACAAAGGAGTCAACTTGGAGGATGCAGTCATACACAGCATGCTGGTGGAATCAGTCAGGTGGAATAAAGTCTCCCAGTTCATTCCCACTGGAAAATAATTTTCTTCCTTAATCACAAGACTTGTCATTTTACTCTGAGCCAACTATCTGCAAATCAAGGTTTCCCAGAACCGAGGGTGCAATGGTATTCTGTGGCTAGGGTAAGACACCTGCCACTGGCACCAGCATAAGGACATTTAGCATTTGGCCTGAAGAGCTGCCCATTAAATAGTTGAATATGGAAGCCAGGACCATCCAGGTGGAAAGCTTCATCTCCTTCCAATTCTCTTAAACACGGAGACACCTCGATTCCGCAACAATGCTGACATTTAGAGGAGATCCTGTTTTTAAAAGGCAGTGACTATTAACCATCAAAATGATCCCATTCACTTTTGTTCTAGAAGTATTTTAACACTTATTAACATTTAATAATATTTAATATTTACATGTGCCTCCCACATTATCAACTCAGTAAGTATTGCTTAAATCTTAATAGAATATAAGGTGCTTCATGGCAAAAAAAGATGAGTAAAACTCTATATTTGCCCTAAATGGGTTTACAATCTAGTATTAGTAATATCTTACACACACAAAGTGGTGAAGTAAAGAGAAGCCTAATTAGGAGAATCTGAATTTGTCAAAGGCAGACAAAACCTGAATATGTATTTCTAAAGATCTAGTGCTCAGTTCTCAGAGGGTCTTTTTTGGCTTGATGGAGGGGGGCTGGAAAGCTTTGTAGGTACCGGGGGATATTTTGTATCTGGATCCAGTCCTTAGCCGTTGTTTCCTCTCTGCCTTTTGAGTATTACTGGACATATGTAAGAGGCAGGGAAGAGATAAAATGGATGAGTCAGTCAATCAGTCCATCAACATACTTTTAAGTACTTATTTTTATCCTGAAGCATGAACTTTACCCTGCATTCCAAGCATGTACTTTTCCATACATTTTCCACATTCTTCACAGCCACCCTATGAGATAAGTATACTTCTTATATCCACTTTATAACTTAGGCTTAGATATGCTATGTAACTTGCCCAAAGCTAGTTAAAAAATAGTAGAGTTGGGACTTAAGTCCAGCTCTGCCTATCTTCAAAGCAGTTCTTTTTAGGTACTAAAGATAGTACCTCCTGCTGTAACTAGCTATCTACCAAGTACTTTGTGTTGATATAGTGGTAGGGTTGGGAGTAGAAGTGGAAAATTGTTCTAGTTTGAACCAAAAATTGTAGAATTCAGATATTTCCCAGCATGTCTGCAAAACTGACGGGATGCGCAAACTAGACATATTTTCATGAGGTGACAGAAAGCTAATTTGTTATGATTATTGACCTTTGGGGGATATTGAAATACCCCTAGTTAAATTCACATACCCACAAAATGTTTGTACATATTCACAAAGCTCATATAACCACTGCAGTCCATTCAGACCTAGGCAGGGCCCATGACTCAGGTTACGAACATCATTTCTAAGGGAAGAAGCAACCAGTCACAGCAAGCTTGACACATCACCAAGTCTCAAGCATAGTGTGGTGTCTCCTGCTCAC
The DNA here is from genome assembly GCF_039906515.1 of Pseudorca crassidens. Classification (NCBI taxonomy): domain Eukaryota; kingdom Metazoa; phylum Chordata; class Mammalia; order Artiodactyla; family Delphinidae; genus Pseudorca; species Pseudorca crassidens. The sequence goes on from NC_090309.1 coordinate 44,019,444, forward strand.
CTTTGCCTGCTGCCCCAGATGCCATCCACTCTAATCCTACGGTAGTGAAAGCTGAGGAGGAGACTAGAAGAAAGAGTAAACCCTTAGGAGGAATTGAAATTCAACGCAGGCTGCTTTGGGGTAGCAGAGAGACCACACGCATACAAAAGAGAGTGCCAGATTCCACGTCCTAAACCCCATACAGCTGTGGGACATTGAGAAGTAGCGATGGGATCTGTCATCATGTAATCGATGTGATCTACTAGGGACTTCCAAAACAATTTTCAGAGCTGCTTCTAAATGAGAGAGAGGAGAGCCTTAGCAACATTAGCTGCTCCAAAATACACACATATACACACACATCAGAAATAATAATAATTGTTATTATTATTATTAGGAAAACTTTGCAGAAGGAATTCAAAAGTGAAGAAAGTTTCATTTACCAGTGAAAAATGAAGTGATTCATTCCCAGTGAGAAGACTGGAAGGTGAAGAGGTGAGTCCCCAGTGTGATCGACCAGCAAAAGCATTACCTTAAAACTCAAATGACTTTCATACCTTCTAATAATTCCCCTTTTTTTGTAGTGGCCCCACTGAATTCTACTAAAACTATACGAAATGTACTTCTCAACAGATTACTTCTCCAAAACCATAAACGTATTGTGTTGAACCTCCTACTCTCTATTATTATTCAGATAACCGTCAAAATAAAATGTTAGTTGCTTCTCCAGTCAGAAGAGTCCCTTTAGACCGTGAAAGAAATAGTAATTAGAGGGAATTCCTGCTGGATGCCATTGATCTTTCACTCGGGATTGAAATCTTTCTGTAGAAAATCAGAACCGACGTAAGTTAACATTTGAATATGAAGTGTCAGTATACTTTGGGAATTTAATTTCAAATGCTGATTGCAACATATTAGACAGCTGTGTATTTTTGAAAGCATTAGTACTTAATAATTTGTACTTACTTTGCTCTAAACTGCTTAATTTTAAAATGAGAATAATGTATAGCTTCATATGAACTACTTTCTTATTTATAGTAATATATGAACTATATGCATCCTACAATGTTTTATTTTTTATGTTTTTCTGTGGTTTGGGGGAATATTTCTGATGTTGTTTTTATGGGCTCATGAAAGCTAGAAATTGGACATATTGCCATGGAAATCACTTTCTGCAGGAGAGTCTATGGTATAAATCAACAATTGTGCTGAAACACACTGGCAGCATAGGGGTGGATTTTTGTTGTCCCTGGTTGTTGATGTTTTTCGGTTTTATGGGGTTTTATTTTTGTTGTTGTTTATCAGGTTAGTTTCTTTGCTTTTGGACCCCAGAAAGGTTTTACCTAATTTCAGTCCCATTGATTTTTTTAGACATACCTCACTCCTTAGTCTGCTATATTAAATAACTTGAACTGTTATTTTACAGTTGAGATTTTTAAAGATCTATCTGAAGGTACCAATGATCAATTAATTCATCTGAAAAAAAAAATCCGTTGGGCACCTACTACATTCCAGGTACAGTTCTGGGCACTTGGGACACATTGATAAACTGCAAAAGGCCACTGACTCTATGAGCTTGTATTTTACATACAACCTAATAAATAAAAAGTAAATGCTATGGCAGTATGTAAAAAGGTGGTTAGTGCTAAGGAAAAAGAAAACAATGAAGCGTAGGAAGAGGGACCAAAAGGGGCGGCTGTGTCGCAATCTTACACAGGGTTGTAGGGGAGGCCTCGTTGAGATGACATTTGTCGAAAGATTTAAATGAGTTGAAGAGGTTAGCTGTGGACATCTGGGAAAAGAGCATTCTCAAGAGAGAGAGACAGCTAGTGCAAATAACATAAACTGGAACTGTACCTCACGTGTTCAAGGAATAGCAAGAAGGCCAGCGTGCCTATAATGGAGTGAGTGAGGGGAAGGGTAACAGGAGAAAAGGTCAGAAGATAATAGAGAGACTTGTAAGTGTCTACAAGTACTTGTGATCTTACTCTAAGTATCATGGAAAGCCGTTGGAAGGTTTTGAAGTAAGGAGTGTCATACTCTAACTTAAGTTGTAGCTGCTCTGTTGTGACTAGACTGTAGAAAGTCAGGCCAAGGCTAGAAGGAAGATCAGCTAGGAAGCTGTTGCACTTATTCAATAGGTGAGAGAACGTGGCGGCACAGACCGGAAAAGTAGCTGTGGAGCTGCTAAGTGGTGGGATAATAGATACAGTTTAAAGTAATGCCATAGGATTTGCTGAGGGATTAGGGAGTGAGGGAAAGAGTGAGAGGGGTCAAAGATGGCTCTCAGCGTTCGGCATAAGAAACCAGAAAGATGGAGATGCCACCACTTGGAAAACACATAGCCGAAGAGTTGACTTCAAGAGATCAAGAACTCTAATTAAAAAGTGGAGTTTGGACTTCTGCTTTCTTGTCTTGCCCGTAAGAAGCTTAGAAGTCATCACTCCGCTCTAACAAGTAACATACTGAACAAACTGAAAAATCAACAACTCTTCTTAGCTCCGTCAGAGAAGTGAGGTCACAGGGCACACTACTGCCCCCAAAACTGAGGAGACAGGCAAATACACAGGATCACAGTTTACTGGAGAAGGAACCCATGAACAGGAACCAGCGCAGTGTAGGAAACCTTGACCTGTAATTGATGAATCGCTGGAGGCTCAGCGTGGGCAAGTTTGAGAGTTTAAAACTCCAGGGACCCCAGTCATAGGGGTAGCCCCACACTTTTGTAAGTTTTCCCTCCAGGAGCCCTACAGGTCCTCACAGTGAAGAGCGGAGAAAAATCTCTTCACGCTCCCAGCAGGGGAGTAAAAAAGAAACCATTTAAAGATATGCCGAAGAATTCTGATTTTCTTAAGCCCTGCCCTCAGGTGAAACTGTTTTACCAGAGCCTAATTTGCTGGGGTTTTATCAGAGTCCAGCCTACCTGGGGGAAGGGAGATACCCAACTTCAGCCCATCCTGTCTCATGTAAGGAAAGAAAAAAATTGAGAAGCACTGGTAAAATTCCCAGTCCAGGGGATTCCCTGGTGGCACAGTTGTTGGGAGTCCGCCTGCCGATGCAGGGGACACGGGTTCGAGCCCTGGTCCAGGAAGATCCCACATGCTGCGGAGCGGCTGGGCCCGTGAGCCATGGCCGCTGAGCCTACGCGTCCGGAGCCTGTGCTCCGCAACGGGAGAGGCCACAACAGTGAGAGGCCCATGTACTGCAAAAAAAAAAAAGAGAGAGAGAGAAGACAGAAGCAAGAAAGGGGCTACGTAGGTACCAATCACACTGGGTATGTGGTTATCCTAGTTCTTCTTCCCCTTAGGTTCCATCATCATAGCTATGATGAATTGAACGATATTCAGAATATCAGATTCCTTGAACAACATCAGCAAGACACAACAAGTGGTTCAAGCCCTAGTCACCGCCACTGCTGCTCAGGCCTGCTAAGCGAGGCCTCAGCAAATGGTTCCGGTCATTAGAGCAATAAATCCGGGAGAGAAAATGGGTACATTAATCCACCTCTTCATCGGAAGGAAGAGGATCTGACTGACTCAGTGCATGTTCTCAGTCACTTAAGACTGCAAATTGCTGCAAGTATTTCCTGAATAATAAGGCAAAGAATACAGAAGAGAAGTACACGTGAAAAAAAAATCAGAGTTTGTTCTTTCTGCTATCCTGCCTAGAATTTCAACTACCAAACTGAATTAATTTGAATTCTTTGTTTTTTTCATCTTTTTTAAGTCGTCTTCTTCCTCTGTGATTTGAATATACTTCATCCAATATAAATGCCAATTTTGAGTTGTAACATGGAAAAAGATGTGTTCGTTAGTCATGAAACCTTGGCTCCAGCTTGCACCATCTTTCCTTGGGGAGCTAAGGATGGAAATTAGGGTCCTGCTGTTAGTTGAAGAGAGTCCTGGGTAGGAAAAAGTCAATGTACATTGTCTGCAAAAATGTCTTCTTCATAAAAGCCTCATGCTAACAATTTAGAGATAGTTATACCATCTCAGAAAAGAATGAGAATGATGTTTCACTTTACCCACTAAAGGAAGAGATAATTCAAGTGATTTTTAACTCAATAACTAAATGACTGTTTCACCATAAATGCAAATTAACTGTATTAAAATACATATAATTTATTTACTCCAAACATTAGATGAACGGTTTATTCACATAAGTAAATATAAAAAAGAAATAAAACCCCTTAGTTCATGGCAGTGTTGCTTTATTTTTGTTTTGCTTTTACTGTAGTTGATTTAGAATTTCCTTAATGCTGTTACTGTGACTTTGGTAGACCTTCGATGAAGATAGCCTGATGGCTACATTTTTAAATTCCTGAATTTACACTATGGTTCTTTCAAAAATAGTCAATGCACTTACAAAAAGAAGACACTGGAATGGTTATTGGAGATGAATAAATCAGGAATGGAAAATAAGGACTGAGAAAAAATAGGAATTCAAAGATGCTAGTCATGGCGTTTATATGACTGAACTTCTAAACTTGGCTCTCGACCTCCTGTCAGCCAACAAAAGGCCAAGCACAGGATGTTTAAACACTCCAAATAAAAGAAGACGGGGAAAAAACCCCTCACTACTTCATTATATGAGGCAAACATTTTCCAATGACAAATTTTAGACTGAAATTTTCACTTCGGATTGTCTATGAGAAAGAGATCCTGTTTGTTCATGAGACATACTTGATAACATTTTTACAACAAACACATGGTCATTTTATGAAATAGTACTTGGTTAAATATTTAATGCAACTGAGTAAAGATGATTCTATGAGCCAAGCTTATATGGCAAATTCTGATGATCTGATTTGTGTTAATACAATTTTAATTTACCGAAAGTAGAGAGTACTTTATTTTTCCTAAATGGAACTTTTTTGAGCCAGACTTTTGTTAAGAGCTAGATGGTAGAAAAATTAGATTGTACTCTCCAACCAGTGTTTGAGAAGCAAATGTCTATACTGACTGATGGTGCACTGAAGAAAGCTCCACGTGCTTTGGAAACCGAATGAGCAGGTGGGCAGACTGATCTTTTCTCATAAAAGTTGATGAACAACCTACCATTCTCCTTTGGATTATCTGATGATGCATTGATGCCCACACATAAGCGTTTGTTAGAAAGCCAGTAAGTGTTATTACAAAAAGATTTTAGATGTGAGCCAACACGTAAGTCATAGAATTTACACTCTCACATGGCAAAAAAATGGATTTAGCTTAACAGCACTTTTTCTTTTGGAAAAAATGCAATGATGTTGGTGATGACAGCTTCCATTTCTACACAACACTGTAAGCTTTAGTCATAACAACGACCACAATGATAGTAATGATAAGAGTATTATTTATTGCAAGCTTATTTGTGTATGAAGCACAAGCACAAGCACAAATTTGTGCACAAGCACAAATTTCCAGTGATTTATACATAATAACGTGTAACCTTCACAAAAAATGTAAATTAGATATTATTAGCCCCATTATACAGAGGAAAATACTAAAATATGAATATCACACAGCAACTAAGGGTTGGAGCCCAGGCAGTCTAATTTCAGACTGAGTTCTTAACCACTATGCTAAAAGAGATCAACTGTAAGAATTATAAAGGGAGAAACAAACTTATCAGTAGATAATCACATGATTGTCTACATTGGAAACTCAACAGGATATCACAAATTAACCATTCTCCAGGGTTATTCGATAAAAGATCAACAAAGGAAAATAAGCAGAGTGCTCATACGTCTGTAATAACCAACTAGGGGAAAAAAATAATATAAAAAAGATCCCATTCACAAAATCAACAAAAACCGTAGAGCATCTAGGAATAAACGTAACAAAAGATGTGTGAGACCTTCATGAATAAAACTGCAAAGCATTATGAAAGGATATAAATAAATGTGAATAAGTTTGAAGATTAATGGGTGGAAAAACAACAATCTATTCTAGCTATAGATCTAGATGTAGATGTAGATATAGATGGAACCAATTCAATTCCAATTAAACTCCCAAGCAGGACTTTTATGAAAATTGATAAATTAATTTCTAAAACTAATATGGAAAAGAGGGTCAAGACTAAAGAAGAACAAGGTATGAAGATATAAAGAAGACATAGTAATTAAGTAATTAAGACAGTGAGCATTGGAGGAGCACACGGAGAGGACGTGACCAGCCATTGATCCATGAGCTGGACGCAGACAATCAGAAGCCCCTTCGCCTACCTCCCTGTCCTTTGGATATACTTTCTCCCCACCATTCCCCCAGCTGGAGCCATTTTCAAGGATGCAGTATTAAGAGCGTGATGTTTTATTGAAATCATCTGGACCTAATACATGATTGAAAGCCAGTTAAGGCCTCTATATAAATTCAAAATGGCTGGCGGTAGGCGTCGGGATTCAGTCGTCTGGTGGCCTCTCGAGACAAGCCTTTGTAAGTAAGTGTTTTTGCTTATTAAACCTACCACCTCCTAGTCTGGAGTGGTCTGCCTCTTTCTTCAGTCTCTCTATGCCCTCTGTGTACAGGAGCCAATCTGTGAAGCAACAGTTGGCATACCAGCTAGGAAACGGGAGAAGTGGGTCTTGGGAAAGGGGTATCCACGGAGGAAATCCCGAGTTGGCCTTTGGCATCTATGTGGGAAAGGGTGGCCTGTATTGAGTTGCTTGTGTACTGCTGTGTGTGAGTACAGGGACTCCCCGAAAATGCTAGCTGGTCAAATGCGCTTCTTCGAGGAACTGCACGGAGTGCACTGCGGCAAAGAAGGAAAACTTACGGCTGTGCAGTAGGCTGGGCTCTGATATGGGCGGTTCTGTGGTCACTGATGCCCCAATAGAGGCAGAAGTTCGGGTTAGAAAGTTGGAAGGAGGGCTGTAGTTAGAGAAGGATGTGTGGGTGTCCACCACTCTGGCAGCTCAGGGCTGGCAGACAAGGTGGGAGAGCAGGGTAAGTGGGAGACGTCTGTGTGCCGTTTTGCAAAGCTAGAAGGAAAAAGCTGCGGTAGATTAAGGTCTAAGTGCTTGTGACAAAACCTAGTTGGGACGCCAAGAGGTGGTATCTCTGGGAAAATGAACGGAGTCAAGAGGAGGATTGACAGAAACACATGAAACGCCCTGTACCTTCAGACCGCTAATAGGAAAGCGAAACCACAGCACGTAAAGACCACCCCAGCCAGTGGGGCAGCCCCCAATTCCAAAACGTTCATTGTAGGAGAGTATACTCTCACTGAGCTTGTGGATATAGCTGCCAAGTTACAGCGAAAAACCAGGGAAAGCATCCAGGTGTGGTTAATACAGCTATGGGCTACAGGGGCGATGGCATTTCTCTGGCCCAGCAGGAGGCAGAGAAAAAGCAACATCACCACACACCCTGCCCTCCAACAGGGGAGGGGGGGCGGGACGGGAGCGGGGGGTGGGGGGGATGAGAGTGGGGGGTGGAGTTTCAAGATACTCACTCCCTTAGAGACTGGATTATTCTAGCCTGCAGGGAGGCTTGACCCACTGAGGGGATCTCCCTGGGCATGTGGGACTTTGGAAGTCTGTAGAGGAGGTACAACAAATTCTTAGGGAGTTGGAAATGAGACAGTGCCATAGATGGCCTTGTCTTTGAAAACCCTGATCTGATTGGGCCTCATTCACTGCTGGAATGACAGCCTAGCATGGGACACTGATACCATGCCTAGCTCAGTCATGGGCAAGACATTTATGATGTTGGGCAATCAGTTGCTGATCTGGGAGAAACTGACAAATCCTGGGAATGGGGACAGGCTGTGGGAAAGACCCAAGACAGGGAGCTCAAAAGCCAAAAGGCTGTCCCCAACTGCTGTAAAGGGTCCTGTAAAAGTAACCTGGAAGCAAATGGGCTTTGACCTCATGGCTGCGGAATCGCACCTGAAAAGATAGACTGGCCACCCAGTGCTGTATTGGTCAGCCTGTGGCTAATCTTAAAACCTGAACAAACGTTCAGACCTGCCCCACCTGCCCTACCACCCCTGATACCTCACCTGCTCCAGCTGAGGCTTCCGAGATAGTACCCTATTCAGGGTGGGTGCCTCCCATACCCCAGTTACAGGATGCAAGCCAGGATTGCCCCCAGCTGAGGGCCATTGGAGGCAACTGGAGACCTCGTGTTGAGCTTACAATTTGTTGGTCTCCCCAAAATAAACAAAAGGTGACTGCTCTGGTTGATAGTAGGAGCTGAATGCACTCTAGGACATAGTAGCTCTCAGATTTTTAGCCCCGTCATTGCCGTCCATGATTAGAGAGGGCAAACGTTTATTGTCAGGAGGGTCCCTTTGACACTGAAAATTGGGTGTTCTCCCCCATGAGAAGAGGAGGTACCAGAGAACATATGGGGCATTAAAACCCCACAAGGTCCAACAAACTCCGCAAACTGCTATAGGTGAATTCTGTTTCTGGGTTAGAATAATTAAACCAGTGCTCAGGGAAAATGCGAAGGGGGAACCAGTAAGTAAGTCTACTGCTCTCATGAAAAATCTGAACTGTCAAACCATATAAATTGCCTGAGGAGCATAAGGAAATAGGAGAAACTACCCAAGAACTGCACCAAGTGTGTAGGTATTACACACCCTGCCTGTATTGCCTTTAATAGCCTGGTATAGCTGGTCAGAAAGTCAGATGGCTTGTGGCAGATGACCATGGACTGCCTAGAATTGAGCATGGGGCTGTGCCCAACGTGGTCTCCATCTTAGATACTTTGGCCACGGTGCTAGGAGTGCACCATGCTTTACTGGACTTAGCAAATGGTTTTTCAGTATACCTCTGGTGGCTGAATCATAAGATCAATTTGCCTTCATGTGGGAGGGGCAACAATGGACTTTTCAAGTGCTTCCCCAAGGCAACATGCACAACCCCACAGTATGTCACAGGATGGTAGCCCAAGATCTGTCCCTGCTCTCCTCACATCAGTAAAGTGGCTCACTACATCAATAATGTAAGGTTAACATGTGAAAACTTTCTTCTGATGCAGGACTGTCTGCAGACTTTGCTGGCACACCTGCAAGGGAGTGGGTAAACCCATGGAAAATTCAAGGTCCAGGCAGCAACATCAGGTTTTGGGGAGTCATTTAGTTGGGTAAGATGCACATTGTCCCAGAAGCTGTAATTGACAAGGTACAAGCCTATCCGACCACTAAAAACGTGAAAGAAGTACAAGTTTTTGTAGGGATGTGGAGGGTTCAGGGGACTCTTATTCCCCACCTGGCACAGCACCTTCCTCCCTTACACCACATGCTAAAGAAAGGGCATGTGTAGGACTAGGGATCTGAACAGGAAGTCGCCTTTGAGAAGGCAGAAGTACTAGAGAAAGCAGATTAAAGCTCTGGGTATCTCCCGAGCAGCGCTACCCTTTGAGTTAGATGTCTCTTTGTGAACTGGGCACTATGGCAGAGACAACAGGAGAGTGTACCCCTAGAATTTTGTGGTCCCAGTTCTAGGAGGGGGCAGGAACCTGATATACCCCCATAGAACAACAGCTTCTGGCAGTGTACACAGCTTTCCTGCAGGGAGAGCCTCTCACAAAGGAACAGCATATCATGGTAAGAACTTCTTATCAAGGTGTAGGTTGAGAATATGTTCTATCAACCCACCTCTGCCATGGCTCAGACTTCCATGCTAAGCAGTATGTGTATTTATAGCAGAAGAGCACTCTGTCCAAGCCCACTGTCCCAATGAATGGTGCTGCTAGGCCCTGAAGTCTGTAGATCCTCCAGATGCTCCTGTGGCAGCCCCTGCAGCCTGTATAGAGAGTAGGGGAAATTTCTGCTGATGCCCCATATACAGATGGGTCTAGTTGGGGCAACCCACCCACATAGACTGCAGTCACTATTCTGCCCATTGCTGACACCATCTGGATTGAAACAGGAACAAACCACAGCAGCCAATGGGCTGAACTCTGAGCAGTTTGGCCGATGATCACTCATAAGCCCTGACCATTGACCCACTGCACTGACAGTGGGCTGTTTCATAGAGATTAACCCTGTAGCTTGGGCCATGGGAGGATGAGGGGTGAATGATCAGGGGTAAGCCCTTGTGGGGTCAGGATATGTGGACAGACATTTGGGCAAGAGCCTGAGGCTGTCCTCACTGTCCTCCATGTTGCAGCTCCTAAGGCACTGCACCCCTGGCAATCAAGAAACTGATACCCTAGACTGGATACTCTAGCAACTGACCCTTCAGTAGACACAGCAGACTGGATGCATTGAAAAGGCACCCAGCATAGCACCTGGGTGGATGGCATATTGCCAAGAATGTGAGGTTGCCCTTGAAATACAATGACCTGGTTAATGCACTAATAGCATATCCTGTGTGTTATAAACAACAGCCAAGGCAACTACCAAAGGAGTCTGGGGCCACCCACCGAAGTTCCCAACAGGCGAGGGATTGGCAGATTATAATGGCCCCCTTCCTTTGAGCAAAGTTTCTCAATCTTAGTCTGTGTGAACACTGTCTGGCCTAGCCCAGGCTGCCACGGCTGGGGACTAGAGAAGCTGAGTACCATATATGAATCCCCTCATCAAGTAGATGGTGATTGGGGGTCACATTTCAAAGGTCATGATGTGAACTGGACAAAAAAAAACGACATTGAATTAGGGTTCCACAAACAGCAGCGTTGGTAGAAAGGAAGAATGAAATATGAAAGCAACAGATTAAATTTCTAACAGAGGAAACTATCTTGGTGGGGTGTTCTAAAGTACTATCCCAGGTTTTAATACATTTGAATGATCAGCCAGTAGGGCCTGTTGCCCCAAATGCCAGACTGGGTACCCCTACCCACGTCGAGACAGCCAATACCACAAAGGTATGGAAGTCATGGGAAACAGTCCCAACCCTCACCATGGATCAACATGCTATGCTGCTAAGAACACTAAGTCCCATTATGCCTGGTGAAGGTGTTATCTACTGGAATGTGCATATGGGACCTCCCACCAGGGTGGGTGAATTACTCCAAAGCCCTGGGTGAGGGGGAACGACTCAACCTCTATTGGGATACCATTGTCCTGCTGCAAGCCAGAGCTGCTGAAGTGCACTATACCTGAAGTGGAACACACACCACTGGAAGAGGGGAGACAGTGGGGTCCTGGTCTGGCATATCCCACCCCAGTCCATCTCCTCATGCCTGACAGTGTTGCCTCCCCTGGCCATGTATGATATGCACCACAAGGTCAAGTTCCTAAAGCTGCCAGCCTTCTTCTCAAGGTTAGGTGGACACATTCTGTTTTCCACTGGTGTGATCATCTGGCTGCTGTCTTTGTTCCCTCCACTGGCCTGGAAGACAGCATAGCACACATAGAAGTTCTTACTAATTCACCCAGCAAGCCTTAAAAGATAGCCAACAAAGCCTGTCCTTAACACTGAAATGTGTCTCATGAGAAAAGTTGTCCTCCAGAGTAGGATGGGCTTGGACATTATTACTGCTTTGCAAAGAGTCACCTGTGCCTTTATCCAAACAGATTCATATTTGAGTCTGCTATAGGTGTCATCTTTTATTAAATTACATAGGAACATAAGCAAACGCCTTGACTGATGCAACCCCCAGTCCAAGGGGGCTTGGATTAATAAATTAGTGGTTTGGACCATGGGGCTCCTGGTGGAAAAAATTGTTACTTCTTCTAGGTATCAGTATCTTCATTTGCATTTTCTCTTGCGTTTTGCCTCTCTTACTATTGTGGTATCTGCCTCCAGGGCAGCCAGATAGCCACTGAACAAGCCACCTCCATGCTAGTGGAACTCCTTGCTGACCTCTCGGGGCACATTGAGGAAGAGGGGGGGGTGTAGGATTGTAGGAGCCAATCATGAGGTGTGGAGTCTTGGAAGAGGTCATCCAGAGGATGTGACTGCTGGTTGACCCACAAGTTGGACCTGGGTGATTGGAGGCTCCTTACCCCCTCCCCTGTCCTTAGAATGAACATTCTGCTCATTGTTCCCACAGTGGAAGCTGTTTTCAGAGCTGCAGTCTTGAGAGAGCAATGTGTTGTTGAGACCATGTGGACAGTATACTTGACTGAACCCTGTTAGGGCCTCTATATAAACTTTTAAGATTAAGGTGAGCTGGTGCAGAGATCTATTCATCTTGCAGCTGCCCAAAACAAGCCTCGTAAGTTCCTGTAACTATTAAAACTACCACCTACCAATCTGGAGTGGCCTTCCTCTTTCTTTGGTCTTTCCATGCCCTTCTTGTGCAGGGAGCAGTATTCAAACCAACAGTGAAATATTAGCCTCAACAAATCAATGAACCAGAAGAGATCTAAAAACACAGATGTATGTGTGTACACATGTGTATGTATATAAACTTGATAAATAGCAGGTGAAACTATGAATAATTGCAGAAGGATGGGCTATTCAATAAATAATTCTGGAATGTAATGGAAAAAAATTTGATTCCTACCTTATAAAACACAAAAAAGATATAGCTGATTAGATACACATAAATAATACAATTTAAAAATGTTTAGAATAAATAGAAGATGATAGTTTGAGGGTAAAAAGACTTTTGAGGCATAGTTGATATACAATATTAAGTTTCAGGTGAACAACATAGGGATTCACAATTTTTAAAGGTTTTAGTCCATTTCTAGTTGTTATAAAATACTGGCTACATTCCCTGTATTGTATAATATAATCACTGAAGCTTATTTATGTCAGAGAGTGTTCTGCCTATGTTTGCCTCTAAGAGTTTTATAGTAACCGGCCTTACATTTAGGTCTTTAATCCATTTTGAGTTAATTTTTGTCTATGATGTTAGAGGGTGTTGTAATTTCATTCTTTTACATGTACCTATCCAGTTTTCCCAGCACCACTTATTGAAGAGACTGTCATTTCTTCATTGTATATTCTTCCCTCCTTTGTCATAGATTAATTGACCATAAATGCATGGGTTTATTTCTGGGCTCTCTATTCTATTCCATTGATCTATGTGTCTATTTTTATGCCAGTATAATACTGTTTTGATTACTGTAGCTTTCTAATATAGTCTAAAGCCAGGAAGCATAATTCCTCCAGCCCTGTTCTTCTTTCTCAAGATTTTATTGACTATTAGAGGTCTTTTGTGTTTGCATACAAATTTTAAAATTACTTGTTCTAGTTCGGTGGAAAATGCCACTGATGTTTTGATAGAGATTGCATTAAATCTATAGATTGCCTTGGATTGGATGGTCAGTATTGACACTATTAATTCTTCTAGTCCATGAACACAGTATATCTTTCTATCTGTTTGTGTCATCTTCAATTTCTTTCTTTAATGTCTTATAGTTTTTGGAGTACAGGACCTTTGCCTCCTAAGGTATGTTTCTTCCAAGGTATTTTAGTATTCTTAATGCAATTATAAATGAGATTGTCTCCTTAATTTCTCCTTCTGCCAATTCATTGCTAGCATATAGAAATTTAACAGATCTTTGTATATTTTGTGTCCTGTGAATTTACTGAATTTATTGATGAGTTCTAGTAGTTTTTTGTTGGCACCTTGAGGAGTTTCCCTGTATAATATCATGTCTTCTGCAAACAATGACAGCCTTACTTCTTCCTTTCCAATTTGGATTTTTTTTATTTCTTTTTCTTATCTCTTTGCTGTGATGAGGACTGCCAATACTATGTTGAATTAAAGTGGTGAGAGTGGGCATCCTGGTCTTGTTCCTGATCTTAGAGGAAATGCTTCCAGCTTTTTGCCATTGAGTATGATGTCAGCAGAGAGTTTCTCAGATATGGCCTTTATCATGTTGAGGTATGTTCCCTCTATTCCCACTTCCTAGAGAGTTTTTATCATAAAAGGATGTTAAATTTTGTCAAAAGTTTTTTCTGCATCTATTGATGATTATATGGTTTTCATTCTTCAATTTGTTAATGTGGTGTATCACATAGATTTTATGAATATTGAAAAACCCTTGCACCCCTAGGATGAATCCCACTTAATCATGGCATATGATTTTTTAAACATATTATTGTATTTAGTTTGCTAATATTTTGAGGATTTTTGCATCTATGTTCATCTGTGATACTGGCCTGTAATTTTCTTTTTTGTGATATCTTTGTCTGGTTTGGTATCAGGGTGACACTGGCCTCATAGAATGAATTTGGAAGACTTCCTACCTCTGCAAATTTTTGGAATAGTTTGAGGAAGATAAGTGTTAACTCTTCTCTAAATGTTTGGTGGGATTCACCTGTGAAGCCATGTGGTCCTGGACTTTTGTTTCTTTGGAGATTTTTTTTATTTTTGATTCAGTTTCATTACTGGTAATTAGTGTGTTCATATTTCCTGTTTTTTACTGGTTCAGTCTCCAAAGATTGTTCATTTCTAGGAATTTGTCCACTTCTTCTAGATTGTCCATTTTATTTACACGTAATTGTTTGTAGTTTCTTACGATCTTCTGTATTTCTGTGATGTCAGTTGTAACTTTTTTTTCATTTTTGATTTTATTGATTTGAGCCCTCTTCCTTTTTTTCTTGACGAGTCTGGCTGAAGATTTATCAGTTTTGTTTATCTTTTCACAGAATCCACTCTTAGTTTCATTGATATTTTTTTTTAGTCTCTTTCATTTATTTCTGCTCTCATCTTTTTTCTTTCTTTCCTTCTACTAACTCTGGGTTTTGTTATTTTTCTAGCTCCTTTATGTGTAAAGTTAGGTTGTTTATTTGAGATTTTCCTTATTTTCTTGAGGTAAGCTTGCATAACTATAAACTTCCCTCTTAAAACTACTTTTGCAGCATCTCATAGATTTTGAATCGTTGTGTTTTCATTTTCATTTGTCTCTAGGTGTTTTTTGATTTCCTCCTTGATTTCTTCAATGATCCATTGGTTGTTTAGGAGCATATTGTTTAGCCTTGTTTTGCAGTTTTTTTGATAGTTGATTTCTAGTCTCATAGCATCGTGGTCAGAAAAGATGCTTGATATGATTTCAATTTTCTTACTGACTCTTCCTTTGTGGCCTAGCATGTGATCTCCCTGGAGAATACTCCATGTGCGTTTTAAAAGAATGTATATTCTGCCGGTTTTGGATAGAGTGTTCTGTCTATACCTTTTAAGTCCATCTGGTCTAAAGTATCATTTAAGGCCAGTGTTTCCATATTGATTTTCTGTCAGAATGATCTGTCCATTGATGTAAGTAGGGTCTACCCTACTATTATTGTGTTACTGTTGATTTCTTCCTTTATGTCTGTTAATATTTGCTTTATGTATTTAGGTGCTCTTATATTGGGTGCATATATATTTACAGTTGTTATATCTTCTTCTTGGATTGATCCTTGATCATTATGTAATGTATTTCTTTGTCTCTTGTAACACTCTTTATTTTAAAGTATTTTGTCTGATATAAGTATTGCTACCACAGGTTTCTTTTGATTTCCATTTGCCTGAGATATATTTTTCCATCCTCTCACTTTTAGTCTGTGTGTCTTTAGATGAAGTGAGTCTGTTGTAGGCAGCATATATATGGGTCTTGTTTTTATATCCATTCAGCCTCTCTATCTCTTTTGATTGGAGCCTTTAGTCATTTACATTTAAAGTAATTATTGACATGTATGTTCTCATTGCCATTTTGTTCATTGTTTTGGGGTTTTGTGTAGGTCTTTTTTAGTAGATTCCCTCTTTTGTTCTCTTGTGATTGGATGTCTTTATGTTTGGATTCCTTTTAGTTTGTTGTGTGTATGATCTATTATAGATTATTGATTTGCAGTTACCATGAGATTTATATATAGCCATATATATATATATATATATATATATGAAGTTGCTGATCTCTTAATTTCAAATGCATTTTAACAACCCTGCGTTTGCACCCTCCTCTCCTCACAATTACTGTTTCTTATATTTTACATCTAATTGTTTTGTGTATCCCTTAACTGCTTATTGTGGATATAGATGATTCTACTCTTTTGTCTTTTAACTGTCCTACTAGCTTTGTGCATGGATGATTTCCTACCTTTACTATATGTTTACCTTTACTGATAAGTTTTTTCCTTTCATAATTTTCACGTTTCTCATTGTGCCCCTTTCTTTTTCTCTTAGAGAAGTTCCTTTAACATTTCTTGTAAAGCTGGTTAGGTGGTGCTGAACTCTTATCTTTTGCTTGTTTGTAAAAGTTTTGATCTCTCAGTCAAATCTGAGAGACTTGCCAGGTATAATATTCTTGGTTGTAGGTTTGTTCTATTGATCACTTTCAATATATTGTGCCACTCCCTTCTGGCCTGTGATTTCTGCTGAAAAGTCAGCCGATAGCCTTATGGGAGTTCACTTGTACGTAATGTGTTGCTTTTCCCTTGCTGCTTTTAATAATTATCTTTAATTTTTGCCATTTTAATTATACTATGTCTTGGTGGGTTCCTCTTTGGGATTCTCTGTATTTCCTGGACTTGGATGTCTGTTTCCTTTCCCAGGTTAGGGAAGTTTTCAGCCATTATGTCTTCAATTATGTTTTCAGCTCCTTTCTCTCTCTCTTTTCCTTCTAGGACCTTTATAATGCAAATATTAGTGAGATTGATGTTTTCCTAAAGGTCTCCTTAACTGTATTCATTTCTTTTCACTATTTTTTCTTCTGTTCAATATCAGTGATTTTCACTACTTTCTTCCAGCTCACTGACTGTTCCTCTGTATCATTTAGTCTACCGTTGATTCCTTCTAGTGTACTTTTCGTTTCTATCCCTGTACATCCATTCTACTCCCAAGTTTTTTGATCATCTTTACAATCACTACCCTAAACTCTTTCTCTGGTAAATTGCCTACCTCCACTTCACTTAATTCTTCTTTTGGGGTTTTATGTTGTTCTTTCATTTGGAACATGCTTCTCTGTCTCCTCATTTTCCCTAAATTCTTGTTTCTATTTATCTGGTACACTGGTTACATTTCTCAACCTTGGAGAAGAGGCTTTTTGTAGGAGGCGTCCTAGGGGTCCCAGCAGCCTACTGCCCTCATCACCAGAATTGTATGCTCTAGGGGTTCCCCCTATGAGGGCTGTGTGGGTCTGCTGTCTGTTGTGAAAGACTGTATGCGCAGTGTGGTAAGCCTTTTTGGCCCCCAATCTGGTTGGTTGCCAGGTCCTAACTTGTGGGAAGGCTGCTGGTTGGTAGGTCAGGAGGCAGCTGACTGTGGAACCCCAGGATCCCTGGGGCTAGTGCTAGGTTACTTGTGGGCAAAGTCAGGGTCCAGGAGATCCCAGGGCTACTGCCCACACACTGGTGGATGAAGCCAGTTCTGGGGCTAGTGCCAGCCTACTGGCAGGCAGAACCATGTCCTGAGGTCTGGTTGCAGAGCACAGGGGTCCCAGAGCTGGTGTCACATCACTGGTGTGTGGGGCTGGTTCCTGAAACAGCTGGCTGTGTGATTCGGGTGTCTTGAAGCTTATATTAGCTTGCTGGTGGGCGGGGCCAGAGCCCAGTAGGTCACAGGGCAGGGTTTGGCCTGCTGCTGGGAGGGCTTGGTCCACAGGCTGTAGGGCTACAAAACTGTTGCAACTGGCATCTGCCCACTGGTGGGTAAGGCTGGGCCCAAGGCTAGAGCAGGCTCCCTGGAGGACAGGGCCAGGACCCAGGAGATTCTGGGGCTGATGCCTGTGCACTGGTGGGTGGAGCTAGGTCCCAGATTGTCTGGTTGGAAGTCCCTGGAGGTTTATGGTCTAGTGCCTACATACTGTTGTGTGTGGCTGTGTCCTGGGCCTTTTGGTGGGCAGGGCTGTTTCCAGGGGTAGCTTTAGGCTCAGGGAGTCTTAAGGAAGCCTGTCTGCTGGTAGTGGGGCTGGGTCCATGGCCTGAGGCGTCCCAGCACTGGCACTTATAGGCTGTTGGTCCAGGGTGTGGCTGGGTTCTGGGGCTAGTAAGCTAGAGGGAGTATTCTAAAATGGCGCTTGCCAGCACCTGTGTCCATGTGGTAGAATGAGCTCCCCAAAATGGCTGCCACTGGTATCTGTGTCCCCAGGGTGAGCTGCAGTTGCCTCCTGCCTCTCCAGGAAACTCTCTAAGATAAGCAGGTAGGTCTGACACAGGTTCAGATCAAATTACTGCCTTTGCCCTGGGTCCCAGAGTATGTGAGATTCTGCCTGTGCCCTTTGAGATTGAAGTCTCTATTTCCTCCAGCCCTCTGGGACTCCTAAAAGTAAGCCCCACTGGCCTTCAGAGGCAAATGCTCTGGGGTCTTGTCTTCACAGTGCAGGAACCTCAGTCTGGAGAGCCCAACGTGGGTCTCAGATCTTTCACCCCTTTGGGAGAACCTCTGCAGTTGTAGATATTCTCCCATTTTGTGAGTTGCCTACCCAGGGGCATTTGGGACTTGACTATTGTGACTCCACCCCTCCTACCTATCTCACTGTGGTTTCTTCTTTATATCTTTAGTTGTAGAAGATCTTTTCTGGTAGGTTCTGGTCTTTTTCGTCTATGGTTGTTCTGCAAATACATGATTTTGATGTGCCTTTGAAAAGAGGTGAACTCAGGGCCTTTCTACTCCATCTTGGCCAATCTCCTTAAGATTTTCTTAAAATGTAAAACAAAAGTCATGAAGGAATACTAAAATTTTTTTACTACATAAACATTAAAAGCTTCTCTACAAGAAATAATACAATGAAAATAATTAGAGAAGATATGTGCAATGCATAAAACCCTCAAAGACATAATAAACAGAATATACAAAGCTCTTAAAAATTAAAGACAACCTAGTAGACAAATGATTAAAGTACGTGGCCTTCAAGAGGAAAACCTACAGGCCAATAAACATTATGATGGTTAATCTCACTAACAATAGGGGTAAAGCAGACTGAAACAACGATGAGATACTATTTTGTGCCTATCAGATCAGCAAAAACTGTAAAAGGTAGTATGTACCAAATGTTAAGTACATGGGGAACTAGATCTCCTGGATACTCTACTGATAAGCAGACACAACCACTCCAGAGGACATCTGGCAATATCTTGTAGTTGAAGACATTCACACCCTGGAAACAAGTTATTCTACTTCCAAGTGTATACTCTAGAAACTCTGGCACAGGTGCACAAAGAGAATTGCACACAGGTTTTCACTGAACATTGTTTATTTTGCTACTATAGATTATTTTGCTATTATAATCTAAAGTAATCTTAACTTTGGGTAATAAGTTCTTTCAATGAAAATTATGCAGCAATTTAAAAATATGAATTAGATCCTCATGAATTAATATGTACACATCTCAAATGTTACATGAAAAAGTTGCAGGATGACATTTATGTAAATGCATAAAACCCAAGAATAATTTTCTATATGTATGAACGTATTTATGTTATAAATCTATGAGTGGAAAGGACACGTATCAACTCTGGAACAGATTTTGCTTCTAGAATGGGCAGAAGGAGATGAATAAGGAAGAGAGTTCAAAAGAGACTTTAAAAAATGTTTTCTGTTAAGAGTGACTCAAATATTAGCAAAATGTCAGCATTTGTTAAAACATTTTTCACTAAATCTTTGAAATATTTTATAATTTGGAAAAATGGGCAGACTCCAAGTCCAGAGTTTTATTAACATCTCTGGTCCGCTTTTCTTCTTGGAAACTCTAAAACTTCTAGGATTTCTTCAGTTTCTTCAGGGGCCCTCTCTCATCCACCATCCTGGTCCCTCCATCTCCTCTCCCCCTGTCTCCTCAGCCCCCAGCATAGGGGCTGAAAATACTGCTTCTCACTCTCCCCACTGCATTGCTACAAGTAGTCTTCATTTACTGTTGAGTCTCTGCCTCAGCACTGTTTTACTTTTTTCTCCCAGATGCATTGGAGGAGGGGAGGGGTCAGGAGAGGAGTGACAAAATAGATGAAAATAAGGAAAAGGAATGAGGAAGGCCATGAAGCCCCACATGTAATTTTTTTTTTTTTTTTTTTTTTTTTTTTTTTTTTTTTTTTGCGGTACGCGGGCCTCTCACTGCTGTGGTCTCTCCCGTTGCGGAGCACAGGCTCCGGACGCGCAGGCTCAGCGGCCGTGACTCACAGGCCCAGCCGCTCCGCGGCATGTGGGATATTCCCAGACCGGGGCACGAACCCGTGTCCCCTGCATCAGCAGGAGGACTCTCAACCACTGTGCCACCAGGGAAGCCCTGTAATTTTTTTTAAATCAAAGTATAGTTGACACTTTCAGGTGTGGAACATAGTGATTCAGTATTTTTGCAGATTATACTTACAAGATAATGGCCCTAATATCCAGTGCTATACAGTAAATCTTTGTTGCTTATCAATTTTATACATAGTAATTTGTATCTGTTAATCCCATACCCCTATCTGGCCCCTCCCCACTTCCTCTCCTGTTTGGTGACCATAAGTTTGTTTTCTATATCTATGCGTCTTCCTGTTTTACACATACATTCATTTGTATTTTTGAGATTCCACATATAAGTGATATCATACAGAATTTGTCACTCTCTGATTGATTTCACTAAGCATAATATTCTCTAGGTCCATCCATGTTGCTGCAAATGGCAATATTTCATTCCGTTTACGGCTGATATACCATTGTGTATGTATATATGTATGTATGTACCACATCTTCTTAATCCAAATGTCTGTTGTTGGGCAGTTGCGTTTATTTCATGTCTTGGCTATTGTAAATAGTGCTGCTATGAACTTTGGGGTGCAAGTATCTTTTCAAATTACTGTTTTCATATTTTCTGGGCATATACCCAGGAGTGGAATTGCTGGATCAGATGGTAGTTCAATTTTTAGTTTCTTGAGAAACCTTCATACTGTTTCAGTAGTGGCTGCAGCAATTTACATTCCCACAAACAGTGTGCAAGGGTTCTCATTTCTCCACGTCCTCATCAGCATTTGTTATTTATAGACGTTTTGATGATGGCCATTCTGATAGATGTGAGGTGATAGCTCATTGTTGTCTTGATTTGCCTTTCTCTAATAATTAGTGATGTTGAGCATCTTTTTATGTGCCTGTTAGCCATTTGTATGTATTCTCTGAAAAAAGGTCTATTCACGTTTTCTGGACATTTAATGATTGGGTTATTTTTTCTTTATTGAATTATGGTTGACTTACAATATTGCATTAGTTTCAAGTGTATAGCATAGTGATTCCTTTTTTTTTTTTTTGCTGAGTATATTCCATTATAGGTTATTACAAGATATTGGATATAATTCCCTGCGCTGTATGGTAAATTCTTGTTGCTTATATATTGTATGTATAGTAGTTTGTATCTCTTAATCCTATACTCCTAAATTTATCCATCGCCCCCCTCCCCTTTAGTAACCATAAGTTTGTTTTCTTGTCAGTGAGTCTGTTTTTGTATATAGATTCATTTGGATTATTTTTGAGATTCCACATATCAGTAATATCATATAGTGTTTGTCTTTCTCTATTTCACTAAGCATAATATTCTCTAGGTCTATCCATGTTGCTGCAAATGGTAATATTTTACTGTTTTCTATGGCTGAGTAATATTCCATTGTATATTTATTGAATATATACCAGTTCTTCTTAGGCCAATCATCTATTGATGGGCACTTGGGTTGTTTCCATATCCTGGTTATTGTAAACAGTGCTGCTGTAAATATTGGGGTGCATGTATCTTTTCGAATTAGAATTTTCATTTTTTCCCAGATCTATGCACAGGAGTGGGATTGCTGGATAATATGGTAGCTCTATTTTTAGTTTTTTTTGTTTTTTTTTTAAAGAACAGATTTATTTATTTGTTTGTTTGTTTATTTTTGCTGTGTTGGGTCTTCATTTCTGTGTGAGGGCTTTCTCCAGTGTGGCAAGCGTGGGCCACTGTTCATCGCGGTGCACGGGCCTCTCACTATCGCGGCCTCTCTTGTTGCAGAGAACAGGCTCCAGATGCACAGACTCAGTAGTTGTGGCTCACGGGCCTAGTTGCTCCGTGGCATGTGGGATCCTCCCAGACCAGGGCTCGAACCCGTGTCCACTGCATTAGCAGGCAGATTCTCAACCACTGCGCCACCACGGAAGCCCTATTTTTAGTTTTTTAAGGAACCTTCATACTATATTTTCCACAGCAGCTGCACCAAGTTACATTCCAACCAACAGTGTATGAGGGTACTCTTTCCTCCATACCCTTTCAGCATTTTTATTTGTAGACTTTTTGATGATTGCCATTCTGACTGGTGTGAGGTGATTGTGGTTTTCATTTGCATTTCTATAAAACTTAACAATGCTGAGTATCTTTTCATGTGCTTGTTAGCCATCTGTATGTGTTCTCTGGGGAAAAATGTCTTTTAAGTCTTCTGTCCATTTCTTGATTGGGTTGTTGATTTATTATTTTTTTTTTATATTGGGTTGAATGAGCTGTTTTTATATTTTGGATATTAATCCTTTGTCAGTTGCAAATATTTTCTCCCATTGCATATGTTGCCTTTTCATTTTGTTGATGGTTTCCTTTGCTGTGCAAAGGCTTTTAAATTTGATTAGGCCCCATTTGTTTATTTTTGCTTTTATTTCTTTTGCTTTAGGAGTCTGATCTAAGAAAATATTGCTGCGATTTATGTCACAGAATGTTTTGCCTATGTTTTCTTTTAGGAGTTTTATGATGTCATGTCTTATATTTAGGTCTTTAAACCATTTTGAGTTTGAGTATATAGTGTAAGGGAGTGTTTATTGATTTACATGTAGATGCCCAGCTTTCTTAACAATATTTGTTGAAGAGACTGTCTTTTCTTCATTGCATATTCTTGCCTCCTTTGTCATAGATTAATAGACCGTATGTGCATGGGTTTATTTCTGGTCTCTCTGTTCTCTTCCATTGATCTATATGTCTGTTTTTGTGCCACTATCACACTGTTTTGGTTACTGTAGCTTTGTAGTATAATCTGAAGTCTGGAAGGGTTATACATCCAGCTTTCTCTTTTCTTGGAATTGCTTTGACAAGTCTCAGTCTTTTATGGTTCCATATGAATTTTGAAATTATTTGTTCTAGCTCTGAGAAAAGTGTCATTGATATTTTGATAGGGATTGCATTAAATCTGTAGATTGATTTGGGTAGTATGGCCATTTTAAACAATATTAATTCTTCCAATCCAAGAGCATGGAATATCTTTCCTTTTCTTCTAGGTTATCCAATTTGCTGGCATATAACTGTTGATGGTATTCTGTTAGGATTTTTTTGTATTTCTATGTTATGGGTTGTTATTTCTCCTGTTTCACTTCCTATTTTGTTTATTTGCATCCTCTCTCTTCTTCCTGGAGAGCCTAGAGGTTTGTTGATTTTGTTTATCTCTTCGAAAAACCAGCTCTTGTTTTTATTGATCATTTCTGTTGTTTTTTGATATTTGTTTTATTTATTTCCTCTCTGATCTTTATTATTTCCTTCCTTCTGCTGACTTTGGGCTTTGTTTGTTCTTATTTTTCTAACTCTTTTAGGTGATAGATTAGGTTGTTACTTAAGATTTTTCTTGTTTCTTCAGGGAGGCCTGTATTGCTATGAACCTCTTACAACTGCTTTTGCTTCATCCCATAGATTGTGTAAAGTTGTATTTTCATTTTCTTTTGTCTCACGGTATTTTATAATTTTTTTTTTATTTCATCATTGACCGATTGCCTTTTGGTAGCATGTTGTTTAGTCTTCATGTGTTCACTATATTCCCATTTTTCTTTCTGTGTTGACTTCTACTTTCAAATATCTTGGTCAGGAATTATGCTTGAAATAATTTCTAGCCTCTTAAATTTCTTGAGCCTTGTTTTTGACCTAGTATGTGGTCTTTCCTAGAGAACGTTCCATGAACACTTGAAAATAATGTATATTCTCCTGTTTTGGGATGTTATGTTCTATAGATATCAATTAAGTCCAACTGGTCTATTTTGTCATTTAGGAGTTCTGCCTTATTGATTTTCTGTCAGGATGATCTGTCCATTGATGTCACTGCAGTGTTAAAATCTCTTATTATTACTGTATTACTGTCAGTTTCTCCTTTTGTTAGTATTTGCTTTATTTAGGTGCCTCTCTATTTGGTGTATATAGGTGAACCAGTATAATATTCTCAATGAATTGATACCTATATTGTTATATACTGCCCTTCTTTGTCTTTATGGCCTTTGTTTTAAAGTTTATTTTGTCTGATATGGGTATTGCTACCCCCACTTTCTTGTCAGTTCCCTTTGCAAGAAATATTTTTTTCCACCCCCTCACTGTAGTCTGTCTTTCACCCTGAAGAGAGTCTCTTGTATGCAACATATTGCACGTTCTTTTTTAATCCAATTTGCCACTCAGTCTTTTTATTGGATCATTTAGTCCTTTGTTATTTAATGTAATTATTGATAGGTATATACTTACTGCCGTTTTGATCCTTGTTTTCTAGTTGTTATTGTAGTTCTTCTTTGTTCATTTTTTTCTTCTTTTTGTTTTTTCCTGTTGTGGTTTGATGATTTTCTTTTGTAGTATGCTTGAGTTCCTTTCTTTTTGGTTTTTATAAATCTATTGTGTGTATATATATATATATATATATATATTTTTTTTTTTTTTTTTTTTTTTTTTTTTTTTTTTTGCGGTACGCGGGCCTCTCACTGCTGTGGCCTCTCCCGTTGCGGAGCACAGGCTCCGGACGCGCAGGCTCAGCGGCCATGGCTCACGGGCCTAGCTGCTCCGCGGCATGTGGGATCTTCCCGGACCAGGGCACGAACCCGTGTCCCCTGCATCAGCAGGTGGACTCTCAACCACTGTGCCACCAGGGAAGCCCTACTGTATATTTTTGATTTGTGGTTACCATGGAGTTCAAGAATGTTGACCCATAACTATATCTATTTGCTTTAAATTGATAGTCATTCAATTTCAAACACATTCTAAAAGATCTACATATTTATACTCCCCTCCCTCACATTTTGTGATTCTGATGTTCTATTTTACATCTTAATGCATATCCTTTTACTTCTTATTGTAGTTATAAATACTTTTACAACTTTGACTGTTTTTAATCCACATATTGCCTTATTTAAATGATTTTCAATCCTTACAATATATGATATTTGCCTTTTGTATTGGGATTTTCCCTTTCCTTTAGATTCTTGCTTCTTTTCTATTTAGAGAAGACCCTTCAGTATTCCTTTTAGGGTAGGTTTAGTATGGCTGAATTCTTTTAGCTTTTGCTTGTCTGAGAAGTTCTTTATCTCTCCTTCTATTCTAAATAGTAATCTTCTTGGGTAGTGTATCCTGGATTGTAGGTTTTTCCCTTTCAGGACTTTGAACACACGATGCCACTCCCTTCTGGCCTGTAAAGTTTCTGTAGAGAAATCAGCTGGTAGCTTTATGGGGATTCCCTTGTATATGACTTTTTCTCTTGTTGCTTTTAGAATTCTCTTTTTATATTTAACTTTTTCCATTTAAGTTACAATATGACTTGGTGTGAGTCTGTTTGGATTCATCTTGTTTGGGACCCTCTGTGCTTCCTATCCCTGCATATCTATTTCCTTCTTTAGGTTTGGGAAGTTTTCAGTCATAATGTCTTCAATCCCCTTCTTTCTCTTCTGGAACACGTATTATGTATAAGTTTCATGCTTTATGTTATCCCATAGATCTTGTGTGTTACTTTTTTTTTTTCATTTGTCTTTCTGCTGTTCTAATTGGGTGATTTCCATTATTCTATTTTCCAGAACACTTAAGCATTTAGTTGACTGTTCATTGCTTCTAGATTGCTTTTTATCTCAGCAATTGAATTTTCTGTTATTGATTGGGTCATCTTTATACTTTCTAGTTCCTTGTTACAGTGATCTGCATTTCTATTGATAATTTTTCTTAATTCAGTTAGCATTTTTATTATGACCTTTTTGAACTCAGGGTCTGTTCATTATTTGTTCTTACAGGGAATTTCTCTTGCTCCTTTAGTTGGGAGTAATTCTTCTGCTTTTTTATTTTCCTTAACTTTACTGTGGTCTTGAAGGGATGCTTTTACGTGGGAGCATCCTTTTGTACACTGTGTGTGTTCAATGTCTTTGGTGTGAGGGCTGGTTTTGATATAGACTCCAGCCACGTCTTTCCTCAGGGTGTGCTGGACTTTATCCCCTTGTTAGGGGGTGTGGTTGGTGTGGGAGGAGATAAAGCCTGTACAGGGTGTGATGTAAGACTTGCTCTCTGCTCTGCAGCTGTCTCTGCTCTGCAGCTGTCACTGCTCTGTCAGGAGTGGAGTCTGCTCCCCAGTTATTGGAGTAGAAGCCCTGAAGGTCATGTTCAATCAGGCTTCATTGCCCTTGAGTGCATATCCTGCCCCAAAGGAGGTGATTGCTGAAGTGATACCCATGAGGTCACAGAGGACATAGGCACTTCCTGTGTAGGTGTCTGCAACTCTGCTCAGAAGCAGACCAAAGACACATCCCTTCCCCTCTTGTGTTCATCCCAGATCTAGTGCAAGGCTGTGGTGTGGAGTAGGCTGGGCCTGAGGTTAGGGCATTCTGAATGCAGGAATTGAGGTGGCTGCAATGCTGCCTAAGACCTGGGCTGCTTCTGTGGTAGTCTTCTCCCAGGACCTGTGTGCCCCAGATCCAGCACTAAGCTTCGGTGTAGAGTGGGCAGGACCAGGGTGGTCTCACTATGAGATGAACCATTGCATGCTCCTGCGCTGCATGGCTGATGCTGGCCTGCCTGAACCACACCCAAGTCCCCCAGGCTATCTCTGCACAGCTAGATTCTGAGTCCCGTCTCCGGGCTTGTCTGCCAGTGTTCCAGCTCTAAGCTGCAGTGTGCCCCTGTGCCATTGCCTTTTGTGTGTGCTGACAATGGTCCCCACTGCCCCACTCAGATCACATCCCAGATACCCATCTGTGTCTGTGTACTTAGACTAAGTCTTTACCCAGGGCCATACCAAGGTTTGGTGTGGAGTGCGCAGAGCCGGGGTGTTTGCCCTGTTTGGATTGGGGAGTGTGGCAGTGAGGTGAGAGCCCACAGTACAAGGCTCTCTCCACCATGATTGTTGGCAAACCAGCACACATGCACTCCTCGTGAGTAGAGTCTAGGTTTCTCCAGCCCTTCTGTCTGTCCCAGTGGTTCTCCCATCAGCTAAGACGGCTTGTCTCCTCCATGTAGGCCCCCAGGACTGGGATGCCCAGATTGTGGCTTGGGTGAGGGTGAGGGTTCTCCAGAGCAGACCTTCCCTTCCTTTCAGATCCTTCGCAGGGGTGCAGGTCCTAACCCAATGACTTTCTTCTGTCCTACCCTCTTACATAGAGATCTTTCTTGCAGCTTTGGTTATATAGGAGTTCTGCCTGTTTCCAGTCAGTTTTCTGTAAGAATTGTCCCATATATAGATACATTCTTGATGTTTGTGGGGGGAGATGAACTCCTTGTCCTGCTAGTTCACCATCTTGATCCTGCTCTCTCTGGGTTATTTGTTTTTTGGATATTGAGTTGTATGAGCTGCTTGTATATTTTGGATATTAACCCCCTGTTGGTTGCATCATTTGCAAATATTTTCTCCCATTCTTTAGGTTGTCTTTTTTTTAGATGGTTTCCTTTGCTGTGTGAAAGCTTTTAAATTTAATTAGGCCACATTTATTTGTTTTTGCTTTTGTTTCTCTTGACTTCAGAGATCGGGCCAAGAAAATACTGCTGCAGTTTATGTCAGAGTGTTGTGCATATGTGCTCTTCTAGGAGTTGTATGCTTTCCATTCTTACATGTAGGTCTTTCAACCATTTTGAGTTTATTTTTGTACGAGGCACGAGGGAATATTCTAATCACGTGGCTGTCCAGTATTCCTAACACCATTTGTTGAATAAACTGTCTTTTCTGCATTGTTTTCTGCATTATTCTGGCCTCTTTTGTCATAGGTTAATTGACTGTATGTGTGGGTGTTTATTTCTGAGCTGTCTGTTCTGGTCCATTGATCTATATGTCTTTTTTTATGCCAGTACCATGCTGTTTTGATTTGTTGTCTGATGTCTGGAATGGTTATAACTCCAGATTTCTTCTTTTCTCTCAAGATTGCTTTGGAAATTTGAGGTCTTTTGTGGTTCTATATGAATTTAAACATTATTTGTTGTGGTTCTGTGAAAAATATCAAGGGTATTTTGATAGGAATTGCACTAAATCTATAGATTGCTTTCAGTAATATGGCCATTTTAACAATATTAATTCTTCCAATCCAAGAGCATAGGGTATCTTTCCATTTCTTTGTATCACCTTCAATTTCCTTCCTCAGTGTTTTATAGTTTTCAGAGTATAGGTATTTCACTTCCATGGTTAAGTTTACTCCGAGGTATTTTATTCTTTTTGATGTGTTTTAAAAAGGATTTTTTTTTTTACTTTCTCTTTCTGATAATTTATTATTAGTGTATAAAAACACAGCAGATTTCTGTATATTAATCTTGTATCCTGCACCCTTGCTGAATTCATTTATTAGTTCTAATAGATTTTTGTTAGAGACTTTAGAGTTCTTCATATAAAGTATTATGTCAACTACAAATACTGACAGTTCTACCTCTTCCTTTCCAATTTGGATAACTTTTATTTCTATTGCTGTGACTAAAACTTCTTCTACTATGTTTAATGAAGTGGTGAGAGTAGAAATCCTTGTCTTGTTTCTAAATATAGCAGGAATATTTTAAGCTTTTTCACTTTTAAGTATGATGTTGGCTGTGGGTTTGTCAAAAATGGCCTTTATATGTTGAGATTTGTTCCCTCTATACCTACCTTGGTGAGAGTTTTTATCATGAATAGATGTTGAATTTTGTCAAATGCTTTTTCTGCATCTATTGAGATGATCAGGTGGTTTTTGTCTTTCCTTTTTTTAATGTGGTGTATCACATTGATTTGCCTTATGGGGATTCCCTTGGATATGACTTTTTTTCTTGCTGCTTTTAGAATTCTCTTTCTATCTTTAACTTTTGCCATTTTAATTATGTCTTGGTATAGGTCTATTTGGGTTCATCTTGATTTGGGACCTCTGTGCTTCCTAAACCTAGATATTTTTTTCCTTCTTTAGGTTGGAGAAGTTTTCAGCCATAATTTCTTCAATCAGTTTTTCAGAACCCTTCTTTCTTTCTTTTCCTTCTGGAACCCCTATAATGCAAATGTTGGCACATTTGATGTTATACCAGAGATCTCATATGTTGTACTCATATTGTTTCATTTGTTTGTCTGCTGTTCTGATTGGATGATTTCCATTATTATTCTATCTTCCAGATCACTTATGCATTCTTCTGTGTCATTTAGTATGCTATTCATTGTTCCTAGTATGCTTTTTATCTCACATATTGAATTATCTATTCTTGTTTGCTGCTTCTTTATAATTTCTAGTTCCTCATGAAAATAATCTGTGTTTAGATCAATCTTCTTCCCTAATTCAGTTAGCCGTATTATTACCAGTATTTTGAATTAGCTGTTTGGTAAATTGCCTATTTCTGTTTCATTATTTTTTCAGAGGTTTTCTCTTGCTCTTTCAATTAAGCTTAGTTCCTTTCCCTTTTCATTTTATTTAACTTTCTCTGTCTCTACGAATTTAGGTGAAATAGCTACCTACTTTGGTCTTGAAGGGGTGTTCTTATGTGGGAGTGTACCTATGTAAACTGCATGTGCTCAGTGCCTTGGTGATAGGGCTGAATTTGATGTGGATGCCAGTCATGTCTTTTCTCAGGGAGTGCTGGCAGCTATCACCTTGGTAGGGGGTGTGGCTGGTGATAGAAGAGCTAGAGTCTGAGAGGGGTGTGAGGCAGGACTTCCTTTCTGCTCAGTGGCCATCACTGCCCTGTCAGGGGTGTGGGTCTTCTCGCAAGTTGCTACAATAGAAGACCTGAGAGTTGGGCTCAAGCTAGCTCTGTTCGCTTTAATCGTGTGTTTTTCCTTCTCCCCACACTGGGACCTTTGCCCCAAAGGAGGGGAGTGCTGAAGCAAGGAGAGCCTGTGTGCTTTACAGAGGTCCAATGCTCTGCCTGTGTAGGCATCCGGGGCTCTGCTCATACAAAGCCCATGGTGGCATTTTTCCCCTGCTGTGGCCACCCTGGATCTAGTGCTAGACTATGGCAGGGAGTGAGCAGGGCCAGAGCGTTCACTTGGCTTGGGCTAGGGACCTTTCTCTGCCATGCCGGGGGGCAAACCAGCACATGCACACTCCTCAGGAGTGGAGTCTAGACTTCTCCAGTCTATCTGTCCCAATGCTTTTCCAATTAGCCAAATGGGCTTGTCTCCTATACATAGGACCCCAGGACTGGGATACCCAGTCTGTGGCTCGACCCACTCACTACCCAGGGTGACTGTCTGCCTGTGCAATCTCCCTTTTCCTCTTGGTCCCCTCCAAGGGGCACAGATCCTGACCCAATGCTTCTCTTCCTATCCTACCCAAATACGTGTGTATCTTTCTTGCAGCATTGTTGTCTTTTTTAAAATTTTATTTATTTATTTATTCATTTTTGTCCATGCCATGCAGTGTGTGGGATCTTAGTTCCCCGACCAGGGATCGAATCCATGCCCCCTGCCTTGGAAGCACAGAGTCTTAACCACTGAACCGCCAGGGAAGTCCCCTCAGCATTGGTTTTATGAGTCTTTCTGCCAGTTTCCAGTTAGTTTTCCATGGGAATTGTTCCACCTGCAGATATATTTTTGAGGTGTCTGTGGGGGGGGAAATAAGCTCCACATCGTCCACCATCTTGATCTCCCTTCTTGCTAATTTCTTTTTATTCGACTACATAAAGATAACACAGAACCTCTCTTTTGTGACAGTAGTTAGAGGAATCAGTTGTTTGAACACACTCCTTGTTCTTCCCAATACAACTAAGCCATCATCATAGAATATCCTGCAGTTTTCCACATCAGGAGACCAGATGTTCAATTCATAACATTTAAAGTGTACAATATTAGTCAGTAAAAGAATCCCAAATCAAAAACAGTAAGGAAAATTGGAATCTCTCTGAGAGTCCAGAAGTAGGGTGGACTCCAGACAAGGTATAATCAAAGTTCAGCTCCCTTTCTCCCCAGTTCTCTTGGCCCTCCCCTTAACTGTATGCATGCTTTCTCCTCTGGATGACTTCTCAATAACAGCCAACATAGCTTTTTGCAACAGACAACTCTTCCTTATATATCCAACAAGAGAAAAAAAAGCCTCTCCCCTACCCACAAAATAAACTTTCTTCCCCAAGAATTTAGATGAGCCTTGTTAGGCCATGTTGCCACAGTTGGGCCATAGGAATGCTGTGTGCTGATTGGCTGAAGATTGGCTTCCTGAATCAATTACTAGCAAGTAGGATGAGATTACCAAGATGGACTTCATGAGTCTAGGCCTTAAAATAAGATTCAGCTATGGAGTTGGAAACACTTCTCCTGACTCTCTTGGACAGTGTAGAAGAGCATTGTCTTTCTACACCAAAGGAGAACTGTCTTAGGAAAAAGAGAAAACTGAATCTTGGGTAGCCAATCAATGTGTTCAATATTGAGTGGTAGGGCTAGACTGAGCCTGGGGAATGCTGATGGTTATTTAAAAAAAAGAAAAAGAAAAAGCCCCAG
Organism: Pseudorca crassidens; assembly: GCF_039906515.1. Taxonomy (NCBI): domain Eukaryota; kingdom Metazoa; phylum Chordata; class Mammalia; order Artiodactyla; family Delphinidae; genus Pseudorca; species Pseudorca crassidens. Next base: position 44,050,786 of record NC_090309.1, read on the forward strand.
AGACTGTTATCTGGACTGTCAGAAACCCATTCATATCTAATCCAGATTTTTGCAAAGGGAAAACAGATTTTGTATAATGCTGTATTAAGCCCATCCAGCTTGGCCCACACCCAACAATGGCCCATAGAATCAAAGGCCAATTTTAGAGGCCTTTGTGCTTCTATAAAACACAAATGTGCTGCATTCCTGATTAGCATATGAATCTGTTGTTGCCATGGCAAGTATGATGTTGTATATTGTATGCTATCACTTTAGAACAGGATCTAGAAAACTAAAGGTCCTGGGATAGGAAATGAAAACCTTGGTAATAAGACCAAATGGAATTATAACTTGGGCATCAAAACTCTGAGAAACATTTATGCAAAATGAGAGGATATTGCTTTTTAAAGAGAGTCTTAGATTTCAGTTAAATGAGACTGTGCTTATGATTTATTCTTACTTCCAGATGGTTTTGAAGTACCTTTAACATTTAAACTCATAAAATACAGCAGTTAGAAAACAACTAGGAAAGAGAAGGAAGGATCGATGAAGGAAATGGAAGACAGTGAGAAATGTTGGGTGATGTTTGGTTATATACTCGTGTTAGTATTGAAATTTCCTATTAGCCTGCTGGGTTCATTCTACCACTTGCCTAAAGAAGCAGGTCAGGACGCTGGGTTTTGGAGATACTTCAGCCTCTCTAAATTAAGTGCAAAGGAGGTGGTGGGACAAACTCCTAGGCAGGGTGTATCAGTAGCTAAGGATCTGAGTACAGAGGGTCCCTTTTCCTCTGGGTGTTACCAATCCAAAGACTTTGCACTGTGTCTCTGACTCAGTCATACTTACTACTCTCTATTCCAGCCTGTGAGTAATTATCTGTGTGTTCTATGTCTGACCCAGGGAGAGAAAGGTTATATGCAGGAGTCAAAACGTCTGGCTATTGTCAGTTATCCCAGAATCTCCATGCAGTGTGTGTATCAAACTCTTCCTTGTTTGAAACATCCTTGCAGCCACGCCTCGTTTTTAAACAATACCCTCCATCATGTACTTTGAATTATGGATCCATTCTTCAACAAGATACTGTTTGTCTCCCTTCTTTCAAGAATTCATCATAATTGCTGGTCCACAGAGTACAGTACTTTTTATGTTCTACTGGAATTATGAGTTTATTAAGTATCTTTTCGATCATTTTTAGGGTTCAAGGCAAGAGGGGGAAGCTGCAGCAGGTACTCATTCTGCCATTTTGAATGGAAAGTATTATGCCTACAGTGACATGAAAAACAAATTCAGAATTAAATGGTTGTAGAAATTGTTTTTCAAACATACTGTTCCTGTATGAGAATCAGACACACGTCCTTTTTCTCCATTTCCAGAATCACAGTATGTGATTGGTCATAGCAAGGCCTGTGGTAGGCTGATGATACGTAAAGAACAGAGCTTGAAAGTACGAATGTGCAGCTAGAATCTGTGTGGTAGATAAGAGTCCCTTCAGTGTTGTGGTTCCTTCCCTTAGCCTAATGGTATAAAGTGCCACAGCTCACGGGTCTAGGCTCCTATGTCAAAGGATCGCCACTGTTTCTTGTGGACTGTCAAGATCATTGAAGTTTGGAACTAGGAAGGCTACTAAGAACCTTACAGTAACTCAGCAAGATAGATGTTATCTCCACTCAGCACATCAGGACACTGAGGCTCAATGAGAATAAGTCTCAAATGCACAGAGCTAATTATAGTCACGTGCTGAACTTGCCGCCCCAAAGTCAGCCTCGCTAAGCCAAAGGCCTTTATTCAGTGCTGCATGTAGTAAAGCATACTTCATATTGCTCCAGCTCAATATGCTGACGCAAACTTCTATTGTTTATTCCCACCAAAAATCTCTTAATCATACGAAGTTGTACCGTATGCTGTTTTGGTAATCCAAAGATGGACAAATATTGGCAATCTCATATGGTTCAATCTGATATATTGTCCTTTAATTGTGTAATGAGATGGAGAAATTTTTCTTTTAGAAGTCAATGTATGAATTCCTCATAGAAGTGTCTTGAGCTTGTTGGGAATTTACTTTGATAAGACAGCTTGAAGTAGGCAGATCCTTTCCAAGAATGGGTGACAAGATTTCTAATGGAGAATCAGTTTGCACTTGAGGTGAAGCAGAATGAGGCAACAGGATGCTTACATAGAGTGAAAACTCTGGAAATGAGTGGAAGGCACTAGGAGACTTAGCACTTCCTCAAGATGATGAAAATAGATGTCTGAGGCAACCTTCTCTAGATCTCAAGGATAAAGGAAGCTTCTGCTGGTATCCAAGATACTACGGTTCCATATTATTTCTTGAACAGTCAGCATCCTGAGTGAGGAACCAAAGTGTGTTTACTCATATGGTAGTGGTAGGCATTCATTAAAAGTTAACTGAACTGTCGAACAATCATCCCAATTAGACTGTCCGCATTTTGCTGAATGTCACATATGATCTAAATTTTCTGTAGTGCCTTGAGCATGTGCTAGAAACTTACAAAGCATTAATTTAAAAAGCTTAGATTCTGATAGACTGACAGTCAACTTCAAGGCTGGTAAAGATCATCTACTAAGATATGTAAATTAACCTTTTTTCCAGGGAAAATGAAATCATAAGCTAATAAGCTGGTCATGTAACAGAAGGGTGCCACTCACTCTTATTGATAAACATATTGGGCAGTAGCAAGATTCAGGCCCTGGGCTGTCCATCTACTATGTCATTTAAAGTACAGACTAATGCTAAGTGTAGGGTGTGAGTGATTTCCAAGTTCTCTACCTGAGCGTGTGTGTGTGTGTGTTCTCTAATTTACGTCTTGGTCATATGTGTATATTATCTTTCCCCAATAATGTATAAGCTTCTTAAATACAGATGCCGAGTTTTCCATTTCTTTAATATTTTCTCTCTGGTGTATTTTCTTGTGATTACTAATATTTTAATAATAAATAATTGAAGTTTAATCTTTTTCTATATGAATTAGAAGAACAAGGGAAAGAGTTTATAACTAATTTTTAAATATTCTTAAATATTCTAAATTTTTAACTACATTATACTAGAAAATAATGAATTGAGGAATCTCAATATTAAATCCCTCATTAAGCGCATATTTAAACATGCCTTTGTCTTGTATTTAAGATAATGAATCATCTGTATTACTACATTACTGTCATCATACAGGAGTAATATGATATTTAGTGACTATTAGAAATCTCCATTTAGGAAAAACATTTTGGAGAAAAAAACCACTGAGATTAAATAATTTATTATCATTGCTAAGATGAACACATATACTTGATGAGTCAATTTTATGCAGAACTTTAAAAAAATAGTTTTAATACAGTATCAAAATTTACACAAGTATTTTGTCAAAAGACCAGTGTTCCTTGTATTAGCTTCTGCAGGCTCTACTGCAGGCACAGAAGCTTGTTTTAAATGTCTTCAGAGTGTAGGAATACAACAATTTAATGATGAAGGCTTTTCAAGAGAAGGTGTAAATATAGCAATTTTCTTTTATAGAGTAATAATATTCTTAAAATATATAACATTTTAAAAGAAAAGCTTAAATGGTAACCCAATTACAATAATTAGAGAATTCTATAGCAAATTAATTCATAAATATTTTCTGAGACCAGAGGGCTGCTTTTTCATCACAATAACATTCAAAAAAGTGTAACAATTCCTTCACCAATGACAATTAATACATGTGTAATGAGCCTGTTTAAAAACAAGAGCAACAACAGAATATCTGCTATGAATCAAATCTAAGTAATTTAGAAGAAAACTGGGAATTGTTGCATTCCTACTTTTATAATCTTAAACTACAATATAAAGTTAGCATTCGTTCACAGGCCTCTTGCACATTCATACAAGAAACTATCGTTGCATTTGGATAAACACAAAATACCTATCATAGCATTTCCAATACACAGTCTATTTTTATATATATATATATATATATATATATAAAATATATATATATACACCAAAAATAAGGAAAGCAAAGCAAAGCTAGCACACCTCCTTTTCAAACCTCAAGCAATCTGAACAAGAGCTTTTAGCTTCAATAATGAAGGACATGCGTCAGTTTCATAAAATGTTAGATAACTGCTGTAGGCTAAGAAAGCTTTTTTCATAAATGCAGTGCAATATTTTAAAGTTTACAGAAAGTTTATTAAGTATAACAGCATGTCTAGAAATTAAATTGTAGAAATTAACATCTCACGGCTGGAAACACTTAGAAAAATTGTTTGCTTGTTCTTTAATTGAAACTGTTAATATTAACATTAATGAATACACTGAAGATGGAGGTTGATGTGTTCCCAAGATGTGTCTTCATGAGCAATACATTAAGATGAAAAGAAAAGATATATTTACTTTGATCAATTAAAATAAATGGTACTCGCTGATAAGCACTTGACAAAGTCCTGCTACCCTCCTAGCTGGTAAGGAAAATCTATGTGGTATTTTTAGCACCTCAAAAGTCAAAACGAAATCCCAGAAACCTAATCTTATCTTGCGTTCAAATCAATTATGCATCAGGAACTAGTATTTTATTAACTAAAATATAATAGGTGACCAACTCTCCAACTTGGGAAGCTGGAAACCACCTCTTATCTTGAACAATATGGTAGAACACTCCCACCATTATATGCAATGATTCAATTCTATCAAAACCACAGAGGCTCTACTGGACTCTTCCAATCATGCAGGTTTCCCAATTACAATTTTCCATCTGAAGAGTCAAAAACTTTTAGTTCTAATGAAAATATTGGTACCAAAATGGTGATTTTCAAAGCTACCTTGTTTGAGATTGACTGTTGTGAACATTGAAGTGAGAGACAAAATACAACTTCAGTTACACTAAGGATTTTAGAGGGAAAATATGTGCAATGTACAATCACTCCATGTTATTCCATGAGTCCAGGTTTGTGAAAATCCACTCTTTTCTTCTGTCTCTCTGGCAGTGGTGATGTCATGTTTGAAAGAGAGTCCTTCTCACATGGGTCCTTTGTACTGGTTTCCAGACAAATGCTGCCTAATTCCAGGACACGAACCTGCAGCATCTCCAAGTTTCCTCCATACAACCTTAAGAAAAAAAAGTAAGCATCTTAATTGTCCTCTTCCACAAAGACATGTATATGTTTTTTTGTTCTAAGCGGGAATCTATGAGAGGGACAAAAAGGAATATAAGACAAGAGACAAAATACTCACATATTTTGTCAAACACAAACACAAAATGAAATGTGATACAAGTTTCTAAATCACAAGAACTGCTCAACAGATGGGACTACGACGCTTTGTTAGCAACCAGGGTCAGAATTAAAGAATGACGTGCCAGCTTACACTAGCTGTGAGAGTGGTCCTCAACTCTAGCTGCACACTGCACACTGGGAGTTACTCAGACAGGTATGGTCATCTATTTTTTGTTTTAAAAGCTTTCAACATGATTCTAATATCTAGCCAGAATTAAGAACACATGAGCAAAATCATCCTGGTTCCTATATTATACCTCTAAAATAAGGGATACCAAAATGTTAAATAGCTAAGAACAAACGCTCCTTCATTGTCCTTAGTGGTTTAAAGTCCCTGAGGTGGTAGCATTAAGGGTCAGTGGTAGAGTTCCCTGGTTTCCCCTGCGAAATGGGGGCCTCAGTTATCATAAATCTTAGCTACCCAATATGGTATCTCGGATTACCACAACAGAAAGCATACAGATGCAGGGAAAAGATAAGAATAAATTCAAGAGTCACTAAAACAGATACAACTACAATATGCTAAAAACTGGTCCATTTTAAAGGGACAGTAGCCAAAGGTGAGATTAATAAGTAATTGTTACTGAATTCAACAACGACATACCAATATACTAACATTAATTAGGAAACACACAGTAAGTCATAACCCTCTTAGAGTGTTTCACTATTAGGATTATGATCAGATTAATTCCACAAAAATTTACATTGCTCTAACATGAATACAAACCCGTTGGCTCATTAATTATTCATAGATTGTGTTTCTCTGTTTTCTCTTTTAAAAAGAGCAGATACTCCAGGGAAGCCAAGTACTATTCACAGTACTACATAAGAATATATAGGGTTCTGTCTACCTTCATTTCAAAGCCCATGTAACTATTAGTCTCTCTGTTTTAGCAGGCACAACTATGTGATGGAGATACTGTCATGTTTGAAGGGAACTGTAGTATGGTCCTTAACTATTTGGAAAGGAATGATATAGCAATGGATGGCTCAAATTGTACCCAAGGGAGCTAGGAAAGTGTCACTTCTCAGTACACTGACTGAAGAGGCACAAATTCTGAATCAGGAAGCCAAGGAATGCTATGGACTTTGCCTTTCTAGCCCTTAAATGGTATACATAATTACATCTACCCAGAACGCTTTGATGTCTTGGTTAGAAGCAGAGGATAGAGCCAAATGATCAGGGACGTAAGGCAGTAGATGATTACAACTCAAAAGTGCAACCCCTCTTCAAGTATTCAAATGTAGAATGCAATGGGCCTTAACCCTGAAATTACTATGTGGTGAAAGGAAACTCAGAGAAGGCAGGACTCTGAAATAAGCCAAGGATACAGAATATTAAGGCGGACACAGAGTAGTGACTCATTAACTGAAAGCAGAACAGGTGGGTATCTGAGATGACCAGTCAAGTATTTCAACTGTTCTCAGGGAATTGACAACAGCCAAACAGACAAACCTAAGATAACTAAGACTACAAGATAGATTTACTATTTCTTAGAGGGCAGTGTATGTTTGGGGTATAGCTTGGGAAGAGAATAAAAGCACTTGGTGCTGTGAAGAAGAGTCTTTCCATTGTATAGATGTTAACTTATCTCCAGAAAGAATACCAGACACTGAGAAGAAACAAGCTCTGAGTCTTTTAACGGCTATCACATTCTGAGAAAGCTTTACATTTCTGTGACGTTACTGTAAAAGCACATAGTTCCTCTAATAGGTTTCATAATCTTACGTAAGTTATTTCTTACAAACTATGAAACTGTCTCACAATCTGTATTTTTCTTTAATCTCCAATATTTGCTATGTGTTTTTGATATGTAACTTACCATGGTGACACAAATATTTTTTTACATCTTTATTGGAGTATAATTGCTTTACAATGGTGTGTTAGTTTCTGCTTTATAACAAAGTGAATCAGTCATACATATACATATGTCCCCATATCTCTCCCCTCTTGTGTCTCCCTCCCACCCTCCCTATCCCAGCCCTCTAGGTGGTCACAAAGCACCAAGCTGATCTCCCTGTGCTATGCGGCTGCTTCCTACTAGCTATCTATTTTACATTTGGTAGTGTATATATGTCCATGCCACTCTCTCACTTTGTCAGAGCTTACCCTTCCCTCTCCCCATATCCTAAAGTCCATTCTCTAGTAGGTCTGTGTCTTTATTCCCGTCTTACCCCTAGGTTCTTCGTGACCATTTTTTTTTCTTAAATTCCATATATATGTGTTAGCATACGGTATTTGTCTTTCTCTTTCTGACTTACTTCACTCTGTATGACAGACTCTGGGTCCATCCACCTCATTACAAATAGCTCAATTTCGTTTCTTTTTATGGCTGAGTAATATTCCATTGTATATATGTGCCGCATCTTCTTTATCCATTCATCCGATGATGGACACTTAGGTTGTTTCCATGTCCTGGCTATTGTAAATAGAGCTGCAATGAACATTTTGGTACATGACTCGTTTTGAATTATGGTTTTCTCAGGGTATATGCCCAGTAGTGGGATTGCTGGGTCATGTGGTAGTTCTATTTGTAGTTTTTTAAGGAACCTCCATACTGTTCTCCATAGTGGCTATTCACATTCCCACCAGCAGTGCAATAGTGTTCCCTTTTCTCCACACCCTCTCCAGCATTTATTGTTTCTAGATTTTTTGATGATGGCCATTCTGACCGGTGTGAGATGATATTTCATTGTAGTTTTGAGTTGCATTGCTCTAATGATTAATGCTGTTGAGCATTCTTTCATGTGTTTGTTGGCAGTCTGTATATCTTCTTTGGAGAAATGTCTATTTAGGTCTTCTGCCCATTTTTGGATTGGGTTGTTTGTTTTTTTGTTATTGAGCTGCATGAGCTCAAGTTCCCTCTATGCCTACTTTCTGCAGGGTTTTTATCATAAATGGGTGTTGAATTTTGTCGAAAGATTTCACTGCATTTATTGAGAGAATCATATGGTTTTTCTCCTTCAGTTTGTTAACATGGTTTATCACATTGATTGATTTGCATATATTGAAGAATCCTTGCATTGCTGGAATAAACCCCACTTGATCATGGTGTATGATCCTTTTAATGTGCTGTTGGATTCTGTTTGCTGAGGATTTTGTTGAGGATTTTTGCATCCATGTTCATCAGTGATATTGGCCTGTAGTTTTCTTTCTTTCTGACATCCTTGTCTGGTTTTGGTATCAAGGTGATGGTGGCCTCGTAGAATGAGTTTGGGAGTGTTCCTCCCTCTGCTATATTTTGGAAGAGTTTGAGAAGGATAGGTGTTAGCTCTTCTCTAAATGTTTAATAGAATTCGCCTGTGAAGCTATCTGGTCCTGGGCTTTTGTTTGTTGGAAGATTTTTAATCACAGTTTCAATTTCAGTGCTTGTGTTTGGTCCGTTCATATTTTCTATTTCTTCCTGATTCAGTCTTGGCAGGTTGTGCATTTCTAAGAATTTGTTCATTTCTTCCAGGTTGTCCATTTTATTGCCATAGAGTTGCTTGTAGTAATCTCTCATGACCTTTTGTATTTCTGCAGTGTCAGTTGGTACTTCTCCTTTTTCATTTCTAATTCTATTGATTTGAGTCTTCTCCCTTTTTTTCTTGATGAGTCTGGCTAATGGTTTATAGTTTTGTTTATCTTCTCAAAGAACTAGCTTTTAGTTTTATTGATCTTTGCTATTGTTTCCTTCATTTCTTTTTCATTTATTTCTGATCTGATCTTTATGATTTCTTTCCTTCTGCTAACTTTGGGGTTGTTTTGTTCTTCTTTCTCTAATTGCTTTAGGTGCAAGGTTAGGTTGTTTATTTGAGATGTTTCCTGTTTCTTAAGGTAGGATTGTATTGCTATAAACTTCCCTCTTAGAACTGCTTTTGCTGCATCCCATAGGTTTGGGGTCGTCATGTCTCCCTTGTCATTGTTTCTAGGTATTTTTTGATTTCCTCTTTGATTTCTTCAGTGATCACTTCGGTATTAAGTAGTGTATTGTTTAGCCTCCATGTGTTTGTATTTTTTACAGATCTTTTCCTGTAATTGATATCTAGTCTCATAGCATTGTGGTTGGAAAAGATACTTGATACAGTTTCAGGTTTCTTAAATTTACCAAGGCTTGATTTGTGACCCAAGATATGATCTATCCTGGAGAATGTTCCATGAGCACTTGACAAAATGTGTATTCTGTTGTTTTTGGATGGAATGTCCTATAAATATCAATTAAGTCCATCTTGTTTAATGTATCATTTAAAGCTTGTGTTTCCTTATTTATTTTCATTTTGGATGATGTGTCCATTGGTGAAAGTGGGGTGTTAAAGTCCCCTACTATGAATGTGTTACTGTCGATTTCCCCTTTTATGGCTGTTAGTATTTGCCTTACGTATTGAGGTGCTCCTAGGTTGGGTACATAAATATTTACAATTGTTTTATCTTCTTCTTGGATCGATCCCTTGTTCATTATGTAGTGTCCTTCTTTGTCTCTTCTAATAGTCTTCATTTTAAAGTCTATTTTTGTCTGATATGAGAATTGCTACTCCAGCTTTCTTTTGTTTTCCATTTGCATGGAATATCTTTTTCCATCCCCTCACTTTCAGTCTGTATGTGTCTCTAGGTCTGAAGTGGGTCTCTTGTAGACAGCATATAAATGGGTCTTGTTTTTGTATCCATTCAGACAATGTGTCTTTTGGTGGGAGCATTTAGACCATTTACATTTAAGGTAATTATTGATATGTATGTTCCTACTCCCATTTTCTTAATTGTTTTGGGTCTGTTATTGTAGGTCTTTTTCTTCTCTTGTGTTTCTTGCCTAGAGAAGTTCCTTTAGCATTTGTTGTAAAGCTGGTTTGGTGGTGCTGAACTCTCTCAGCTTTTGCTTGTCTGTAAAGGTTTTAATTTCTCCATCAAATGTGAATGGGATCCTTGCTGGGTAGAGTAATCTTGGTTGCAGGCTTTTCTCCTTCATCACTTTAAATATGTCCTGCCACTCCCTTCTGGCTTGCAGAGTTTCTGCTGAAAGATCAGCAGTTAACCTTATGGGGATTCCCTTGTGTGTTATTTGTTGTTTTTCCTTTGCTGCTTTTAATATGCTTTCTTTGTATTTAATTTTTGACAGTTTTATTAATATGTGTCTTGGTGTATTTCTCCTTGGATTTATCCTGTATGGGACTCTCTGTGCTTCCTGGACTTGATTAACTATTTCCTTTCCCATATTAGGGAAGTTTTCAACTATAATCTCTTCAAATATTTTCTCAGTCCCTTTCTTTTTCTCTTCTTCTTCTGGGACCCCTATAATTCGAATGTTGGTGCATTTAATGTTGTCCCAGAGGTCTCTGAGACTGTCCTCAGTTCTTTTCATTCTTTTTTCTTTATTCTGCTCTGCAGTAGTCATTTCCACTATTTTATCTTCCAGGTCACTTATCCGTTCTTCTGCCTCAGTTATTCTGCTATTGATCCCATCTAGAGTCTTTTTAATTTCATTTATTGTGTTGTTCATCATTGCTTGTTTCATCTTTAGTTCTTCTAGGTCCTTGTTAAATGTTTCTTGCATTTTGTCTATTCTGTTTTCAAGATTTTGGATCATCTTTACTATCATTATTCTGAATTCTTTTTCAGGTAGACTGCCCCTATTTCCTCTTCATTTGTTAGGTCTGGTGGGCTTTTATCTTGCTCCTTCATCTGCTGTGTGTTTTTCTGTCTTCTCATTCTGCTTATCTTACTGTGTTTGGGGTCTCCTTTTTGCAGGCTGCATGGTCATAGTTCCCGTTGTTTTTGGTGTCTGTGCCCAGTAACTAAGGTTGGTTCAGTGGGTTGTGTAGGCTTCCTGGTGGAGGGGACTAGTGCCTGTGTTCTGGTGGATGAGGCTGGATCTTGTCTTTCTGGTGGGCAGGTCCACGTCTGGTGGTGTGTTTTGGGGTCTTGTGGACTTATGATTTTAGGCAGCCTCTCTGCTAATGGATGGGGTTGTGTTCCTGTTTTGCTAGTTGTTTGGCATAGGATGTCCAGCACTGTAGCTTGCTCGTCGTTCAGTGAAGCTGGGTGCTGGTGTTGAGATGGAGATCTCTGCGAGATTTTCGCCGTTTGATATTATGTGGAGCTGGGAGGTGTCTTATGGACCAGAGTCCTGAAGTTGGCTCTCCCTCTCAGAGGCCCAGCACTGACTCCTGGCTGCAGCACCAAGAGCCTTTCATCCACACAGCTCAGAATAAAAGGGAGAAAAAGTAGAAAGAAAGAAAAAGAAAGGAAGCAAGGAAAGAAAGAAAGGAGGGAGGGAGGAGGGAAGGAAGGAAAGAAAGGAAGAAAGAATATAAAATAAAGTTATTAAAATAAAAAATAATTAAGAAAAAATAATTTTTTTAAAAAATGAAAACAAAACCAAAAACAGATGGATAGAACCCTAGGACAAATAGTGGAAGCAAAGCTATACAGACAACATCTCACACAGAAGCATACACATGCACACTCACAAAAAGAGGAAAAGGGGAGAAAATCATAAATCTTGCTCTCAAAGTCCACCTCCTTAATTTGGGATGATTGGTTGTCTATTCATGTATTCCACGGATGCAGGTCCATCAAGTTGATTGTGGAGCTTTAATCCGCTGCTTCAGAGGCTGCTGGGAGAGATTTCCCTTTCTCTTCTTTGTTCTCACAGCTCTTGGGGCTCAGCTTTGGATTTGGCCCCGCCTCTGCGTGTAGGTCACCAGAGGGTGTCTGTCATTTGCTCAGACAGGATGGGGTTAAAGGAGCAGCTGCTTCGGAGACTGTGGCTCACTCATGCTGGGAGGAGGGAGGGGTACGGAGTGCAGGGCAAGCCTGTGGCCTCAGACGCCAGCGTGACGTTCACCAGCCTGAGGTGTGCCGTGCGTTCTCCCGGGGGAGTTGTCCCTGGATCACGGGACCCTGGCAGTGGCGGGCTGCACAGGCTCCCCAGAAGGGGGGTGTGGATAGTGACCTGTGCTCGCACACAGGCTTCTTGGTGGCGGCAGCAGCAGCCTTAGCGTCTCATGCCTGTCTCTGGGGTCCGCGCTGATAGCCCCGGCTTGCGCCCGTCTCTGGAGCTCCTTTAAGCAGTGCTCTTAATCCCCTCTCCTCGTGCACCAGGAAACGAAGAGGGAAGAAAGCAGGTCCAGACTTTTCCCTGGACTCCCTCCCAGCTAGCCGTGGCGCACTAACCCCCTGCAGGCTATGTTCACGCCACCAACCCCAGTCCTCTCCCTGCGCTCCGACCGAAGCCTGAGCCTCAGCTCCCAGCCCCGCCCGCCCCAGCAGGTGAGCAGACAAGCCTCTCAGGCTGGTGAGTGCCGGTCGGCACCAATCCTCTGTGCAGGAATCTCTCCACTTTGCTCTCTGCACCCCTGTTGCTGTGCTCTCCACCGCAGCTCCGAAGCTTCCCCCTCCGCCACCCCTGCCCGCGAAGGGGCTTCCTAGTGTGTGGAAACCTTTCCTCCTTCACAGCTCCCTCCCACTGGTACAGGTCCCGTCCCTATTCTTTGGTCTCTGTTTATTCTTTATTCTTTTGCCCTGCCCAGGTATTTTGCCCTGCCCAGGTATGTGGGGAGTTTCTTGCCTTTTGGGAGGTCTGAGGCCTTCTGCCAGCGTTCAGTAGGTGTTCTGTAGGAGTTGTTCCACGTGTAGATGTATTTCTGGTGTATCTGTGGGGAGGAAGGTGATCTCCGCGCCTTACTTTTCCACCTTCTTCCCCTCGTCTCGACACAAATATTTTAAATCAACAATTTTTTCTCTTAGCTTTTAAATAGTTTCCAAATATAAGAGTGCTAATAATCAGATTTGAACTACATTTTTTTCTCAAATTTCGGTGATAAAAGATGCCCTAGAAAACTTCTGAAGGTACACGAAGAGGACAATGAAGGATTTTTGGAAATACAGGTGAGCAAAAATCAATGCAAAACTTATCAAGATCCAATTCATTAGTGGGTTGCTTCTACGACTCAGAAATAACTTTTCTAATATCTAAAAATCTTTCCTCAAAAAACAGTCCTGCTGTTTTACAGACGTTCTGCCATTAAGCACAATGGAGATGGTCTCCTCTGCAAGCTATTGGGTTGGCCAAAAAGTTCGTTCTGGTTTTTTCTGACCAGATGTTACAGTAAAACCCAAACGAAATTTTTGGGCCGCCCAATACGTTGATTTTCATTCTTGAGGGAAGAAAATGGCAGTGGCAGTGCCTAGATTAACTACACTTGGGAAAGTGGAAAGGGCTGGTCCTCAGAGAAAATCTGGGTATACATCTGACTTCACTGTTCATTAGAGAACAATTTGGGCAAGTAACTTAGTTTCAGAATCTTAGTTTCTTCAAATATAAAATGCAAGTATGGGGTTCTTATCGAGGACTTCCTAACCCAACTGCCTATGATCTGGGGTGAAACCCAGACCTCTGAATTATGAAGGAGCCTCATATGACTCTTCGAGAACCACTGGAGGTGTGACCTTCTATGCTCCCTTCTAGTTTTACAATTCCTAATGTCTGAACTTTAAAATTTATCTGAGGGAAATGTTCAAATTGAAAACCTTAAGGACAGGCAAAAAGCTACAGAAGATGAACAGTGATGCATTTAGGAAATTATGACATCTAGAACCAACGACCTTTTGAAAACAGACAAAAACAGATATGTAGGAAAGGAAAGCAGCCACAACACAAGCAAGCAGGAGCCTATATGTGCTGGGGCAAGAGTGTTAAAATGCCCATGGGACCTACTTTAACATTTACGGGATTCCAGGAACACCTCAGGGAGGTACATAAATGAGATAGCTAATAGCCTAAAGCTGAAGGGTATTTCCAAGCAATTTTGATACCCTAATGAACAAAGACTAGAGGGATAAAAGTACAGTATAAAGCCAATTCAAATCAGTGCTTAAAATAATCAGCCATGAATTTTTGCTTTTAAGAAATGTCTTCCCCTATCATATTCTACTTAGCTTTTTAACAAGCTTCACAAATTATAGTCTTGATCAAATGATACATCCAAGCATATTACTAAACTAAAATTACACAGGCTGTGCACTGTGAAAATAGCATGTCTTTTTTTTTTTTTTAAACTGTGCTTTTCTATGACTTCATAAGGTAGATTTCTGTGTAGCTAACTCTCTCTTAAGTTCGTATCTATCTACCTACCTCTTCCTATTTTGAGCTTGCATCAACCACTGAGAGGTAAAGGTACTGCTTGGCATGACAGGAGCACACATATCATATGCATGAAGAACTAAGCAAATATTACCTATTAAGATAGGGATTTTTTCCCCCTAGTTACAAATAATCTGAAGAAGGTTGTGTTTTCTTTATCACAGGTTTTTAAACATAATTAAGGAAAATTATGAAATGGAAACTTATTTTATCAAAACTAGTAACATTTTAGAAAATTTATTCAAAAACTTTCACAATTCATTCTGCAACACAGAAATTGGCTGATTCTTGCTTACCTGAATATTTTACAACATGATTACTGTGTTAATAAAACTGCAATAAAATTTACTAAAGAAAATCAAGGGAAGGTTGGTTTTACTTTCACATAAAAATAAAAAGGCATTTGGCCAGCATTTTAAAAAGAATGTATTCATGAAGCAATAACTAAGCTATGATGAGGTTTTCAACATAGAATACACAATAAAGCACATTAAACTTACATTGCACATTTCTCTGACTATAGCTTTTTCTGTCTCACTAAGGTCATGTTCATACTCTTTACCCTGTTGACGATCTATAGTTTCCTGAACATCCAAGACCTGGATTTGTTGAAAAAGAAAAGCAAATTTCACATGGAAAAAAAACTTGTTAGTTATGAATAAAAATCAAGGCGCTCCACTTTGTAAAAACCTTTAGTTTTCTCCATGTCTGCATATCAGAGTGGATTAGCATATGGCAAAATCTTTTAAAAGAGTTGATTGTTCTGAAAGCTATCTGAATCCTACTTGATTTTCAAATGGCCATTAAGAGCAATCTATTGCATCACTAATAGTCAATTGAATTCATTAACAATTAGATGCATTTAGTTACTTTGGTCATTAAGATAAACTTGATTGTCAACCATTTGGAGACAGTCAATAATTCTTGCTCCATTGTAAAGACTGGCATGTAATTAATTAATTATATTGCTCAACAGTCCAGATGATATGTAGACACGGCCTAAAGAAAAAAATGACTAAAAAAGGTAATAGTCACAGCTGAAACTGGTCAGAACCCAGAAATATGTAGCATAAGAACTTTTTGTTAACATTAACACTAGTGACCTCACAGTTCTTTCCTAGACATGTTTCTGGTGCCTAGGAAAGGACTAGGCCACAGCTCTTTGACAGAAGCAAAGAGAGACAATGGCTCCCCAGTTGTGAAAATATTTGAGCAACACTAAATATTTTTCATTTTTTCATCTGGGAATGAGACGCTTTTAAACGATTTTAGGTTCTACTTCTCTAAATTATCACTAAATGGATTGAGAATAAAATTCTGTTCAAAAATGTCTTTAAAATTTTCATGTCAGTACTTTCTGTAGTAAAAAAGAGGGCAAAACTTTCGCTTTGAGTGCTGTTTAGTTTTCTCTACGTCAGCTTACATCAGCTTATAAATCAAATCATTGATGTAGCAAAAAAAACCTTTTTCTAAAAGCTCCTGTAGAATCCACACTGAACTGTAACTCTGCTAAGCTCCCTGGTTCTGCTGTTATCATGGTCAGTGCTGATAGCCACACCTAAAGACGTCACCTGAGAATTTGCACCAATGAACAAACAGGTGGACCAAAATAAATAACTCAGGCCCAAAGTGGGACCTTCATGTCGAGTTCATGGATACTGAGACTACAACAATATTTACCCGAGTTCAAATCTGTAATAAATGATCTCACAAACTACTTTCTCATTAACTCAAAACTTCTGGCCATTATTACTCTGTAGGTACTACTTCTTTAAAGAAGGATATGACAGTGGTAAATGAAAGCCTCATCCTGGTACTCAACTCATATTAGAGTCAGTTCACATTTTTTTTATACTTAGAGGAAATCACTGACGATGCTCAGTGAATATTCACAGAAAACTTAACTCCTGGAACAAGCTCATTTGCCTACAAATTCGATTTATAATGTACCTCAGAGAAGTGTACTTAAGTTCAGTTAATTTCTACTAAAGGAAGTGAAGCTCTAGTTAATAGTTAGGAATTTTAAAGCAAGAAAAACGTGGTGTTATCACAAGTGGGCTAACTCCTCACACTGGCTTACAACAACGCTTTCCCCACAGCTATGACCATGGAGTTTATTAAAGCCTAGACATTTAAAAAAAACTTATCAGAAGATGAGAAAAGGAGCCATTGTCCTGACTATTCCTTTCAGAACAGAACAATCTTATGATATAAATCAGCTCTACAGTGGTAGCTTTTAAAAACAAAACATTGAGTGGCTACATTTCCTTTTTTTACACTGAGATGTTCTGAGGATGCATTTCCCAGAGGCTATGTTTGCACATATTTCTGTTTCAACTCGTGGAAGCGAACCTATTCTATATTCAAGAGCTTCCAGTTACCCAATCAAGATGCTTCAGTTGCTTGGCATTACCCATTGGCCAAGTGAGGACACTTAACGTGTTCTGATTAAAACATAGTATCTTCCTCTCGAGATAAAATTTTAGATGAAAATTAGAGAATGAATTCAGAGAAAATTGAATAGCTCTTCCTTGCCCTCCCCTTCCTTTTAGGCCATACTACCACAGCTGCCTTGAGAAATTTGGGAATGGTGGCAATGTGACCCACTGCACTGATCTGATTCCAATTGCACAAGGCAATAGGCTGAAACAGGTTTCAAACAGTTTGGAAAGCAGGGCAGCGTGTTGCCTTTGGAGTATGTGCAGATACTAATACTACAGGATTGAAGCTACTCCTTCATTTTCCCGTTTCGGAAATGCTTTTCAGATCGCTAGTGCCTGATTTACGCTAAAGTAACACCTTCTTTAGCATGCTGTTCGTACTAAACAGTATCCACATGCTGTCGCAGAGAGCAAGCCAGTTGATAAACCAGCAGCCCAGACACAGGGCGGTGCCCAATCAGTATGTGCTTGAGAGAAGCAAACTCATTTCATCTAAGTTACAGCAAAATATAACAAGGCAGCTAAAGCGACTGCTAAAACAGTCATCCTCAAGTAAATATTCTGCAGTTCTCATCTACTTCTTTGCTTTCTGCATGCCAAGGAAAGCGTGGGCCCCTTCACAAGAGTGCATCATCAGGCGGTTGATAAGTCATTCTGAAACCAAAACAATTTTAGAAAAGTCGTTGAAACCCATGTGGCAAAAGCAGGACTGAAGCACTCTACTTACTTTATGGCTCAGAAAGGTTTGACCAAGGCTACATGTTAGGAATTATAGATAATTTGGAGGACAGTGTTTTATACTTTGGAACTGATGAAACTTCAAGGAACTGTCTCAGTTTTTAAGATTTTTATTGCCTGCCGTTTCTTCTCAGAGAGGTAAATATTTACACTGCTTATTATTAATTTTACTTATTGGAAAGCTCATTACTGGTAAAGAAAAATAAATGATAAATTTCAGCCAGATCTTTTTTTAAGTCATTGCTGAAGCTGAAGTATAAGCAAAAAATAAAATATCTTCATGAATAAGACCATATATCTATTTTCTAATACTCTATAAAGAAGCATTAAAGCATTAACTAGAGTTTGAAGACTTAATTTCTATTTAATGGTGAACAGAGTAGGTTTTTGTTTATTTGAAAACTTTCAGTAAGTTGCACAACGTACTTCAGTTGCAAAAAGAAAGAAAAATATGGTATCTTTCCTTATTTTGGCCAACTATTAACTTCCTACATTTGAAGACATCCATGCTACAAACATTGCACAGAAAATACCTGTAACAGTATTTTACACATATGAATATACATGCACATCAGACTTCAACTTCGATGCAGATAGATATGAATCACATTACTCAAAACAAAATGATAAAACTAGAGATTCAATTCAACCATAAGTATTCAAACCCACTATTAGTTTAAAAAAATTAAAATCATACTTTAAAACTTAAGATAAAAAAAAAGTTACACCATAAGGGCTCAAAAAATAAAGTATCTATGGTTAAAACGAGACCGTGAGGATTACCAGACTATAGCGAACAAGCCACAACACAACTGAAGTACTGGATAAACGGCTGTACACAGTTGGTTACCTTAAGAGAGTGTACCACGGGTTCAGGCTGCTGAGAAGGTGTGGTATGTCCACTGAAGCTAGCTGGAGAGTTGGGTGAACTGTTACTCCCATCAGCCCCTGATGACAACCTAAAAGAACCCTTAGTAGAAAATCAACAACTTTGTTATTAAAACAAAGGTCGTTTATAACTGCAGAGATGTCATTCAATATTCAATTTCACTGCCAAACAAGAATTAGCCATTTTGTTAATTTTCTCTAGCCTGTCCAAAGATGCTATCAACCTGTTAACTGGAAGACACTCTCTGCTTGACCAGCAGAAAAGAAAAAAAAAAAAAATGTAACCAAGAGCCATCTCTATGCATTTCCAGATGTCACTTCTGATTTACCAAAGAGAGCAGTGCCCCCTAAGGAATGCCCATTAAGAACATTTCAAGAATGACTTTTTGAAACTTAAAGATACTCAAGAGTAGGGAATTTGTGAGTTACTCCACAGCTGAGTTAAACATGCTCACTCAGCAAGACAAATGCCATATTCCATACGTCTCAGAAAATGCAGACACATCACCATTTCTCAAAGGCATATTGCTGCATTTGAGAAATGGTGTCCCTTATAAACCCTTCTTTGAGGGAAAGACCTATGGTGGAACATTTCCCAAAGAGATTTAACCATATTCAACATCTTCTTCAAGAATTCTCTTATTTTATGGACTTTTAAAAACTGAAAAACAAAACATCACAAATTACATATTTGTAGTGTAGTGACTCTTCAACTGAACTGCTGAGAAGTCAGAACTTGGGCATTATTAATTTGACCTGTGAGAGTCACAGTCACCCATACAGGAACTGGGAAAAAGTAAAAAACATCACTTTTTCTAGGGGTTCCTTGGGAAAAAGACTAATGGATCAGGAAAGAAAAAGAACAGCAGTGATCTATCCTCCTAGCAAAAACAGTCTAATGGGAATTGCCCAAACCTGTTTTTAGGGCCTGAGAGATTTTAATTTCTGTCCATCAACAAATCTACAGATTTTTTCATAATAGATTAATAACTGTTCCCTTTAACTTGATCCTATGAATCTAACCCCCCGAGAAGGAGCCAGGGAAGGTGCATCATGTGTGAAATCATGAAAGGAAGAAAAAACAGTGATCTGGGATGTTAATTTTCCAGCATCTACAGGAGAGCTTCTATGTTGTGCATTTTGGGGATGGGAGGGAGAAGCTGAGCACAGGTTACAGGTATGGGTTTTACACAAACACCACTATTTGTAGAGAAATTAACTCTTCCTGTTGAGTTTTACAAAGGTGATTATTTATATGCAACTTGGAAAATCTCTCTTCCCTTGTCATTGTCCTTTCTTCCTGTGTCCTTGAAGGCTATCCTTGCCACCTCACAAGCCAACTGAGGCCATGTTTTTTTCCTAATGCAATCAGGTCAGGTCCTGCCCCCGCCCTCACTAGCCAACAGGGAGAGGAAGCCATGGAATCTGACATTTAGGTGACCTCTCCAGCTTCTGTCTGCCCTTGCAACTAATGATGAAATTAACAGGAGGTGATGAACAGAACATACAATTATTATAGCCCCAACCCCCTCTGGGAAAAAATTGTTTATAATATTTGTTTTGCTGTATTTGTAATTTGGATCAAATCAGACATAATAGTACCCAAAACAAATAATAGAAAGGAAACTGTTTGAAGTTTAAAGATGGTTAATAATAGGCACACACTCCCCCCACCAAATTTGGGCATCCTCTTCCTTTGTAGAGATCAAATATTTCCAAAGCGAAGGAGTTATAAAGGAAGCTCTTCTTCCCTGAAAAGCCCTGATCCTCTACTAGTCTCTTTCCTGGCTGGTATCACCCTTATGAACTCTTTGGAAAAGGCTTCTGAGGTTATACAGAGTTCACATGAACCCTCTCATTTAGACTCCACCACTGCAGTGCTGTTTCCTCTGACTGGTAATCTAACTTGGCAACAATCCTTCCCCCTCTGGGATACACTCCCTTCCAGTTCTCCCTTTCAAATCCTTTTCTGCCCAGCCCTTCTGTTTCAAAGGTTCCCTTCCCAGACCTGGCAAAATGGTAGGCATGCCAAATTCTAGCTTGCTATGCCTTGGGCACGGGACCTCTATCTTTCAGGGTATTTTGGTTTAAGAGAATTTCTGAAATCAATGATAAGTAGCTTCCCTAAACCAAATCCTCTGGGCAATTAAGCATTGTTTAAACTTAAGGAGAGTCCTGTCTGTTCAGAAAAACATACCTTTTTATTAAAGAAGTTTCATCATCATCATGAAGGCTACAATGGAAACTACCCAGTGGAGAAACACTTATCATTCAGGGATTAAAGTTCTACTTAAAACTTGTTTTGCGAGCCATGGACTGGTAATCACTAGAAAGGTCAAGGTTTATATTGTATGTAGTTTTTGTGAAGCCGCAAAGGTTACTGAATGCTGGTTAAGTTGTACACTAACAGGTGCTAAAGAGTTTTCTAGATTATAACAGAAACAAGCACCTCATTCTATCACATCTTATTTAGTTACTATGAAATAAAAGCTTAGATTTCTATGTGCTTATTAGTAGAATCAGACCAATACCTGGAGTTTTCTCTGGGCTCCATCAATACATATTCTCCATCGAATAATACATTTTTCACTGAAGTATTTTTAAAAATATGCTACTGGGTGAAATACTAGCCCAACAAATAATTTTAAACAGTCCCTTGGAGTTTATTTCAGTAAGATTTAGCCCGTTTATTTAAATTGTATCTTGGCTGGCTCAGGAGACAGGGAATTTAAAAAGAAAAAAATCTTACTAAAATGGGAAATGTGACTCCCAGCTTTGGGGTTGCTTATCTTCAGGCTACACATGATCACACAGTGCACGTACCACCTCTTGGGTCAGCAGTCAATTTGAAAGGGCAAGGAATAATTTTCTGGGCTGGTCGTGAGACATCTGATGGTGTCTAACAATTCATTTCCATGGCCACTGACCTTTAAACTCCTTTTCACAAAAGGTGCAGGTACTTTCCTCCTCCTCCAGTGTTTGGGGTTATTCAACTTTCACCCCCAGGTTCAGGGAAAAAAAAAAAAACACTGAAGGCGACCATTTAGGAGGTGAAATAGACTCTACTCCCGCCTTCCCTCCCTGATTTGGACACACAGTGACTTTCATGTGTACAGACTTATTCTTTCCCCCCCAGTATGACTTTTCCTCTAGCAGCAGAAGCCATCTGGTTATGCACAAGTAAATCAGCAGCTGACTCGTCTTCACTCACCGGGAGAGTGGGCAGGCATCGTCCTATTCCTCGGCACCCTTGCCACCACTGCCAGACCCGCCGGGCTCTGGGCCCCCAGCCTTTCTCCATATTTGAGCTGTTTCTAGTTGGAGGTTGCCTTCTATTCTGGGTAGCCTTATATTTGGAACAATATAGTACAATCACTCAGAAAAATACTGTTTCCCAAGTCTCAAGAAAGCATATAGAATAAGAAGCTTAATGAAATGAACCACAATGACCACAATGGCAAGCTGTAACATGCACCTCTAACTAGGGAAAAAATTAAAATAAAAACTCACTGAAGTCCTGTGTATGAGAGCTAATGCTGATTTTTTTAAAAGTTTTGGGCAAAGGTATAACTAATTCTCAAGCTATCAAAAAGGGACAGATGATAATGCCAAAATTCCAGAAAAAAAGAAAAAGGAAGCTATTTATACAACTTAATTTTGTTGGTTTTATTTGTGAGAAACAGAATTAACATAAATCTTACAAGTATTTAAAACTGCAACTTAGAAATTATTTAAATGCAATTGGGAGCACTCTGACCTTATGTTAAGAAACACAAGTTGGGTAGATATATTCAACACTCAGAAAAACTGACACTGCATCAAATTCTCAGCAAAACTTCTGCACACTGGAGAGTATATAATGAACCAAGAGATCACCATTGCATTAAAGTAACTATTTTAAATGAGACATATACACAATTATCAACATTTCTAATTAATTGGTTAACTCCCAAATTTCTGTACTGGTTGGAACTAAGACATCACAACTGACATAAAAAGAAAATACAAAATTTTTTTCCCCCTGAATTTCAGGTTTTTGCCATGACCAAACTGTGTAATTTTATTAAAATGATCAGAAGCAAAATGAACTAATTTGAACATAATTTCCTTTCCCTGCCAACTTTCACTAAGACCTGTATCTAAGAATGCTATATCCTAAGGAATAAGAAACAATTTTTAAAATATAGAAAATTCGCAAATATAGTCCAAAAATTCCAGTGTCCAAATGTTTAAGTTAATTTTAGGAGATTGAAAATGAGAATATAATTTTTTAGTTCTCATTAATCTATTATCCTTGAAGTATGTGCTTTACTGTGAATAGTACTGGTCTAATTTTGACTTTTCTCTAACTTTTCGAGGCTGAACCATAAAGGAAATGTACCATGGTCTTAAGCGAAGTAAAAAAGGGGAGCAATCTTGACCAGCAGTTGGTACTCACAAAACTTTTTCCTGAATCTACAAAATCAATACCAGTTACCTATTAAATAAGTAAGTCACACATAATCCTCACATATAACAGAGAAAATTATAGATTTACACTTGGACCATAATGATCATTTCATCAAAGCAACACTGATTTAAACTTTGCTCTTTTAGTAATCATTTCATATGTCAGTGTCTAATTTATTTCCAACATCAAAAGAGTTATATCCAGGGCTTCCCTGGTGGCGCAGTGTTTGAGAGTCCACCTGCAGATGCAGGGGACATGGGTTCGTGCCCCAGTCTGGGAAGATCCCACATGCCGCGGAGCGGCTAGGCCCGTGAGCCATGGCCGCTGAGCCTGCGCGTCTGGAGCCTGTGCTCCGCAACGGGAGAGGCCACAACAGTGAGAGGCCCGTGTACCGCAAAAAAAAAAAAAAAAAAAAAAAAAAAAGAGTTATATGCAATAATTTATAATATGGTTGATGGGTTAAAATTCACCTCCCATCCCAAAATGCATAGTTCTATTTCTGAGATGATCATTAACAACTAATGCAGACTTTTTACAAGTGAGTTCTATCTTCTAAATTTGGTTCTCTCCAAGTCTTACACATCTCTCAGATCTCATGTGTTTTTGGATTCAATCAAGTAAAACATAAGAACATCTTTCATTCTTCCTTAGTGTGTAGCAAGATTAAATCCCAATGCCTCTCCACTGTAACAAAGCTTATTATCATAACCATGAATCTAAGGTAACATCTATAACCATTTAGAGGCCTGCTGAAAAGAGCAGTCATTTATTTTCCCACTTTCAGAAAGTTGATACAACATGCAATAGCTACGCCTTTCAGTATCTTGTAACAGGTTCTTTTTAAACATATTAAATATAGATTGTATAGTATTATTAATCCCATAAGAGGGGGTGATATATGGGCCAGTTTTTTATGGAAGAATAAACTACTTGATGATATCATTTTAAAGGAATAGGTCCTCTTTTAGAATGAGGATTATTGACTTTCTACTCATGTCAGCAATTTTCTCGTTTTAAGTCAGGTCATGGAAAAATGTGTCTAGACCAGCCATCATTTTTGACCTTCGAGTAAAATATATCTGAATAATACTTATATACCAATGAAGGCTTAGCTCTCTGCTAGCTCTACAATTGTCAATCATGACATTTTTTGAAGACAGTTTCATAAAACATAAGCCTTCAATAACTCAGTGGTTGGAGTTATTTCTGGCAACTTCAGAGCGTAAAGTGGGGAAACCCAGATTCCAGCCATCAATTGGGAGAACAGTTCCCAACAACCTTAAGAAAGTCACTTCCTATTCTCTGAGGAATTCTATTTTGCTTTGTTTTCTGGAGTTTTCCAAAGATCCAGACTCATTTAAAAAAAAAAAAGCATGTGTGAATGACCCTACTACTCCAATGGAAATCTGTGTACTCATCAACTACTTTATATACAGTTACTTAGAGTAATCTGCAGATTATCTAGTACTCTGCAAATTATTTTACCTTGCTATATAGCAAAGTAATGCTCTGCATCAAGACTGTGTGGGAGGTGACTTACAGATCACTTACTGTGTGCTAAGTACTCATTATAGAAATCACAAATTCTAATACTCTAAGCAAACACCATCGATAAGGAAATAAAAGCACACCTCAACATAACATAGGCCATATATGACAAGCCCACAGCTAACATCATACCCAGGGGTTGAAAGCTAAAAGCACTTCCCCTGAGCTGAGAAACAAGACAAGGATGTCCTCTTTTGCCAGTTTTATTCAACATGGTGTTGGAAGTCCTAGTCATAGCAATCAGACAAGAAATAAAAGGAATACAAGTTGGAAAGGAAGAAGTAAAAGTGTCACTGTTTGCAGATGACATGATACATACAGAGAAAATCCTAAACACGCCACCAAAAAACTGCTAAAGCTCATCAGTAAATTCAGGAGAGTTGCAGGATACAAGATTAATATATAGAAATCTGTTGCTTTTCTATACACTGATAATGAACTATCAGAAAGAGAAAGCAAGAAAACAATCCCATTTAAAACTGCATCAAAAAGAATAAAATACCCAGGAATAAACTTAACCAAGGAGGTGAAAGACCTATACTCTGTAAAGTATAAAACTCTGATGAAGGAAATTGAAGGTGATACAAATAAACGGAGAGATATCCTGTGTTCATGGACTGGAAAAAATAATACTGTTAAAATGTCCACGCTACCCAAAGCAATCTACAGTCAATGCAGTCCCTATCAAAATACCTGTGACATTTTTCACAGAACTAGAACAAATAACCCTAAAATTTATATGGAATCACAAATGACCCCAAATAGCCAAAGCAATCTTGACAAAAAAGAACAAAGCTGGAGGTATCATGCTCCTTGAATTCAGACTATACTACAAAGCCACAATAATCAAAACAGTATGGTACTGGCACAAAAACAGACACATAGATCAATGGAACAGAACAGAGAGCCCAGAAGTAAACCCACGCACTTACGGTCAATCAAGCTATGACAAAGGAGTTAACAATACACAATGGGAAAAAGACAGTCTCTTCAATAAGTGGTGCTGGGAAAACTGAACAGCTACATGTGAAATAATCAAATTAGAACATTCCTTCACACCATATACAAAAATAAACTCAAAATGGATTGAAAGCCTAAATGTAAGACCAAAAACCATGAAACTAGATGAAAACATAGGCAGAACACTCTTTGACATGAATTGTAGCAATATTTTTTTGGATCTGTCTCCTAAGGCAAAGGAAACAAAAGCAAACAAACAAACGTGACCTAATAAACTTAAAAGCTTTTACACAACAAAGGAAACCATTGACGAAAATGAAAAGACAACGTACTTAATGGGAAAAAATACTTGCAAATGATATGACCAATAAGGGGTTAATATTCAAAATATATAAAACAGCTCATAAAACTCAATATAAAAAAAAACCTGATTAAAAAATAGAACACCTGAATAGATATTTTTCCAAAGAAGACATACTGATGGCTAACAAGCACATGAAAAGATGCTCAACACCACTAATCATCAGAGAAATGCAAATCAAAACCACAAAGAGGTCAACCCCCTCACACCTGTTAGAATGGCTATCATCAAAAAGACCACAAATAACAAACGTTGGCAAGAATGTGGAGAAAAGGGAACCACTGTGCACTGTTGGTGGGAATGTAAATTGATGCAGCCACTATGGACAATGGTATGGAGGTTCTTCAAAAAACTAAAAACCGAACTACCATATGATCCAGGAATTCTACTACTGAGTATATATCTGAAGAAAACAAAAACAAATTCAGACGGATACACACACCCCAGTGTTCACAGCAGCATTATTTACAATAGCCAAGATACAGAAGCAACCTAAGTGTCAGATGAATGGATAAAAAAGATGTGGTGTCTATACACACACACACACACACACACACAATGTAATACCACTCAGCCATAAAAAAGAATTAAATTTTTACATTTGCAACAACATGGATGGGCTGGAGGGTATTATGCTTAGTGAAATAAGTCAGAAAGAGAAAGAAAAATACTGTATGTTACCATTTATATGAGAAATCTAAAAAATAAAGGAATGAATATAACAAAACAAACAGATTCATGCATCTAGAGAACCAACTAGCGGTTACCAGTGAGAAGAGGGAAGCGGGAAGGGGCAAGACAGGGGTAGGGAGTTAAGAGGTACAAAGTACTAGGTATAAAATAAATAAGCTAAAAGAATATACTGTACAGCACAGGGAATATAGTCAATAATTTATAATAACTTTAAATGGAGTATAATATATAAAAGTTTTGAATCACTATGTTCTACACCTGAAACTAATATTGTAAATCAACTAAACTTCAATTTAAAAAAAACCAAAAAATTAAAAAAAAATTTTAGTATTAGAATTATTATATAATGTAAAAATGAAATGAAATAAAATAAATCATGAATTCTAATACTATAAGCAAACACCCTAGATGAGGAAACAAAAGCATCCCTTCAAATCACTGACGAAGATAAAACATATTGGTACTACTATTCCTCTTTAATGACATGATATCTGGAATATCTTTTTCCATGAAAATTGAGATTTGGAATACTTTCTAGTATTGTCCTTAAAATAACTGACCTCTCCTTCAAAATTAAGGAAAAAATATGAAGCCATTCAAATTTTTAAAAGATCATCTAAACGAAGAGAGAATACTTATATTACTTATGGTCTCACTGAGGAAAATTCACAATGTGAGTTTTAAGAGAACTAGCAAGATGAAGCTATTGTGATTATTTTCTTGCTACTTTATGGTTATATTTTATTTATTACTCTTAGTAAAATTATTTTAATTGACACTCTGGAAGCTTCCATTCTTTTGCCTTATAGAAATACATTTTAAAAACATCTTTAACAAGAATAAAAGAATACTATGTTTTTATATTTTATTATATAAAATACGGGCTTCCCACTTAGATATAAATCAGATGTAATGCATTTGTAACAAACATTAGAGCTCAGCCCCTCATCTATTATAGGAAGTCAACTATGAAAGCCTGAAGATTGATCGACTAAAGTGGCTTCCTGTTAGTTAAAGATGTTTAATATTTTATAAGTCCAGAAGCTAGGTCAAACTATCAAACAGTGCATCATACCTCATGAGAATGCATACCTAGTTTAGGAGGGAGGATGAATCCTCTCTTTCCCTATTATATGGCAAGAGCAGGTGCTTTGCTTAATCTCATCAGGAAAAAAATATTTTGTTCAGTTTGATCAGTCTTCATTCTGAAATGTTGCAATACTGTACCAGCACACAAATAAATGCTCAGATCAGAAGAGATTTTAAAGGTCACCTTGACAAATCTTTTCCAAAAGATTCCTGTCAATGGGCTTAGAAATGCTCAGAGACCCTCTGCTTTGCTCTAATAAATAATAGTTGACTGTATTCAGGGAAAAGTACTTTTTTATTTAAATTAACTAAAGAATCTATTCAGTACTAATTTAAAATATTAGATAATTTACAGATACTCGTTTATTCACTTAACAAAGTATTTAGTAAGCACGTACCAAAGATAATATTCCGTATAATGCCAAGTAGGTCTCTATTCCAATAAATTTTTGTTGAAAGAAAAGCACAGTGAGTTCAGATCATTGACTATAGGGTCACAATCAGGCCTAGGTTCAGATTCTTTTTTTTTTGATGTGGACCATTTTTAAAGTCTTTATTGAATTTGTTACAGTATTGCTTCTGTTTTATGTTTTGGCTTTTTGGTCGCAGCATGTGGGATCTTAGCTCCCTGATGAGGGATGGAGCCAGCACTCCACTTCATAGGAAGGCAAAGTCTTAACCACTGGACTGCCAGGGAAGTCCCTAGGTTCAGATTCTTGATCTGACACTTAGCCCCTGCATGACCTCTCTGTGTCTCAGTGTCCTCGTCTATAAGATGTGTATAAATAATGGTACAATGGTACCTCAGTCTATGGGTTTGGTTACTTACATGAAAAGAGCTTTTCCAGCAGTACCTGGCCCACATTAAGTGCTAAGTATTTGCTGTCATTACCACGAATGTTTTTGCTTTGCCTGTCAACACATTTATAACTTGTTTGCCGATCTACTTTCACGTGTTTATGATTTAGAGCAGTTCTCAACCTGAAGTGATTTGGCCCCCAGCAGGGGTATTTGACAAAAATGCCTTGCAGACATTTTTAGTGGTCAAAACTGGGCAGTTTCTATGGGAATCTAGTTGGTAGAGGACAAGGATGGTTCTGAATGTCTGACAACGTACAGGATAGCCCCCTACAATTTTCCAGCCCCAAATGTCAATAGTGCTCAAGTTGAGAAAGCCTGAGTTGGAGAAAGAAGTGTGCTGGGAAACTGCAAAACAAAATTTCTGGTGATAGCTCCACAGCAGATTTTGCATATGAAGGCAAGTCGCCCACAAGATTTGGAGCTTGTGATGATTTTAAAGGAAACTCTCTGGGCTTCAGCCCTCAAGTGGTCTAAGTATAAAGACATCTTTATTTCCACCCCCAAAAAGGAAATTACTCTTTCTAACAAAAGGAATAGAATTAAAAATACCTGCTATATCCTACTGCAGCAACAGATAACAGAAACAGAATACTGAATGGGCAGGCTCAGGGCAGCACTCCAAAGAACAAAGAGCTCTTAGAGTGGAGAGAGAGAGCGTGCTGCAGCGCCATGAAAATGGAGACAGCAATCCCACAGAGAATAGAACTGGCAGAAGGTGCTGTGTGGACATGATGGAAGAAAATGAAATTTCCTTAGCAATACAGCAGGTAAAGATCCTGCCCTTAACTTTAAGTAGTCACACTAGGAAAGAATTAAATTGCTATCAAATAGAAATGAGGGCCCTGACACAGGAAACAACATCCCAGTACAGGTGAGAGCATCCTGGGATACGCAGAGGGGAATCAGAGTGAGAGAACACTGGACCAGGACAGGGACCATTCTCTCCTTCACGTGGCTAAGGGCTGTGGTCTATTTACATATGTCTCCTCAGTAGGAAGAAGACTCCTTGAGGGTGTGTCTTAGTAATAACAGCTCTCAATTACTAAGCCCCTACTACATGTTAGGTCTCTCCTAAGTGCTGTCAGTTAAAAGATTATCAAGACTATAGCTCATATGAGCGCCTACTATTTATCTATTAAGACATGAACTGTTGGCCTGGCGCTTGTTCTCAATAATTTATACTCCGTAGTGATTTTTTTCTTTTTGGTTGGGGACCCTGAAGGTCTTCTTCTGTTCCATGTACTCACTACTGAGCTCCTGGGCTGCAAGGAGATCCTGTAGATCCTGGGGAGGATCAGGACCGTTCAGAATGGTCCAGGGGCTTGGGGAGGTCAGAATAGAAGCGTGTTCATATTAATAAGTGATGCAGGAGAACTGGTACACACCAGCTAAACATCACCTCTGGGCCCTTTTGACTTCGTCCACTCCAGACCCAGAACTGTGGCCACAAGACTTACTTAAAGCCTGCAGCTATAATAACCCAAAGATTTTGAGATTTGAGATTTGATAAAGTTGCCTAAAGAATTTGTTGAGAATTGCTAACAACTCACTTTGGAATACTATGTGAGTCACAGTATTGATATAAACGAAAGACAGTAGGGTTCCAGCTAAATACAGTTACCAAGAGAATAGTCTATTTCCTGTTCTTTCTTCTCTTTGGGTTTGGGGTTCCAGTGATACTTTTCTGGATCCCATGCTTTTCTTGTCCCACACTGGTGTGACCCAGGATGTCATTCTCTTGATTCTGGTTCCTTATTCATTCATATTCTTTCTCTTAATCTGGAATAGGTATTGAAAAAGCCTGCTTCCATCCTGGCTCTGATGAGCAAATCATGATCATGTGGATTCTACTTTCATGGTTTGACAGAGGGTGTAATTACCCTGACCACTCACTGTAAGGTGAGCTGATAAGACTCTTGTTCATAGCCCCACCCTGTTTTACAGTAATATTTCATGTATCTTGGAGCTCCCTGAGGTCACCACACTTGACTTTTATTATCTCTGTAATCACAATGACTAGCACCCTATCTACATGTAGTAGTTGCTCAATAAACTTAATATATTAATGGATAATCAAAATCCATGTGTGAGACTGTGGCTTTTCCTCTGTCGTCTCAGAAATAGTTGTGTAAATGCTTTACTTGTGTGCCTGTGTACTTGGTAATTAGTAGGTACTCAGCTATTTGTTAAGTAACTAAGGCACACTTCTAGAGTGCTAAAATGGCCTGAAGTAAGTGAAACTGACGTTACTATGATGGTCCATATAGAGGTTTTTTGGCAAGTCTACAGAATTTAAACAGACTAAATTCCCACTATTTTTCCTTCTCATTAGCCAGTTATTATTTGAGCAAAATAAATTTATTCTGAAAATCTGGAATCACTTCCATCTATTTCTAAAGCTGCAGTGAAGTTCAAATACGTTAAAAAAAAAACAAAACAGAAAAACCAAAGAAACAGTAACTGAAAAGATCACTAGGAATGTTTAGCAGACCAAAAGTAGAAATAAGGCCTTATTACTGAGGCATCCAGAGTATATGCTGATTTCCATCAAAATCATGTAATTTCCATACAAAATGATTATATAATCATTATGTAATTACAAAATCATTATGTAATGTGAATATTAAAAAAGTTATCATCAAGAGAAATATTATTCTCAACTTAATTACGTGTAGGCCAATCAATCTATAAGTATCCAGGCGTTCCCAGCTAAGGAAGCCAGAAGGTAGTATTTATTCATTCACTCCTCATTTATTATGCCAAATAATGGCTAAGATTGAGGTCTGTGGAGTCACAGTTGAGGCTGTGAGGAACTTCAATTCAGAGAACCTGAAATATTAAACAGTTGTCACAGTCAGGGAAACAGAAGTTGTTCAGAACGATGTGAGCCTAGGACACGAGGGACAGAGTACCAAGAACTGAGGCTGACATGAAAGGCAGGAGGTCAGATGATGGAGAACCTTCTATACCATATGAAGGATTTTAAATTTATTCTATGCTGAGGGATGAGCTACGTGACAAGACCTGATTTGGTTTGATAAGATTGCTCTAGGAATAATGTGGAGAATGATCTGGGTGGGACAAGACTAGGTAGGATTAAGTCTAATTAGGAGATTAACAAAGAAGTTCAAGTAAAAAATGATTACCCATCACCTACACTGGACAATAGCAGAAGGAATAAAAAGGATATTGATGGATTACAGGGCAGGACCTTTTGAGCCTTAATATTTATTTCAGTGGAGGCAGGGAGGCTGAAAGAGGACTCTGGGATGGGTACCAGCTAAATGGTCATGCCATTAACCAGGATAGGAAATGCCAGGGGAAGTAATATAGCTCATTCATCAGATTTTAGAATGAAGATCAAAGAGGCAATTAACAATATTAAACACAAAAGCATCTTTCTCACAAATACCCCCAACAAATGGTTTTCTTCTGACATGTAAAATAGGAGTTTGCAAAATAATTAAATTGTAAATGACTTTAACTTCATGCCATAATGAAAATATGGTCTCGGAAAAGAAAGTAATTCTGAAATATCTATCACTCCAGGGGAAACTTGAAGATATTTAAATACAGTTTCCAGAAAAAAATAAAATAAATGAAAGTAATTACGGAGGTTAGCAGGATGCCTTTTTACAAGAATGAGAGAGGGCAAACCCCAGGAAGAAAAGAATGAATATCTTGAAAGGGCCAAAACAGCCAAAACGCTGTATCTCTGTAGCCAGAGCAATAACAGACAAAGAATAACCATGAAGGCCAGGTTAAAAAAAAAAAAAGCTGTTAAACGATAGGTAGGAAATGTGGACAATTAGATTTACGTGCATTCTGCTTGTAAGTAAAGAGTTTACGTGCTTAATTCTTGTCTTTTATTAACCATACACCTCCCTGTGAGAAAGACTGAAATTTCTAGAAAAAAAGAAAGATCATACATCTAAATGAGTTTCCAATCAGGTTGACATTAAATAGTCAAAGTTTTTGGCATTCTTGCTGAGACAAATATATCTGAATACTTTTAGGTCTTGAGCTTATAAAAAATGGGGCAGGAGAGGGGCATGAGAAGGAGAGTCAGGGCATAGAAACGAAATGCCAGTGTAGATGCAAAAGCAAAAAAGTAGTTCTAGCTCTTTTCGCCTTCAGACACGGGCACACTGCAGAAGGATGTTATTATCAAGTCAGATGCACCTGACACCCTATTACTGGAGAAGCATGCAGATTATATAGCATCCTATGGCTCAAAGAAAGATGATTGCATTCTTACTCTCTCTGATAGTATTAATGTTATTGACGTAAATAAAGCTGTGGAATATGTTCAGAGTCTACAGAAAGAAGATGGTTCTTTCGCTGGAGATATTTGGGGTCCCACTAAGCAGCTGGTCTAACTGGAGTTAATGGTCTGCTGGAAGTTCCAGCACGCACTGTGCTAGTTATATCAGCATGCAGGAGCACTAGAACAGAGGGGGCCAGTCTAAAAGATAAGGGCTGAATACAGTGCAGGCCGGAGAGACCAGCGGCTTTGTGGGGTGTGAAAATCCACTTTTATATAATAGGGAGAAATCGATACAAGATTCTCTTTTTGTGCGGTGGCAGTTTGGCCCTATTGGGGAAGCTGGATGCTATTAATGTGGAAAAGGCAATCGAATTTGTTTTATCATGTAGGAACTTGGATGGTGGGTTTGGTTGCAGGCCACGTTCTGAATCCCATGCTGGGTAGATCTATTGGTACACAGGATTCCTGGCTATTACTAGTCAGTTGCATCGAGTAAATTCTGATTTACTTGGCTGGTGGCTTTGTGAACGCCAGCCTGCGTCAGGTGGACGCAATGGAAGGCCACAGAAGGTACCAGATGTATGCTATTCTTGGTGGGTGTTGGCTTCCTTAAAGATAATTGGAAGGCTTCACTGGATTGACAGAGAGAAACTGCGCAGTTTCACCTTAGCATGTCAAGATGAAGAAACGGGAGGATTTGCGGACAGGCCAGGAGATATGGTAGATCCTTTTCATACTGTATTTGGAATTGCTGGATTGTCACTTTTGGGAGAAGAACAGATTAAACCTGTTAGTTTTACTGTTTTAACATTTCAGTATTTGAAGTGCTTAACAAACTTAATGACTGCCATTTTAATATTTTGTATATGAATTGTGTTGATTTTAATAAATTATATAATTATACATTAAAAAAAGTAATTCTAATTAACATTGCATTTGGCTTACAGAGCAGAGCTGAGTAATGATTGTGTTAAATACCTCAGCACTTCAGAGCCCAGTGGAAGACATGCAGCTAGAGCCCCAGGGACTAAACAGATATTTAGGACAAATCCTTGCTGAGGTTACTGAGAAATATTACACTGTGAGGTGGTGTTCACTGGCCTGGCTTTGGCAAAAGGAAGGGTCTACGGTATCTTCAAGGGTCTTCCAGTCCCCGAAGCTCCCACACAAAGTGGGGAGGTCAAGATATGAGAGAGGTCAACAGAGAGGCAGGAAGAGTCAGCTTCATCCAAAGGCAGCTACCACCCTAGGACATGCGTTCATAACACAGATAACAACGGCTGCCTGTCAGACTGCAGTTCACCCGTGCCATTTTGTGGAAAGCTCTACCTCAGAGCAGTTCACAATGATCTGACTGTTAAAGATTTACAAAAGCAAGAGTGGTCCAAATGCATCTAGGCCCCATAATCTCTGCACACATGGTAGCAATAAAATCACCAGCAGGGAGAAATGAGATCTCCCATCAGTGACACCACCATTAAAGCACAAAAGGAAACATCATGGGGACATGAGCTCATTTTCACAAACGGCTCTTACTAGGGGAGGAAGAAAATAAGTGATTTAAAAATATGTTTATTTGTGCACTACTTCCTAACTTACATAATTTAGGATGCATTGCATGCCTCTCTCATTCCCTACCTTTAAATCTTGCAAGTGTCCCAGGGCACAGTCCACAAACCACTTTTTTTTTCTCAACACTCATTCACAAACATTTCTAATTCAGTCCCATAGCCATGTATTCTTTCAAATTTTTATATCCAGCCCTGCCCTTTCCCCTGAGTCCCATATGTATACACCTAACTCTGCATCTGACATCTCCTCGTCGATGTCCAACATCTCAACTTTTCCATGCCCCCAAAGAACTTGATTCCCCTGCACCCCTTAACCTGTTCCCCCCAATCTTCCCCATCTCAGTAAAAAGCACCACCAATCATACGGTTGCTTAGATCAAAATCCAAGGATCATCCTTGAGTCCTCCCTGGGCTGCCATGCACTGCACAGTCTCTGTAAACAGTTCTTCCTGGGGTTGTCGGTACCCAACCGGTGAAGCCATATGCGGTCTCTTTCCCTTATATTCCACATCTAATCTGTCATAAAGCACTTCCAGCTCTACTCCAATATATAGCGTTGTGAATCCATATCTCCTCACCATTTCCACCCCTAGTTCAAGCTACCATCAGCCCTCTCAGTCTACCAAAGTAGCTCCCTATTGGGTGTCCTTATGTCCCCTCTCCCTGCCTCTACTATTTTTTTTTTTTTTTTTCTTTTTGCGGTACGCGGGCCTCTCACTGTTGTGGCCTCTCCCGTGGCGGAGTACAGGCTCCGGACGCGCAGGCTCAGCGGCCATGGCTCACGGGCCCAGCCGCTCCGCGGCATGTGGGATCTTCCCGGACCGGGGCACGAACCCGCGTCCCCTGCATCGGCAGGCGGACTCTCAACCACTGC